>NC_080541.1:10294434-10914434 GCF_028640845.1 Ahaetulla prasina
CTTCCTGTCGAAGACTACTTCAGCTTCAATTGCAACAATACATGAGCACACAATAGATTTAAGCTTAATGTTAACCCCTCCAATCTTGATTGCAGAAAATATGACTTCAGTAACAGAATTGTTAATGCTTGGAATACACTACCTGACTCTGTGGTCTCTTCCCATAATCCCCAAAGCTTCAACCAAAAACTGTCTACTATTGACCTCACCCAGTGGTAGGATTCAGCCAGTTCGCACCACTTTGGGAGAACCGGTTGCTAACTTTCTGAGTAGTTTGGCAAACTGGTTGTTGGAAGAAATCATTAGGGCAGAGAACTGGTTGTTAAATTACTTGAATCCCACCACTGCCCTTACCCCATTCCTAAGAGGTTTGTAAGGGGCGTGCATAAGAGCACAAGCGTGCCTACCATTCTTGTCCTATTGTTTCATTATATCCAATTAATCCTTTCATTATATCCAATTAATATAGTTATTACATACTTATGCTTATATATATGCTTATATATTGCATAGTTATTTCATGCTTATGCTTATATATACTGTGTGACAAAATAAATAATTAAAAATAAATCTGAGTAGTTCGGAGAACCGGCAAATACCACCTCTGGCTGGCCCCAGAGAGGGATGGGAATGGGGATTTTGCAGTATCCTTCCCCTGCAGTGGGGTGGGAATGGAGATTTTGCAATATCCTTCCCCTGGCGTGTGGAGGGAATGGGGATTTTGCAATATCCTTCCCCTGGAGTGGGGTGGGAATGGAGATTTTGCGGTATCCTTCCCCTGCCACGTCCACCAAGCCACACCATGCCCACCAAGCCACACCACGCCCACCAAGCCACGCCCACAGAACCAGTAGTAAAAAAAAATTGAGTTCCTCCACTGCTTTTAGCTAACTTAAAACTCATTCGCCTAAGACCATCGGAAATATGGGAAGTATACTTGCGAGTCGAAGAATCGTGAATTCGGCTTTAGGCGCGATGAATTAAAAAAGAGAGAAATCTTTGCTCTGGTGTCTCCCTCTTAAGCCAGCTGCAATCACTCCCAATCGCTAGCCTAATCTGGCTTCAGGCACGATAAACTTAATAGGGGAGGAGTCTCCGCTTTAATGCCTCCGTCCTCAAGGCAATCGCAAGCAGTTCAGATCGCTAGACAATACAATAAATTCAAAAAAGCAGTTTGCCGCTTTTCCCCCCCTTCTGTGGCTGCTGAGGCGCGCTGAGATCGCTGCCTAAAAAATAATAATTTTACGGTTGGGGTTGCCACATCGTATTAAAGGGGTCGCAGCACTATAAAGATTGAGAACCACTGTTCTATTGGGTATCCTCCCAGAAAAAAAATAGTAAAGAAAATATTTACTTGATTATACATGTTATAACAGCAGCAAGGGGAAGTCTGGAAGGGGAAGTTATTAAAAAAAAAATTAGACTGTGCAGAAATGAATAGATTAACTTTGATGATTAAAGAAAGAGAGGATTCGGAATATTTTAAAATATGGGATCAATTTTACCATTGGTTAGAAAAAAGATATAGATAAGCAAACTGATAGTTACGTAAGGAAATGCTATAATCAGAATATTATACTTGTGGGGAAAAATTGTAACAGATTAAATGAAAATGAAGATAGAAGAAACAACAAAAAGATGAAGTCAAGGAGAAACCACCGAGATGTCACATGGAAGGAATGACTGATGTATTAAATGTTTGTTTGTGTATAAAATAAAATAAAAGTATTCAAAAAAAAAAGTGATTGCGTGACTAAGAGGAATGTAAGAGGACGTGGTGGCTCAGTGACTAAGACACTGAGCTTGTCGATTGAAAGGTTGACAGTTCAGCGGTTCGAATCCCTGGTGCCGTATAATGGCATGAGCTCCTGTTCCTTGTCCCAGCTTCTGCCAACCTAGCAGTTAGAAAGCATGTAAAAAATGCAAGTAGAAAAATAGGGACCACCTTTGGTGGGAAGGTAACAGTGTTCTGTGCGCCTTTGGTGTTTAGTCATGCCGGCCACATGACCACAGAGATGTCTTCAGACAGCGCTGGCGCTTTGGCTTTGAAACGGAGATGAGCACCGCCCCCTAGAGTCGGGAATGACTAACACATATGTGCGAGGGGAACCTTTACTTTTACCTTTAAGAGGAAACAGTCAGAACTTTGAATATGGGTCATAAGTATTTTTTTGAGGGTCGATCAGAATTTGAACAGTTGCTAAGCGAATGTATCAAGATTGAACCACTTTGCTTCTTTCAAACCTTATCGCTATTCAACTTGCCAATGTACCGGAGGGAAGGAAGGGTGGAATGGAACGCCAAGGAGATATGCACAGAGCACGAGAGCCTGGAAACCATCAAGGTCACCACGGCGGGTGCTTGAGAAGGAGGTGGACTGTTCCCATAATGAAAGGATGTCTCATTATTGGACAATGTGATCACCCAGGGGTGGGGAGCAAGGGAAGCCATTGTTTAACTAGGCAAGCATTTGCATGGAAAAACCAGAACTGGTTTTGATTCTTCAGTACCAAAATGGTGTATCCAATAAAGTTTTATTTTTCGGACATCAAGGCTCCCAAGAGTGGCTCCTTATTTTGAGTTCGCTAGTCAGACACTTGACAGAACATTCGTAAGTCAAGGACTACCTGTAATAAATCCTCTCCTAGTCCCAGTTCCAGAATGACATACACCGATGAAAACCTTGTAAGCCAAAGTAATTACCATATTTTTCGGAGACACACCTTTCCCCCCCCCAAGAAAAGGGTGAAAATCTGGGTGCGTCTTATACTCCGAATGTAGCCCCGCCCAGCATCTCAAACGAAGGTTTCAGAGGCTGAAAGAAGCTTCAGAAAAGAAGCCCCCAAATAGAGCTTCAGAAAAAAAGTCCCCAAACAGAACTTCAGAGGCTTTTTTTTCTGAAGTTCTATTTTGGAGGCTTTCAGAGGCAGAAAAAAGTTTTTTTCTGAAACAAGAGTTTCAGAGACAGGAAAAAAAAGCAAAAAAAAAAAAAAAGCAAGGCACAGAGCTCACAACCAAGGCACCTGTTGCTAAAATTCACCTCTGGGAACAGCTGAGTGGGGATATTCCGGGAGGCCGATCCACCTGCCAATCAGCTTTTTTCTTATTTTCCTCCCCAAAAACTAAGGAGTGTCTTATACTCCGGTGCATCTTACACTTCGAAAAATATGGTAACTCCTCCTGTGGTTGTTTTCCTTCATTTCTGTTTCCTAAAGCCCCTGAATGACCCTTTTAGCATAGACTGGGAAAGCGTTAATGGGCCGTTGCCACTGGATAAGTGATCCTATAAACAAGTCCTGATAAAGCATCAGTCTCTTAATTGAATTGTTGATGTTAATAAGTTCAGGAAATAAATGGATCATTGAATGATTGGAAGAGAAGGGGGGAAAAACATAATACACATAATGTTGTTGGCTCCTTCTAAGTCGTGTTTTCATTTTGTTTCCCTTCTATGGTTCACCCAGGGGTCATTTTTAAAGGGGACTGCTGTAGTTCAAGAGAAAAACCTGGAATAGAATAAGACAGAGCAGATATACATGTTTGATCATGAGTTTATGACAGCCTTATAAGAAATTATGGGCTACGAGGGATCGTATTAGATCAATCAGCATTCTGTTCCATGGCCCCGACGGACTGAATATTACTTTTTATTTAATAAAAGCAAGAGTTGCTTTTTCCCCCCCTTTTTTTATTAATACAGCAGTCTCCAAATGGGAAGACAAACACCATCCAAAACAATTTAGCAACAAACCATATTTCTGGAAGTCCCTTCAATTTGCATACTTTAAGTACAATTGCATAAAGCAATTTTGAAGAAAATAACAACAGGAATGAACAACTGGAGCATGAAGATGAAAAAGGAGACACGGCAGGACAGATTAAATAGACAGGATTAGATAAAGGGACCCATTTTCAGCAAAAATAAAAATAAAAATCCGTAAAGGTCTCCCAGCAATTCCCTGAGAAATGTGAATCTTGACTAGGTTCCAAAAAGCAATTAGACTTTCTCAGGGATGAAATGCTAGCAGTTCGGACCGGGTGAACCGGTAGTAAAAAATGCTACTGGTTCAGGCAAACCGGTATTTTCAACAATCAGCTGGACAACGATCAGCTGTGACAAGTGATTTATATTAGCTAGAATTGTCAGATTTCCTCCTTTCTAGCTAATCTAAATTGCGTGGTACAGCGGATTCCCCAGCCCTTGCTGTTCTACTTACCTTTGCAGACTCGGAAGGCTTCAAAATGTTCCTTTTTTTGTGCTGCACGGGCGTGCCTCAGGCAAGCATGCATGTGAAACGTGCGCTTGGTAGCAGACTCACAGAACCAGTAGCAGACTTCAGAGGATTTCACCGCTGGACTTTTTTTGTTTTTCCTTGAAGATGTATCACTTCTCCTCCAAGAAGCTTCTTCGGTTCTAACTGAATGGTGGAGAATGTTAGCCCTCTTTGAGGCCACTTGAAGGTTTATCTGTGACCTCAGGATCACCTGAATAGTGCAAATAGGTGTGGACCCTTCCTGGAACTGCTGAAAGGACAGGAGATAGGTGGTGTTGCACTTCTCCCCCTCTGTTGAGAGAGGGCTCTATAGTCTTAATGTAGATTTGAGGATTTAGGGTTTGTTCTTCTATGTTGTGCTGTGTATTTGTGAAGTGGAAAGTGTAGGAAGTTAGCACCCACCCCTCTCCTAGAAAAATGAAATATCCTAGGAAATATTAAAAAGGCAGAATATTATACCTCCCAGGATGAGAAATGGAGAAATGTTTTTTGGGCAAAAAGCAGACTCACTCTTAATACCTCCTCAATAGCCCACAGCAGATGTCAGCACTTAAGAGATAAAGAGATAGTTAGATCTATTCATAAGCAAATCCAAGATCCAATAAAGGTAGGATTAGCCCTCTCCCCATCTAGCAACAGAACTCACCACATGGCACCTGAGGAGATTGCATCACCCAGCAAGGCTCAACCAAGCCTGGGACTCAAAAGACAACCCACAAAGTTACCTCTGCATGGCCCCATGGGAGTCTGACAACCAATCAGAATTCAAGCTCAAATTCAAAGCCTACCAGAGGGTACAAATCTTTCTCTCTCTCTCATCCATGTGCTTTTTTGCCCAGGACCTCAAAACCATGTGGTCTTGTTCCACCATTATACCATCTTTCCAAGCAGTCTCCACATTTCCAGTGTCTTTCTCCCCACTTGAAACTGAACCCAGATGGACATTTCTTCCAACCCATCAGGACAAGATTCAGCAGTCCATTAGCATTTGAAAGACAGAGGTCACTTTTTTTTTTGGGAAGACAGCGAAGTCCACATTCTGGACAGAGGGGACCGTCTATGTTAAAATTGAACAGCCCTGTCTTAACAGAGAAGGGGTGGGGGATATAATACCATCTATCTCCTGTCTACAGCAGGGTCCTTTTAGCAGTTCCAAGAAGGTTCCACATCTATTTACACTATTCAGGTGAGTTTGAGAACACAGATAAACCTCCAGTTGGCCTCAGTGACTCTCAGAGAGAGTGCTAATGACCAGATGACTGCAAGGAATATAAATCCTTCCAACCATTCAATCAGAACTGAAGAAGATTCTTGAATGAGGAATGAAACATCTTCAGGGAAAAAAAACAAAGTCCAGTTGTCTTGTGCAAAAGCACCTTTGAGATTCCGTCGGAAGAGTTCCCACTAAAGATCCTCTCTTGGAGTGAACGGAAGTAGAGAAAGCCGAAAATAATCGAAGGTTTTGGAGAGGTCCTAGTACGACTGGAAGCAGACCATTTCTCAAGTGGTTCCCAATTCACTCAGGGTAAGGACATGATTTTCCAGCCATAAGATTGTAATCCTCTTGTCATCTGAAAGAATATCTAAAGCCATTTTTTTTTCACCAGATTGAATTAAGAAATGGCAGGAGGGAATAAATCCTTCCATTCTCCACCATTTAGGTCAGAACTGAAGAAGATGTCAGCTTCGGAAGCCATATTAACACCGGAAGCTTCCATGCGGCCACCTTCTTGCGCTTGGGAAAGTAGGAAGGGGGATTTAGTAGAGGGATTGTAGTTAGACGTAATAGGCATTCTTCTTTCCGGTCAAGGTCAGGGTGTTCCTGCCTCTGGAGGAGGAGTGGTTGAAGTGCTGGCTCAAGTTGGGATGGATGATGATTGGGCCACACGATGGATTTGAGGGATGCAGGGCCCGGATTTGGGGTTTTGATTTTCTGAGGGAAACCCCAGAACTCTCAGATTCGGGTTTTCCCAGATGTGCCAGTATACCTACTCCAGGGGTCGGCAACCTTAAACACTCAAAGAGCCACAAAGGTCCTAACCGGAAGCCCACCGTTCAATTCTGGAGCCGACCGGAAGTCCAGTTCCCCCACCATAGAGTCTCCACCTAGCACGGCATCTTTTTTCCTCTACCTGTCCTAACTGAAAGCCCTATCAATTGTGGAGCTGACCGGAAGTCCAGTTCCCCCACCATAGAGTCTCCACCTAGCACGGCATCTTTTTTCCTCTACCTGTCCTCACTGAAAGCCCTATCAATTCTGGAGCCGACGAGAAGTCCAGTTCCCCCACCATAGAGTCTCCACCTAGCACGGCATCTTTTTTCCTCTACCTGTCCTAACTGAAAGCCCTATCAATTGTGGAGCTGACTGGAAAACCCGCCCCAGTGCCATAGAGTGTCTCTTCCTGGTGTGCTGTGCTTTTCCTCCCCATAACTGGAAGCTCCTCTCAAAATTGTGGCGGCGACAGGGAGCCGCAGCAGAGGGATGAAAGAACCACATCCGGCTCCAGAGCCGTGGGTTGCTGACCCCTGACCTACTCTAATAAACAAAAGCTTTGAGAAGATCCTTGTGTTGGAGTTTTTGCTTGGGGTTTTCTGGAATGCTGACAGAAGATTCTTGAATGAGACATGAAACGTCTTCAAGGAAAATACAGCTCGCCTGTCTGGAACCCACACCACATTTCTGACATCAATACAATTGAACGTGTCCAGAAATATTTTACAAGAAGAGTTCTCCACTCCTCTGAAAACAACAAAATACCTTATGCCACCAGACTTGAAATCTTGGGTTTAGAAAACTTAGAACTTTGCCGCCTTTGACAAGACCTAAATTTAACTCATAGAATCATCTATTGTAATGTCCTTCCTGTTAAAGTCTACTTCAGCTTCAATTACAATAATACAAGAGCAATAGATTTAAACTTAATGTTAACCGCTTCAATCTAGATTGCAGAAAATATGACTTCTGTAACAGAATCATCAGTGCTTGGAATACTTTACCTGACTCTGTGGTCTCTTCCCATAATCCCAAAAGCTTTAACCAAAAACTTTCTACTATTGACCTCACCCCATTCCTAAAAGGACCATAAGGGGCATGCATAAGCGCACAAACGTGCCTATCGTTCCTGTCCTATTATTTTTTTATTTATATACATATTTTTTTTATTTGCATTTATATCCCGCCCTTTTCCGAAAACTCAGGGCAGCTTACACTATGTTAGCAATAGTCTTCATTCTATTTGTATATTTATATACAAAGTCAACTTATTGCCCCCAACAATCTTGGTCCTCATTTTACCTACCCTATAAAGGATGGAAAGCTGAGTCAACCTTGGGCCTGGTGGGACTAGAACCTGCAGTAATTGCAGGCAGCTGCTGTTAATAACAGACTGCATTAGCAGTCTGAGCCACAGAGGCCCATATATGCTTATACTTCCTCATATTTCCTCATATATATGTTTATATACTATATAACCATTTTGTGTGATGCTTATGTATATTGTTGTGACAAAAATAAATAAAAATAAATAAATAAATAAGAATAAATAAATAAATAAAAAAACAAAGGAAGTCCAGTCACCTCTTTTAAAAACAAACAAACTAACACCTTTGGGACTTCCAATTGATTCATCAAACGCATACAAACCCTCCATTTATCTGTCTCTTTGTTTGTGATTTTTTATATACGGAATACAACTCACTTCGCAAATACACTGAGGGGAGAAAATATTTCTATCACGGGATCAGGGACTTTAACAATCAATTGGCATGCCTGACTAAGCTTTGCTGAGACCGAAACATAAAGTTATAATTACTTTAGAAAAGATGATGGGGGAAAAAAATGTAATTTTGATCATGCATGCCCCCCTGCCTGGTGTAAAAATCGTTTGATTTGTATCATTATTGGAGATTTGCAGTCGTGTAATTATACTTTACTGACCCCAGTTAATTTTGGACATCGATTTATATTCTTTGAATAAATCTGGACTGAATAAATAGCTCTATTTTCCCCCCCACACACAATTCTGTGATTTTGATAAAATGGTAAACACTGGGGCAAAACCTCAGTAAGAAATGCTGGGATTTGAACTGTCGGTAACCGAGCGGGATAAAGCTCTTTTGTTTTTACTTTTTACCACTTGTCCTTGACTAAGTGAGCCTGGAATTATGGTTGTTATTAAACAGGTGAACAGGTGACTGCACCCAATGTTATGACCTTTTTTTGCAATGGTTAATAATAATAATAATAATAATAATAATAATAATAATAATAATAATAATAATAATAATAATAATAATAATAATAATTTAATTTTTATACTGCCCTTCTCCCGAAGGACTCAGGGCGGTGAACAGGCAGATAAAATAATACAATATATTACAATAAAAACACTATTTAAAAAACTTATTCAATAAAGCCTAAATTTAAAATACAATACAAAATATAAAATAAACCCCAATAAAATCCATGTTTAAAAACTCTATTAAGCCAGTCCTGCTCGGAAGAATAGATATGTTTTAAGCTCGCGGCGAAAGGTCCGGAGGTCAGGAAGTTGTCGAAGTCCTGGAGGAAGCTCATTCCAGAGGGTAGGTGCCCCCACAGAGAAGGCTCTCCCCCTGGGGGTCGCCAGCCTACACTGTTTGGCTGACGGCACCCTGAGAAGACCCTCTCTATGGGAGCGTACCGGCCAGTGGGAGGCATGTGGTAACAGAAGGCGGTCCCGAAGATATCCCGGTCCTATGCCATGGAGTGCTTTAAAGGTGGTAACCAACACCTTGAAGTGCACTCAGAAAACCACAGGTAGCCAGTGCAGCCTGCACAGGATCGGTGTTATATGGGAGCCACGAGTGGCTCCCTCTATCACCCGCGCGGCTGCATTCTGAACTAACTGAAGTCTCCGGGTGCACCTCAAGGGGAGCCCCATGTAGAGAGCGTTACAGTAGTCCAGGCGAGAAGGGAGCACTGCAGTCATTAAGGGAACAGTGTGATTGTTAACCAAAGGCAGTAGTCATTAAGTCTGTTTTACTCAGTTAGTGGGTTTTGGAGGAGGGGAAATCAGAAGTAACATGATGAAAACTGACAAAAAAAATATATACCAAAAATCGTGGTCACGTGACTGTGGAATGCTGCAACTAGCCACAAATGTGAACCTTTTGTCAAGTGTCCAAAGTGTGATCATTTGGGGAGGTCCATATTAGCAGACACTGTAAAAAGATGTGGAGTCTTTCTAGACCGGGATGCCTTGTGCACAGTCACTCACGCCCTTGTGACGTCTCGTCTGGACTACTGCAATGCTCTCTACATGGGGCTCCCCTTGAGGGGCATCCGGAGGCTACAGTTAGTCCAGAATGCAGCTGCTGGTGATTGAGGAGCCCTCGTGGCTCCCGAGTGACACCTATCCTGCGCCGGCTGCACTGGCTACCTGTGGCCTTCCGGTGCGCTTCAAGGTGTTGGTGAATGTCTTTAAAGCGCCCATGGCATAGGGCCGATACTTACGGACCGCCTGCTGCTACCGAATACCTCTCACCGACCGTGCGCTCTCACAGAGGGGCTCCTCAGGGTGCCGTCGCGGCTGACAGTGCGTCTGGCGACGCCCAGGGAAGGGCCTTCTGTGGGGCTCCTCTGGAACGAACTCCCCAGGACTTCGCCAACTTCCGGACCTCGAACCTTCATGAGCTTAAAACCTACTTATTCATCTGCGCTGGACTGGGTTAGTGTTTTAATGGGTTTTAATGGGTTTTTAGTTCCAAATTTTAATCCTGGCCAATTTTAATAAGTTTTTTAATTGTATTTTAATTTGTATTTATTGTATTGTATTTTTACCTGGCTGTGAACCGCCCTGAGTCCTTCGGGAGAAGGGCGGTATACAAATTTAAATAATAAATAAATAAATAAATAAAAGAGTGCAGAGATGAGCAAAAATGATGATTAGGGGACTGGAGTAGTGCTGGGTTGCCACCGGTTTGGACCGGATCTATAGAACCGGTAGTAAAACCAGTGAGAGGCTCCACCCACCAACCCAGATGTCTTCATAGGTGATCTGCACATGCACGCGATCCCGTTGCAAACTGGTAGTAAAGGTAAGTAGAACCCAACCCTGGACTGGAGGCTAAAACATATGAAGAACGGTTGCAGGAACTGGGGATGTCTAGTTTAATGAAAAGAAGGACTAGGGGAGACATGACACCTGTGTTCCAATATCTCAGGGGATGCCAGAAAGAAGAGGGAGTCAAGCTATTCTCCAAAGCACCTGAGTGCAGGACAAGAAGCAATGGGTGGAAATTAATCAAGGAGAGAACACCAGACTTGAAATCCTGGGTTTAGAAAAGTTAGAACTCCTCCACCTCCGACAGGACCTGTGTTTAACTCATAGAATCATCTATTGCAATGTCCTTCCTGTTGAAGACTACTTCAGCTTCAATCACAACAATACAAGAGCAAACAATACATTTAAACTTAATGTTAACCGCTCCAATCTTGATTGCAGATAATATGACTTCAGTAACAGAGTTGTTAATGCTTGGAATACACTATCTGACTCTGTGGTCTCTTCTCAAAGTCCCCAAAGCTTCAACCAAAAACTGTCTACTATTGACCTCACCCCTTTCCTAAGAGGTCTATAAGGGGCGTACATAAGAGCACAAACGTGCCTACCATTCCTGTCCTACTGTTGCTTCATGCTTATGCTTATGTATGATAGTGACAAATAAATAAAATTTATTTATTTATTTATTTATTTATTACATTTGTATACCGCCCTTCTCCCGAAGGACTCAGGGCAGTTTACAGCCAATTTAAAAGATACAATAAATACACATTAAAAACAGACTAAAATTTATATAAATAATGACCAAAATATTTAAAAACTAATTAATACAAAAAACTAAAACCCCATTTAAAATTACTTAGTCAGGCTAGCCCAGCTCGATGGAATAAAAGAGTCTTCAACTCACGGCGGAAGGTCCGAAGGTCGGGGAGTTGGCGAAGCCCCGGAGGCAGCTCGTTCCAGAGGGCAGGAGCCCCCACAGAGAAGGCCCTACCCCTGGGGGTTGCCAGTCGACATTGTTTCACCGACGGCACCCCAAGGAGGCCCTCCCTGTGGGAGCGCATAGGTCGATGGGAGGCTGTTTGTGGCAGTAGGCGGTCCCGTAGATAGCCCGGTCCTAAGCCATGGAGCGCTTTAAAGGTGGTAACCAACACCTTGAATTGCACCCAAAAGACCACCGGAAGCCAGTGCAGCCCGCGCAGGAGCGGTGTTATATGGGAGCCACGAGGTGCTCCCTCTATCACCCGCGCGGCTGCATTCTGGACCAGTTGGAGCTTCCAGGTGCTCTTCAAGGGGAGCCCCATGTAGAGAGCATTGCAGTAGTCTAAGCGAGATGTAACGAGGGCATGGGTGACTGTGCGCAGAGAAACCCGGTCCAGAAAGGGACGCAACAGGTGGATCAGGCGGACCTGATAGGAAGCCCCCCTGGCGATGGCCGTCAGATGGTCTTCAAGAGACAGCCGTGAATCCAGTAGGATGCCTAAGTTGCGTACCCTCTCTGTGGGGGCCAACGACTCACCCCCAACAGTCAGCGATGGAGTAAGTTGGCTGTACCGGGAAGCTGGCATCCACAGCCACTCGGTCTTCGAGGGATTGAGCTGAAGTCTGTTCCTCCCCATCCAGACCCGTATGGCTTCCAGACATATTTTTTATTTAAAAAAATAAAATAAAAATAGAAGCAACTTAGAACTAAGGAGGAATTTCCTGACAGAAAAAATAATCAGTTGAATGACTTGCCTCCAGAAGTTATGTGTGCTTCAACAATGGAGGTTTTTAAGAAGAGGTTGGACAACTATTTGTCTGAAATAGTATAAGGTCTCTTTCTTCAGCAGGGGGTTGGACTAGAAGACCACCAAGATCTCTTCCATTATTCTATTATCCTGAATGATCACTAAATGACCAATCTTTAAGCAAGGATTGGTTGTAGGGCAAAGTTCTATGAAAACCCCAGTACATGATGGGAGGTGGAAAGGAGAATTTCATATTGAGAAACAGATTAAAAAAATAAAATAAAAAAATCTGTGATATTTCTCCCCTCTGACATTATTTTTAATATTTCTGCTGCTTTTATTTAATTTCAGGTTTCCTTTCCTTTTATCTTAATTTGTATTATTTGGTATTCTTTTAAGAATATACTATGTATTTAGCTGTTATGATTTGCAATTTTTATTGCTATTTCTTAGCTGTTATTCAATGTTATTGCCTCCCAACGACCTGTGCGCTCCCACAGAGTGGGCCTCCTCAGGGTGCCGTTGACCAAACAATGTAGGTTGGCGGCCCCCAGGGGGAGGGCCTTCTCTGTGGCGGCACCAGCCCTGTGGAACGAGCTTCCTCCAGGATTACGACAACTACCCGACCTCCGGACCTTCAGACGTGAACTGAAGACTCTATTATTTCAGTGTGCGGGACTAGCCTAAGATATAATGTTTTAGCATATTTTAATGGGGTTTTTATTGGTTTCTATTGTTTTAGTGATCAGGCCATGATAATATTTAGTTTTAACTGGGTCTTAATGTTTATTTATTATATTGTTTTAATATGCCTGTGAACCGCCCTGAGTCCTACGGGAGATGGTGCGGTATATAAGTTTGATTAATAAATAAATAAAATAAATAACTCCCAGAATTCCCTGGCCAGCCGTGCTGGCTAGGGAATTCTGGGAGTTGAAGTCCACAAGTCTAAAAGTGGCCAAGGTTGGAGACCCCTGGTCTATAAGGTGCACCAAAATTTTCACCCACTTTTTTTTGGGGAGGGGATGTATCTTATACTCCGAAGAATACAATATACCATTCCAGATTTGTTAAAGATTACTCTTCCAATCTGAAACAACACAATCATTTCTGTGTGTGTTTGCATGTGTAATTTATTGGCCTATCAGTTGTCTGAAAGGCTACAGCTGCTGCCTGCCTTGGATTATTTATTTTTTTTTACCCAATTTTACAGCTGGCTTGACATGAAAATACAAATCTAAGCTTGATAAATACCAACCACTGTTCTTATGTAGAGGAAATTAATTTCCAAACTGCATTGTAGGCTTGGCGGCAATCGCAGCTGATGTCAAGAAGCAAGATCCTGCAGTTATTGTCAGGTGATCAGTAATAAACAATGATCACTTCTATCTCACTGCTGCACCTTCATTTGAGAGAAATGGCAATGTGTCAGCTTGTTAAAGTACCTGATTGGCAAAGTATTTAATCAGGAGAAAGATGATAGTTTACTGTGACTTGAATAAATTCCAATTCAGGGAAGCGATGTTTGCTCTCTTTTTCTCCTTCATTGCATCTTCCTCTGGCAAATCTGAGGTGAACAGAGTTGGAAGGGACCTTATAGGTCATCTAGTCCAGCCCCACCCCACCCCGCTCAAGCAAGAGACCCTACACCATTTCTGACAAATGGCAAAACCAGGGAGATCAACAAAGTTATGCTTGTGCATGCATACTTTCCCAAAAGATGTTCAGTCTGTGAGTTATATTGAAGAATGATATAATATCTCTTGGTGCATGGACCTTTGATAAAAGCTTATGTCAGAGTTTGTTACAAAAACAAATCCAGAAGCACACACAGATAAACTGATGCAGCAGGATTCATTAACTTCTTTATATTCACAATAATACATCAAGTAAGTTTACAATATCAACAGCAGATTCAATTTCATTTCAGCAGAGCAGACAGCATGCACCAGACTTCTTGGTTTCAGTTTCGTTTCTCTGCACAGAATCAGAAACTGCAGACTAAGACACACCCTGGCTCCAGCCTGTTGTGTCTTGCCCGCTCTCACAGCAGCCGGGGCCTTCTTATCTGCTCCTGAACACGGAGGAATGTATGCCTCCCGGCCCCAGTCCTGGCTCCATGCCCAGACAAGCTGAAGAGGAGGGGGCACCTCCCGGCCCCAGCCCTGGCTCCATGCCCAAGCAGGCTGCAGAGGAGGGAGCATCCCCCGGCCCCAGCCCTGGCTCCATGCCCAGGCAAGCGGAGCAGCTAGACCCCTCCCCCTCCTCCACAGCATGTGAGCCTGAGGAAAGTTTATTTCCAACAGCTGCTGATTGGAGTGACCCTCGCATCAGAAGACTGGATAGGCGGAGGCAACAGAAGGAAGGGAGGGGCAGGCCTTAATGAGTGCTGAGTCATGGAGCCACACCCCATGGCCTATATAAAGGATCTGCTTTCTGGCAGTCTCTGAGTCAGGCAAAGTCGAACTTATCTTGCTGAAGTCACTTTCTGGTCTCCTGCCTGCTCTGAGGACTTTGCTAGGACTTTGGGCAGAGCTGCAGAGGCAAGCCTGATTCGTATTTCCCTGACCCGGCCGTCAGCGGAGGAGTGGGACACGACACAGCCTGTCTCAGCTCCCAATTGGCTGACTTAGTTGCTATGCCTATTCATTGGCTGACCTTGTTACCATGTCTTCCCAGTCGTGAATATTCTAACAGATTATTATTATATTTTCTCTCTCTTAACATTTCAAATCCCAGCCTAGCTCTGAAAAAAGAACATGCATGAGTATGTAAGAGAAAGCCAATTCATTTAGCGATAACAGACATTATAAGGTGAAGTAGAACCATCGCTTCCTCCTCAGACTTGTGCAACAAATGTGAAACAGAAAAGAGACGTTGAGAACAAGGATCTTGCCACCATCTTAGCTTTGTAACCTCCTCCCTAATGGAGAACCCTCCAGATGTACACTCAAACACCGAGTTTATCATTCAAAAGTGTGCTTTATTCCAGAAATCCACACAAACATTCTTAAAGCATAGACTTATGCAGAGATGAAAATTATGTCCAGGAAAAATATTCTACATTGCTGTGCTAATGGAATGTGGCCTACGAAACAGGACTTTTTAGGAGAGTTAGAAAAGAATAAGCATCAGAATAAAATAACAGAGTTGGAAGGGACCTTGTAGGTCATCTAGTCCAACTCCCCATCCAAGCAGGAGACCCTACACCTGACAGATGGCAGACCAGTCTCTTCTTGAAAGCTTCCAGTGATGAAGCTCCCAACTTCTGAAGAGAAGATTCCATCGGTTGGTTGTTCTCACTGTCAGGAAATTTCTCCTTATTTCCAGGTTGAATCTCTCCTTGATCAGTTTCCATCCATTATTCTTTGTCTGGCCTTCAGGTGCTTTGGAGAATAGCTTGACCCCCTTCCTCTCTGTGGCAGCCCCTCAAGTACTGGAAGACTACTATCGTCTCTGCTTGATATACAAACTAATCTCATCAGCCAACATTTCAGCCAGCAGAATAATTGGGTACTTTCTTTTATATGGATGAATAAAATATAAGGAAACTTAGAATTGTCCCAGGAGAAAAATGGTTAACTGGCATTGTGCGTATCATACCAAATGGACAATATTTGTTTGGCTTATTTATTTCATTTTCCTCGACTTACAGCAGTTGGTTTAGTGTCCGTTTGAAGTTACAGCATCACTGAAAAAAGTGACTTATGTCTGTTTTTCACACTTACAACCATTACAGCATCCCCTTGCTCACATTAGCAATAGTTTCATTTAACAGCACATAAAATCTATTGGATAGTTGTTTATATATTAGGATTAAATGGGAACGTTATAAGGGAAAAATTGGAGAAGGTTGAGATCCATTAAAAATGCCTTACATAAAAAACATTACCATAATTTTAGGATTGCCGTTGCTGGTCTTTTAAGCCTTATGGGAGGGGCCAATCATCTCTCGACCTTACTCCCGAGTTGTCCTCTCTGCTTGAGCTGCTCTTGCCTTCTGGCAGCTGTTCTCATGCATGTATTAGGAACAGGCTCCTCCTGTTCCTCTGCCTCACTACTGTCAGCCTCTGGAGGCTCCGGAGTCCGCACATCAGTCCCAGATGGCCCTGGCCCCACCTCTGCCTCCGACGCAGAGCCCTCATCTGGGCCTTTCTCAGCCTCCAGGACTGGCCCATGTTCTTCCTCAGCCTCATCGCTGTCTGATTCCATTGCCAGCTCCGCAGGCTGCTGACAGACCACAACAATGTCTTGCATTACCATAATTTTAGGATTGCCTCTATGGGGTTGCAAAAATCTGAACAAATTCTAGATGGCAGCGAAGAGAAATAATTATGGTATTATCCCTTGGTCAACCAGATGCTGGCAGCTGAGATATGATAACTCTAAAGAAGATTCGGTCCTTAACATCTCCGCTTAAAATGTTCCTAGATTGTACCTCTGGAAATGATCCATATTTCTTTTTTTGGCATTACAAGTAGTCCTTGACTTACAACAGTTCACTTAGTGACCGTTCAAGGTTACAACGTCTCTGAAAAAAGTGACTTGGGACCATTTTTTCACATGACCATTGCAGCATCCCCATGGTCACATGATCAACACATGAGTCGTGCTTAGCGACTGACTCATATTTATGATGGTTGCAGTGTCCCGGGGGGTCATGTGAGTCCCCAGGTCAATGGGGAAGCCAAATTCACTTAACAACCGTGTTACTGATTTAACTGCAGTGATTCACTTAACAACTCTGGCTAAGTTGTAAAATGGGGCATAATTCACAAATGTCTCTCTTAGCAACATACATTTTGGGCTTCCATTGTCGAATACTACCTATACTTTGGAATGTGGCTACTTTAGGCTCTTATTACCATATGTATAAGCCAACTCTTATTATAAATAAGACAAGAATGCTACAACCAAGAATCGGCCTCAGATGAGTTTTATCTCTACTGTTGAACATAGGTAGTATTTTGAGAATGAGAAGAAATGAGAAGAAAGAATGAAGGTATGAGACTAAATACCTCCTAGCATTTTCTATCAGAACTACAACTGCCATCTCATCCATTTTTCCCTGAACAAAACCAGAAAATAAAACTAGACTAGATCAGTGGTAGGCAATCTTAAATACTCAAAGAACCATTTGGACCCGTTTTCCAAAGAAAAGAAAACATCGGGAGCCACAAAACCTTTCCCATGCCTGATTATTTCCTGGGCGGCCCAAAAACTAGCATATATAGTTGAATTAAACATTCTGTTTTCTTCTGAAACTTTTCTTTTCTTGGATTTATCCATGGTTGGCCTACCGGGGGTTGAAAAGCTCAATAAATCGCGTGCCAGCGGATGTCACACATTGGCGGTTGTGACACATATTTTGAGTGACAGGGAGCCACAGCAGAGGGATGAAAGAGGCACAAGTGGCTTCAGAGCCGTTAGTTACTGACCTCTGGACTCGATCAATCAGCATTTATGTCCATCCATTCTGTATATCTCTAGGTCTGGCTGAAGTTAAAAGAGCTGTTGAACCACCATAATTCTATGACATGAAGAAGCCCAAAAGAGGTGGAATCTACCGAAAATCATAGAATCATAGAGCTGAGCGAGACCTGAGAGGTCTTCTAGACCAACCCCCTTCTCAAGGCAGGAATTGTTATACCTTCTCAGTTCAAAGGGTTGTCAAATCTTTTCTTGAAAACCGCCAGCAATGGAGTTTCCACAGCTCGGGGTGAAAAGCTGTTCTCACTGTCAGGGAATTCACAACAGAATAAAAGAGTTGGAAGCGACCTTGGGGGGTCTTCTAATAGTCCAACCCCCGGTTCAAGTAGGAGACTGTTAGATTCGGGCAATAACGAGGCAGGAGACCAGGATAGTGACAACAGCTCTTTACTATATGGTGAACCCAGCAGCTCGGGCTGGGAAAACCCTCTCTTTATATACAGTTTAGCCAGAGGCTTCATCCAATCAGCAACGTGCTTTTTTCCCGCTCATTTTCCCTCCACAACTTTTAAAGATACATTACACTCCTTCCCTCCCAGAGAACACTTTACCAATATTTACATAGAATTAACATCTTATTTTTCAACGTAATCACGCAAGTAGACTGGGCGTCTCCTGACTCTTTCGGACCTGCGCAATTCATTTTCTGGGGGGGGGTCGTGCTGGCCGGGGGGACTGTTTGGCCCTCTCAGCTCCTCCTCTTGGCCATCCGGCCCTGGATTATTGCAGAGTCGTCCCTGCTGTTTTCAGGAGGAACCGGTTGGCATCGCTGGACCTCCTGGAACTCAGATAAGTCCCGCGTTTGCCCCGGGTTTGAGTCAGCTGTGGATTCAAACATTGGATAGTCAGGGTCTGCTTCGTCTGATTCTGATTTACCGGTTATGCGTTTCCTTATTTGGTCTATGTGGCGCCTCCATACCCGGCCATCCTCTATCTCTACTAGATATGATTTTGGTCCTGTTATTTCTAGGATTTTTCCTGCTAACCAGGTCGGGCCCTCGCTGTAGTTGTGTGCCCACACTAGGTCGCCTACTGCCATCCCTCTTGTTTTACCGTGTGCCCCTTTGTAACCGTCTGGTGTGTAGTTTGGGTTTAAACGGTCTAGTGGGCACCTAAGCTTCCGACCCATTAATAGCTCTGCCGGGCTGCGGCCAGTTGTTACACAGGGGGTTCTGTGTTGGACTGCTAGGAATGTATCGATTTTTGTTTGCCAATCGCCTGGCCTGATTCTGGACAATGCTTCCTTTGCGCTCCGAACGAAACGTTCTGCAAGGCCGTTCGTCGCAGGGTGGAAAGGCGCCGAGAGGACATGTCGGATGCCCTCCTCTGCCAAGTACCCCTCAAACTGGGTTGCCGTGAATTGCGGGCCGTTATCGGAGACTAACGTGTCGGGCAACCCGTGGGTTACAAATAGGTGCCGCAGGACTGAAATCACGGCCTCGGCTGTCATGGATCTCATGAGAATGATTTCCAGCCATTTGGAGTAGGCATCGACTACTACCAGAAAGGTTTGGCCGTGGAAGGGGCCGGCAAAATCGATATGGATCCTAGACCAAGGGCCCTGGGGTCTCTCCCATTCCCGAATCGGGCCGCTAGTAGCGGTCTGACTCCTGGCAGGCCTGGCATTTCCCTACCCTTTCAGCAATTTCCGTGTCCATTAAGGGCCACCACACATAGCTTCTCGCTAGACCCTTCATTCTCACGATCCCTGGGTGGCCTTCGTGAAGGAGATCCAATACCTTTTCCTCAATTTCTCCGGGATCACCACTGATCCCCCATAGCAGGCACCCCTTGAGCTGAGAGTTCCCACGTTTTTACAAATTCTTTAAACGCCGCCCGCAGCGGGCCAACCTCTTTGTACCCAACCAATTACAGTCCTTATTGTAATGTCCTTGTACGAAGCTCGAGCCACCTCTTTGGATGTGACTGGGCCAGAGTCCAAAGAGTCAATTAGCAGAACTGGTGTTCCCGGAGTAGGGTCTTCGATAGTCTCTGGTAACGGGCATCTGCTCAGGGCGTCTGCATGCCCTAATTCCTTCCCTGGCCGGTGTAGTAATTTGTAAGAATACGCTGCCAGGAAGATAGTCCATCGGGTCAGTCTGGGCGAAAGCGCCACGGCCGTTGGGCGGTCGCCTGCCAACAGGCCTAGCAAAGGTCTATGGTCCGTGATGATTTCGAAATCACGACCAAATACATATTCATGGAATTTCTTTACTCCGGAGACTATAGCCAAGGCTTCCTTATCAAGCTGGCTATAATTCCTTTCAGTTGATGACATGGTTCGGGAGTAATATGCAATAGGGGCTTCTGTGCCATTTGGCAACCTGTGGCTGAGCACAGCCCCCACCCCATAGGGAGATGCATCGCAGCTTAACACTAATGGCAGCGTGCCATTGTATTGGATAAGGAGGCTATCACTCGATAGGAGATTCTTTACCCCTTCGAATGCCCTAGCTTCCGCCTTTCCCCAAGACCATGCAGCCGTCTTTGCTAGTAATTTATGCAGCGGCTCGGCTACTGTTGCCTTATTCTTAAGAATACCGCGTAGAAATTGACCAGACCTAAGAATGCCTGTAACTCCGTTTTGTTCTTTGGAACCGGGGCCTTCCTGATGGCCCGTACCTTGCTTTCAGTGGGTGAATCCTTCCTGTCTATCCGTAGCCCAGGAATTCCACAGATTCAACCCCGATCTGGCATTTGTTCAGTTTAACTTTGAGACCGCAGACCGGAAAATGCCCAAAACTTTTCGCAGCCTTACCCCTAATTCCTCTAGATTCTCAGCGGATACCAGTACATCGTCAAAGTATGGTACCACCCTGGTAGTCCCTGCAATAGCCGCCCATTAGGTTCTGAAATAACCCTGGAGCCACACTAACCCCAAACTGTAACCGGGTACACTTAAAAGCCCTCTGTGAGTCACAATTGTCTGCGCTTGGCTGTGCTGCTATCTACAGGCAGCTGTTGATAGGCTTGGGCCAAGTCTAGCTTGGCAAAACCTGCCCTTGCCCCATTGAGTGCAGTAAGTGCTGTACCACCGGACGGGTAAGCACTCTTTGCAACGCTTTGTTAAGCGTTGCCTTATAGTCAGCGCAACCGGACCGACCCGTCCGGTTTGACTGGGGTGACTATAGGGTCTCCCACTTAGCATGGTCAACTGGCACTAGAATTCCCTGGTTTACTAGCTTGTCCAGTTCCCGGTCAATCCTGGGCTTTAGGGCTAACGGGACCCTCCTAGCCTTTAGACGGATAGGGCAACTTGGGGTCTAAGTTAAAGAGATAGGGGTCCCGTGTACTTGCCCAGGCAGTCTCTGAAAACGCCCCAAATTCCTTCATGAGTGCGTCTTTGAGGTTGACTTCGTTTCTGAAGATTCCAGTCACTCCCATGCCCAATGCTCGGAACCAGTCCAGTCCCAACAAGCTTGGCAGGGTCCCATCGACTATGGTGATGGGCAGAGTTTTCTTGTATTGTCCATACCGACGTGGACGGACGTTACCCTCGAACAGGGATGCGATTCCCTTGGTAGTCTTGTACCTTTAATTTCTGTGGTTGCAGCTTGCGCTTTGCGATGGCGGGTAAGGTTTTCACGAGTGTCCCAGGACATGATCGTGATCGCTGAGCCGGTGTCCACCTCCAATCGGCACGGCACCCCTCAATCTTTGCCTTTGTAAAGATTTTTTTCTAGGCGTGTTGATGCGTGACCCACTCTCACGACAGTCTGATTCAACCGCGCCTTTTTGAATTGACCAATCACGGGCCGCTTCGCCGCCCGCGCCTGGTTGGTCAGTTTGAATTTTGGCGGGAAGGTTGGGGTGCTCGACAGACCTGTGCTATGTGCCCTTCCTTTCGCACCGCCGACAAGTCGCATCCTTAAATTTGCATTGTTGTCGTTGGTGTTGCCCTCCGCAACTCGCGCAGTCACCCCGGTCTTCTTTCTCCGCCTCCCGTGTGGAAGACTCCTTCCTCCTCCTCACCGTCCGACTCGGCCTGGACCTCTTCATTGTGGACCGGGGTTGATTTCGCACCAGCCGCTGGTGCGACCTGCTTTTGTAGGGTTTCCGCCGCTTGGGTAGACATCTCGTGAGCCCTGGCTTCATCCAAGGCGTTTGCCAGCGTTAGGTTGCTTTTGGACAGCAGCCGCCATCGCAAACGGATGTCCCTGACCCCACGGATGAGTTGCTCCAGCAATGCCTCTTCCAAGTCTCGAACTCGCAATGTTTTGAGGCTTTCCTCAGGGCTGCCATGTATACGCTGATGGACTCGCCTCTTGCTGCCTGCGCCCCGAATTCGAACCGTTGCACATACTTGGACGTTGGTGCATAATGGGCTTTCAATATGGTTTGTAGAGTCTGCCACGGCACCGACTGTACCGGCGTTGGCTCAGCCAGATTCTATGTGTGTCGAAAACCTCTGGACCGCAGTGGCTCAGGAAATACGCCGCTTCCTGTTGTCTGAGACTCCTTGAAGTTCGCTCGAGGAAACACTCGAAACGAGCCATGTATGACCCCCATTTTTCCTTAGCTGGGTCGAATGGCGCTGGCGGTGTGTAGCTGGACATCGCTGCTTTCCGCCCCTTGTTTGCTGGGTTCGCGTCTTCCTGGTGACTTCAGCTTTTTCCTGGCGCTCCTAGCCTCGAGATCCCACCTTCGTCGCCAGTGTTAGATTCGGGCAATAACGAGGCAGGAGACCAGGATAGTGACAACAGCTCTTTACTATATGGTGAACCCAGCAGCGCGGCTGGGAAAACCCTCTCTTTATATACAGTTTAGCCAGAGGCTTCATCCAATCAGCAACGTGCTTTTTTCCCGCTCATTTTCCCTCCACAACTTTTAAAGATACATTACAGAGACCTTATCCTGGATCCCTCCCTGATGATCTTCCACCTTTGGCTTCTAGTAAACATTTGAGGGTGACCCTTTTAACCAGATTTTTTTGGGGGGTCTTCTAAAAGTTTATTTATTTATTTATTTATTTATTTATTTATTTATTTATTTTGTCACACAGTATATATAAGCATAAGCATGAAATAACTATACAATATATAAGCATATATATATATATATATATATATATATATATATATATATATATATATATATATATATATATATATATATATATATATATATATATATATATATATATATATATATATATATATATATATATATATATATATATATATATATATATATATATATATATATATATATATATATATATATATATATATATATATATATATATATATATATATATATATATATATATATATATATATATATATATATATATATATATATATATATATATATATATATATATATATATATATATATATATATATATATATATATATATATATATATATATATATATATATATATATATATATATATATATATATATATATATATATATATATATATATATATATATATATATATATATATATATATATATATATATATATATATATATATATATATATATATATATATATATATATATATATATATATATATATATATATATATATATATATATATATATATATATATATATATATATATATATATATATATATATATATATATATATATATATATATATATATATATATATATATATATATATATATATATATATATATATATATATATATATATATATATATATATATATATATATATATATATATATATATATATATATATATATATATATATATATATATATATATATATATATATATATATATATATATATATATATATATATATATATATATATATATATATATATATATATATATATATATATATATATATATATATATATATATATATATATATATATATATATATATATATATATATATATATATATATATATATATATATATATATATATATATATATATATATATATATATATATATATATATATATATATATATATATATATATATATATATATATATATATATATATATATATATATATATATATATATATATATATATATATATATATATATATATATATATATATATATATATATATATATATATATATATATATATATATATATATATATATATATATATATATATATATATAAGCATAAGCATGAAATAACTATACAATATATAAGCATAAGCATGAAATAACTATACAATATATAAGCATAAGCATGAAATAACTATACAATATATAAGCATAAGCATGAAATAACTATACAATATATAAGCATAAGCATGAAATAACTATACAATATATAAGCATAAGCATGAAATAACTATACAATATATAAGCATAAGCATGAAATAACTATACAATATATAAGCATAAGCATGAAATAACTATACAATATATAAGCATAAGCATGAAATAACTATACAATATATAAGCATAAGCATGAAATAACTATACAATATATAAGCATAAGCATGAAATAACTATACAATATATAAGCATAAGCATGAAATAACTATACAATATATAAGCATAAGCATGAAATAACTATACAATATATAAGCATAAGCATGAAATAACTATACAATATATAAGCATAAGCATGAAATAACTATACAATATATAAGCATAAGCATGAAATAACTATACAATATATAAGCATAAGCATGAAATAACTATACAATATATAAGCATAAGCATGAAATAACTATACAATATATAAGCATAAGCATGAAATAACTATACAATATATAAGCATAAGCATGAAATAACTATACAATATATAAGCATAAGCATGAAATAACTATACAATATATAAGCATAAGCATGAAATAACTATACAATATATAAGCATAAGC
The DNA here is from genome assembly GCF_028640845.1 of Ahaetulla prasina. Classification (NCBI taxonomy): domain Eukaryota; kingdom Metazoa; phylum Chordata; class Lepidosauria; order Squamata; family Colubridae; genus Ahaetulla; species Ahaetulla prasina. The sequence continues at coordinate 10,318,806 of NC_080541.1, forward strand.
ATGAAATAACTATACAATATATAAGCATAAGCATGAAATAACTATACAATATATAAGCATAAGCATGAAATAACTATACAATATATAAGCATAAGCATGAAATAACTATACAATATATAAGCATAAGCATGAAATAACTATACAATATATAAGCATAAGCATGAAATAACTATACAATATATAAGCATAAGCATGAAATAACTATACAATATATAAGCATAAGCATGAAATAACTATACAATATATAAGCATAAGCATGAAATAACTATACAATATATAAGCATAAGCATGAAATAACTATACAATATATAAGCATAAGCATGAAATAACTATACAATATATAAGCATAAGCATGAAATAACTATACAATATATAAGCATAAGCATGAAATAACTATACAATATATAAGCATAAGCATGAAATAACTATACAATATATAAGCATAAGCATGAAATAACTATACAATATATAAGCATAAGCATGAAATAACTATACAATATATAAGCATAAGCATGAAATAACTATACAATATATAAGCATAAGCATGAAATAACTATACAATATATAAGCATAAGCATGAAATAACTATACAATATATAAGCATAAGCATGAAATAACTATACAATATATAAGCATAAGCATGAAATAACTATACAATATATAAGCATAAGCATGAAATAACTATACAATATATAAGCATAAGCATGAAATAACTATACAATATATAAGCATAAGCATGAAATAACTATACAATATATAAGCATAAGCATGAAATAACTATACAATATATAAGCATAAGCATGAAATAACTATACAATATATAAGCATAAGCATGAAATAACTATACAATATATAAGCATAAGCATGAAATAACTATACAATATATAAGCATAAGCATGAAATAACTATACAATATATAAGCATAAGCATGAAATAACTATACAATATATAAGCATAAGCATGAAATAACTATACAATATATAAGCATAAGCATGAAATAACTATACAATATATAAGCATAAGCATGAAATAACTATACAATATATAAGCATAAGCATGAAATAACTATACAATATATAAGCATAAGCATGAAATAACTATACAATATATAAGCATAAGCATGAAATAACTATACAATATATAACAGGGTGGGGGTCATCTGTAAGGTAATATCCATCGAGCTTGTACTTAGTGTTTGGGTTAGGGTTAGGGTTATTTCCATATATTCAATACTTTTAGTAGCCATCCTTTCTGCATACTACAAACCACCTCTTATTATTGATATTTAGAATAGTTCATACCCTTAATACGGGGAAAAAAAATAAACTCCTAGCCTTTCTCCACTTTTTACCTCAGGAAGAAAAAAGAATCAGCTCCAATAAGATGCGGCTTTGTGGGTTTTGAGGCTGAGCTGAGGTTGCTTGTGAAACTTACATCCTGCGACCTTGTTTTTTTAATTACCAAAGCCATCGGCGTCTCTGTACTCCTGCTAAATATTTTACAGTTGACATACTTAACCTCTGGACTTTCCGTTCCCATAAAAAAATCAACTTCTCACATTAGAATATGGAATTGCAATAAATATAGGAACTAATTGGCTTGAAAGAATGCATTGGGTCATTAATTGCTGCCCAAGGTTTGTTTTTTTTTTCCTTCCCCAAAATGCAAAATGTACTACTTCTCCTTGCTGTGTATGAATAATAAATAGGATATGCCATTATTCTTGGGCAGCTCAGGATGAGGGGACTTATTAAGCACTTACCAAACCGACTTTTAATGAATACATCAACAACAGAAAAGCTGCTGTTAAATAATAAAAGAGAGTGGGGTGGTTTTTTTTGTTTTTTTTGACTTTATGATAACATCTAAGATGTTGACATACTCCTGATTATGTAGGAATTATGCAGTCTACAGCCTCATTTTCATTTAATGGCCTCTCAGCAAAACAAACAGAGATTGCCCTTCTCCATTCAGAGCAGGGACTGTCACTATGTTGTACCTTGATGAACGTATCTTTTCTTTTATGTACACTGAGAGCATATGCACCAAGACAAATTCCTTGTGTGTCCAATCACACTTGGCCAATAAAATTCTATTCTGTTCTATTCTATTCTATTCTATTCTATTCTATTCTATTCTATTCTATTCTATTCTATTCTATTCTATTCTATTCTATTCTATTCTATTCTATTCTATTCTATTCTATTCTATTCTATTCTATTCTATTCTATTCTATTCTATTCTATTCTATTCTATTCTATTCTATTCTATTCTATTCTATTCTATTCTATTCTATTCTATTCTATTCTATTCTATTCTATTCTATTCTATTCTATTCTATTCTATTCTATTCTATTCTATTCTATTCTATTCTATTCTATTCTATTCTATTCTATTCTATTCTATTCTATTCTATTCTATTCTATTCTATTCTATTCTATTCTATTCTATTCTATTCTATTCTATTCTATTCTATTCTATTCTATTCTATTCTATTCTATTCTATTCTATTCTATTCTATTCTATTCTATTCTATTCTATTCTATTCTATTCTATTCTATTCTATTCTATTCTATTCTATTCTATTCTATTCTATTCTATTCTATTCTATTCTATTCTATTCTATTCTATTCTATTCTATTCTATTCTATTCTATTCTATTCTATTCTATTCTATTCTATTCTATTCTATTCTATTCTATTCTATTCTATTCTATTCTATTCTATTCTATTCTATTCTATTCTATTCTATTCTATTCTATTCTATTCTATTCTATTCTATTCTATTCTATTCTATTCTATTCTATTCTATTCTATTCTATTCTATTCTATTCTATTCTATTCTATTCTATTCTATTCTATTCTATTCTATTCTATTCTATTCTATTCTATTCTATTCTATTCTATTCTATTCTATTCTATTCTATTCTATTCTATTCTATTCTATTCTATTCTATTCTATTCTATTCTATTCTATTCTATTCTATTCTATTCTATTCTATTCTATTCTATTCTATTCTATTCTATTCTATTCTATTCTATTCTATTCTATTCTATTCTATTCTATTCTATTCTATTCTATTCTATTCTATTCTATTCTATTCTATTCTATTCTATTCTATTCTATTCTATTCTATTCTATTCTATTCTATTCTATTCTATTCTATTCTATTCTATTCTATTCTATTCTATTCTATTCTATTCTATTCTATTCTATTCTATTCTATTCTATTCTATTCTATTCTATTCTATTCTATTCTAAAGAATTCTATTCTATTCTATTCTATTCTATTCTGTTCTATTCTATTCTATTCTATTCTATTCTATTCTATTCTATTCTATTCTATTCTATTCTATTCTATTCTATTCTATTCTATGTCACTGCTTTTCTGTGACTCAGTGCTCTCTCTTAGATTAATGCAAGGAGCTTTCTGCTGATTCACTTTATAAGAAACAATAGGACAGGAAGGGTAGGCACGCTTGTGCTCTTATGCACGCCCCTTACAGATCTCTTAGGAATGGGGTGAGGTCAATGGTAGATAGTTTTTGGTTGAAGCTTTGGGGATGTTGGGAAGAGACCACAGAGTCAGGCAGTGTATTCCAAGTATTAACAACTCTGTTACTGAAGTCATATTTTCTGCGATCAAGATTGGAGCGGTTAACGCCTTGGTAAGGCCACACTTGGAATACTGCATCCGGTTTTGGTCACCATGTTATAAAACAGATGTAGAGACTCTGGAAAGAGTGCAGAGAAGAGCAACAAAGATGATGAGGGGACTGGAGCAGGGGTGAAATGCTCCCAGTTTGGACCGGATCGCTCGATCCGGTAACGATGGTGGCAAGTGGTTCGGAGAGCCAGTAGCAAAAATCCCTGCCCCCCACCCCAAATGCCCAGCTGAGCCGCATGATCATCAGAGGGTTTTTTTTTCCTTTTAAAAGTATTTTTCTTCAGCTAAAAAATGCTTTTAAAAGTAAAAAAAAAAGCCTCTGATGATCGCGCAACTCAGCTGGGTGGTAGCCAAAAAATGGGGGAGGAGGAGTCCGTTTTTCATCCCAGCAGGCTCTGTTAGTGAAACCAAAAAATGGGGGGGTCCACTTTTCCTCCAAGAAGACTTACCTGAAGCTTCCCTGAAGCCTGCTGGGAGGAAAAACGGAGAGAGAGAGAGGAGAGGAGAGGAGAGGAGAGGAGAGGAGAGGAGAGGAGAGGAGAGGAGAGGAGAGGAGAGGAGAGGAGAGGAGAGGAGAGGAGAGGAGAGGAGAGGAGAGGAGAGGAGAGGAAGGAAGGAGTACAAACCTGGCACTAGACGCAGCTTCATAGGATAATTCAGGGCTGGAAGGGACCTGGAGGTCATTTAATCCAACCCTGCTCCAGCAGAACATTGCTAGTGAGTTTCTGTCTTTTGATCCCCCAGTCACATAGCCACACCCACCCAGTCACATGACCCCCCCACCAAGCAATGCCCACCAAGCCACACCCACAGAACTGGTAGCAAAAAATTTTTAGTTTTCACCCCTGGACTGGAGGCTAAGACACATAAAGAACGATTGCTGGAATTGGGTATGCCTAATTTAATGAAAAGGACTAGGGGTGACATTTTAATTTAATCTTATTTTATTTTTTGAGTACGTATTAGATAATATATATATAAGTATAAGCATGAATTGAATACATAAAATGAATACAATTAAAAGGAACATTAGGACGGGGATGGTAGGCACGCTGGTGCTCTTATGCACGCTGTTGTGAATCCAGCCCCCGAACCTGGCCCCATGTCTGAAAGTGACTCCGAGAGTGAGGGGGAAGGGCTGGTAAGGCTTACCTTGGGAGCACCGATTCCTTTGGCCCAGCTCCAGGAGCCAGAACCAGACCAGTCAGAGGACGTAATGAGGCCGTCATCCCCTGATTCCTCCCTTCCCCAGGCTACGCCTTCAGACCCAGCTGATAATAATAATCAAGCTTGGCTTGACCCACGCTTCAGAAGATTAGAGAGGCGGCATCATCAAAAGGAAGGGTGGGGCAGGAGCCCCACCCCACAGGATATATAAGGAGCTTTGGGACTGCTCTCACTCCACGGGAAACAGTTTAGATGATCCATTTCAAAAAGAGCTGAAAGTCTTGCTACGTGAGTCATTTGTTTGAACTTTGGCAGGCAGCTGCAATTTCTCTGCCAGGACTGATAAGAGCCATGAAACCACTGGCTGAAGGCCAGCTCGTGGGTTTGAAGTGGGGAAGGAAACAGAACACACGCATGATAGCAGTCTTCCGATATCTCAGGGGCTGCTACAAAGAAGAGGGAGTCAACCTATTCTCCAAAGCACCTGAGAGGGTAGAACAAGAAGCAATGGGTGGAAACTGATCAAGGAGAGAAGCAACTTAGAATTAAAGAGAAATTCACTGGCAGTTAGAACAATTAATCAGTGGAACAACTTGCCTCCAGAAGTTGTGGATGCTCCAGCACTGGAAGTTTTTAAGAAGATGTTGGATAACCATTTGTCTGAAGTGGTGTAGGGTTTCCTGCCTAAGCAGTGGGTTGGACTAGAAGACCTCCAAAGTCCCTTCCAAGTCTGTTATTTTATTCTATTCTATTCATCCAACCCCAAAAAGCCAATGCAATCCTAGGTTGCATTAATAGTGGGATAGAATCAAGATCACATGAAGCTTTAGTATTGCTTTACAAAACCTTTGTAAGACCACACTTGGAATATTGCATCCAGTTCAGGTCACCACAATACCAAAGGGGAAAAAAAAGATGTTGAGGCTGTAGAAAGAGTGCAGGGAAGAGAAACAAAAATGATTAGGGGGCTAGAGGCTAAGACAGGCGAAGAATGGTTACAGGAACTGGGTATGTCTAGTCTAATAAAAATAAGGACTAGGCGTGGCGTGATATAGCACTACTCCAATATTTGAGGGACTCCAACAAAGACAAGGGGGGGTGTCAAACTATTTTCCAAAGCAATGAAAGGAAAGACAATGGATGGAAACTAACCAAGGTCGGAAGTAATCTAGAACTAAGGAGAAGTTTCCTAACTGTGAGAACAATCACCCAATAGGATAGATCGCCTGTTGTGGGTGCTCCATCACTGAAGGCTTTCAGAAGGAGACTGGATAACCATTTGTTTCAGAAGGTGTAGGGTTTCCTGCTTGAGCCAAGGGTTGGGCTAGAAGAGCTCTGAGGTCCCTTTCAAACTCTACTGTTCTATGTTCTAAGACTCATTCATTCTCAAAAAGATTGTTGAGAGCATGTGATTGGGACCTCAGCCATGAAATCCATAGGATGACTTTGTGTCGGTGGTGAAATCCAAATTTTTTTACTACCGGTTCTGTGGGCGTGGCTTGGTGGGTGTGGTGACTAGGTGGGCGTGACTTGGTTGCGTGGCAGGGGACGGATACTGCAAAATCTCCATTCCTATCCCACTCTGGGACCAGCCAGAGTGGTATTTGCTGGTTCTCTGAACTGCTCAAAATTTCTGCTAGAACCTGCTGGATTTCACCCCTGCTTTGTGTCAATCATGAAATTTCAGCCCAGACAACCTCATGTGTTAAGGGGGGAACAGATGGAAGGAAGTAGATTACAAGAAGCAATGGGTGGAAACTGATCAAGGAGAGAAGTAACTTAGAACTAAGAAGAAATTTTCTGACAGTTAGAACAATTAATCAGTGGAACAACTTGCCTCCAGAAGTTGTGAATGCTCCAACACTGTGTTGTGTCTGCGCCCCCCAAGCCGGGCTCCCTGCCAGAAAGTGACTTGGAAAGTGAGGGGGAAAGGCCATCAGGACTTACCTCGGGAGCACCGGCTTCCCTGGCTCAGCTCCAGGAGCCAGAGGCAGGCCAGGTGGAGGAGATAACGAGGCCTCCGTCCCCTGACTCTTTCCCCCCCAGGCCACACCTCCAGACCCAGCTGATGGCAATCAGGCCTGGCTGGACCCTAGGTTTCGTAGGCAGGAGAGGCGGGAACAACAGAAGCAGGGGTGGGGCAGGCCTAGGAAGTGCTGAGTCATAGAGCCACACCCCATAGGATATAAAAGCAGCAAGGGCTGCTATGCTTCTTCGTAGCAGGCAAATCAACTGCTTGACTCGAGCTGAAGTACTGTTTGTTGACTCATCGGCATCAAGGGAGATAACAGAGATACTTGGCAGACGCTCGCTAGTTTGCTGCCAGAGCTGATAGTGCTGGCTAATTAAGCCATTGCCCGGACTGAGGCGAGGGGGACAGAACACACTGGAAGTTTTTAAGAAGATGTTGGATAACCATTTGTCTGCCTGAAGTACCAGTAGTTCTCAACCTATGACCACAATTGAGCCCAACATTTATATTCCTAAGTGAGACACTTGTTAAATGAGTTTTGCTCCATGTGATAATCATTCTTGCCACAGTCTTTAAGTGAAGCCCTGCAGTTGTTAAGTCAGTAACACGGTTGTTAAGTGAATCTGGCTTCCCCATTGACTTGGCTTGTCAGGTCACAAAAGTTGACTCACATGACTCCCAGGATACTGCAGCCATCAATAATGTGAATCCGTTGCTAAGCGTTCAAATTGTGATCACATGACCGTGGGGACGCTGCCACGGTTGCATGTTTGAAAAATGGTCAAAAGTCACTTTTTTCAGTGGCGCTGTAACTTTGAACGGTCACTAAATGAACTGTTGTAAGTCAAGGACTGCTTGTAATGCCAAGAAAAGAAATATGGATCATTTCCAGAGATACAATCTGGGAACATTTTAAGCGGAGATGTTAAGGACTGAATCTTCTTTAGAGTTATCATATCTCAGCTGCCAAAGTCTGCTTGACCAACAGATAATACCATTTTTTTTTTAATTTGAATTTATATCTCACCCTTCTCTGAAGACTCAGGGCGGCTTACATTGTGTAATTATTTCTCTTCGCTGCCATCTAGAATTTGTTCAGATTTTTGCAACCCCATAGAGGCAATCCTAAAATTATGGTAATGTTTTTTTATGCAAGGCATTGTTGTGGTCTGCCAGCAGCCTGCGGAGCTGGCAACAGAGTCGGACAGTGATGAGGCTGAGGAAGAACATGGGCCAGTCCTGGAGATTGGGGAAGGCCCAGATGAGGGCTCTGCGTTGGAGGCAGAGATGAGGCCAGGGCCATCTGGGAATGATATGTGGACTCCGGAGCCTCCAGAGGCTGACAGTAATGAGGCAGAGGAACAGGAGGAGCCTGTTCCTAGTGCACGCATGAGAAGAGCTGCCAGAAGGCAAGAGAAGCTAAAGCAAAAAGGACAACTCAGGAGTAGGGCCAAGAGATGATTGGCCCCTCCCATAAGGCTTAAAAGACCAGCAATGGCATTTGGGCTCTTTGCTGGAAAACAATGTTGATAGACTTGCTCCTTGTCTGGCTGCATTTATTTCTTGCCGGCGTCTTCTGCTTTTGAACTTTTGCTAAGAAAAGCCTTTGGCAGTTTGCCTAATTAGACCAAGGTTGGTGATAAGACTGAAGAATTGTGTTATGAAGAATCTGCTTTGATTTAGTTTGGACTATGCTGATAATGAGTTAATTCTCAGCTGTTCTAATAAAGTTTGTTTGTTTTTGAACTGACTGAGTCTACTACTACCTATTTGGGCCTGGGTCACAACAGGCCTCCGGACCTTTAAGCGCGAGCTCAAGACTTTCTTATTTCATCGGACAGGGTTGGCCTAATTGCAATTTTAAATATGGGTGGTTTTTATAAGGGTTTATTTAATAATTTTATTTTGGAGTTTTAAAATTTATTGGCCTATTCGAATTAGATTTTTAAAATTGTTTTTAATGTATGTGATGTGTTTATTTTACCTTGGCTGTAAACCACCCTGAGTCTTCGGAGAAGGGCGGTATAGAAATATGAAAAATAAATAAATAAATAAAATAAAAACAGGCATTTTTAATGGATTTCAACCTTCTCCAATTTTTCCCTTATAATTTAATCCTAATATATAAACAAATATCTAGTAGATTTTATGTGCTATTAAATGAAACTGTTGCTAATGTGAATCTCTCTTCCTTCTGCTAATCATGTTTGTACCTGGATATTTCACTACTGAAATGTATTCTTTACAAAATACATGCCTACCGATATTTTGCCTTTTCCAGAAACCTTTAAATGTTGATAACCCAAATGTTAGGACAATAATTTATAGCTATGTTATTTTCATAGTTGCATATTATAATAATTCACTGGAGCAGAAACGCATTACAAGCAGAAAGATAAGTTGGCTGTGAACATCGGAAGAATAAGAGATAAAATGAAGAAGAATGGTCCCTGTTTAGAGATAGGCTGATTTGAAAGATTATAGAGCTGATGCTCTATTTAGGTTGTCAAGACCTAAGGGCACCTCTTAAGAGGACATTCAACCTAGAAATTGTTGGGAGCTAAGCAGCCACCACGACAAAGAGTTGGCAAAACAGCCCAGTTCAAATTGGATCTGACTGAGGAGGCTCAGCAGAAGCACCTCACTGAGGACCATGAGCATAGGCTTTCCAAGCGGAGGGAAGACCTGCAGGAGTGCAAGGCCAGGTACCGGCCCCTGGAGGCTCAGTGGGCTGAGATAGTCAGCCAGTTCCAGGTCATGATGCAATCCCACTGGAACGAGACCCTCCGGCTCTTCACCACCAGTGGCACTTCCCTCCAGCCTTCACCCAAAGCCCTGCACCAAGAGATTGAAGCAGACCCCAAGTGTCGTGTCCCACTCCTCCGCTGACGGCCGAGTCAGGGAAATCCGAATCAGGTGTGCCTCTGCAGCTCTGCCAAAGTCCTAGCAAAGTCCTCAGGGCAGGCAGGAGACCAGAAAGTGACTTCAGCAAGATATGTTTAGACTTTGCCTGACTCAGAGAATGCCAGAAAGCAGATCCTTTATATGGGCCATGGGGTGTGGCTCCATGACTCAGCACTTATCCAGGCCTGCCCCTCCCTTCCTTCTGTTGCCTCCGCCTATCAAGTCTTCTGACGTGAGGGTCACTCCAGTCTGCAGCTGTTGGCAATTGACCTCCCTCAGGCTCACATGCTGTGGAGGAGGGGGAGGGGTCTAGTTGCTCCGTTTGCCTGGGCATGGAGCCAGAGCTGGGGGCTGGAGGTATTTCTTCATCTTCAGCCTGTCTGGGCATGGAGCCAGGGCTGGGGCCGGGAGGCATACTAGAACATTCCTCCGTGTTCGGAAGCAGATAAGAAGACCCCGGCTGAGGTGAGATTGGACGAGACACAACACCAAGTTGGAATTTCTGCCCCCCTCCAACCCACACAAAACGTCAGTAGCTGAAGAAAGCACGGCGTTGCCAGCCCGAAAGAGCCGTAATTATAGGTAAGTGAGGAGGGGGAATTGGCTGGGCAAGGGTGGGGGCTCTTGTAAGTGGGGGCTGTTAAAAAGTGAGCTTAAAATCCTGTGAGGACCAGGAAACTCGGGTTTTTTTCTTTTCTTTTTTTTCCCCCTTCGGCTGAAGAGGGTTTTTCTAAAAAAATTTTTAAAGGGTTTTGATGATCTCGGCTCAGCCCTGCGATTATCAGAGGGTTTTTTTTTTTTTTTACTTTTAAAGGCATGTTTCAGCTGAAGAAACACTTTTAAAAGTAAAAAAAAAAAATCTCTGCTGATGGTGCGGCTCAGCAGAGGCGGGGGGGCGGGGCCAGGGATTTTTGCTACCGATCCTCCGAACCAGCAGCTGCCATCGCTACCTAATTGGGCGAGCCGGTGCAAACCGGGAGCATTTCACCCCTGGTCTCAACATCTTTTTTACATTGTGGCAACCAAAACTGAATGCAATATTCCAAGTGTGGCCTTACCAAGGCATTATAAAGTGGTATTAAAACTTCACGCGATCTTGATTCTATCCCTCTGTTTTATGCAGCCTAGAACTGTGTTGGCTTTTTTGGCAGCTGCTGCACACTGCTGGCTCATATCTAAATGGTTGTCCACTAGGACTCCAAGATCCCTCTCACAGGTACTACTATTGAGCAAGGTACCACATATACGGTACCTGTGCATTTGGTTTTTTTACTTTTAAAGGCATGTTTCAGCTGAAGAAACACTTTTAAAAGTAAAAAAAAAAATCTCTGCTGATGGTGCGGCTCAGCAGAGGCGGGGGGGGCGGGGCCAGGGATTTTTGCTACCGATCCTCCGAACCAGCAGCTGCCATCGCTACCTAATTGGGCGAGCCGGTGCAAACCAGGAGCATTTCACCCCTGGTCTCAACATCTTTTTTACATTGTGGCAACCAAAACTGAATGCAATATTCCAAGTGTGGCCTTACCAAGGCATTATAAAGTGGTATTAAAACTTCACGCGATCTTGATTCTATCCCTCTGTTTTATGCAGCCTAGAACTGTGTTGGTTTTTTTGGCAGCTGCTGCACACTGCTGGCTCATATCTAAATGGTTGTCCACTAGGACTCCAAGATCCCTCTCACAGGTACTACTATTGAGCAAGGTACCACATATACGGTACCTGTGCATTTTGTTTTTGTTTTTTTGCCTAAATGTAGAACCTTCCTTTTTTCACTGTTGAATTTCATTTTGTTAGTTAGCACCCAATGTTCAAGTCTGTCAAGATCCTTCTGTATCTTGAGCCTATCTTCTGGAGTGTTGGCTATTCCTGCCAGATTGAGATAGCTAGGGATGATTCAGAGGAAGGGAAGGTTAGTCAGAGTGTATTATTAGGAAGTGGGGGGGAAAGACACTGCCATCACCAATCATTGAGTTCAACCCTGCATGGGTCAACGTGAATTCCAATTCTCAGAAGTCCATGTTGTCGACCCTGAAGCTGGCCTATGTGGCCATTTTCTCCTTATAGCTTTCCTCTAAGGCAGGGGTCTGCAAACTTGGCTCTTTTAAGACTTGTGGACTTCAACTCCCAGACTGCTCTAAGGAGTTGCTTCAGGGCTGACACAGCCTGGATCTAAGGGGCCAGGGAGGGGTTGTAGCCTAAATAAAATTATTTCCCCCTGAGAATCAAAGATGTTTGTGCAGGTGTTAAACGAGGGGGAGAATGAGGTCATTTAGCAACTGGACTACATGCTGATTGGCCCATGTGACTGGAGACTCTGTGGAGGGCGGAGTAACAAAGTTTTACTTTTAATTGGGTGTAAAACCGGCAGGAATTTAGAGCCGGTTTTCCACCAAGTCTGTGCCAATTTGATATGTCCCAATAAAATATTATTTGAGGAATATACCTCCCTTGGAGTTCTTATTGAAGGGGATGTATTACTTGGAACCCTGACATGTTTATTTCTGTATGACTCTGTCTTGTATGTGGGCTTTTAGAATTTGGGATACAGATAGATAGCTAGATTAGGGCAGAAATAAATTCTGTGACGGATGATGCGCTCTGCACTTTTGCTCACAGCCAGACCACAGAAACCAGGGAGAAGGGGAGAGGTGTGAGGGTGGTTGGGAGGGAATCGAGGAATTCATGGGCACCATCTGTGGCCTTGGAGACACCTCAAGGTTGAATGATGAATGATGAGAGCCTTCTGATCCAAGCAGACTGTTTCCCAAAGAGATTGCACTGGATTGATGGACAATGAACAGTAGGAAACCCAGTGGGGGAAAGGTTAATTTTAATGATGCAGTTTTTCACCCAAAAATTTCAGAGCTGGCTTTGCTTCTATTCCGCCTATATGGATCTATCAATAAAGCTATACTCTTGATAAAATACTGTCCTAGGAGTTTCTTTTGTTGCATATGCCAAGGGGATGGTTGACAGATTCCCTGTAGGCAATTTGGTCCTCCTTTTCCCTGGCTGTCCCGTCCTTTTCCGACGGATTCCACCTAACCCGGACACGCAATAAACATAGGAGGCCCATTTGATTAGCAGTGCAATTTGCTACCTGCTGTGCTCTGAATGGGCAGACGAAGAAAAGGAAAACTCTTCACACATAACGGTTACCCAGTTTTTATTCTGAAAAAACCAACCCACGTTCTTCCTTTGCCGCCAATTAATATACGCTGGAAAGCCAATTTTGTTCCTGCCGCTTTATGCTTTCCTCACCCATCTAAGCACATACTCTTAAAATAACACAATTCCTTAAGCATTGGGGGAATAAATAGCTTTGTTCGGTCACTCTCAAGTGGAGGCATTGTGAACTTTTATATGCATTACGATTGGCTTTTATGCTACTGTTCATGGCTGTATTGAACTTTACACTCCACTGAAGGAGATTTTCATGAGTGATTAATTATATACAGCTGAATGCAAAGAAGAGAGCTTGGAGACGCAGGGGGTTAATTTAGAAAATAAAGTGAATAAATATAGGGCTTAAAAAAAACAGTTGGGTTAGTCAGCTGCAAAGCTGAGTTCAGAGCATTTAACTACAGGGTAAGAAACAAAGAATGAAAATCTATGGAGACTCTCAGTCATCCAAGTTATGGTGGTTCCAAAGGTGCTTTTTTCAAGAGGCAAATGGATTTTCTCGTTTTTCTCTGAAGATGAAGCAAGGTTGCCATTAGGAATATTTGAAAAGCTCAGGGGGAGCTTCATCCAACACAACATATGTACACACTTTAAACCAGGGGTGAAATGCTCCTGGTTTGGACCGGATCACACGATCCAGTAGCGATAGTGGTGGGTGGTTCGGAGAACCGGTAGCAGAAATCCCTTCCCCCCTTCCCCTCCCCCTGCATGCCAAGCTGGGCTGCGCAATCATCAGAGGTTGTTTTTTTTTACTTTTAAAAGCATTTTTTCTTCGCCAAAAAAATGCTTTTAAAAGTAAAAAAAAAAAATCTGATGATCGTGCGGCTCAGCTGGGATTGTCAGAACCCTTTCAAAGCATTTTTTGTATAAGCTCTTTGGCCAAAGAGGCTGTAAAAAAAGCTTTTAAAGGGTTCTGGTGATCAGGCAACTCAGATGGGATCATCAGAACCCTTTCAAAGCATTTTTTCTACGAGCTCTTCAGCCGAAGAAGTTGTAGAAAAAATGCTTTTAAAAGTAAAAAAAAAAAAAAAGTTGGCTGTGCCCACAGAACCGGTAGTAAAAAATTTTACATTTCACCCCTGCTTTAAACCCAAAAGTACAGTAAGGCAGAAACTTGTCCACCCCAAGGATAAAACACCCAGACACAAACTGAACATGGTATATGCAATACAATGCAGTGAGTCATGTGCAGAGCTGTACACTGGGGAAACAAAACAACCACTTCACAAATGCATGGCACAACATAGGAGAACAAACCCATCAAAACTAGATTCAGCAGTCCATCTGTGTTTAAAAGACAAAGGCCACTCTTTTGAAGACAGCCAAGTCCACATTTTGGACAGAGAGGACTGCTGGTTTGAAAGAGGGGTCAAAGAGGCCATCTATGTCAAAATTCTCTCAACAGAGGGGGAGGGATATGACATCATCTATCTCCAGTCTACAACACAGTCCTTTCATCAGGCTTCCAAGAGGACACAGATGAACTTCCAGGTGGTTTCAATGACTCTCTAAAAGAATGCAACTGATTAGCTGTTTGCAAGGAATACAAACCTTTCCATTCCCCACCACCCAGTCAAAGCTGAAGAAGCTTCTTGGATGAGAAGCGAAATGTCTTCAAAGAAAAACAAGAAAGTCCAGTTGCCTCTTGAAAAAAGCACCTTTGGGACAATGGATGAAAACTTGTCAGAGAGACAGAATCAACCAGAATTAAGGAGTAATTTTGTGACAGTGAGAATTCTTAAGCGGGGAACAACTTGCCACCCACAATTGTGGGTGCTCCATCGCTGGAGGTTTTTAAGAAGAGATTGGGCAACCATTTGTTCAGGTTGTTATAAGAACACCTGCCTTGAGGAAGGGGTTGGTCTAGAAGACCTCAATGGTCCCATCCAGCCCTATGATTCTATGAAAACTGCCTGATTCTGTACTCCTTCCTTCATCATTTTAGATCCCAAACTGATGGTGTAAAACCAGATTGTGGCTTTGCCAGAGTGTTTCACATAAGATATGTATCTCATGCCTTCCTTCCTCAAATCTATGGAGCGTCAGCATTCCAGAAAGTCCCCAACTCCAAGTAAAAACTGCAGGCATTTTTTTTTAAATTTACATTTATATCCCGCCCTTCTCCGAAGACTCAGGGCGGCTTACACTATGTCAAGCAATAGTCTTCATTCTATTTGTATATTTATATACAAAGTCAACTTATTGCCTCCAACAATCTGGGTCCTCGTTTTACCTATCTTATAAAGGATGGAAGGCTGAGTCAACCTTGGTGGGACTAGAACCTGCAGTAATTGCAGGCAGCTGCTGTTAATAACAGACTGCATTAGCAGCCTGAGCCACAGAGGCACAGAAGCACAGAGGCTCAAAGTTCCATTTATTAGAGAAGAGAAACTGGCACATCTGGGAAAACCCGAATCTGAGAGTTCCGGTTTTCCCTAAATAAATCAAAACCCCAAATCCAGCCCTTGCACCCCTCAGTCCGTCACATGGCCCAATCACCATCTGTCCAAACTAGAGCCATCCCCGCAGCCACTCCTCCTCTAGTTGCATAAACACCCTGACCTTGACCGAAGGGAAGAATGCTATTATGTCTAACTACAATCACTCCTCTAAATCCCACCCCCTCTCACTTTCCCAAGCGCAAGAAGTTGGCAGCGAGGAAGCATCTGGTGCTAATATGGCTTCCAAAGCTGACACACCCTCTTTTCTTTCCATTCTTCCGCATCTCACCTTTGTAGATTGTGAGCTGGCAAACAGGGCATGTCCTTTCTACATGAAAGACTCTTCAGTCGGGAGATTAGAATAGCCTGAAAAGGGACATTAAAATGCTTCAACTCATTAAATCCGAGTGCTGAAGCCGGCTGGTTCTCAAATCATCCAGGTCATGATTGTCCCAAAGGTGCTTTTTCCAAAAGACAATTTTGGTGTTCTTGGGGTTTTTTTGTTTTCGTTGAAAATGTTTTGCTTCTCATCCAAGAAGCTTCTTCAATTCAAAGATGAGAAATTAAACATTTTCAAAGAAAAAAAACAAAAAACAAGGAAGTCCACTTGCCTTTTGGAAAAAACATCTTTGGGACACTCCTTCTTCCTAAAAAAAAAAAGTATATAAAAACTGCATAATACCCAGAAGCTATGTGTGTCAGGATATCATGTTGTATGTACTCAGAAAACAGCACAAATTTGTTGTACAGGTAGTCTTAGACTTACAACAGTTCATTTAGTGACTGTTCAAAGTTACACCACTGAAAAAAGTGACATAATCATTTTTCAGTTGCAGTAGCATCCCCATGATCGTGTGACCAGAATTCAGATACGTGGCAACTGCTTCATACTTATGACCATTGCAGCATCCCAGGATCATCTGATCCCCTTTTGTGACCTTCTGACAAGCAAAGTCAGTCGGGAAGTCAGAGTCACCCAAATATGGGACGGAGCAACCCTAATCTTTCCCCTGGTACAGCTGACAAAGTGAGGAGAACCTGTGGCTTAGAGGTTAATACATCTGCCTAACATGCAAGCAAGCCCAGGTCCGAATCCCAGAAGGGTATGGTTAGCTGATGAGAACTAAATAGCTCGAAATAGATCTATACTAGTCTCCCTTTATTTCTTTGTCAGTAAATATAAATTTAACACAAGATAGATAGATAGATAGATAGACAGACAGACAGACAGACAAACAGATAGATAGATGATAGCTAGCTAGCTAGCTAGATGATAGAGAGATACTATAAACATCTCAATAACTATCTTGCAAAATTGTGACTGAACCCATCAGGATCAAACTGCCACACTGCTGGCAACCGGGCATCCGCAGAAGTAGCCCACAGTACTGCATTCTAACCACTGCGCCCCCAACATGGCGCATGTTGTAAAAAACTCACTTATCAAATTCTCACTTACACAACAACAACAATTTTGGGCTCAACTGTGGTTGTATGTCGAGAACTACCTGTACTTAGAAGTATGGAGAATTCTGTATCAGATTCTCCCTTTGCTTCGGCATTTTCTTTACTTATTTATGTATTTATTTTGCCAGGCAATACTCCTGACCCACTTTCTGAGGCTCATTTGGGGACTGATCTAAGAGAGAGGGCTACATCAATAGCAATAAATCACGGTTCACCAAGCTGGATGCAGCCTTTTACTGCATGTTTGAACCCATTTGGGATTCAAGGTTGTAACCGTCACCGTGATTATCTTCCTTCTGCATCTTTAAACACAGGTTGTCTTTAAGAGAATGTGATCTTTTGGGTCCTGAAGCATGCTGCACAGGTGGCTTGAAGCCAAATGTTCCAATTTAAATGTTAAAAGGAAATACTTAATTCTAAAAAGAGTAGTAGTAGTAGTAGGAGGAGGAGGAGGAGGAGGAGGAGGCCTTCTCTGTGGGGGCTCCCACCCTCTGGAATGAACTTCCCCCAGGACTTCATCAGCTGCCTGACCTTCGGACCTTTCGCCGCGAGTTGAAGACTTATCTATTTATTCGCGCAGGACTGGCATAGGGATTTTTAGTAGTTTTTAGTATGTGTTTTACATTTTATGGGGTTTTATAGTTTTAAATGGATTTTAATCTGGCCTTATATTTAATAAGTTTTTTAATTATTGTTTTATTGTACACTTTCTATTGTTTTATTTGGCTGTGAACCGCCCTGAGTCCTTCGGGAGAAGGGCGGTATAAAAATCTAATAAATAAAATAATAATAATAGTATTAGTAATAGTAATAGTAATAGTAGTAGTAGTAGTAGTAATAATAATAATAATAATAATAATAATAATAATAATAATAATAATAATAATAATAATAATAATAATAATAATAATAATAGACGCTTGGGAAGTGTTCGACTAGTGATCTGTGATATGAAATCCAGCATAATTATCTCGTTAACTAGACACAAGAACAGTTTTTTCCCGAAGGCCATCACTCTGCTAAACAAATAATTCCCTCAACACTGTCAAACTATTTACTAAATCTGCACTACTATTAATCTTCTCATCGTTCCCATCACCAATCTCTTTCCACTTATGACTGTATGACTGTAACTTTGTTGCTGGCAATCCTTATGATTTATATTGATATATTGACCATCAATTGTGTTGTAAATGTTGTACCTTGATGAACGTATCTTTTCTTTTATGTACACTGAGAGCATATGCACCAAGACAAATTCCTTGTGTGTCCAATCACACTTGGCCAATAAAAATTCTATTCTATTCTATTCTATTCTATTCTATTCTATTCTATTCTATTCTATTCTATTCTATTCTAATAATAATAATAATAATAATAATAATAATAATAATAATAATAATAATAATAATAATAAGGCTGACTAATGGAACACTGAAGAAAGAAATGGAAGGCCTGATTCTTGCAGCCCAAAAACAAGCCATCAGAACGAATGTAATCAAAGCCAGAATAGAAAAATCTGCTGATGACCCCAAATGTGGACTCTGCAAAGAAGCGGATGAAACCATTGATCACATACTGAGCTGCTCCAAGACAATAGCTCAGACTGACTACAAACAACATCACAACACAGTTGCTCAGATGGTCCATTGGAACTTGTGTCACAACTACCATCTGCCTGTGACAAAGAACTGGTGGGACCATAAGCCTGAAAAAGTGATCGAAAATGAGCATGCAAAACTACTGTGGGACTTCCGAATACAGACTGACAAAGTTTTGGAACATAATACCCCGGATATTACAATTGTGGAGAAGAAAAAAGTGTGGATCATTGACATCCGGTACCTGGTGACAGCAGAATCGATGAGAAACAACTTGAAAAGCTCACCAGATATCAGGACTTGAGAATCGAACTGCAGAGACTCTGGCATAAACCAGTGCAGGTGGTTCCAGTGGTACTTGGCACACTGGAGGCTGTGCCTAAAGACCTAGGCAAGCACTTAAAAATGATTGGCGCTGACAAGATCACCATTGGTCAGCTGCAGAAGGCCACCTTACTGGGATCTGCTTGCATAATCCGCCGATACATCACGCAGTCCTAAACGCTTGGGAAGTGTTCGACTAGTGATTAGTGATACGAAATCCAGCACAGTTATCTCATTTGCTGTGTATACTGTCATTTTATTAATAATAATAATAATAATAATAATATACTTGGTTGATACCCAGGATACTGGCATCAACCCGTATCAACCATTAGCACCAGTCAATGGTATTTCTGATGCATTTTTGAATGTTCAGTTGACTGAGTTTCATGTTTAATGAATAAAGTAAATAATAATAATAATAATAATAATAATAATAATAATAATAATAATAATAATAATAATAATAATAATAATAATAATATTGATACAAAATCCAGCATAGTTATCTTGTTTGCTGAGTATACTGTCATTTTGTGTAAATAAAATAATAATAATAATAATAATAATAATAATAATAATAATAATAATAATAATAATAATAATAATAATACTTGCAATGCCTTTAAATGTTCTGCAGGGACTGTTCCCTGTCTAGAACGATCTGTGAGAGGCTTCTACAAAATTATATTCCCCCCTTCCCCCCGCCCGCATGGAAGAAATAAATCTAGCAATACACACAGTGGTGGGATTCAAATAATTTAACAACCAGTTCACTGCCCTAATGACCAGCTGGGTGGGTGTGGCCATGGTAGACGTGGCCAGGCAGCACTTGGCCACCTGTACCCCCCTGGGAGAAAAAATGGGCCATGGGGGGGGACACGCCATCGCCCCCCACCCCATTTTTGGCCTAGGAGGCCTCCCTGCAACCTTCTGGGAGCAAAAACAGACCACGAGAGGGGGAGGAGGCATACCGCACCCATGCCCCCCATTTTGGGTCTAGTGGCCTCCCTGCACTTACCTGGAAGCCAAAATGGGGCACATGGAAAGGGAGAAGCGGGGAGGGGTTGGCCAAACATAAATTTAACTACCGGTTTGCCAAACTGTCCCGAACTGGCTGAATCCCACCACTGAATACACAGCCACAGAGCTCACCCCCCTCTCTAAAAAAAAAATATCACACAAATGGTACATATATTTTAAATTATTTTTTAAGAAAACATATTACCCTTGGCACTGAAAACCACACTTTTCACAGTTTTTAAGGCCGTGTTTTACTTCTAGTTCTTATCAGAAGAATTCTGCTGACCATGATAAAGTCTTGACCTGATCTGATTAGCGAAAGAACAAACTCAACAAATTATGTGTATATTATTGGTAGAACTGTAGATAATCTGCAAAAGTCACCTGACTAAGATGAATATCATGAAAGTATTGTGGAAAGAAACATCTCTTACACCTCTCAGGGGCAAAGGATCATGTCCACACATGGAGGTCCAATTAAACTGATTTATAAATAAACTTATTGATTGCTAAGCATGCCCATATACAAGAATCTTCTAAACTATAGTGACCAGACGTCCCACTTTTGGCGGGACAGTCCCGCTTTTTAATAATTTGTCCCGCGTCCCACGGCAATTCCAAAAAGTCCCAATGTTTTTTTTTTTGTTTCACTCCCATTCTGAAAATAGGAGGCGGCAACGCAAGAGGAGGAGGCAGAGAAGGGGGAGTGGCGGAGAAGGGGGCGCGAGAGGGAGGAGAGATGCTGCTTGACTTCACCCAAGAGAAAGAGAAGAGCCGAGAGGAGAGCCGAGGAGAACCGAGCCTGCCTGGAAGAGCGGAGAAGCAGCAGCCGCTCCTCCTCCTTCAGGCAGGTGGCAAGACTCAGCGCGCATGCGCAGCCCACCCCCATCAATAGTGTCCCGCTCTGCCATCGCTGAAATCTGGTCACTTTATTCTAAACTAATGGTTAGAACCTGCTTGGTGTTAGATAAGGTTCGACAGAATTCGAGAGAAGTTACATTCAGTTCTCTTGTCCCAAAGGTGCTTTTTGAAAAGCAACTGGACTTTCTTTGTTCCTTCCTTGCAAATGTTTCACTTCCCATCCAAGAAACTTGAACAGAACTCACCTGCCTGGAATTGACATTGTATATCGGACATTAACACGATTGAGCGGGTCAGAGGTATTTCACGAGAAGAGTCCTCCACTCCTCTACTCACAATAAAATTCCCTATGCCACCAGACTTGAAATTCTGAGTTTGGACAATCTGGAACTGCGCCCCCTGCAGTCTGGTCTAAGCATAGTACACACAATTATCTGCTACAACATATTACCTGTCAATGACTACTTCAGCTTCAACCAAAACAATACAAGAGCACACAATAGATACAAACTCAAGGTAAACTGCTCCAAACTCGATTGCAGAAAATACGACTTCAGCAAAAGAGTGGTTAATAATAATAATAATAATAATAATAATAATAATAATAATAATAATAATAATAATAATAATAATAATAATAATAATAATGTTTTAATTTGTATACCGCCCTTCTCCCGAAGGACTCAGGGCGGTGCACAGCCAGAATAAAAATACAAAGAGAAACAATACATATAATATTAAGAACACCCCTTAAAAAACTTATTCAATTGGCCAAAAAATTAAAATACAATAACATCCTATAAAAATTTACAAAAATTTAAAACCCATAAAAGTAAATTAAAAATTTTAAAATCAAGCCAGTCCAGCTAGACGGAATAAATAGGTTTTAAGTTCGCGGCGAAAGGTCCGAAGATCGAATAGTTGACGAAGTCCAGGGGGAAGTTCGTTCCACAGGGTAGGAGCCCCCACAGAGAAGGCCCTCCCCCTGGGGGCCGCCAGTCGACATTGTTTGGCTGACGGCACCCTAAGGAGTCCCTCTCTGTGAGAATGCCTGGAATGCTCTACCTGACTCTGTTATTACAGCCTCAAACCCTCACAGCTTCAACCTCAAACTGTCTACTATAGACTCATCCCATTGTGGTCTATGAAAGGGGTGTGCATAAGAATTACTTCATTCTCATCTTAGTCCAAATTAATTCCAAAACAAATCCTTCAGAAAAAGCCCTTCGGCCTTATCACAAACTTTTGTCTTCTTAGGCACCCTGCCAAAGGCTTTTGTTGGCAAAGCCCCACGAAATTCAGAAACAAGTTCAAAAGCGAAACATCTTCAAAGAAAAAACAAAGAAACTAGAAACAATTGTAGCAATGTTGCTTTCCTACAAAGAGCCCAAGAGCCGTTGCTGCTCTTTTAAGCCTTATGGGAGGGGCCAATCATCTCCTGGCCTTACTCCTGAGTCGTCCTTTTTGCTTTAGCTGCTCTTGCCTTCTGGCAGCTCTTCGCATGTGTTTACTAGGAACAGGCTCCTCCTGTTCCTCTGGCTCTCTGCTGTCTGTCTGGAGGCTCTGGAGTCTGACCATTGCTCCCAGATGGCCCTGGCCTCAATTCTGCCTCTGATGCAGAGCCCTCATCCGGGCCTTCCCCTGACTCCAGGACTGGCCCATTGTCCTCCCCAGCCTCCTCACTGTCCGGCTCCACTGCCAGCTCCGCAGGCTGCTGGTGAACCACAACACTACCGTACATGTCCTACTGTCCCCATTTGTCCATTCCCCACCATCCAGTCAGAGTTGAAGTAGCTTCTTGGGTGAGAAGTGAAACATCTTCAAAGAAAAAAACAAAGAAAGCCCAGTTGCCTTTTGACAAAAGCACCTTTGGACAACCATGACCTGGATCAGAGGTGGCATTCAGCCGGTTCGAACCAGTTTGCCCAAATTGGTAGCAGAAATCATGGGTGGGCCTGCCCACCTGCCCCAGCTCAATGCTATCCTATTTAGGCAAATTTTTGAGGCTGGGCGCATGCACAGAAGGTGAACACTGCAGCAAAGCATATATGCAGAAAGTGGGGCACATGCGTGGACTTGCAAATTTGAGAACCGGTAGGGAAAGTAAGTGAATACAATCCCTGACCTGGATGATGGAGATTCTCCACAGATGCATTTCCAGGTTACTCTGTCATTCCATCTCTACAGGATGATGGCTTGGGAGGGCGAAAGAGCTTTGTATATCTACCATAAGGACACCTTTGCAAGGGCATCCATGCAGGAGGCTTCACCCCACACATCGCCAAAAGTCACAAAGAGCACCTTCCTCTTCTGAAGGTCGAGGCTACAGAATTAGGGCTATTTGCAATTGGTGGAGAGGAGAGAATTGCAAATGGCCATAATTATATCTTGCAATTCACCTTCATTTCTGAAAGGAATTTTCAAGCCCGCAACTGGGCCCAGATTGATTGCTGAGTGGTTTCTGCAAGTCCCTAGTACCGAACCTTGATGGGAGGGAGAGGAAGCCAGAAATAAAAGAAAAGGTAAAAAAAAAAGGATTCTGGATTAAAAATAAATCCAGGGTGATGAGAGATGATTACCACATTAGCATATGAGCTATTCTGCCCCTCTCTTTCTTTCTTTCTCCTCCATCCATCCTGGCACAGCTTGGATTCAGCGAGAGCAACAGTCAGTTGGCATGTTTTAAAAGCCATAACCTTTGAAATTAAGACACGGCTTGCCGGCACAAACTGAGCAGTAAAAAGAAGAAGAAAAAAAGCAATCATATTGCCAAACTGGTAGACCTTATTATTTTAACATCAGCGTGATGGTGTTTTAAAAGCTTTCCCGCACGCTGAGAAAGTTAAATACACATGTTTCACGGAAGGGGGGGGGAAATAAATAAATATCCCAGCCACGTTGACCAGCATTTAAATTATGGAGGTTACCTGTCACTGCTGAACATCAAAAAAATAGTGCTTTCCATTTTTACATAAGGCATGAAAGAACCTGCTGGAACGGCCATTACAACTGGTTGGGTATTTTATTTTATTTTATTGTTCCATTATTAATAATGTACTTAATGTTTGGGAATTGTCGAATGCGTTTCAAATGGTTAGCTGCCAAGGCTGATTGTTGTGTCCTCCTCGCCTCCGTCTGAACAATGGCTTAATTAGCCGGCTCTTATCAGCTCTGGCAGTAAAAAAATCAGCGTCTGCCAAGAGCCCTCGATAGCTGCCAAGATGCTGGTGAGTCACAACCTTCAGCTCTAGTCAATCCATGGATTCGCCTGATACAAAGAGACACACCAGCTCTTGCTGCCTTTTATATCCTGTGGGGTGTGGTTCCATGACTCAGCACTTCCTAGGCCTGCCCCTCCCCTGCTTCTGTTGTTCCCTTCTCTCCTGCCTACGAAACCTGGGATTGAGCCAAGCCTGATTGCTGTCAGCTGGGTCTGCAGGCCTGGCCTGGTGGGGTGGAAGAGTCAGGAGAAGGAGGCCTCATTATCTCTTTCACTTGGCCTGCTTCTGGCTCCTGGAGCTGATCCAGGGAGGCCGGTGCTTCCGAGGTAAGTCCTGACAGCTCTTCCCCCTCACTGTCCAAATCACTTTCTGGCAGCAGGCCCGACTCTGAGTCACTTTCTGGCAGCAGGCCCGGCTCCAAGTCACTTTCGGACATGGGGCCAGGTTCAGGGGCAGGAGCCACAACACTGATGCTGCCCTCTGACACCATCCAATTTAATGGAGAGACTTCAGCTGTAGGGGAGGGGTGCTTTTGTTAAAGAAAAGGAAAGAAGACAGAGAAAAAAAGGAGAAAACTCAGGTTTTGCATTTCCTTGGCACATAAGTATATCTTTTATGGATAAAGTTGCTTTGCAGTCCAAGGAACAACCTTGCAAGACAAGGTTTTATTTGATTTGAATTATTTTATTTGAATTACAGTAGTGGCCAAAATTGTGGAAACCTTTTGGGAAAAGTTATGGTTCTAAAACTACCATGCCATAAAACTGCAGAAAAAATAATTGCTACCAACCTGCCTTCCATTGAGGACCTGTATACTGCACGAATCAAGAAGAGGGCCGTGAAAATAATTGCAGATCCCTCACATCCTGGACATAAACTGTTTCAACTCCTACCCTCAAAACGACGCTATAGAGCACTGCACACCAGAACAACTAGACACAAGAACAGTTTTTTCCCAAAGGCCATCACTCTGCTAAACAAATAATTCCCTCAACACTGTCAGACTATTTACTGCATCTGCACTACTATTAATCGTTTCATAGTTCCCATCACCAATCTCTTTCCACTTATGACTGTATGACTATAACTTGTTGCTGGCAATCCTTATGATTTATATTGATATATTGACCATTAATTGTGTTGTAAATGTTGTACCTTGATGAACGTATCTTTTCTTTTATGTACACTGAGAGCATATGCACCAAGACAAATTCCTTGTGTGTCCAATCACACTTGGCCAATAAAAATTCTATTGTATTCTATTCTATTCTATATTTTTGGGAGTATAAGATGCACCTTAGTTTTTGGGAAGGAAAATAAGAAAAAAGGTGATTGGCAGGTGCATCAGCCTTCTAGAATATCCTCAATCAGCTGTTCCCAGAGGTGAATTTTAGCAACAGGTTCCTCGATTGTGAGCTCTGTGCCTTGCTTTTTTTTTTTTTTTTTTTTGCTTTTTTTTCTGCCTCTGAAAGCCTCCGAAACAGAGCCTCAGAAAAAAAGCCTCTGAAACTCTGTTTCTGAAGCTTTTTTTTCTGATGCTCTGTTTGGAGGCTTTTTTTCTGAAGCTTCATTTCTAATCCTTTTTTCAGCCACTGAAACCTCCATTTGAGAAGCTGGGTGGGGTTACATTTGGAGTATAAGACCCACCCAGATTTTCACCCTCTTTTTTTGGGGAAAAAGGTGTGTCATATACTCTGAAAAATAAGGTAGCTAATAACACCACTTTTTTGGGGGGGAGTAGTACCAGTTGTGGGTTTCTACCAGTTTGCCCCAGTTTGAGTGAACTGGTAGTGACGCTGGCAGGAGGCTCCACCCACCTGCCTGGACATCATCACAGATGATGGAGGGAAGTATGCAGTGGAGTACCCCAAGGCTCTGTTTTAGGCCCAGTACTCTTCAACATCTTCATCAATGACTTGGACGAGGGGATAGATGGAGAACTCATCAAATCTGCAGATGACACCAAGCTGGCAGGAATAGCCAACACTCCAGAAGATAGGCTCAAGTTACAGAAGGATCTTGACAGACTTGAACATTGGGCGCTAACTAACAAAATGAAATTCAACAGTGAAAAAAGTAAGGTTCTACATTTAGGCCAAAAAACCAAAATGCACAGGTACCATATATGTGGTACCTTGCTCAATAGTAGTAGCTGTGAGAGGGATCTTGGAGTCCTAGTGGATAACCATTTAGATATGAGCCAGCAGTGTACAGCAGCTGCTAAAAAAGCCAACACAGTTCTGAGCTGCATAAACAGAGCGATAGAATCAAGATCACATGAAGTGTTAGTACCACTTTATAATGCCTTGGTAAGGCCACACTTGGAATATTGCATCCAGTTTTGGTCGCCACGATGTAAAAAAGATGTTGAGACTCTAGAAAGAGTGCAGAGAAGAGCAACAAAGATGATTAGGGGACTGGAGGATAAAACATATGAAGAACGGTTGCAGGAACTGGGTATGTCTAGTTTAACAAAAAGAAGGACTAGGGGAGACATGATAGCTGTGTTCCAATATCTCAGGGGCTGCCACAAAGAAGAGGGAGTCGGGCTGTTCTCCAAAGCACCTGAGGGCAGGACAAGAAGCAATGGGTGGAAACTCATCAAGGAGAGAAGCAACTTAGAACTAAGGAGAAATTTCCTGACAGTTAGAATAATTAATAAGTGGAACAACTTGCCTTCAGAAGTTGTGAATGCTCCAACACTGGAAATTTTTAAGAAAATGTTGGATAACCATCTGACTGAGATGGTGTAGGGTTTCCTGCCTGGGCAGGGGGTTGGACTAGAAGGCCTCCAAGGTCCCTTCCAACTCTGTTGTTGTTATGTTATGTTATGTTATGTTATGTTATGTTATGTTATGTTATGTTATGTTATGTTATGTTATGTTATGTTATGTTATGTTATGTTATGTTATGTTATGTTATGTTATGTTAAGATGCTCTGCGCATGCTCAGAAGCATCTCCCATGCTCACAGTTCCAAACCGGTAGCGAAGGTAAGTGAAACCCACTACTGAATAATAACATAAAATTCTATATCAATGGAAAGGTAATTTATTCAAGAATATAATGCAATAACTTTTAGGAAGGATTTGCTATTAGAATAGCTGTTATAGTATAAAGAAGAAAAGGGAAACACGTAGAAAAAACGAGATATACAAATATTACCACCATGGAAAAAATGAGACGTTGTTTTGCCCTACAGTTGTGTATGTCCAACCAATAAATTCTAATTTAAAAGATGGAGGGAAAGACAAAATTTCTTTCTTAATTGACTGTTCTGTTACATGAGCTCAATTTTTTATTTGCCGGCCAAAGTAACTGAAGTAAAAATTCAGGAAGACAAGGATATCATAATAGTCATGGCTTATTTGAATCCATCTCCAATCTGGGTTTCAGAACTTGTTTTCAGACAAGTCAATCTGCTTAATGATTAATGGCAGAGGAAATAAGAGGAATTCCTTTGTTAGCTTTATATTTTATTAACACAATAAGCTCTCAACTGGGGACAAGTTTAAAGAGTCTTTGTAAACAAAGATGATTAAGGGACTGGAGGCTAAAACATATGAAGAACGATTGCAGGAACTCAGTATGTCTAGTTTAATGAAAAGACTAGGGGACACATGATAGTAGTGTTCCAATATCTCAGGGGTTGCCACAAAGAAGAGGGAGTCAAACTATTCTCCAAAGCACCTGAGGGTAGAACAAGAACCAATGGGTGGAAACTAATCAAGGAGAGAAGCAACTTAGAACTAAGGAGAAATTTCCTGAAAGTTAGAACAATTAATAAGTGGAACGACTTGCCTGCAGAAGTTGTGAATGCTCCAACACTGGTGTCAAGGTTCCAGAAATACCTCTTCTGCGTAAAAGAAACTCTTCTGCGTAAAAGAAAATTTTTAAGAAAATGTTGAATAACCATCTATCTGAGATGGTGTAGGGTTTCCTGCCTGGGCAGGGGGTTGGATTAGAAGACCTCCAAGGTCCCTTCCAACTCTGTTGTTTTATATATATATTAAATGTTCCAAAATACAGCAGCACAAATATTGGTATGTGCTAATAGACCAGCGGTTCTCAACCTGTGGGTCAGGACCCCATTGGGGGTCGAATGACGATTTGCCAGGGGTCGCCTAAGACCATCGGAAATATGGGAAGTATACTTGCGAGTCGAAGAATCGCGCTCCAATGGTTGACTCCACAAGCCAGCTGCAGGCTCTTCAAATTGCTAGCCGGATTCGGCTTCAGGCGCGATGAATTAAAAAAGAGAGAAATCTTTGCTCTGATGTCTTCCTCTCAAGCCAGCTGCAATCACTCCCAATCGCTAGCCTAATCTGGCTTCAGGCACGATAAACTTAATAGGGGAGGAGTCTCCGCTTTAATGCCTCTGTCCTCAAGGCAATCGCAAGCAGTTCAGATCGCTAGCCAGTACGGCTTCAGGCGCAATAAATTCAAAACGAAAATAATTTTATGGTTGGGGTCACCATATCGTGGGGAACTGTATTAAAGGGGTCACAGCACTATAAAGGTTGAGAACCACTGTAATAGACAAAAGCAATGTGGCAAAGCCATAAGGTTGCACAACCATACTGTAGACTTAAGAGTCATTAATCTCACTTTTGCGAAAGAGAGACGTGAGCAGCTCAATGAAGGATGCATCTACTTATAAGTTTTTGGAGGAGTGGGGAAGAGTTCAGATGAAACCGTCTTCTGATCAATGGCAGATAAGAAGAAGCCCGGTGAACGTCATACGAGCTACGGCAAGAATGGATGTGAATCAGTGGTGGGTTTCACATATTCTTACCATCGGTTCTCCGCGCATGCACACATTTGCTTCGCATGTGAGATTTCTGTGCATGTGCTTCGCTCTCACACATGCCTTCCATGCATGCACCCGGCCTTGAAAAATGTGGCTAAATAGGGTGTCTTTACAGTGGGGCGGGTGGGCAGGCCCACCAGTGATCTCCACTTCCAGTTCACCTGAACGAGTATGAACCGGCTGAACGCCACCGCTGATGTGAATCCTAGATGGGTAAGATAAAATTCTGCAAAATCTATTAGGCAGAAACAAAAATCTTATCTAGTGCTCTATTATTTCAAATGCTTTCAAATACTCAATGCATAATAAAAGGCACATTAACCTTTTTTTTTTTTTTGCAACTTGTGACCCGTTTTAGGCTGTTGAAGTGTTCTGTTGAGAGACAAGGAGAATGCTAGTTCATTAATTTGATCCCCTCCTTGTTATGACTCGTCCTCCCTCCTCTCCTCAGCCGGGCCCCTCCTGTCTCCAATCGGGCCTGTTATCAGACTCCGAGTCTAATAATGAAGATGAATGGCCTGTCATGCCTCCAGCCCCCGGCCCTGGCTTCATGCCCGGAGACGATTCCAGGAGTGGAAGGACAAGCCCGATAAACCTCACTCATACAGCGTGTGTTCCTTTGGCTCAGCCGTCAGAGAAGGACGTCAGCCAGTTATTGGAATTACTTGGCCCTCTGACCCCTCCCTTTCCCAGAAGCTGCCAGCAGATCCAGCTGTAGACAATTCAGTGTGGGAGGACCCTCACTTCCGGAGATCTGAGAGGTGATGCCAGCAGAAGGAAGGGAGGGGCAGGCCTGGATAAATGCTGAGTCATGGAGCCACACCCCACAGCCTATATAAAGGACCTGCTTTTGGCATTCCAACCTTGAGTCAAGCAAAGTCTTATCGAGTTTGCTGATACCGGACCCTATCGCTAAAGTCACAACTTGGACTCCTGCCCGCCCTGATAAACCTCGAAGGAACTTGGCAAGCTGCAGAGGCTTCGTTGCCAAGTTGGTCACGGACTTCCTTGACTCATTCGTCGGAGTGGTGGGTGGGACACGACACTCCTCCTATCCCCTACCTGCATTAATCCATCTCATTTCTAGGAGGCCAAGTTATGTTGCAATGAAATCCTGGGAAATAAAAAAAAAAACCTGAGAAAAACAATTGCAGACAACCTGGAATTCCCCTGTTTCTATGGTCATTTTGATGGCAGTAATTTCAGTTTAGATCAGGGGTCTCCAACCTTGGCATCTTTAAACCTGGTGGACCTCAAGTCCCAGAATTCCTCAGCCAGCTTTGCTGGCTGGGGAATTCTGGGAGTTGAAGTCCGCCAGTCTTAAAGTTGCCAAGGTTGGAGACCCCTAGTTTAGATGAAGCTGAACATCTGCACCCAGAGGCTCTTCCTCTTTATAAACCTTCCTCTGGCCATGACATTTAAAAAAAAAAAAGCATTTCCTTAAACTGCAATTCATTAGGAGTCTCACTATCGTAGCTAATCAGACTTGGAGATTCACACGTGGCCTATTTTTATCAGTGAAGAATCATTATGGTTAAATGGACCTTCTGCTTTCATACAGGAATGATCTTCTGGTGATCGTGAGCTGTTCATATTAAAAGCGAAGCCATCTGCCTCTGATTGACAAATGCTGTGGACAATCAACTGAAAAGGACCATTGTCTCTATATTAGAACACCTCTAAGAATAAACAATCATTTTGAAATGAGCTAAAAACTTTTGACAACCACATGCGGAAACTATTTTAATATTATTTATTTATTAAATTTATTTATTTATTTATTAAACTTTTATACCGCCCTTCTCCTGAAGGACTATATTAGAGATATAGTTTTGCCTATCATCCATCCATCTATCTGTCTGTCTGTCTGTCTGTCTGTCTGTCTGTCTGTCTGTCTGTCTGTCTGTCTGTCTATCTATCTATCTATCTATCTATCTATCTATCTATCTATCTATCTATCTATCTATCTATCTATCTATCCATCTATCTATTATCTGCATTTATTTGTCTGTTTGTCTATCTATCTATCTATCATCTCTCTCTCTCCATCCATCCATCCATCCATCCATCCATCCATCCATCCATCCATCCATCCATCCATCCATCCATCCATCCATCCATCCATCTATTATCTGCATTTGTCTGTCTGTCTGTCTATCTGTCTGTCTGTCTGTCTGTCTATCTATCTATCTATCTTCCTTCTATCACATTTTTAAACCACTCATCTCTCTCACAGAGGGATTTTACTCATATAATTAATTGCTTTCCCAAAATAATTCCCTATTTTCAGTTTAGAAATTCTCTGATAGCCTCCAACATAGAAGCTCTTCAGGTCTACTAAGCCCGCTTAAATCCTGAACCTAGCCACAGTGTGCTTGGCTCTTGGACTTCAATTGGTTTAAGGGGAACTTTAACTGCAGGACAAAAACAAGGACCTCTGCATGATCAGAAGATAAGGAAATACCTTATCGAGAAATTAATCCTCAAATCAGAATGACGCTTGCAATTGGACTACCATTGATACTTCCTGTTTCAATGGTTTTGAAGGTTGAGACAATTTTTTTTTTTAATATTTATTTTAGCTCATTTATCCCCAAGGCTCTTATCCTGAGATAAGCTACATGACTATGTGGCATGAGCTATATTAGCCAGCTAACTGGACATAACAATTGATTTATTTAATGGTTTATACAGCGTATTTGTTAGGTTTGGGTATTGACGAGGCAGGAGACCAGGTTAGTGACAACAGCTCTTTAATATAGTGTGACCCAGCAAAACTCTGGAGAAAAACCTCTCCTTATATACACTTCAGCCAGAGGCTGCATCCAATCAGAAGCGAGATACTTCCCGCCTAAAACTCCCGCCAAAACTTACAGTAATACATTACACTCCTTCCCTCCCAGAAGGCACTTTGCCAATATTTGCATATTACTTCTCTACGTAGTCCCGCAGGTACGTGGGGCGTCTCCTGACTCTCCCGGACCTGCGCAGTTCACTTTCTGGAGTTGAGTCGAGCTTGCCGGAGGGGCTTTTCGTTCCTCTGAGCTCCTCCTCCCGGCCATCCGGCCCTGGATTATGCGCCGGCTCGGACCTGCTGTCCTCTAGAGGGACCTGAGGGTGTCGCTGGACCTCGCCTGACTCAGATAAGTCTCTGTTTGGTTCTACGTTTTCTGTTTGTTCTCGGCTCCAGTCAGCTGTGGGGTTAATTAAATCATAGTCAGGGCTGGTCTCGCCTAATTCTGCCTTATCGCTCAATCTGTTTCTTAATTGATCTATGTGGCGCCTCCAAATTCTGCCATCGTCTATTTCCACTAGATAAGATTTTGGGCCCGTTTTGTCTATGACTATCCCCCTCTTCCAGTTTGGGCCGTCGCTGTAATTATGTGCCCACACTGAGTCTCCTATGTTTAATTCCCGGATTCTATTTGGTTTTGTTTTGAACCCGTCCTGTACGTAGTTCGGGTGTAGCCTGTCTAGCGGGCACCGTAGCTTCCGCCCCATTAATAGCTCGGCTGGGCTGCGGCCGGTGGCCACACAGGGGGTCCTGTGTTGGACGGTTAGGAATGCGTCGATCTGTGCCTGCCAATCGCCGGGGCCGCTTCGTGATAGCGCTTCTTTCGCACTCCGAACAAAACGTTCAGCAAGGCCGTTCGACGCAGGGTGGAACGGCGCTGAGAGGGCATGTCGGATGCCCTCTTCAGCCAGGTACCCTTCAAATAATGCTGCGGTGAACTGTGGGCCGTTATCGGACACGAGGGTGTCCGGTAGCCCGTGCGTGGCGAAAAGGTGTTTTAGTGCTGCAATGACAGCTCCCGCGGTTGTGGATTTCATTAGGATGATCTCCAGCCATTTGGAGAAGGCATCCACCACAATTAGAAATGTTTGGCCGTGGAAGGGGCCGGCAAAATCAATGTGTATGCGGGACCAAGGGCCTTGGGGTTTCTCCCACTCCAACACTGGGGCCGTGGGTGGTAGTGGTCTGGATTCCTGACATACCTGGCATCGGCCAACCCTGTCACCGATTTCCCTGTCCATTAGGGGCCACCAGACATAGCTCCTGGCTAGCCCTTCATCCTTACAATTCCTGGGTGACCCTCATGCAGTAGTTCCAGGACTTTTTCTCAGCTTCTCTGGAACTACCACCCTATCCCCCAGAGCAGGCACCCCTTGCACAGACAATTCCCTCTTTTCTTTACAAACTCTCTAAACGTCGCCCGGCGCAGCGGCCATCCCTTGAACCCAACCGATTACAGTTCTTAAAACAACGTCCCGGTAGGAGGCCGAGCCACTTCCTGCGATGTGACTGGGCCAGAGTCCAAGAGTCAATTAGTAGAACGGGGTGCCCGGAGTAGGGTCCTCGATTTCCCGGCAATGGGCATCTGCTCAATGCGTCCGCATGCCCCAGCTCTTTCCAGGTCGATGCTGCAGTTTGTAGAGTAGGCGGCCAAAAGATAGTCCATCTGGTCAGCCGGGTGATAGTGCCACTGGCGTTGGGCGGTCGCCAGCCAGTAATCCCAATAGCGGTCTGTGGTCAGTGATAATTTCAAAGTCTCTCCCAAAACGTATTCGTGAAATTTTTCACCCTGACACTATTAGAGCCTCCTATCTAGCTGGCTGTAATTCCTCTCAGCCGGGGACATCGTTCGTGAATAGAACGCTATAGGGGCTTCAGTGCCGTTTGGGAGTCTGTGGCTAAGTACAGCTCCTACTCCATAGGGGACGATCACAAACCAATACTAACGGCAGTCTGTTGTTGTATTGTATTAACAGGCTATCGCTTGATAGCAAACTTTTACTGCCTCAAATGCCCTATTCTCTGACTTCCCCACGACCAAGCAGTGTTTTTCCAAGCAATTTATGCAGCGGTTCAGCAACGGTTGCCTTGTCTTTTAAAAACACGGCGTAAAGTTTACCAGACCCAGGAAAGCCTGGAGTTCTGTCTTGTTTTTGGGTGCTGGGGCTCTCTTTATCGCCTTGACTTTGCTCTCAGTGGGGTGAATCCTTTTTGTCTATTCTATAGCCCAAAATTCAACAGATTCGACCCTATCTGACACTTGCTTGCTTTGACTTTTAATCCTGCCGACCTAAAATGGCCAAAACTTTCCTTAACCGCTTCCCCAGTTCTCTTAAATCTTCCCCTGATACCAACACATCATCGAAATAGGGTACGACTCCCGGTAACCCTTGTAGGAGCCGCTCCATCAAATTTTGGAATAGCCCCGGGGCCACACTCACCCCAAACTGTAACCGGGTGCACTTAAAGGCACCCCGGTGCGTTACAATGGTCTGGGCTTCAGCTGTGCTAGCATCTACGGGTAGCTGTTGGTACGCTTGTGCCAAGTCTAATTTGGCGAAAACTTGTCCGTGCCCTAGTGAGTGCAATAAGTGTTGCACTACTGGAACTGGGTAGGCGCTCTTTTGCAATGCTTTGTTCAAGGTAGCCTTGTAATCAGCGCAAATTCTTATGGACCCGTCTGGTTTTATAGGGGTGACGATTGGCGTCTCCCATTTGGCATGGTCAACTGGCACTAGTATCCCCTGGCTGACTAATTTATCTAACTCTTTGTCGATTTTAGGTTTGAGTGCAAAAGGAACCCTCCTTGCCTTTAACCTAATGGGAGCTATTTGGGGGTCTAAATTGAAGGAGATAGGGGTCCCCTTGTACTTGCCTAAACGGTCCTCGAATAGTCTGCGAATTCCTCCATTAGGGCGTTTTGCAGGTTGCATCCGCTCCGGTGGGCGCCAGTCACCCCATTCCCAACGCCCGGAACCAGTCTAGCCCCAGCAAGCTTGGCAAGGTTCCTCGACTAACGTGATGGGCAGGGTCTTTTCGTATGTCCGTGCTTGACCTCGACGGTCGTTGTCCCTCGAACAGGGATGCGGTTGCCCTGGTAATCCTGCACCCGGAGCCGTTGTTTCTGTAGCTTGCGCTTTGCGATGTGCGGCAAGGCTTTCACAAAAGTGTCCCAGGACATGATTGTGATAGCCGATCCTGTGTCTACTTCCAGTCGGCACGGTACGCCTTCAATTGTCGGGTTTGTGAAGATCTTTTCTTCGATGCGGGTAGCTGCGTGGTCTATGGTAACAGTCATTCGGTTTGACTTCGCTCTTTCTTTCCTGGCCAATCGCTGGTCGCCTCGCCGATCTCGCTCTGATTGGCTGGTTTGAAATTTCGCGGGAATGTGGGGTTTGCATCTCTGACTCAGAGCCGCTCTGATTGGCCGATTTGAATTTTCGGAAGGTTGGGGTGCTCGGCAGACTTGAGCCAGGTGCCCTTCCTTTCACACCGCCGCAAATGGCGCCCTGAACTTACATCTTTGGCGCTGATGTCGCCCGCAACTTCCGCATTCCTCCGGGTCTTCCTTGTCGATTTTCCGGTGTAGTGGACTTCTTCCTCCTCTTCGCTGGTTGACTCACGATAGGTTTCTTCGTGGTGGACTGTGCTCGGCTTTGCGCCCGCCATCGGCGTGAGTCGCTTTGTAAGGTGTCTGCTGCATGGTTGGACATCTCATGGGCTCTGGCTTCGTCCAGGCGTTTGCCAATGTCAGGTTGCTCTTGGCTAGCAACCGTCTCCTCAAACGGATGTCTCTGACCCCCGTATAAGTTGTTCCAGCAGCTCTTCGTCCAGATCGCGGTACTGCAATGCTTGGAGGCTTGTCTCAGGGCTGCCATGTAGTCGCTGATAGACTCGCCTTCTTGTTGCCTGCGCTCCCCAAACTCGCATCGCCGAACGTATTTGGACGGGGCTGGTGCGTAGTGATTCTTCAGAAGGGTCTGAAGGGTCTGCCACGATACGGAGTGTAGCGGTGTTGGCTCCGCTAGGGCTTCTGCGACGGCGATGACTGCGGACCCACAGTGGCTTATGAAGTAAGCCCGTTTGCGGTTGTCGGAGACTCCTGTAGCTCGTTGCCTCCAGGAAACTTTCGAAACGGGTTATATATATTCCCCATGTCTCCTGGGCAGGGTCAAACGGAGTGGGTGGCGTGTAGCCGGTCATCGCTGCATTCGCCATCACCTTGCTGGGTTTGATTCTCGTAGTGAGTTCAGCTCTGTTCTGGTGCTCTGCCTCAAGATCCCACCTTCGTCGCCAATGTTAGGTTTGGGTATTGACGAGGCAGGAGACCAGGTTAGTGACAACAGCTCTTTAATATAGTGTGACCCAGCAAAACTCTGGAGAAAAACCTCTCCTTATATACACTTCAGCCAGAGGCTGCATCCAATCAGAAGCGAGATACTTCCCGCCTAAAACTCCCGCCAAAACTTACAGTAATACATTACAGTATTATTCAATGTTTATAAGTTGCCTAGAATCGCCTTATAGGCAGCATGCAAGTTTGATGCACAAATAAAGTTATATTAACACAGAAAAAAAATTAAAAACACGGAACTAGCAGTCTCGGTTCCCTATCCTTTATATTTCCAAGCTCTGATAACTAGACCCAATTCATTTAGGAAGGAGCATTGCTATTGAAAGCAATTCTCCCTGTTTTATATATTTAATGAGATTTGGTAATCTGATATTGCTCAAAAATTCTAACCTAGATGTCCATGAAATTTAGCAAATTGTATCTCTAAACAATGTTATCTCGTTTTGTGAAAAAAGAAATAAATGAGAGGACCATTCATTTGTTCCCAAACTAAACAGTGAGAAAGAAACGGTACTTTTTTAATTGGTTTGTGTTGTTTATGCTCACCTTTTCAAGGTGGTATTCAAAGAATTTCTTCCTAATTCTCTTCAAATAACAGCACAGTTGTGAGGCAGTCTGACCTAGCAGTGATTCATCCAAACTTTTGCTATTAACTTCAAGACAAAAAGCTCGTCTGCCTGGAACCCACATTGTATTTCAGACATTAACACGACTGAGCGTGTCCAGAGGTATTTCATGGAAAGAGTCCTCCACTCCTCTACTCACAATAGAATCCCTTATTCCACCAGGCTTGAAATTTTATTTATTTATTTATTTTTATTTATTTTATTTATTTATTTTGTCACACAGTATATATAAGCATAAGCATGAAATAACTATACACTATATAAACATATATATGAGTATGAGCATATAATAACTATATTAATTGGATATAATAAAAGGAAACAATAGGACAGGAACGGTAGGCACGTTTGTGCTCTTACGCACGCCCCTTACAGACCTCTTAGAAATGGGGTGAGGTCAATAGTAGACAGTTTTTGGTTGAAGCTTTTGGGATTTTGGGAAGAGACCACAGAGTCAGGTAGTGTATTCCAAGCATTAACAACTCTGTTACTGAAGTCATATTTTCTGCAATCAAGATTGGAGCGGTGAACATTAAGCTTAAATCTATTTTGTGCTCGTGTATTGTTGCGATTGAAGCTGAAGTAGTCTTTGACAGGAAGGACATTGTAATAGATGATTCTATGAGTTAAACTCAGGTCATGTCGAAGGCGGCGTAGTTCTAAATTTTCTAAACCCAGGATTTCAAGTCTGGTGGCATAAGATATTTTGTAGTATTCAAATTTTGGGCTTGGACAATCTGGAATTGTGCCAACTGTGGTCCGACTTAAGCATCGTACACAAAATTGTCTGCTACAATGTTTTGCCTGTCAACGACTTCTTCAGTTTTAACCACAATAGTACACGGGCAAACAATCAGTATAAACTCAAGGTAAACTGCTTCAAACTCGATTGCGGGAAATACGACTTCAGCAACAGAGTGGTCAACGCCTGGAATGCACTACCCAATTATATTGTTACAGCCTCAAGCTTTCACAGCTTCAACCTCAAACTGTCTACCATAGACCTCACTCCCTTCTTAAGAGAAGGGAGTGTATAAAGGGGGTGTGCATAAGCGCACCAGCGTGTCTACCGTTCCTGCCTTACTGTCCCTATCTATTTGTATTTACTGCCATTGTTTATGTTTAGGTTCATACCTATATTTGTTACCTTGCACCTGTTTGAAAAAATAAACAAACAAACAAACAAACAAACAAATAAATAAATAACCTTGAACCAGGGGAATCTTAGCCTACAAAAATGATGAAATTGTGGCAAAAAAATCTCAGAAGGGACCCTCCCTAGTTTCTTGGGATGTGAAGGTGAGGGGGGAGAGATTGCAAGACTCTGTTACAGATTGTCCTTGACTTGCAACCATTCTTTTACTGACCAATCAAAGTTAAAATGGCACTGAAAAAAGTGACTTATGACAATTTTTCATGCTTATAACTGTTGTACCACCCCCAAGGTCATGTGATCAAAATTTGGATGCTTGACAACTGCTGGATCGGGTGAGTAGGTAGCGGAGATTGGGGCTGGTTCGCCGAACAGGGAGCAATGGCTGGCTGGCCATGTCCCTGAACCAGTCCACGGCCCACAGTCCTGCCATGCTTGCTTTCCTTCCATGCTGCCTTCTCAGCATCCCAGTGGCCAGCTTGCGAAGGCAGGCAAGCAGAAGCCCACGTGGAAGGCAGGTAAGAATGGCAGGGTTTTGGGGAAAGAGCTAGCAGCTTACTCCCTTCCCCGAAGCTCTGCCATGCTTGCCTGCCTTCCATGTGGGCTTCCGGTTGCCTGCCTTTGCAAGCTGGAAACCGGGACACCAGGAAGGTAGGTCGCCACCCACTCGCCATCCGTTTGCCCTTCACCTTGGGTCAGGGGCTGGGCCCCAGGGATGCGCCATTCTCTGAGGTCCCGGAGCCACCACCTGCCTCAACTGGGTCAGGGAATGCACCATTCCCTGACTCTGGCCTTTCCCTGGAGCTGCTGCCTGCTCGCCACCCACTCACCACCAATTCGCTGCCTGCTTACCACCCACTCACCCTTCGCCTTCAGTCAGGGTCCAGGGCCCAGGGACACGCCATTCCCCAAGGCCCTGGAGCTGCTGCCTGCTCACCGCCTGCTCTCCGCCCACTCACCGCATGCTCACCACCCGCCCTCTGCCCACTCGCCACCCGCTCGCCGCCTGCTCGCTGCCCACTTGTCGCCCACTCGTCCTTTGCCTTCGGTCAGGGGCCGGGGCCCAGAGCCACCGTCTGCTTGCCGCCTGCCTCAACCGGGTCAGGGAATGCACCATTCCCTGACACCAGCCTTTCCCCGGAGACACCGCCTGCTCTCCCTTTGTCACGTAGCATCTACTTACCTTCCTCCAGCAGCTGACTGTCAGGAAAGGCAAGTAGTCTGAAAGTTACTGGAGCTGCTCTCCTTCTTCTTCTTCTTTTTTTTATTCAAAAAGTTTTACAAAAACTTTTTCCCCCTTTCCCCTACCTCCCTCCCCTCCCTTCACAACCCCTCCCCCCCCAACTTCTCGGAACGAGCACAAGGTATAGTTAAAAATAAAACAAACATATGCTAAAAAAATTTCATCCCAACTTGATTATACTCCTACAATTCTCATCAGTTCCTAACTTCCCCCGAAAACAATCAAAAATAATACATCATAATCATTCAAAAGCAGTCTAATAACTCTTAGTCTGATATAGCTGCTCTCCTTCTTGAATATGCTGCCACCATTGCCACCCTGTTCCATGCGCCAGCTGCACAAGTGCACACCGTTTATTTCATTCATTCATCAGCGGCAGGTTGGATCACTGGTGATGATGATCCAATGGATTATGGATTGTCTTGTTTGCAACATATGAAATATTTGTCATATATTTAAGTTATTTTTTTAACTGACTGCTAAAAATGGAAAAGAATAGAATAGAATAGAATTTTTATTGGCCAAGTGTGATTGGACACACAAGGAATTTGTCTTGGTGCATGTGCTCTCAGTGTACATAAAAGAAAAGATACCTTCATCAAGGTACAACACCTAATGATAGTCATAGGGTACAAATAAGCAATCAGGAAACAATATCAATATAAATCGTAAGGATACAAGCAACAAAGTTACGGTCATACAGTCTTAAGTGGAAGGAGATGGGTGATGGGAACGATGAGAAGATTAATAGTAGTGCAGATTTAGTAACTAGTTTGACAGTGTTGAGGGAATTATTTGTTTAGCAGAGTGATGGCATTTGGGAACAAACTGTTCTTGTGTCTAGTTGTTCTGGTGTGCAGTGCTCTGTAGCGTCGTTTTGAGGGTAAGAGTTGAAATAGTTTATGTCCATGATGTAATGGGTCTGGATTAAGACAACCCTTAATCAGTAAGGAATTATGAAAACTAAAGAAAATCAATCATTATGAAGTGATTTCCCTGGTATTCCAAATCCTGGAAAATTAAAAGCAAATTTAGAGTCTCTTTTCGCATAAAATAAATAATCTTTTCTCTAAAACAATTAAGATTCCCAAGAGATATCTGGTTTGATTAGAACTAGACTAAATTTTCACCCTGCTAAAGTAATCACCATTCTCCATCCTATGTTCCTGCTACTTTGAATGAAAAAAATAGGTACACCCAGATACAATCTCTATTTAAATAAACAACAAACCGAAAGCATGCATATCTTTTTTTCATTGTGTGGCTTCAGAAGCTTTATTGTTTGCAGTGACAATCTGTTTTGTGAAGTGCAGCATTTGAATGAATGCATAATTTAGACTGCATAATTTTGGTGATCAAGATTTTTACAAAACTGCTATCCTCAAATATACCATTTTACATAAATGCTTTGGTAACTTAACTATACATTTAGAAATTGCATTTTGGGATAAATAATTCATACATAATTCAATATATAGGTTCGTGTACTCCTCCCCCCTTTTTTTGCTTGTCTCCTAACAACTTTGCTGAACTAATCCTCCAACAGATTGCAGAGATTTCCTTTAAGGTTTAAGTAATTCGCTGAACATCTACAATCAGATCAAAAATTCAATTTATATTATTCCCCATGAGTAACTTATGTGAGATGTAAGTTCTTTTTTTTTTTTTAAAAAAAAAACAATCTTCCCGTAAGATATCAGCAATTGTTATAACTAAATAGCAAAACTAAATAGCAAAAATATTTTTAGTTCTGGCATCATTGCTCTATACGTTCATTCCAGGTGCATCCAGAATTTTATTGAAAGTGTAACGAAATTTGCATTTTTATGCATACAAGTAATCACTGAGTTATAAGCATAATTGAGGCCAGAATTATGGGCACAAGTCATTGCAGTCATGAAGTGGGTCACCATGTGATTGGACTCAATTTTACAAATGTTTTGTGGCAGTCATTAAGCAAACGTCATGGCCGCTAAGCAAATCTATTTTACCCAATGGGTGGTTTTTGCCAAAAAACAGAAGTAAACCAGCAAACAACAGCCAAAATTGCAGTCATGTGACTTCAGGATAAGGGAAGTGGCCATAAAGATAGAATAGAATAACAGAGTTGAAAGGGACCTTGGAGGTCTTCTAGTCCAACCCACTGCTTAGGTAGAAAATCCTACACCACTTCAGATTATTCTCTTCTTAAAAACTTCCAGTGTTGGAGCACCTACAACTTCTGGAGGCAA
This sequence comes from Ahaetulla prasina, assembly GCF_028640845.1. Classification (NCBI taxonomy): domain Eukaryota; kingdom Metazoa; phylum Chordata; class Lepidosauria; order Squamata; family Colubridae; genus Ahaetulla; species Ahaetulla prasina. Next base: position 10,359,847 of record NC_080541.1, read on the forward strand.
GTTGTTCCACTGGTTAATTGTTATAACTGTCAGGAAGTTTCTCCTTAGTTCTAGGTTGCTTCTCTCCTTGATTAGTTTCCACCCATAGTTCAGATGGACAGGGCAGGTGGGTGGGGCCAGCCACTGGTTGGAACTACCGGTTCATGCGAACCGGTCCGAACCTGCAGCAGCCTACCACTGCTTGCCCTCTCCTGACTTGGATGAGAGCCAACACTGAGGAAAATTCGGTGATATTTCTCCCCCTCTTTGACCTCAGATGGAGTCGCTTTTCTCCATTCAAGAGTGATATGCAGTTTTGGGGTTGGTTTGGATTCCAGATCGTACTCGAAGAGCAGGTAAGAGCAGTGGCCAAGATTTGTGTAGATAATTCTAGTGCACCACTTGAACGCTTTCTGAGATCAAAAGGCCCCTCGCATAATAACTTGCGCCTTAAACGCATAGCAAAATGATAATTGGGAACACATTCTACACAGGGTTGTCCTTGAAGTTAACTCAGAACAGGGGTGTCAAACTCGATTTCATTGAGGGCTGCACCAGGGTTGTGTTTGACCTCAGGGGGCGGGGGAGGGGTGTGGCCAGGGGGCATAGCCAGCTTGACACCACTCATGTGGGGGGCTTCCTGTGGTAGCCTGAGTGCTCTGCCAGCAAAAATGGACTCCCAAGCTCTGTTTTTCTCTAGCGCAGCCTCCTGCAACCGTCTGCCAGCGAAAATGGAGCTGGGGGGGTGGGGGCTGCGCACAGCTCTGTTTCTGCTGGCAGAGTCACCGCAGGCCAATCCTTCCCTGTTTCCAGGGTAGCCCCGTGGGCCAGATCTAAACATCCCATGGGCTGGATCCTGCCCACGGGCCTTGAGTTTGACACCCCTGATTAAAAGTTACACCTGTACTGCAATGCTGCAGAACAGTCAGCAATTCTCAGTCATCCAGGTCATGGTTGTCCCAAAGGTGCTTTTTCAAGAGGCAACTGGACTTTTTTTTGAAGACGTTTCACTTCTCCTCCAAGAAGTTTCTTCAGCTCTGACTGGATGGTGGGGAATGGAAGGATTTATACTCCTTGTGAGAGAGTCCTTGAGGCCACTTGGAGGTTCATCTGTGTCCTCAGTGTCACCTGAGTATGGAAACGGGTGTAGAGCCTTCTTGGAACTGTTGAAAGGAACTGTATTATAGATTGGAGATACTGTAGAGCAGCGGTTCTCAACCTGTGGGTTGCGATCCCATTGGGGGTCGAATGACGATTTGCCAGGGGTCGCCTAAGACCATCGGAAATATGGGAAGTATACTTGCGAGTCGAAGAATCGTGCTCCAATGGTTGACTCCACAAGCCAGCTGCAGGCTCTTTAAATTGCTAGCTGGATTCGGCTTCAGGCGCGATGAATTTAAAAAGAGAGAAATCTTTGCTCTGATGTCTCCCTCTCAAGCCAGCTGCAATCACTCCCAATCGCTAGCCTAATCTGGCTTTAGGAGCGATAAACTTAATAGGGGAGGAATCTCTGCTTTAATGCCTCCGTCCTCAAGGCAATCGCAAGCAGTTTAGATCGCTAGCCAATATGGCTTCAGGCGCGATAAATTCAAAACAAAAATAATTGTACGGTTGGGGGTCGCCACATCATGGGGAATTGTATTAAAGGGGTCGCAGCACTATAAAGGTTGAGAACCACTGCTGTAGAGGATGTCGTATTCTTCACACTCTGCGGAGTGAGAGCTGTTCAATTTCTGACATAGATGGCCTCTTTGATCTCTCTTTCAAACCAGAGGTCCTCTCTGTCCAGAATGTGGACTTCGCTGTCTTCAAAAGAAGTGGCCTTGGAGCCCGTAATGGGATAGTCTTACACCCATATGACCCACAGCTCATGAGTTGCATTGGTTGCTATGGTAGTTAGTTTTGGGTGCAATTCAAGTTGTTTGTTACCACTTAAGAATGTGCTTCACCGCATAAATCCTGATTGTTTAAGGAATACCTGTCTCCAATTGGTTCTATGCATCCATGAGATTGGGCCGAGCAGGCATACAGTTAGTCCTCAACTTACAACAGTTCATTTAATGACCATTCAAAGTTACAACATCACTGGGGGGAAAAAGTGACTTATGGCCATTTTTCACAATTGCAACCATTGCAGCCTCCCAATTATCAGGGTTCCAAGGAAAACCCCCCAACGAAATAAAGCTCTGAGGCTTGAGGTTCCTCAAAGTTCCAAGTTATTAGAGATGTCATGCTGGCTCAGCTGGGAAAAGCCAAATCTGAAAGCTTCCAGGTTTTCTACACGCAGTTAACAGTTCACAGCCCTGCCCCACACCCACAAGTTCATCACATTGTCCAATCAACTCTTCACACTCAATTGGATACAATCTTCAGGCAGTCTCCATCAGACGCAGGCAAAAGTCCTTGAATATGGAATGTTGTTATGACTAACTTTCTACCGCTCCAACAACAACCCCCTCCCAACTTCCCCAGCTAAAATATGTGGCAGTTAAGAAGCAAAAAGAAAATTGCCTTTCAAAACTGACACCAATAGTCACGTGTTCCAAATTCAGATCGTTGGCAACTGACTCACATTTGTGACAATTGTTGTGTCCTGGGATCATGTGATTACCTTGTACCACTTTCTGTCAAGGAAAGTCACTGGGTAAACCAAGTTCACTTAACAACCGTGTGTCTAACTTAATGACTGCAATGATTCACTTAACAGTTGTGTCAAGAAAGGTCATAAAAATGCAGTAAAACTCATTTAACAAATGTCTCACTTAGCAACATACATTTTGGGCTCAATTGTGCTCATAAATCGAGGATTACCTGTACTAAACAGGTAACTGTAACTGTCATATATTAAACAGTGCCACCTAGTGGCATACAGGAAGTATGACTTCTATCCCTCCGATTATCCGAATTGCTCCCACTGTGATGATTCTCAGGAAGCTATGAAAAATCTGGTTGAGCTGTCACATGGGTTTGATCTATATATTTGTCTTCAGGCTGTTCACAATTTCTTTTACATGTAGTCCTCGACATGCAAGAGTTCATTTCGTGGCTGTTCAAAGTTACGAGCGGCGTAGTAGTGCAGTGGTTAGAATGTAGTGTTGCAGGCTAATTCTGCCGACTGCCAGCAGCTCGATTCTGACCGACTCAAGGTTGACTCAGCCTTCCATCCTTCCAAGGTCAATAAAATAAGGACCCAGATTGTTGGGAGGGCGATACGCTGAGTCTGTAAACCGCAGAGAGAGGGCTGTAAGCCACTGTAAAGTGGTATATAAGTCTAAGTGCTATTACTGTTGTTACAACAGCACTGAAAAAGATAACTTACGACCATTTTTTCACATTTATGATTGTTGCGACATAAATGACCAAAATTCACGTGATCAAAATTCAGATGCTTGGTAACTAACCCATATTTAGGACGGTTGCATTATCCTACGGTCATATAATCAATCACCTTTTGCAACCTTCCCACAAGCGAAGTGAACGAGGAAGCCAGATTTACCTAACAACCGTCTCACTAATTTAACTACTGCAGCAATTCACTTAACAACTGTGGTAAGAAAGGTCGTAAAAGGGAACAAAATGCACTTAACAATTTAGCAACAGAAATTTGGGGCTCAGTTGTAGTCCTAAGTTGAGGACTACCTGTATTTTTGTTGTTTTGGTCTTCCTTTTTTCATTGTAAAACATCCCGAGTTATTAAGAATTAGTTGGCTGTAAAGTCTATCGGTCAATCGATAAAATAAAACAAATTTACAGCGTTGTAATATTCAATACAAATATCAAGGTAACATTAGTTTAGCTCTAGATATTTGATGATCCTTAAATTATAGGAATAATGACCTTCTTAAATTAAAATGTAATTAAATACGATAGGAATTCATCAGATACAATCTCCCCATCACTATTATTAAAATCCGGATACTGTATAATAATTAATAACAACAACCATTATAGTACTAATTGTAAATCAATGTGAGAAATTATAATAATTTCTGCTGAGACCAAACCTCCCATGCTTAGTTAAAAATTCATTTATAAGTTAAAGCACCATTGCAATCCAGAAATGGCTTCCATATTGAATTGGATTCCATATCATATTTATTTTTAAATTTCAAGGGGGGGGGTTAATTGTCATAATTTCTAGTGGGAAACAAAGAATATCCTAGCAGATGCAACCCCATTACAAAGCCAAATCAATATGTTTTATGGGAATATGTGATATGGTAATGTTTAGTATTAGCAAGTTGGAAAAAAGAACTCCAGCTTTAGAATTCTTTATTTTATTAATTTATTTATTTTTAAATTTTATTTATTTGTCACAACATTATATATAAGCATAAGCATGAAATAACTATACGATATATAAGCATATATATAAGCATAAGCATGAAATAACTATACGAATTGGATACAATCAAAGGGAACATTAGGATAGGAACGGTAGGCACGCTGGTGCTCTTATGCACACCCCTTACAGACCTCTTAGGAATGGGGTGAGGTCAATAGTAGACAGTTTTTGGTTGAAGCTTCGGGGATTTTGGGAAGAGACCACAGAGTCAGGTAGTGCATTCCAGTCATTAACAAGTCTGTTACTGAAGTCATATTTTCTACAATCAAGATTGGAGCAGTTCACATTAAGCTTAAATCTATTGTGTGCTCGTGTATTGTTGCGATTGGAGCTGAAGTAGTCTTCGACAGGAAGGACAGATGATTCTATGAGTTAAGCTCAGTTAAAGGTGGCGGAGTTCTAAATTTTCTAAGCCCAGGATTTCAAGTCAAGTGGCATAAGGTATTTTATTGTTAACAGAGGAGTGGAGAACTTCTCTTGTAAAATATTTCTGGACACGCTCAATAGTATTTATGTCATAAATGAGGTGTGGGTTCCAGACAGGCGAGCTGTATTCAAGAATTGGTCTAGCAAATGTTTTATATGCTCTGGTTAGTAGTGTAATCTTTCTGGAGAAGAAGCTACGCAAGATTAAGTTTACAACTCTTAAAGCCTTTTTTGTGATGTAGTTGCAGTGGGCTTTGGCACTTAGATCATTTGATATGGAAACTCCAAGGTCTTTAATGGGGTGAGGCTCATCAACAAGGTAATGTCCATTGAGCTTGTATTTAGTGTTCTGATTCTTTTTTTTAATGTGTAAGACAGAGCATTTGCTGGTTGAGATTTGGAGTTGCCAAGTTTTTGACCATTCTGACACAAAGTCAAGGTCTTTTTGAAGGGTAGCCGTATTGTTGGTAGTGTTAAATAGTTTAACATCATCAGTGAAGAGAACACAATTGCTCGCCCAATACCTTACTCAATAGTAGTAACTGTGGGAGCGATCATGGAGTCATAGTGGACAACCATTTAGATATGAGTCAGCAGTGTGCAGCAGCTGCCAAAAAAGCCAACACAATTCTGGGCTGCATAAACAGAGGGATAGAATCAAGATCACATGAAGTGTTAATACCACTTTATAATGCCTTGGTAAGGCCACACTTGGAATATTGCATTCAGTTTTGGTTGCCACGATGTAAAAAGGATGTTGAGACTCTAGAAAGAGTGCAGAGAAGAGCAACGAAGATGATTAGGGGACTGGAGGCTAAAACATATGAAGAATGGTTGCAGGAACTCGGTATGCCTAGTTTAATGAAAAGAAGGACTAGGGGAGACATGATAGCAGTGTTCCAATATCTCAGGGGTTGCCACAAAGAAGAGGGAGTCAAACTATTCTCCAAAGCACCTGAGGGTAGAACAAGAAGCAATGGGTGGAAACTAATCAAGGAGAGAAGCAACTTAGAACTAAGGAGAAATTTCCTGACAGTTAGAACAATTAATCAGTGGAACAACTTGCCTGCAGAAGTTGTAAATGCTCCAACACTGGAAATTTTTAAGAAAATGTTGGATAACCATTTGTCTGAAATGGTGTAGGGTTTCCTGCCTGGGCAGGGGGTTGGACTAGAAGACCTCCAAGGTCCCTTCCAACTCTGATATTATTATTATTATTATTATACAATTACTTATAATATGGTCACAGAGGTCATTAGTGTATAATATGAAGAGTGTTGGTCCTAGAACACTTCCTTGGGGGATACCGCTATTGACAGGAGCAGGATTTGATAGGGCACTGCCTATTTTGACCTTTTGTTGTCTGTTTGACAGGAACCCTGTTATCCAATTATGGAGGGGTCCGGAGATGCCGTAGGATTTTAGTTTTAGAAGAAACTAAATTCATTTTAGAAGAAACTAAATTCATTTCATTCTATTACACATCATTTTTCTGAACTGTTGAGTTTTACAGCATTTTCACAAAACAACAAGAAAAAGATCACAACAATCTTTTAGAGAAAGAATTTCTAGAATGGGAAGTACAATCCCTCCCTCCTAGCCCAACCTATTTCATGGAATTATTGTTGAAAGGAAATAAAATGAACTATGTCAGCTCAGAGGTTATCAATTGATTAATTAATCTGGAGAGTTTCTCAGCAGTTGCTCATCATTTCCTACAAACTACCTAAAATTGTAAATTGCTTTCCAAACAAAAATATCAAAACACAGACTGCAGATCTCTTTTGCTTCAAAATGCTATGATTCCACGATAGATTAGAACATTGAATACAGAATCATCGGGCTGAAAGGGACCCCAGAGATTATCTAGTCCAGGGTTGTGAGCTAAACTCAATTTCATTGAGGGCTGCATCAGGGTTGTGTTTGATCTTCCTTCCTTCCTTCCTTCCTTCCTTCCTTCCTTCCTTCCTTCCTTCCTTCCTTCCTTCCTTCCTTCCTTCCTTCTTTCTTTCTTTCTTTCTTTCTGCCTTTGAGTCATCCTTGACTCCAGGCGATTAACCAAAGAAGTCCCAGCAATTTTGGGGGACATGATTTCAGAATCTTGGCCTCAGGGGTGAAATCTACTTACCTTCCCTATCAGTTCAGAAGCGTGCGCACGTTGCATGCGCGCATGGACCCTCTGCGCATGCGCAAACCCTTCTGGGCATGCTCAGAGGGTAAAAAACAGATTACTTCCTGGTTAAAACCAAGAAGTAATGACAACCAGGTGGGTGGGCGGAGCCTTGCATTGCCGTCACTACCAGTTCTTCGAACCACCTGCCGCCATCAGCCGAACCGGTCCGAACCGGTAGCATTTCACCCCTGCTTGGCCTGCTTTGTGGACTGAGAGTTGCTCAGCTGGCTTTGTACTTCAGGTGGGACTAGAATTTACGATCTCCTGATTTCTAGCCTGGTACCTTAACCATTACACCAAACTGTACATTACCATTTGAATACGTGTGGCTGGGGAATTCTGGATGTTGCAGTCCACTGCTCCTAAAGTTGCCAAGTTTGGAAAACACTGATTTAAGTCATGGAATGTTGCTTTTGTTCATGTCGTGTCCCACTCCTCCTCTGACAGCCGGGTCTGGGAAGTCTGTATCAAGTGTGGCCACGAAGCCTCTGCAGCTTTGCCAAATTCCTGTCAGAGTTCTCAGGGCAGGCAGGAATCCAAGGTGTGACTTCAGCAACCAGATGAGACTTTGCCTGACTCAAGGAATGCCAAAAAGCAGATCCTTTATATAGGCCATGGGGTGTGGCTCCATGACTCAGCACTTATCCAGGCCTTCCCCTCCCTTCCTTTTGCTGACGTCGCCTCTCCATTCTCTGGAAGTGGGGATCTGCCCACCTTTCGTCCTCCTGCTCAGCTGCCGGCAATTCCAGCTCGTGGCTGGCTTCGTGCTCACATGCTGTAGGAGGGAGGTTTGTTTGCTCAGTCTTTCTGGGCATGGTACCAGGGCTGGGGGCTGGAGGCATGCCAGGCCATTCTTCTTCACTATCAGTTTCTGGCTTAGATAACAGGAGATGGGAGGGGCCTGGCTGAGGAGAGGAGGGGACTTCATGGAGAAGAGAAGAGAAGAGAAGAGAAGAGACTTTGGAGGTCTTCTAGTCCAACCCCCTGCTTAGGCAGGAAACCCTACACCACTTCACACAAATGCTTGTCCAATCTCTTCCTAAAAACTTCCAGTGTTGGAGCATTCACAACTTCTGGAGGTAAGTTGTTCCACTGATTGATTATGGAATTTCTCCTTTGTTCTAGCTTTCTTCTCTCTTTGATTAGTTTCCACCCATTCTTCTTCTCCTACCTTCAGGTGCTTTGGAGAATCTTCTTTGTGACAGCCCCTGAGATATCGGAACACTGCTATCATGTCACCCCTAGTCCTTCTTCAAGATTGAAATGAAGAGTCCTTTGTGCTCTCTGAGCTTGGTTGTTTTCTTCCAAACATTTCATTACCCATTCACTGACAATGTTATCCAGTTGGGGTAATGAAACATCTGCAAGAAAGCAACCGAGTTCAGAGAGCACCATTGATTGTACCCAAATTCAAGCCCACTAAATCAGGGGTCACCAACCTTTCGGACCTCAGGGACCACTACACTCATAATTTTAAATCCCGCAGACCACTAATATGATCTGCCTAATGACCAGCTGCATGGGCGTGGCTAGGTGGTCATGTGAATGGGTGGGTGTGGCCAGCTCAATGTCACTCACATCAAGGGTTGCCTCACTGGCCTCTACTCACCCCTCCCCACCCAGCCACTTCTCGCCTGCCTGCCCAGGTTCCTTAGGGCCCCCAACAGGAAGCAGTTGTTGGAGCTAAGCAGTCACCACAAGAAAGAGTTGGCAAAACAGCTGGCTCAGTTCAGATTGGATCTGATCAAGAAGGAGGCTCAGCAGAAGCATCTCATTGAGGACTACGAGCATAGGCTTTCCAAGCAGAGGGAAGACCTGCAGGAGTGCAAGGCCAGGTACCGGTGCCTGGAGGCTCAGTGGGCTGAGATGGTCAGCCAGTTCCAGGCCATGAGGCAGTCCCACTGAAACAAGGCCCTCCGGCTCTTCACCATCAGTTGTAATTCCCACCAGCCTTCGTCCAAACTCCGGCACCAGGAGGCTGAAGCAGACCTCAGTCAGAATTTCTGCCCTCTCTGACCCACAAAAAAAAGACCCCAAAGGGAGAGACTCCGCAGCAACACAAAAATTCATTGCACATATCCGGCCTAGGGGCCATAGTTTGAGGACCCCTGATTTAGTGCAATATAAAAAAATGCAAATAATTTTTCTGCGGACCACCAAATTTTTCTCTCGGACCACCAGTGGTCCATGGACCACCAGTTGTTGACCACTGCACTAAATAATCCTTTCTCTTGTCTATCAACGACAGATGTTCTCTTGAATGACGTTCAAATATCTGTTAAATGCAGCAGCAATTTGTCTTCCTCGATAGCGTTTGCCAAGGTGGTTAAACATTATTTAGATGAAGTCACTTTCAGCAAAAATGGATCTCTGCAGGAGATACGAAGCTGCAAAGCAAGAGCTGGAATAGAATTTAGGAGGCGTGCAGCTTTTCACATACTCTGAAAGCTGACAGCAGTTGGTTATGGAATTTCAATAGTTAGATTATAACCTCCATTTCTTGAAAGAAGTATAGTTATTACAGTCTGGAGTATGTAGCACTTATCCCCCCCCACCCCGTCTTTTCCTTCTCCTCTATTTTTAGCCCCTTTTGGGTAATTGTATCTGGGTTTGCCCAAAACAAAAATACTTCTCGGGTTGATTTCTTATGTATTTTGTAGAACGGCGAGAGCAGGAAGGCTAAGGAGCTTTCGGAAGCTCAAAAACAAAGAAAGAAAAATAGAAGAAAACAATATCTGCTGGTCAGGTGAGCTTCTAATCCTTAAGTAGAGATTGTTTTATCCCTCCCTCCCCCCTCTTTCTCTAATACAGTATCTATCAGATTATCTAAGGCCAGAAATGAAAAGCAGCCAGCTAAAATTAGTTTGCCCTAAATTACCTCCTTTGGGGATTTTAAGCTCATATTGTATTTGTAAGCACACACTGCTTATCTCTTTTTGATTGTGTTTGTCAGAAAGCAGTGCTGTGAAGTGTGTGTGTGTGTGTGTGTGTGTGTGTGTGTGTGTGTGAGAGAGAGAGAGAGAGAGCACTTATTTTCCCACTGAAGTGGTACCTATTTATCTATTTGCATTTGCATGCTTTTGAACTGCTAGGTGGGCAGGAGCTGGGATGGGTAACAGGAACTCACCCTATTCATGGCACTTAGGTCTTGAACACCAGCTGTGGACTTTCCAGATGACAAGCCCACTGACTTTAACTGCTGAGCAATCACACTCCACTCCCTGATAGTTTGATATAAAAATCACACTTAGATTTACAATATATATTGCCCATAGTGCTTTATGCAGCATTCCCTGGGCGATTTAGGATGTCAGTACATTACACCCAAAAATCTGGGTCGTGATTTTACCAACCTTGGAAGAATGGAAGACTGAATCAACCTTGAACCAGTCAAGATCAAACTTCAGACTGTGGGCAGATTTTGAAAGCTGCTATATCAGTGCACATGAGATGATTGCTCCAAAAGGAGTGGGAAAGTGTGATCTCTTCACCCCGAATTTAGGGAATTAGCAAGTGAGAGTTAAACACTCCCTGAGAAGTCACAGGTCAGTTGAAAGAAGGATGTTCATTTCCTAAAGATGAACATGTGGCCTTAGGCCCAGCTGAATACTTATTTATTTAGTTAGTTAGTTTTCATATTCCATATTTCTCAATTGCCCATTTTCCCCAGAATATTAAGTTAAAGATGTTGAGACTCTAGAAAGAGTGCAGAGAAGAGCAACAAAGATGATTAAAGGACTGGAGGCTAAAACATATGAAAAATGGTTGCAGGAACTGGGTATGTCTAGTTTAATGAAAAGAAGGACTAGGGGAGACATGATGGCAGTGTTCCAATATCTCAGGGGCTGCCACAAAGACGAGGGAGTCAAGCTATTCTCCAAAGCACCTGAAGGCAGGACAAGAAGCAATGGATGGAAGCTAATCAAGGAGAGAAGCAACCTAGAAGCAAGAATATATATATATATATATATATAATTTGCATTTATATCCCGCCCTTCTCCGAAGACTCAGGGCGGCTTACACTATGTCAAGCAATAGTCTTCATCCTTTTGTATATATATACAAAGTCAACTTATTGCCCCCAACAATCTGGGTCCTCATTTTACCTACCTTATAAAGGATGGAAGGCTGAGTCAACCTTGGGCCTGGTGGGACTTAAACCTGCAGTAATTGCAAGCAGTTGCTGTTAATAACAGACTGTCTTACCAGTCTGAGCCACCAGAGGTCCTATTTCCTGAAAAGTGAGGAGCAGCTTACCTTCAGAAGTTGTAGATGCTCCATCACTGGAGGTTTTAACTAAAAGATTGGGCAGACATTTATCCAGAACGGTACAGGTTCTCCTGCTAGGGCCGCGGTGTAGCTCAGGCTGTAAGAAGCCTGTTATTAAACACAGCTGCCTGCAATTACTGCAGGTTCTAGTCCCACCAGGCCCAAGGTTGACTCAGCCTTCCATCCTTTATAAGGTAGGTAAAATGAGGACCCAGATTGTTGGGGGGGCAATAAGTTGACTTTGTAAATATACAAATAGAATGAGACTATTGCCTTACACACTGTAAGCCGCCCTGAGTCTTCGGAGAAGGGCGGGATATAAATGTAAAAAAAAAAAGGGGAGTTGAGGTAGAAGACCTCCAACTCTGTTACTCTGAATATGTTCAAGGATCTTCTGTCTCACATTTTCAGAAGAGGGCTGTTCACATCAAGAAGAAAAGGTTATTGGATAAAAAGTGGATTCCAGAAAGGGGAACAGACAGAGGCAAGACAGGTTTGTAAGGCTAACAAACTTTTATTGTGTTAACATTGCCCATTAACTTATTCGCTAACTTTGTGGCTGCTCGGCTAACAAGAGCAGCAGCTGTCAACACTCTGACAGCTCCTTTTATACTCGCGGCTGAATGGAAACAGCCAATCTGTGTGCACCGGCTTCTGCGGACCAGAGTGTAGACTGGACGCGGCAGGAACAAAGGACCCCAATAACCTTTTCCTGACAAATACAGGGATTTGGTTAGCTGGGAAATCAGGACAATTCTTTGTGAGGGAAAGTATGTAGTACATTCAATTGTCAACCTCTGACTTTAAGAGAGAAAATACGCAAAGGCAGGAAGGCTTGGGGTACATTCCCCATCAAATCCTGCATGGTGCAATAGAGTGAGAACTTAAGATTCTTTCTCTCTACCTATATTTCACTTTTCAGATTCAGAGCAGTGGTTCAGGGATGGATGAAGATCTTTGTGGACTCCAAGGTACGTGTACTTCAAGGTCTTATGGGTGCATTTTTTTAACACAAGGTTGAAACAAACATGGAGGTCTTCTGGTCCAAACCCTGGCCCGGTGCAAGAATCTTCATTCAGTTCTGGACAAATGGCTGTCCAATCTTTTCTTGAAAACCTCTGTCAGTGTACCTCTGTAACCTCTGGCAGAGACATGGTAACAAGGTCGGCCAAAGAATAACAAAGTTATCCAATGGAAGCTGAGACAGCAAGGTGCCTGGGCGTGATTTAGATGTGCTTAGCTCTGAGTGCTGTGCTAAGAACTGAAACTGAAACTAAGAGGGAGACCCTACCATTGCTTCATAACTCTCCAATCAGGAAATTCCTCTGTATTTCAAGTTTAGCTCCCCTTCTGTACACTTTCCACCTACTTGTTTTTTCCTTGTCCTTAGGCACCATGGACAATAAATTCACAATCTATAACTTCTTCCCCTGGGACAGCCCTTCAAGTATTGGAAGACTAGTATGTCTCCCCTCTATCTTCTGTTCTTTAGACCAGTGGTCACCAACCTTGGCAACTTGAAGCCTGGCGGACTTCAACTCCCAGAATTGGGAGTTGAAACTCCCAAAAGCTGGCTGGGGAATTCTGGGAGTTGAAGTCCTCCAAGCTTCAAGTTGCCAAGGTTGGAGACCCCTGCCTTAGACCAAACATGCCCAGATAGATACACTTTGTGAGTGCATCCATTTCTATGGACAGATCAGGACCTGAACATTTTCACACAGGTAACAAAAATGGAGGAACCTTGGGAATTTGTCTGAAAAAAGCTTTCTCACCTTTGGTGTGTCTCATGAATTGTTCCTCAAATGAATACAGGTAGAGGTTCTAGGGGTAGATGGAGTAAAAATAGGTTTTCTTCTCAGAGCTTGCACAATAATGAAACAGCCACAAACTTTAATTTGATCACTCTGCCGAGAATCACCTTCATGTCTTTTGTCGCTACAAATTAATTTTGTTTTGATGAATTGGTGGTGACAAGTTAATACGTGTTAATACGGCTACATGTGTCTGTTTTTACACTGATCATTATCACATGCAAAGAAAATTAATGAAGTATCAGCCAACCTTCCTCTGTAGACTAGAAATGTTGTATTGCTAATTACAGCATACAAAACCTTTGCCAGACCAATTCTTGAATACAGCTCATCCACCTGGAATCTACACTATATATCAGACATTAACACGATCAAGCAGGTCCAGAGGTGTTTCACGAGAAGAGTCCTCCACTCTTGTACTCACAATAGAATCTCTTATGCCACCAGACTTGAAATTCTGAGCTTGGACAGTCTGGAACTGCGCCGCCTGCGGTCTGATCTAAGCATAGTACACAAAATTGTCTGCTATCACATCTTGCCTGCCAACAACTTCTTCAGTTTTAACCACAATGGTACAAACAATCGATACAAACTCAAGGTAAACCGCTCGAACTCGATTGCAGAAAATACGACTTCAGCAACAGAGTGGTCAACACCTGGAATGCTCTACCTAACTCCATTGTTACATCCTAAAACCCCCACGGTTTCAACCTTAAACTGTCTAGCGTGGACCTCACCCCATGCCTAAGAAGGCCATAAATGGGGGGCGTGCATAAGCGTACCAGCGTACCTACCATCCCTGTCCTACAATCCCCATTTATCTGTACTTACTTCCTTTGTTTATGTTTATACCTATACCTGCTATCTTGTACATGTTTGACAAATAAATAAAATAAATAGATTTTCACAAGTGGGAGAAACTAAAGCTCTTGGCTGCTTATTTTAGGCTAAATTGGAAGGAAAAAAAGTATCTTAGCCCTTGAAATCAATTCATTTTTGCAATCAATTGAAACCAATTCATTTCAATTCCCTCTTTTATAATCCTGTCTGATCCAGCTTCTGTTATTGACTTCATCCATGGCAGGGACAACGTTGCTACAGTTTTACACCATCAATTTTCAAAATGGATATTTATTTCTTCTCCTATAGAACCTTCGGTTTCACAGGTCCTAGGCACAGTTCAACAGCTCCGAAGGTTTTCTCTTTCTCTGTAAATTTTGCAGAGGTGCTATTTCAGTAAAATGAGGCTGAGTTTTTGCTATAACAGATTCCAAGCCCTGCCTATTTAATGCAGCGCGTTGAATGGAAGTGATAAGGAAGATGAAAATTGGCAGGGGTGTCTAACAAGCTTGCAAGCTTGCACGAAGATGGCAAAAGTAGCTTTGCACAACTTTTTCTTTAATAGCGCTTTCTTCATTTTGTTGCAAGCTTGCAATCTGCCCCTTCAGACATCTGTGAATCTTGATCTCTGCTGAGTTCAGCTGTATCTATGCCTCTCCTGCGACCAGTCTATCAATTCATCCGTGTTTAATTAAGATCTCTTCACCTCTTGAAGGTTATGTTCTTTGAGGCATGATCTGAACAAAACCACAGCAACAACCAAAGCTGGGCATACAACACAATTACAGAAGTTCTCGATTTACGACCAGTAACAACAGACCTCCCTGGGACTACTTATAAGACAGATTTAAAGTTTCAATGCATCCGCACAGTTTCATGATTGCATTTATGGCCATTTAGAATGTCCAATAGTCACATTATTGGGACTTACACCGTGTTGTTTTTTTTTGCTGAAAACTGGGATTTACTTCCAGTTTCCAGCAAAAGCTACCCATTGTGGACAATGAATTTGCATAACGATAGCATCATTCATTTATTTTATTTATTTTGTCACAACAATATATGTAACTATCATACAGATAGGTTATATAGTATATAAAGGTATAAGCACATATATATATATATATATATAGGAAGAAGAAAAGAAAAACAATAGGACAGGAACGGTAGGCACGCTTGTGCGCTTATGCACGCCCCTTATGGTTCTCTTAGGAATGGGGTGAGGTCAATAGTAGAAAGTTTTTGGTTAAAGCTTTTAGGATTATGAGAAGAGACCACAGAGTCAGGTAAAGTATTCCAAGCACTGATGATTCTGTTACAGAAGTCATATTTTCTGCAATCTAGATTAAAGCGGTTGACATTAAGTTTAAATCTATTGGTTGCTCTTGTATTATTGCAATTAAAGCTGAAGTAGTCTTTGACAGGAAGGACATTACAATAGATGATTCTATGAGTTAAACTTAGGTTTTGTCGAAGGCGATGGAGTTCCAAGTTTTCCAAGCCCAGGATTTCAAGTCTGGTGGGATAAGATATTTTGTTGTTTACAGAGGTGCTATTTCAGTAAAATGAGGCTGAGTTTTTGCTATAACAGATTCCAAGCCCTGCCTATTTAATGCAGTGCGTTGAATGGAAGTGATAAGGAAGATGAAAATTGGCAGGGGTGTCTAACAAGCTTGCAAGCTTGCACGAAGATGGCAAAAGTAGCTTTGCACAACTTTTTCTTTAATAGCGCTTTCTTCATTTTGTTGCAAGCTTGCAATCTGCCCCTTCAGACATCTGTGAATCTTGATCTCTGCTGAGTTCAGCTGTATCTATGCCTCTCCTGCTACCAGTCTATCAATTCATCCATGTTTAATTAAGATCTCTTCACCTCTTGAAGGTTATGTTCTTTGAGGCATGATCTGAACAAAACCACAGCAACAACCAAAGCTGGGCATATAACACAATTACAGAAGTTCTCGATTTACGACCAGTAACAACAGACCTCCCCGGGACTACTTATAAGACAGATTTAAAGTTTCAATGCATCCGCACAGTTTCATGATTGCATTTATGGCCATTTACAATGTCCAATAGTCACATTATTGGGACTTACACCGTTTTTTTTTGCTGAAAACTGGGATTTACTTCCAGTTTCCAGCAAAAGCTACCCATTGTGGACAATGAATTTGCATAATGATAGCATCATTCATTTATTTTATTTATTTTGTCACAACAATATATGTAACTATCATACAGATAGGTTATATAGTATATAAAGGTATAAGCACATATATATATATATATATATAGGAAGAAGAAAAGAAAAACAATAGGACAGGAACGGTAGGCACGCTTGTGCGCTTATGCACGCCCCTTATGGTCCTCTTAGGAATGGGGTGAGGTCAATAGTAGAAAGTTTTTGGTTAAAGCTTTTAGGATTATGAGAAGAGACCACAGAGTCAGGTAAAGTATTCCAAGCACTGATGATTCTGTTACAGAAGCCATATTTTCTGCAATCTAGATTAAAGCGGTTGACATTAAGTTTAAATCTTTTGGTTGCTCTTGTATTATTGCAATTAAAGCTGAAGTAGTCTTTGACAGGAAGGACATTACAATAGATGATTCTGTGAGTTAAACTTAGGTCTTGTCGAAGGCGATGGAGTTCCAAGTTTTCCAAGCCCAGGATTTCAAGTCTAGTGGGATAAGGTATTTTGTTGTTTACAGAGGAATGGAGAACTCTTTTTGTAAAATATTTCTGGACACGTTCAATTGTATTGATGTCAGAGATATGGTGAGGGTTCCAAACAGGCGAGCTGTATTCTAGAATTGGTCTAGCAAATGTTTTATATGCTCTGGTTAGTAGTGTAGTGTTTTTGGAAAAGAAGCTACGCAAGATTAGGTTTACAACCCTTAGAGCCTTTTGTGCTTTTTCACTTTATAACTGACATATTTCTTTAATGACTGCCACAAAAAAGGCTGCAAAATTGGGTTTGGTCTCTCCTGCTTAACAACTATCATGATGTACAATTCTAATTCTGGGTTCAGTTACAGTCTTAAATCAAAGACTATCTGTATACTTTAAATGACTCCATCCCACATGTAGAACAGTCTTTTCAGATGCAGTAGCCAGAAAAAAATGTGTGTGATGTTGATTTGGTTCAGTCACTGAACTGGGCATGTCTAGTCTAATGAAGCGAAGGACCAGGGGAGACATGATAGCAGTCTTCCAATATTTGAGGAGCTGTCACAGACAGGAAGGGATCAACCTATTTTCCAAAGCACCCAAAGGCCAGACAAGGAATAATGGGTGGAAACTGACCAAGGAGAGATTCAACCTAGAAATAAGGAGGAATTTTCTGACAGTGAGAACAATCAACCAATAGAACAGAAGTTGCCTTCGGAAGGGCCTCTGGTGGCTCAACAGAGTAAGCAGTCTGTTATTAACACAGCTGCTTGCAATTACTGCAAGTTCAAGTCCCACCAGGCCCAAGGTTGACTCAGCCTTCCATCCTTTATAAGGTAGGTAAAATGAGGACCCAGATTGTTGGGGGCAATAAAAGTTGACTTTTTATATAATATACAAATGGATGAAGACTATTGCTTAACACAATGTAAGCCGCCCTGAGTCTTTGGAGAAGGGCGGGATATAAATTCAAATAATTAAAAAAAAAAAGATTGTGGGAGCTTCATCACTGGCAGTTTTCAAGAAGAGACTGGACTGCCATCTGTCAGGTGTAGGGTCTCCTGCTTGGATGGGGGGTTGGACTAGATGACCTACAAGGTCCCTTCCAATTCTATTATTTTATTCTGATGCTTATTCTTTTCAAACTCTCCTAAAAAGTCCTGTTTCGTAGGCCAAATTCCATTAGCACAGCAATGTAGAATATTTTTCCCGGCCATAATTTTCATCTCTGCATAGGTCTACGCTTTAAGAAAGTTTGTGTGGATTTCTGAAAGAAAGCACCCATTTGAATGATAAACTCGGTGTTTGAGTATACATCTGGACGATTTTCCATTGGGGAAGAGGTTACAAAGCTAAGATGGTGGCAAGATGCTTGTTCTCTTTTCTGTTTCACATTTGTTGCACAAGTATGAGGAGGAGGCCGTGGTTCTACTCCACCTTATAATGCCCGTTATCTCTAAATAAATTGGCTTTCTCTTACATACTCATGCATGTTTTTTTTTTACCAGAGCTAGGCTGGGATTTGAAATGTTAAGAGAGAGAAAAATATAATAATAATCTTTTATCAGAGATCCACACACCAAGAGATATTAGATCAATCTTCAATATAACTCACAGACTGAACATCTTTTTGGAATGTATGCATGCACAAGCATAACTTTGTTGATCTCCCTGGTTTTCCCGCAGTTGCTAGAATAATTGAAGGATAAAATTGCCACGGTCCAAGGTCTCTTCCATTGGAGGTGAAAAAAAGACACACAAAGGAGATAGAGATGCATAGGCCGGGGCTGGGGGCTGGGGAATGAATGCCAGGGACCTGCTTTAGACAGAATTTAGATTTAAAACCTTTCTCCAGTGGAGATAACTTACCAAACTCTGGTAATAACATCCCCCAAAATAATGGAATAGTTGAATCGCTAATAAGAGACTCATTGCTTGGTTCAAAGAATATCTTTTCATCATGGTTTCCCTCAAGCAATTACTCGTGATGGTGTTTTTGTATCAGGGAGAGCGATTTTTTGAAGAACACCACACAGGAGACTGCAAGCACAGCAACAAGGATATATGGGAGGAGACAAGCAACTAGTTTTTGGGATATTCAGGGAGTTGGTATAAATCTGATCTGTTTTGGTTTCCAATTTGCAGGGCAAATTTCTGGTCTGGAAATTTATGGGTAGATTTCTTCCCGAAATACCCAGTCATAAATTCAGCAGCCTGTTTAAAAGCAGATGGGATTGGTGAGTTTCTTATCCTAAGAAATTGGGATTTGGGCTTTTCTTTTGTAAGAGGAAAATTAAATGTATTTATTGCTTCTCGCAGTGCCTTCCTCAGAAAAGTATACTGCATTTAAAGCAGCGTACGGTTTTTCTGGAGGATCCTTCTCCATGGAACTTTTCCTAGCTGGATATGGAAACTAGGGAAATGGCTTGTAGTATGGTTAGTTCAAAAATGCTGGCGATTTTTTTGGCATCCAGTTTTGGTCACCACAATATAAAAAGATGTCGATACTCTAGAAAGAGTGCAGAGAAGAGCAGCAAAGGTGATTAGAGGCCTGGAGGCTAAAAAATATATGAAGAATGGTTGCAGGAATTGTGCATGTCTACTCTAGTGGGGGGAAAAAAAGGACTGGGGTGACATGATAGCCATGCTCAAATATCTAAGGGGCTGCTGCCACAAAAAAAGAGTGGAGTTAACCTCCTATCCAAAGCATCAGAAGGCAGGACAAGGAGCAATGGATGGAAACTAATCAAGGAGAAAAGCAACCTAGAAATAAAGAGAAATTTCCTGACTGTTAGAACAATTAATCAGTGGAACTACTTGCTTTCAAAAGTTGTGGGTGCTCCAAAGGTTTTCAAGAAGAAATAGAACAACTGCTGGACTCAGATAGTATTGGATCTCCTGCTTGAGCAGGGAGTTAGACTAGAAATGTTCCAAGGTCCCTTGCAACTCCGTGAGTCTATTTCAGGAGACAGCCCTGGTCTACTCTGACTTTAAGGGCAATTCTGCCTTAAGAAAAAAAGAACGTCAGTCAAGAATCTTTGCAACACGAGCACACAATAGATTTAAGCTTAATGTTAACCGCTCCAATCTTGATTGCAGAAAATATGACTTCAGAAACAAAATTGTTAATGCCTGGAATGCACTACCTGACTCTGTGGTCTCTTCCCAAAATCTCAAAAGCTTCAACCAAAAACTATCTACCATTGACCTCACCCCATTCCTAAGAGGTCTGTAAGGGGCGTGCATAAGAGCACAAGCGTGCCTACCGTTCCTGTCCTATTTTTTTTCCTTCGTTATATCCAATTAATATGGTTATTACAACTCAAGCTCATATATATGCTTATATATTGTATAATTATTTCATACTTATGCTTATATATACTGTGTGACAAAAATAAATAAATAAATAATTTTGAAAAATATAGAAGGAGTGTGGAGAAGAGCAACCAAGATTAGAGGACTGGAGGCTAAAACATGCGATGAACGGTTGCAGGGACTATGCAAGGCTAGTCTAATGAAAAGGAGGACCAGGGGAGACATGATAGCAGTGTTCCAATATTTGAGGGGTTGTCACAGAGAGGAAGAGGTCAACCTGTTTTCCAAAGCACCCGAAGGCCAGACAAGGAATAATGGATGGAAACTGAACAAGGAGAAATTCAACCTGGAAATAAGGAGAAATTTTCTGACAGTGAGAGCAATCAACTCATGGAATAGAAGTTGCCCTTGGAAGATGTGGGAGCTTCACCACTGGAAGCTTTCAAGAAGAGACTGGACTGGCATCTGTCAGAAATGGTGTAGGGTCTCCTGCTTGGGCGGGTGGTGGTGGACCATATGACCTACAAGGTCTTTTCCAACTCTTTTAATCTTTTACAAAATTAAGGAGAGTTGAGTGTTATTGTGTTCCAATAGAAAAGGACAAGCACTTCTGGACTACAGTGAAACAGTCGTTTATCAGGCCATGGGTCTGTGGGAAGTCAACAGCGCAAATCCACTCTCAGCAACAACTTGACAGAGAACATCAAATAGCTCTGTTTAGACACCTGGAACTGAAAGATTAGAGTGAACCCACTTGAATCCATCATCTACGTTGTTTTTCCTAATGTAGAGAAGATCATTTGCAGGTGAAAACCACGAGCCTGACACACTGAAGTGGGCCATCTCTTCGGTTCGACAATCTTGCTCAGGAAGGTAATTTATCTGAAGTGTTGTCGAATTGAATTATCCTATCAAAGATCTGTAGGCAACGTGCACCCTTGTTCTTCCCCTTGCATAATGGGAACCGAGGGGAGGCAATTTGTTGTCCTAGACTGGGGTCAATGCTGTACTTTCACATCATTGTTTACTTGCTCTGATCGGTTGAAAATTTTATTTATTTATTTTTATTTATTTATTTATTTATTTTGTCACAACAATATAAATAAGCATCACACAAAAAGATTATATAGTGTATAAACATATATATGAGTAAATATTAGGAGGTATAAGCATATATATATATATATGACCTCAGAAAACATATCTATATCTATATCTATATTATATATCTATATCTATATCTATCTCTATATATATATATGTCTTTGGTTATTCGGGTTTTCTCCCGCGTAAAATTGGAAGTGACTTGGTGACGTTTCAACAAAGCCTCATTCGTCATCTTCAGGCTTCAGCTCCTGGGAGCAATGTGTGCTTGCAGCTTGCTCCCAGAAGCACGAAGCTGAAGCCTGAAGATGACGAATGAGACTTCGTCGAAACGTCGCCAAGACACTTCTAATTTTACACGGGAGAAAACCCGAACAACCAAAGACCTACATACAAACACCCGTGAAAACCTCAGAAAACAAATATATAGACTGACACCCACTATGATGATGTAGCACGACCACGACCACGAAGCCAAACAGCAGCAGTGCAGCTCACCAGCTCAAATCCCCCTGCAAGTCAGACTAATCTGAGCACAACCAAGCCCCCACCCAAACAGGACACACCCCCAGCCAATCAGAGCACAAAAAAACCCCAGCCAATCAGAGCACAGCCAAGCTCCCACCCAATCAGTTCAAACCCCCACTAGCAGTTAAAAAGGAAGAAACAGCTGCAATCACACATTGCTCCCAGAAGCACGAAGCTGAAGCCTGAAGATGACGAATGAGACTTCGTCGAAACGTTGCCAAGACACTTCCAATTTTACGCAGGAGAAAACCCGAATAACCAAAGACCTACACACACACACACACACACACACACACACACACACACACACACATATATATATATGAAGAAGAAGAAAGAAAAACAATAGGACAGGAACGGTAGGCACGTTTGTGCTCTTATGCATGCCCCCCCCTTTTTAATTTGCATTTATATCCTGCCCTTCTCCGAAGACTCAGGGCGGCTTACACTATGTTAGCAATAGTCTTCATCCTATTTGTATATTTATATACAAAGTCAACTTATTGCCCCCAACAATCTGGGTCCTCATTTTACCTACCTTATGAAGGATGGAAGGCTGAGTCAACCTTGGGCCTGGTGGGACTTGAACCTGCAGTAATTGCAAGCAGCTGCTGTTAATAACAGACTGCATTAGCAGTCTGAGCCACAGAGGCCCTTATGGTCTTATGGTCCTCTTAGGAATGGGGTGAGGTCAATAGTAGAAAGTTTTTGGATAAAGCTTTTAGGATTATGGGAAGAGACCACAGAGTCAGGTAAAGTATTCCAAGCACTGATGATTCTGTTACAGAAGTCATATTTTCTGCAATCTAGATTAAAGCGGTCAACGTTAAGTTTAAATCTATTGGTTGCTCTTGTATTATTGCAATTAAAGCTGAAGTAATCTTTAACAGGAAAGACATTACAATAGATTTTCATCTGGATCCAAATTTTATTTCCTCTCTTTTCATCTTAGCTACCTAATTTTTGCTAGGTCCATATAAAAGATTTCAATCCCCATGAATGAAGGTTTAAGGGGAGGTTATTATTTATTTATTTTCCTATACTGTGTTTTATTGCTTGTAAGCTGCCTAGAATTGCTTTGAGCAAGTAGGTGGCTATATACAGTAGTGGCCAAAATTGTGGCAACCTTTTGGGAAAAGTGTATTTTCTAAAACTAGCTAATTACACCACTTTTTTTTTGAGTAATACCATAAAACTATATATCAATGGAAAGATAATTGAATCAACAATGTAATGCAATAACTTTTATGAAGGATTTGGTATTAGAAGAGCAGTTACAGTATAAAGAAGAAAAGTGAAACACGAAGAAAAAAACGTGATATACAAAAATTATCACCATAGAAGAAACGAGATATACAAAAATTATCACCATGTCAGTTAATACTTTGTTGGGTCACCTTTAGCATGAATTACGGCCTTCCAATGTCTTTTTTATTTTATTTTATTTTATTTTGTCACAACAGTATATACAATCATCAACATAAAAATAACTCATCATGAGAGAAAAATTATATATCAATGGAAAGATAATTGAATCAACAATGTAATGCAATAACTTTTATGAAGGATTTGGTATTAGAAGAGCAGTTACAGTATAAAGAAGAAAAGTGAAACACGAAGAAAAAACGTGATATACAAAATTATCACCATAAAAGAAACGAGATATACAAAATTATCACCATGTCAGTTAATACTTTGTTGGGTCACCTTTAGCATGAATTACGGCCTTCCAATGTCTTTTTATTTTATTTATTTTGTCACAACAGTATATACAATCATCAACATAAAAATAACTCATCATGAGAGAAAAAGTATATATAAGTATAAGTAAAAGTATGCATATAATATTATAATGAAGAGAACAATAGGACAGGAACGGTAGGCACGTTTGTGCTCTTATGCACGCCCCTTATAGTTCTCTTAGGAATGGGGTGAGGTCAATAGTAGACAGTTTTTGGTTAAAGCTTTTGGGATTATGGGAAGAGACCACAGAGTCAGGTAAAGTGTTCCAAGTACTGATGATTCTGTTACAGAAGACATATTTTCTGCAATCTAGATTAAAGCGGTTAACGTTAAGTTTAAATCGATTGGTTGCTCTTGTATTATTGCAATTAAAGCTGAAGTAATCTTTAACAGGAAGGACATTACAATAGATTTTCATCTGAATCCAAATTTTATTTCCTCTCTTTTCATCTTCTACCTAATTTTTGCTAGGTCCATATAAAAGATTTCAACCCCCATGAATGAAGGTTTAAGGGGAGGTTATTATTTATTTATTTTCCTATACTGTGTTTTATTGCTTGTAAGCTGCCTAGAATTGCTTTGAGCAAGTAGGTGGCTATATACAGTAGTGGGCAAAATTGTGGCAACCTTTTGGGAAAAGTGTATTTTCTAAAACTAGCTAATTACACCACTTTTTTTTTGAGTAATACCATAAAATTATATATCAATGGAAAGATAATTGAATCAACAATGTAATGCAATAACTTTTATGAAGGATTTGGTATTAGAAGAGCAGTTACAGTATAAAGAAGAAAAGTGAAACACGAAGAAAAAAACGTGATATACAAAAATTATCACCATAAAAGAAACGAGATATACAAAAATTATCACCATGTCAGTTAATACTTCGTTGGGTCACCTTTAGCATGAATTACGGCCTTCCAATGTCTTTTTTTTATTTTTTTATTTTATTTTGTCACAACAGTATATACAATCATCAACATAAAAATAACTCATGATGAGAGAAAAAGTATATATAAGTAAAAGTATAAGTAAAAGTATGCATGTAATATTATAATGAAGAGAACAATAGGACAGGAATGGTAGGCACTTTTGTGCTCTTATGCACGCCCCTTATAGTCCTCTTAGGAATGGGATGAGGTCAATAGTAGACAGTTTTTGGTTGAAGTTTTTGGGATTTTGAGTAGAGACTATGGAGTCAGGTAATGTGTTCCAAGCACTGATAACTCTGTTACAGAAGTCATATTTTCTGCAATCAAGTCTGAAGCGGTTGACATTAAGTTTGAATCTATTGTTTGCTCTTGTATTGTTGCGATTGAAGCTGAAGTAGTCTTTTACAGGAAGGATATTACAATAGATGATTCTGTGTGTTAAACACAGATCATGTCGGAGTCGGCGGAGGTCTAAGTTTTCTAAACCCAGAATTTCAAGCCTGGTGGTATAAGGTATTTTGTTGATTTCGGAGGAGCGAAGAACTCTTCTAGTAAAATATTTTTGGACGCGTTCAATAGTATTAATGTCAGAGATGTGGTGTGGGTTCCAGACAGATGAGTTGTATTCAAGAATAGGTCTGGCAAATGTTTTGTATGCTCTGGTTAGTAGTGTAGAGTTTTTGGAAAAGAAGCAGGGGATAGTGACTGGGCAAGCCCGACTAATTGTATATGACTGTACATTGGATGAGTTGTTGGATATGAATGTAACAATAAAAGGTTTTTTTACAAAAAAAATTAAAAAGGACAGGCTTTCAATGCCACAATTGTATCCCGCTACTGTGATGTTGTTGACCCACACAGAGAAAGACAGACCATTGTGGGAATCAGATGAATGACTTCAAACATTTTTTTTTTCCTTTCTCATCCCCCACAAGCAAACAGCTCCTTAGTTTTATCTACGAAGTTATTCACTTCTGATATCAAGGCAGGGCCAACCTATCAAATGAAGGAAAGGAGAGCTGAGGCCAGACAAGGGAAACATTTAGAAAAGTACCGAGCAAAGCAATCACAAAATTTAGCAGGTTGGTCATTCAGCTGCAACAGGATTTGGTGAATCAGAGCAAAGTTTGATGGGTTATGGGTGCAGCTGGGCAGAACCTCTCCGAGGAAATGACTGATAATTTCATTCCTTAATGTGTTTTGAGATGTGCAGTCAAAACTTCATTATTTCCCTGGATATTTCTGGCATTTTAATGGGTCTAATTCTATCCCTTTGGGTTCATATTAAAGAATTAATGTGATTGTGCCCTTTATTGGTCTGTTGTAGTTTCATTGTATTCGTCCCCATTCGCCCTATTTTAACTCCTTAAAGAACCTGATAGAAAAGGGGATTTCATTTTTATTTTATTTGTTTTATTTTATTTATTTTGTCAAGCTTGTATTTTATGAGAGATACAAGTGTAAACATAATTATAAATACATGTAAAGGGTACAAATAAAGAAAAGTACTTTTACTAATTACATCTGGATAGCAGCAGGGTTTAAGTTGAATCTGAGACAGAATATGGCTGACAATCTCCCTCCTCTTTCCCAAAAGGTCATCAGGTCTGGTCCAATGCCAGCTCCTTCCCGGGGTCCCGGGGTAATCTTCTTCCGCAGGTCTCTGGTTGTCAATCAGATCAGGAATGCAATGTCCGTTAGCGTTCGCGCCCAAACATTCCTGTGAATTCAAAACATTAATCTCCCCTCCCACCTTAATTATGTCAGACCGACACTCTTAAAGGCCCCTCTCTTCTTAACTTGAATCCAATAGCTATTTACATTAGAAATACAATTCGATTCTATCTAACAACTGAAATACAATCCCATTCTATCTAACAACTGAATATAAGGAGTACAAAGAGATACGAAGTTTGGAGTGGAGGCTGACACCCAGCTGGTTTTCGTGTCTAAGTCAGGACTAGAACTTACAGTCTCTTGCTCTCTAGCTTAGTGCCTTAACTACTAGACCAAACTGGATCTCTTTATCCCTCATTTCCCCCTCCTTATGATTCAAATATAGGAAGACCAATCCGACCAAAGGAATTTCTCCAAAACTTTGGGTGGGAGAGTGCTACATGATACCTTAATGCAGGGTTCTCTCAACATGGCCATTTTAAGAGTTGTGGACTTCAACTCCCAGAATTCCCATGCCTGTATAGTTGGCTGAAGAATTCTGGGAGTTGAAATCCACAAGACTTAAAGTTGCCAAATTGGGAGACACCTCCCCCGCCCCCCCCCCCCCCGCTTTAATGGCGTAATCTTAATGCTCGACATTGGAAGCATTCCAACACCTAAACTGGATGCAAGTTTGGTAAGAGATATGTATAGAAGTAGTTACATTTGCTGGAGGAAAACTGTGTCAAAATGTCCGTGCGACTGATACCCTGCATTTTGTTCTGGGAAGTCGGGGGGGGGGGAGTAAGGGGGAGGGGAACTGTGGGGGGGATGAGGGTAGAGGATGGAGTGATGGTTAATGCACAGGGATTATTGAAGAATTAATGTAGGGTTGGGTCTGCCCAGCTACCATTTTAGAATGGTGGGGAGGGAGAAAGGAGGAGAGAGTAGGAGGTAGGAAAGAGGAGAAGAGGGAGGAAGGAAGGAAGGAAGGAAGGAAGGAAGGAAGGAAGGAAGGAAGGAAGGAAGGAAGGAAGGAAGGAAGGAAGGAAGGAAGGAAGGAAGGGAGGAAGATCGGGAAAGTAGAAGAAGGTAGAAGGGGGAAGAGAGTAAAAAGGAGGGGGTAGTGACTGGGCAAGCCCGACTATTTGTATATGATTGTACATTGGATGAGTTGTTGGATATGAATGTAAAATAAAACGCCAATCAGAGCACAGCCAAGCTCCCACCCAATCAGTTCAAACCCCACTAGCAGTTAAAAGGAAGAAACAGCTGCAATCACACATTGCTCCCAGAAGCAAGCTGAAGCCTGAAGATGACGAATGAGACTTCATTGAAACGTCGCCAAGACACTTCCAATTTTACACGGGAGAAAACCCGAACAACCAAAGACCTACACACACACACACACACACACACACACACACACACACACACACATATATATATATGGAGAAGAAAAACAATAGGACAGGAACGGCAGGCATGTTTGTGCTCTTATGCACGCCCCCCCCTTTTTAATTTGCATTTTATATCCTGCCCTTCTCCGAAGACTCAGGGCGGCTTACACTATGTTAGCAATAGTCTTCATCCTATTTGTATATTTATATACAAAGTCAACTTATTGCCCCCAACAATCTGGGTCCTCATTTTACCTACCTTATGAAGGATGGAAGGCTGAGTCAACCTTGGGCCTGGTGGGACTTGAACCTGCAGTAATTGCAAGCAGCTGCTGTTAATAACAGACTGCATTAGCAGTCTGAGCCACAGAGGCCCTTATGGTCTTATGGTCCTCTTAGGAATGGGGTGAGGTCAATAGTAGAAAGTTTTTGGTTAAAGCTTTTGGGATTATGGGAAGAGACCACAGAGTCAGGTAAAGTGTTCCAAGTACTGATGATTCTGTTACAGAAGACATATTTTCTGCAATCTAGATTAAAGCGGTTAACGTTAAGTTTAAATCGATTGGTTGCTCTTGTATTATTGCAATTAAAGCTGAAGTAATCTTTAACAGGAAGGACATTACAATAGATTTTCATCTGAATCCAAATTTTATTTCCTCTCTTTTCATCTTCTACCTAATTTTTGCTAGGTCCATATAAAAGATTTCAACCCCCATGAATGAAGGTTTAAGGGGAGGTTATTATTTATTTATTTTCCTATACTGTGTTTTATTGCTTGTAAGCTGCCTAGAATTGCTTTGAGCAAGTAGGTGGCTATATACAGTAGTGGGCAAAATTGTGGCAACCTTTTGGAAAAGTGTATTTTCTAAAACTAGCTAATTACACCACTTTTTTTTTGAGTAATACCATAAAATTATATATCAATGGAAAGATAATTGAATCAACAATGTAATGCAATAACTTTTATGAAGGATTTGGTATTAGAAGAGCAGTTACAGTATAAAGAAGAAAAGTGAAACACGAAGAAAAAAACGTGATATACAAAAATTATCACCATAAAAGAAACGAGATATACAAAAATTATCACCATGTCAGTTAATACTTTGGGTCACCTTTAGCATGAATTACGGCCTTCCAATGTCTTTTTATTTTATTTATTTTGTCACAACAATATAAATAAGCATCACACAAAAAGATTTTATAGTATATAAACATATATATGAGGAAATATAAGGAGGTATAAGCATATATATATATATGAAGAAGAAAAGAAAAACAATAGGACAGGAACGGTAGGCACGTTTGTGCGCTTATACATATATAGTCCTCTTAGGACTGGGGTGAGGTCAATAGTAGAAAGTTTTTGGATAAAGCTTTTAGGATTATGGGAAGAGACCACAGAGTCAGGTAAAGTATTCCAAGCACTGATGATTCTGTTACAGAAGTCATATTTTCTGCAATCTAGATTAAAGCGTTGACATTAAGTTTGAATCTATTGTTTGCTCTTGTATTGTTGCAATTAAAGCTGAAGTAGTCTTTACAGGAAGGATATTACAATAGATGATTCTGTGTGTTAAACACAGATCATGTCGGAGTCGGCGGAGTTCTAAGTTTTCTAAACCCAGAATTTCAAGCCTGGTGGTATAAGGTATTTTGTTGCGAGCAGAGGAGTGGAGGACTCTTCTTGTGAAATATCTCTGGACTCGTTCGATTGTGTTAATGTCCAATATGCAGTGTGGGTTCCAGACAGATGAGCTGTATTCAAGTATTGGTCTGGCAAAAGTTTTGTATGCCCTAGTTTGCAGTTCAATATTACTGGAGAAGAATCTATGCAAGATTCTTGCTATGTTGTGATCACTCCTCTGATCACAACAAAATACCTTATGCCACCAGACTTGAAATCCTGGGTTTAGAAAATTTAGAACTCCGCCGCCTTCAGCATGATCTGAGTATAACTCATAAAATCATCTGCAACAATGTCCTTCCTGTCGAAGACTACTTCAGCTTCAATCGCAACAATACACGAACACACAACGGATTTAAACTTAATGTGAACCGCTTCAATCTTGATCGTAGAAAACATGACTTCAGTAACAGAGTTGTTAATGCCTGGAATGCACTACCTGATTCTGTGGTCTCTTCTCAAAATCCCCAAAGCTTTAACCAAAGACTATCTTTAACCAAAGACTATCTACTATTGACTTCACCCCATTCCTAAGAGGTCTGTAAGGGGTGTGCATAAGAACACAAGCGTGCCTACCGTTCCTGTCCTAATGTTCCCTTTAATTGTATCTAGTTCGTATAGTTATTACATACTTATGCTTATATATATGCTTATATATATCGTATAGTTATTTCATGCTTATGTTTATATATAATGTTGTGACAAATAAAATACATAAATAAAAAAATAAAAGATTAGGTTAACAACTCTTAATGCTTTTTTAGCAATGCTCTTACAGTGAGCTCTGGCACTTAGATAATTTTTGATAAGATTTTGATAAGATTTTGCTTATATTACCCTATTTCCCCCAAAATAAGACATCCCCTTATAATAAGCCCAATCAGGCTTTTGAGCGCATGTGATAAAATAAGCCTCACCCCGAAAATAAGCCCTCTCCGAAAATATTTAAACACAGAGCTGGAAATCTGATAAGATGGCAAGAGGAGCCCCATCTTGCTCCATGTGCCCCAAAATAACAAGACCTCCCCGAAAATAAGACCAAGCACTTATTTCAGGGTTCAAAAAAAAAAATAAGACAGGGTCTTATTTTTGGAGAAACATGGTAATACTCAGGCTGAGGCACAGTTATATCTAGTGGTTAGGGCAGATGGGTGATTTGGGCTCAGACCCAGCTAAAGAATGCTTCCATCTCCCAATCTTTCAGAAGGATTTTAAAACTGGGTTACAGTTTTAAATGGGGATACAAATGAGGTGCCAGGATATAATATAATATAATATAACAACAGAGTGGGAAGGGACCTTGGAGGCCTTCTAGTCCAACCCCCTGCCCAGGCAGGAAACCCTACAGCATCTCAGTCAGATGGTTATCCAACATTTTCTTAAAAATTTCCAGTGTTGGAGCATTCACAACTTCTGCAGGCAAGTCGTTCCACTTATTAATTGTTCTAACTGTCAGGAAATTTCTCCTTAGTTCTAAGTTGCTTCTTTCCTTGATCAGTTTCCACCCATTGCTTCTTGTTCTACCCTCAGGTGCTTTGGAGAACAGCCCGACTCCCTCTTCTTTGTGGCAGCCCCTGAGATATTGGAAGACTGCTATCATTTCTCCCCTAGTCCTTCTTTTCATTAAACTAGACATACCCAGTTCCTGCAACCGTTCTTCATATGTTTTAGCCTCCAGTCCCCTAATCATCTTTGTTGCTCTTCTCTGCACTCTTTCTAGAGTCTCAGCATCTTTTTTACATCACGGCGACCAAAACTGAATGCAGTATTCCAAGTGTGGCCTTACCAAGGCATTATAAAGTGGTATTAACACTTCACGTGATCTTGATTCTATCCCTTTGGGTTCATATTAAAAAATTAATGTGATTGTGCCCTTTATTGGTCTGTTGTAGTTTCATTGTATTCGTCCCCATTCGCCCTATTTTAACTCCTTAAAGGACCTGATAGGAAAGGGGATTTCATGTTTATTTTATTTGTTTTATTTTATTTATTTTGTCAAGCATGTATTTTATGAGAGATACAAGTGTAAACATAATTATAAATACATGTAAAGGGTACAAATAAAAGAAAACATTAGGACAGGGATGGTAAGCACACTGGTGCACTTATGCATGCCCCTTACAGACCTCTTAGGAATGGGGTGAGGTCTACAGTAGACAGTCTAAGGTTAAAGTTTTGGGGATTTGGGGAAGAAACCACAGAGCCAGGTAGTGCATTCCAGGCATTAACAACTCTGTTGCTGAAGTCATATTTTCTACAGTCTAGTTTGGATCAGTTTACAATGAGTTTGTATCTATTGTGTGCTCTTGTATTGTTTTAGTTGAAGCTGAAGTAGTCATTGACAGGTAGGACATTGTAACAGATAATTTTATGTACTATACTTAAGTCAAACCAAAGGTGGTGAAGTTCTAAGTTGTCTAAGCCCAAAATTTCGAGTCTGGTGACATAAAATATTTTGTTGCGAGCAGAGGAGTGGAGGACTCTTCTTGTGAAATATCTCTGGACTCGTTCGATTGTGTTAATGTCCAATATGCAGTGTGGGTTCCAGACAGATGAGCTGTATTCAAGAATTGGTCTGGCAAAAGTTTTGTATGCCCTAGTTTGCAGTTCAATATTACTGGAGAAGAATCTGTGCAAGATTCTTGCTATGTTGTGATCATTCCTCTGATCACAACAAAATACCTTATGCCACCAGACTTGAAATCCTGGTTTAGAAAATTTAGAACTCCGCCGCCTTTGGCATGACCTGAGTATAACTCATAAAATCATCTGCAACAATGTCCTTCCTGTCGAAGACTACTTCAGCTTCAATCGCAACAATACACGAACACACAACGGATTTAAACTTAATGTGAACCGCTTCAATCTTGATCGTAGAAAACATGACTTCAGTAACAGAGTTGTTAATGCCTGGAATGCACTACCTGACTATGTGGTCTCTTCCCAAAATCCCCAAAGCTTTAACCAAAGACTATCTACTGTTGACCTCACCCCATTCCTAAGAGGTCTGTAAGGAGTGTGCATAAGAACACAAGCGTGCCTACCGTTCCTGTCCTAATGTTCCCTTTAATTGTATCTAGTTCGTATAGTTATTACATACTTATGCTTATATATATGCTTATATATATCGTATAGTTATTTCATGCTTATGTTTATATATAATGTTGTGACAAATAAAATACATAAATAAAAAAATAAAAGATTAGGTTAACAACTCTTAATGCTTTTTTAGCAATGCTCTTACAGTGAGCTCTGGCACTTAGATAATTTTTGATAAGATTTTGATAAGATTTTGCTTATATTAGCCTATTTCCCCAAAAATAAGACATCCCCTTATAATAAGCCCAATCAGGCTTTTGAGCGCATGTGCTAAAATAAGCCTCACCCTGAAAATAAGCCCTCTCTGAAAATATTTAAACACAGAGCTGGAAATCTGATAAGATGGCAAGAGGAGCCCCATCTTGCTCCATGCACCCCAAAATAATAAGACCTCCCCGAAAATAAGACCAAGCGCTTATTTCAGGGTTCAAAAAAAAAATATAAGACAGGGTCTTATTTTTGGAGAAACATGGTAATACTCAGGCTGAGACACAGTTATATCTAGTGGTTAGGGCAGATGGGTGATTTGGGCTCAGACCCAGCTAAAGAATGCTTCCATCTCCCAATCTTTCAGAAGGATTTTAAAACTGGGTTACAGTTTTAAATGGGGATACAAATGATATAATATAATATAATATAACAACAGAGTTGGAAGGGACCTTGGAGGCCTTCTAGTCCAACCCCCTGCCCAGGCAGGAAACCCTACAGCATCTCAGTCAGATGGTTATCCAACATTTTCTTAAAAATTTCCAGTGTTGGAGCATTCACAACTTCTGCAGGCAAGTCGTTCCACTTATTGATTGTTCTAACTGTCAGGAAATTTCTCCTTAGTTCTAAGTTGCTTCTTTCCTTGATCAGTTTCCACCCATTGCTTCTTGTTCTACCCTCAGGTGCTTTGGAGAACAGCCCAACTCCCTCTTCTTTGTGGCAGCCCCTGCTATCATTTCTCCCCTAGTCCTTCTTTTCATTAAACTAGACATACCGAGTTCCTGCAACCATTCTTCATATGTTTTAGCCTCCAGTCCCCTAATCATCTTTGTTGCTCTTCTCGGCACTGTTTCTAGAGTCTCAGCATCTTTTTTACATCACGGCGACCAAAACTGAATGCAGTATTCAAAGTGTGGCCTTACCAAGGCATTATAAAGTGGTATTAACACTTCACGTGATCTTGATTCTATCCCTCTGTTTATGCAGCCTTTTGTTATTGTTTTAATGGTGTTGCTCAGCTGGAAATGACTGTGGAGATTCTCAGTCATCCAGGTCACGGTTGTCCCAATGGTGGTTTTCCAAGAGGCAACCGGTTTTTCTTTCTGGTTTTTTCTTTGAAGACGTTTCACTTCTCATCCAAGAAGTTTCTTCAGCTCTAACTAGATAATGGGGAATGGAAGGATTAATACTCCTTGCAGATAGCTGGACAGTTGCATTCTTTTAGCGGGACATTAAGGTCACCTGGAGATTTATATGTGTTCTCGAGGACACCTGAGAGGTGCAAATGGCTGTGGAGCAGGGGTGGTACGCACTTAGCTTCACTACCAGCTCGCAAACTGTTAGTGTCAGCCTCCAATCTTCACTTCTATTTGTGCATTTTATATTTAGTAGTTTAATTGCAATGTCATTATGTTTAATGTAGAATAGCTGATGGACTTAAGATGTATTACTATCCTATTCAGGATAAGAGAAGAGGGCCCTTTAAGAGTGTCGTCTGACATAAAAAAGAAGAAGGGGGGGAGGAAAGGTTTGAAATCAGCATGAAGGCCAGATGTGCGGGCTTTTCAACGAAACCTGCATTCCTGACATGCCAAGCAGCCGGGAGACCTTCGGAAGAAGATTACCACAGGGGGTGGGGGGGGCGAGAATGAGCTGGCATTGGCCCAGCCCTGCCTGACCTCTTGTGGGGAGGAGGGACCAACGAGGGGATATGGGATGTTGGCCATATTTTGTCTCAGATTCAACTATACACGGCTGTAATCCAGATGTATTTAGTAAAAGTACTTTTCTTTATTTTCAAATGAAGTCAAGGTGTTTTCTTTCCTAAATATAATCAGAGACAGTGTCGTGTCCCACTCCTCCGCTGACGGCCAGATCAGGGAAATCCGAATCAGGCTTGCCTCTGCAGCTCTGCCCAAAGTCCTAGCAAAGTCCTCAGAGCAGGCAGGAGACCAGAAAGTGACTTCAGCAAGATAAGTTCGACTTTGCCTGACTCAGATCTGCCAGAAAGCAGATCCTTTATATAGGCCATGGGGTGTGGCTCCATGACTCAGCACTCATTAAGGCCTGCCCCTCCCTTCCTTCTGTTGCCTCCGCCTATCCAGTCTTCTGATGCGAGGGTCACTCCAATCAGCAGCTGTTGGAAATAAACTTTCCTCAGGCTCACATGCTGTGGAGGAGGGGGAGGGGTCTAGCTGCTCCGTTTGCCTGGGCATGGAGCCAGGGCTGAGGCCGGGGGATGCTCTCTCCTCTTCAGCTTGTCTGGGCATGGAGCCAGGACTGGGGCCGGGAGGCATACATTCCTCCGTGTTCGGGAGCAGATAAGAAGGCCCCGGCTGCTGTGAGAGCGGACAAGACACAACAGACAGTCTGACATTGGCATGTACTTAGCCTATGGTTACAATTTCCTGGAGTCATTTGATCACCAGCTGACTTTCAACTAGAAACATTAACGAGAGAACCCAGATTCACTTAACAACTACAATAATTTGCTTGACTATCATGGCAAAAAGGTAGTAAAATCAAGTCTGGCTCACTTAACAACTACCTTGCTTAGCCAGAGAAATGCTGGTCCCAATTCAAGGACTATCTGTAATAGAAGCCATAATGACATTGTGGGAAGCCTCCCCCCCCCCCACACACACACACACTCCTAGAGAATGAAATATTTCGGGGAATATTAAGAGTCAGAATATTACATTTCCCCAAAAGAAAATTGGGGCAAAATCTTAAGAAAGGCAGAAAGCAACCCCAGTCTTCCTGCCATAGCCTCAAGCAGAAGCTTCAAGTCTTTAGAGATGGATATTTTGTACCTATTAAGAAAGACTGGGCCAATCTATTCATAAACGAAATGCCTTCAGCCACAGCTCCCACAACTGATGGGATTAAGAATTTACATCCCCCCAACCCAAATTCTAAGGACAGGACATGACATGACATTTAGGACATAATACCCGTAGAATTAACCCACCACCTTTAAAGTAGCAAAAGTCACAAGATTCAGTATATTGCACACACCCCTGGAGCATCTCAAATCACAAAACCCCAGAACTCTATAAAGATCCATCTACTCACTTAGCCATCTTGTCAGCCACCCCAGAAACATGCTGCTGTCCCTGAAGTTTCTGGAATCCAAATAAACAGAGACCTTCTTTTCATGTGGCTTGCTTTTATTTCCAATGTCTTTTTCCCAGATTCAAACTGGACTAGATTTTTCTTCCCACAACATCTTGACATTAATGATATCACTCACTCTCTGTCCTCTGTCCAGACTTATTATCATTATTATTATCTCTTTTATTCATTAAACATGAAACTCAGTCAACAGCTGTTCTGTCCCCCTCCTCAGTCTGGGAGACGCGAGTGATGACTTAATTAGCTGGCAACTATCAGCTCTGGCAGCAAACTAGCGAGCGTCTGCCAAGTGTCTCTGTTATCTCTCTTGATGCCAGTGAGTCAGCCAGGAAACCAGGAACAAACAGGACTTCAGCTCTAGGACTTAGAGCTCTCCCTCTAAGCAGTTGATTTGCTCGCCACAAAGTGGTATAGCAGCCCTTGCTGCTTTTATATCCTGTGGAGTGTGGCTCCATGACTCAGCACTTCCTAGGCCTGCCCCACCCCTGCTTCTGTTGTTCCTGCCTCTCCTGCCTACGAAACCTAGGGTCCAGCCAGGCCTGATTTCCATCAGCCAGGTCTGGAGGTGTGGCCTGGGGGGGAAGAGTCAGGGGACAGA
The DNA here is from genome assembly GCF_028640845.1 of Ahaetulla prasina. Lineage (NCBI taxonomy): Eukaryota > Metazoa > Chordata > Lepidosauria > Squamata > Colubridae > Ahaetulla > Ahaetulla prasina. Next base: position 10,395,756 of record NC_080541.1, read on the forward strand.
GGCCTCATTATCTCCTCCACCTGGCCTGCCTCTGGCTCCTGGAGCTGAGCCAGGAAAGCCAGTGTTCCAGAGGTAAGTCCTGATGGCCCTTTCCCCCTCACTTTCCGAGTCACTTTCTGGCAGGGGGCCCGGTTCGGTGGGTACAGACACAACAACATTTAAAAATGTTCTCCCCATTTGTTGTTAATTATTACTATTAATTATTATTATTATTATTTACTTTATTCATTAAACATAAACCTCAGTCAACTGAACATTCAAAAATGCATCACAAATACCATTGACTGGTGTTAATGGTTGATACGGGTTGCTGCCAGCGTCCTAGGTATCAACCAAGTATCTTCTTAAGATGTTCAATGGTCCAAGTAGCGCAGTTTTTTGCAGTCTCACTGGTGTTATTGCAGGAAGCTGCAATTTGTTGATGTATCTTATAAAATTCTTGGACATGGTACCAAGTACCCTAACGATAATGGGTATCATTGTTACATGTTTCATCCATAGGCATGTAGCTTCGATGGCCAGGTCACTGGATTTTTTCCAGTTCTTTTTCTTCGACTCTGGCATCTCCTGGTACCGTGATGTCAATAAATTGTACATTTTGGTTTTCGACAACTGTGTGATATCTGGCGTGTTGTGTTCCAAGTGACGATCCATCTGTATTCAAAAGTCCCACAAGATCTTCACCTTCTCATTTTCTATAACTTTTTCCACTTTATGTTCCCATGACTTTTTGGATACAGGTAAGTCATATTTTTTACATAATGACCAGTGGATTAATTTAGCAACTCGGTCGTGTCTAGCTTTGTAATCAGTTTGTGCAATTTTGCTGCATTCACATATTAAATGTGAAACAGTTTTGACTTTGTTGTTGCAAAGTCGGCATTTTGGATTGTCAGTAGATTTTTGTATCTTTGCTTTCATGGCATTAGTTTGTAGTGCTTGTTCCTGAGCAGTGAGTATTAAACCTTCCATTTCTTTCTTGATGGTTCCCATCTTAAGCCATGCCCTTCTTCTTCTTCTTCTTCTTCTTCTTCTTCTTCTTCTTCTTCTTCTTCTTCTTCTTCTTCTTCTTCTTCTTCTTCTTCTTCTTCTTCTTCTTCTTCTTCTTCTTCTTCTTCTTCTTCTTCTTCTTCTTCTTCTTCTTCTTCTTTCATTAGCATTAGATACCGTCCAAATCCAAAGCAACTTTCTTCATCCTTTTGCGTTCTTATTTGTCATTGTTAAGCTGTTGGATCTGCAAAATGATCTTCTGATAATTTGGAATTAATTTCCAGGAACATCAAATAAATTGGAGTTCTGTGGAAAGTGGGTGATGGAGAGATTAGTAGCATTTCTGTCCTAAAGAGCTCATTTCTGAATTAGTATCTGGAGCGTTTTCCGTGAAACGATGTTCCAAAATCTCTTGCTCGTAAAGGAGATGAAGGTTGGATCACAACTATATTCTTGTATTGTGCTCCAACCTTCATCTCCTTTAGCCTTGTTTTTTGAGTTAAAAACCAGCTAACTAATCCTCAACAGAACCAAAATCATTTTTAAAAGCTTATGAAAATTAGTTCCTTTTACGCCACATTTTTAAAGCGGAGGGAGAAAAAACCTGTTTGTTATGAAGGCAATAATATTGAGAAAGAATGAAATTAGCAGCAATTTTCTTTTAGGTTAGATCATTTCCTTGCAAACGTCTGACAATGGCTCAGTTTATATGACTGCCAGTTTTAATTCCCAATTATTCTCTTTAAAAGCTTTATTCCTAAGAGCTTTTCCAGACTTAACTTTTCCTATTTTTTTTTTTACTGGGGTGAAAGTAAATTCAGAACAACATTAATGATAAATCTAAATGGAGCTGAGGCGTCTTAGGAACAGAGTTAGCACTGTGTATTGCTTTGATAAGTCAATTTACAATAGGTGTTATGTTGCTTATTAAGTGTTTTGTGTGGTAATGGCTTCTCCCACAGGAGTGGGACTAAGCTGCTGTCAGTCAAATGGGCCTGGTGTTTGCTGGTGTGATACACATATTTAAAAGGGCATGATGGGATTTGTAGTCCTGCTAAAGAATGATGGATGGATGGATGGATGGATGGATGGATGGATGGATGGGAGAGAAGGAGGGAGGCAGGGGCAGGTTTCAAAACCCATCGCTACTGGTTCGCTTGTGGGCACGCTCATGCTCTTGGGCATGCACAATGCTTCTACGCATGCACAAAAGCTTCTGCAGGTGGGTGGAGACTCCTACTGCTGCTGCTACTGGTTTGCCTGATCCAGGGTGAACTGGTAGCAGACCACCATTGGAGCGACGGAGGGAGGGAGGAAGATAATAGGAGGAAGGAAAGAGGGAGGGAGGGAGGGAGGAAAAGAGGAAGATAATAGGAGGAAGGAAGGTAATGGAAGGAAGGGAGGAAGGTAATGGGAGGGAGGAGGGAGGGAAGGAAGGAAGGAAGGAAGGAAGGAAGGAAGGAAGGAAGGAAGGAAGGAAGGAAGGAAGGAAGGAAGGAAGGAAGGAAGGAAGGAGCTGGGGAAGGGAAGGGGAGGAAAGGGTAAAGGAGGGGAAAGGGACAGGGAGAAGGAGGGAGGGAGGGAAGGTGAAAGAGAAATCTGCCCAGAAGAAGAAGCTGTATAAAATTTTAAAAGCTGATGTTTATCCCTCCACATTCACAAGGGAATGGGCTAGAACCAAATATAGATGGAGACTCATATTTTTCCTGTCATACCTGCCTTTTCCTTGTTCTGGACACTCCTAGTTCCCTCTACCAAGCCATAATCTTCAAGGAAAAAGCAGTTAATCTACTGAACTCTAAACCAAGTCTTTTGGATAATTGTTTGGCTGGACACTTGGGTTAAGGTAGAATGGCTGGCCCAAGTTCTCCATTGAGCTTCTATGGTGAAGTTCTGTATCTCAACATCAATTACATCTATAACCTTCAAATCTATAACTGCACATTTCTCCTTCCTTCCTTCCTTCCTTCCTTCCTTCCTTCCTTCCTTCCTTCCTTCCTTCCTTCCTTCCTTCCTTCCTTCCTTCCTTCCTTTCTTTCCTTTTTTCTTTCTTTTGGAGATGATTAGGGTTTTTTAAGGCATTAGGTGGCTTCCAGGGGGGAAAAAAATAGATTCCTTTCTGATTAATTTCTCCCTGAAACCAAATGCAATTGCATATGTGGATGTAGAATTGTCCTTCAGAAGAGTCCAGCTTGTTCTTGATGAATTACTGGAGGCTTGTTAATCAAACCCTACCACACAATCAACAAGAATAATACTGATGCTTAGTTCTTTGTGCTCTGTTTTTCTCCTTCCCTGTAGCAACTCGAGTTCCAGGTTCCATAAATCTGACAATTAAAGATGCCGACTCTCCTATCAATGCCACTTCTAATGACAAACAAGGCAACATGTTTTGAGCATCTATCATTTTTGTGCCTTCATTAAATTTGAGAAGATCAACGAGCTGAAAATAAATTTGTGGTGTTTTTTGTTGTTTTTTAGCCCAACCTTCTCTCTTTGTAAATGTGAGGAAATTCCTCAGCTTTCCAAATCAGGCTTCCTTCCATTCTCCTTCAGATTTTTCAGTTTCAGAAAAATGCACACAGGTACACAAAACACGGTTATCTATAGTAAATGTAATAGCTCAAGCCCTCTGCAGTAATTTGACCTTCCACTTCAAGATGACAATGTAAAGACAAAACCGTGGACAATAATGCTGGGCCAAAATCTCTCTCTCAGCTTTTAAGAAGAGAAAGGACTGCCATCTGTCAAAAATGGTGTAGGGTCTGCTTGGACAAGGTCCTTTCCAACTCTGTTAATCTCTCTTTGTCTCCGTCTTTCTCTGTCTCTCTCTCCCTCCATCTCTGTCTCTCATCTCCCGCTCTGTCTGTGTCTGTCCGTCCATCCGTCTATCTATCTATCTATCTATCTATCTATCTATCTATCTATCTATCTATCTATCTATCTATCATCTATCTATCTATCATCTGTCTGTCTGTCTGTCTGTCTGTCTGTCTGTCTGTCTGTCTGTCTATCTATCTATCTATCTATCTATCTATCTATCTATCTATCTATCTCTATCATCTGTCTGTCTGTCTGTCTGCCTGCCTGCCTGCCTGCCTGCCTGCCTGCCTGCCTGCCTGCCTGCCTGCCTGCCTGCCTGCCTGCCTACCTACCTACCTACCTACCTACCTACCTACCTACCTACCTACCTACCTATCTATCTATCTATCTATCTATCTCTGTCATCTGTCTGTCTTGTCTGTCTGTCTGTTCATCTATCTTTCATCTATCTAGCTATCTGTCTGTCTGCCTGCCCGCCTGCCTGCCTGCCTGCCTGCCTGCCTGCCTGCTGCCTGCCCACCCACCCACCTGCCTACCCACCCACCCACCTACCCATCTATCTATCTATCTATCTATCTATCTATCTATCCATCTATCTATTCTATCTATCATCTATCCATCTCATCATCCGTCTGTCTGTCATCTGTCTGTCTGTCTGCCTGCCTGCCTGCCTGCCTGCCTGCCTGCCTGCCTGCCTGCCTGCCTACCTACCTACCTACCTACCTACCTACCTACCTACCTACCTACCTACCTACCTATCTATCTATCTATCTATCTATCTATCTATCTATCTATCTATCTATCTATTTCTATCATCTGTCTGTCTGTCTGTCTGTCTGTCTGTCTGTGTCTGTCTATCTATCTTTCTATCTATCTAGCTATCTGTCTGTCTGCCTGCCTGCCTGCCTGCCTGCCTGCCTGCCTGCCTGCCTGCCTGCCTGCCTGCCTACCTACCTACCTACCTACCTACCTACCTACCTACCTACCTACCTACCTACCTACCTACCTATCTATCTATCTATCTATCTATCTATCTATCTATCTCTATCATCTGTCTGTCTGTCTGTCTGTCTGTCTGTCTGTCTGTCTGTCTGTCTATCTATCTATCTATCTATCTATCTATCTATCTATCTATCTATCTATCTATCTATCTCTATCATCTGTCTGTCTGTCTGTCTATCTACCTACCTACTTATCTATCTATCTATCTATCTATCTATCTATCTATCTATCTATCTATCTATCTATCTATCTATCTATCTATCTATCTATCTATCTATCATCTCTCTCTCTATTATCTATCTATCTATCTGTCTGTCTGTCTGTCTGTCTATCTATCCATCTATCTATCTATCTATCTATCTATCTATCTATCTATCTATCTATCTATCTATCTATCTATCTATCTATCTATCTATCTATCTATCTATCTATCTATCTATCTATCTATCTATCTATCTATCTAATCTATTTCTATCATCTGTCTGTCTGTCTGTCTGTCTGTCTGTCTATCTATCTATCTCTATCATCTGTCTGTCTGTCTGTCTATCTATCTATCTATCTATCTATCTATCTATCTATCTATCTATATTTCTATCATCTGTCTGTCTGTCTGTCTGTCTGTCTGTCTGTCTGTCTGTCTGTCTGTCTGTCTATCTATCTATCTATCTATCTATCTATCTATCTATCTATCTATCTATCTATCTCTATCATCTGTCTGTCTGTCTGTCTGTCTGTCTGTCTGTCTATCTATCTTTCTATCTAGCTATCTAGCTATCTAGCTATCTAGCTATCTCTATTTCTATCATCTGTCTGTCTGTCTGTCTGTCTGTCTATCTATCTAGCTATCTAGCTATCTATCTATCTCTATCATCTGTCTGTCTGTCTGTCTGTCTGTCTGTCTGTCTGTCTGTCTGTCTGTCTGTCTGTCTGTCTGTCTATCTATCTATCTATCTATCTATCTATCTATCTATCTATCTATCTATCTATCTATCTATCTATCTATCTCTATCATCTGTCTGTCTGTCTGTCTGTCTGTCTGCCTGCCTGCCTGCCTGCCTACCTACCTATTTATTTATTTTTTATTATTTTATTATTTAAATTTGTATACCGCCCTTCTCCCGAAGGACTCAGGGCGGTTCACAGCCAAGTAAAAATACACAATACACTATAAATACAATTAAAATACAATTAAAAAACTTATTTAAATTGGCCACAATTAAAATTTGGAGATAAACCCATTAAAAAACCCATAACTTAAAAAACTAACCCAGTCCAGCGCAGATAAATAAGTAAGTTTTAAGCTCATGCAAAGGTCTGGAGGTCCGGAAGTTGACGAAGTCCTGGGGAGTTCGTCCCAGAGGGGGGGAGCCCCCACAGAGAAGGCCCTTCCCCTGGGTGCCGCCAGACGACACTGTCACGCCGACGGCACCCTGAGGAGTCCCTCTCTGTGAGAGCGCACGGGTCGGTGAGAGGTATTCGGTAGCAGCAGGCGGTCCCGTAAGTAACCCGGCCCTATGCCATGGAGCGCTTTAAAGACGTTCACCAACACCTTGAAGCGCACCGGAAGGCCACAGGTAGCCAGTGCAGCCTCGCAGGATAGGTGTCACTTGGGAGCCACGAGGGCTCCTCTATCACCCGCAGCTGCATTCTGGACCAACTGCAGCCTCCGGATGCCCTTCAAGGGGAGCCCCATGTAGAGAGCATTGCAGTAGTCCAGACGAGACGTCACAAGGGCGTGAGTGACTGTGCACAAGGCATCCCGGTCTAGAAAGGGGCGCAACTGGCGCACCAGGCGAACCTGGTGGAAAGCTTCAAAAGACAGCCGTGCATCCAGGAGAACGCCCAAATTGCGCACCCTCTCCATCGGGGCCAATGACTCGCTCCCGACAGTCAGCCGCGGACTCAGCTGACTCTACCGGGATGCCGGCATCCACAGCCACTCCGTCTTGGAGGGATTCCTACCTACCTACCTACCTACCTACCTACCTACCTACCTACCTCCTACCTACCTACCTACCTACCTACCTACCTACCTACCTACCTACCTATCTATCTATCTATCTATCTATCTATCTATCTATCTATCTATCTATCTATCTATCTCTATCATCTGTCTGTCTGTCTGTCTGTCTGTCTGTCTGTCTATCTATCTATCTATCTATCTATCTATCTATCTATCTATCTATCTATCTCTCTATCTCTCTATCTATCTATCTATCTATCTATCTATCTATCTATCTATCTATCTATCTATCTATCTATCTATCTATCTATCTATCTCTATCATCTGTCTGTCTGTCTGTCTGTCTACCTACCTACTTATCTATCTATCTATCTATCTATCTATCTATCTATCTATCTATCTAATCTATTTCTATCATCTGTCTGTCTGTCTGTCTGTCTATCTATCTATCTATCATCTGTCTGTCTGTCTGTCTGTCTGTCTATCTATCTATCTATCTATCTATATTTCTATCATCTGTCTGTCTGTCTATCTATCTATCTATCTATCTATCTATCTATCTATCTATCTATCTATCTCTATCATCTGTCTGTCTGTCTGTCTGTCTGTCTGTCTGTCTATCTATCTTTCTATCTAGCTATCTAGCTATCTAGCTATCTCTATTTCTATCATCTGTCTGTCTGTCTGTCTGTCTGTCTGTCTATCTATCTATCTATCTATCTATCTATCTATCTATCTATCTATCTATCTATCTATCTCTATCATCTGTCTGTCTGTCTGTCTGTCTGTCTGTCTGTCTACCTACCTACCTATCTATCTATCTATCTATCTATCTATCTATCTATCTATCTATCTATCTATCTATCTATCTATTTATCTATATCTATTTCTATCATCTGTCTGTCTGTCTGTCTATCTATCTATCTCTATCATCTGTCTGTCTGTCTTTCTGTATATCTATCTATCTATCTATATTTCTATCATCTGTCTTTCTGTCTATCTATCTATCTATCTATCTATCTATCTATCTATCTATCTATCTATCTATCTATCTATCTATATCATCTGTCTGTCTGTCTGTCTGTCTGTCTGTCTGTCTATCTATCTATCTATCTATCTATCTATCTATCTATCTATCTATCTATCTATCTATTTACAGAATTGTCTTCCAATATATAAAACTGATTGTCCCAATAATACTCCACAATTGTTTTAGATATACACAAGTGATTCTCATTGAATAGGTGTTTAGGTAGTCATTTCATTGGTTAATCCCTGATCAAATTAAGTATGTTGAATGAGACCACTAGTTGCACATTTAATTTGCCACAGGCAGTGGTTCTCAAATGCCTTTAAATTGGGATTGGGGAAAGAAAACTAAACTGTCATCATTACTAATTAAACATAGACATAGCATTTAGGAAGGTACAAGGCAAGGAGTCTAGAAGATTTTTGCTTTGTAAAAACAAAATAGCCACAATGTGCTGGAATAAAATGAGGTGGTGGGTCCTGAGAAGGGAGGGGTGCATTCCAGAGGGGTAAGAGACAACTCAGTCCAGGTATTATGTGTGAGAGAGCCTAGGCTGCATTAACAGAGCCATAAAATTGATATCACCTGGAGTGTTAATACTAATTTACAATGCCCTGGTAAGGCCACACTTGGAATACTGCATCCAGTTTTGGTCACCATGATATAAAAGATGTTGAGACTCAAGAAAGAGTTCAGAGAAGAGCAACAAAGATGATTAGGGGCAGGGGTGAAATCCAGCAGGTTCCAACAGGTTTTGGAGAACCGGTGGCGGAAATTTTGAGTAGTTTGGAGAACTGGCAAATGCCACCTCTGGCTGGCCCCAGAGTGGAGGTGGGAATGGAGATTACAATATCCTTCCCCTGGAGTGGGGTGGGAATGGGGATTTTGCAGTATCCTTCCCCCTGGAGTGGGGTGGGAATGAAGATTTTGCAGTATCCTTCCCCTGGAGTGGAGAGGGAATGGAGATTTTGCAATATCCTTCCCCCAGGAGTGGGGTGGGAATGGAGATTTTGCAATATCCTTCCCCCAGGAGTGGGGAGGGAATGGAGATTTTGCATTATCCTTCCCCCAGGAGTGGAGAGGGAATGGAGATTTTGCATTATCCTTCCCCCAGGAGTGGGGTGGAAATGGAGATTTTGCAATATCCTTCCCCTACCACACCCACCAAGCCACGCCCACCAAGCCACACCATGCCCACCAAGCCACACCCACAGAAGTAAAAAAGATGAATTTCACCATTGATTAGGGTGAACTGGAGGCTCAAACATATGAAGAATGGAAATCTATATATCTCGTTTAATGAAAAGAAGGACTAGAGGTGACATGAAAACAGTGCTCCAATATCTAAACTAAACTAATCAAGGAGAGAACCAACTGAGAACTGAGGAGAAATTTCCTGACAGCGAGAAATATTATTCAGTGGAATGGGTTGCCTTCAGAAGTTGTGGGTGCTCTAAAAACTGGAGGTTTTTAGGAAGGTCTTTAAGAAGAGATTGGACTACCATCTGTCTGAAATGGTATAGGACCTTGAGGGTGAACCTATGGCATGCGTGCCACAAGTAGCACACATAGCCATATCAGTGGGCACACCGGCTCAGCTCCAGCGCGCACGCACACGCCAGCCAGCTGATTTTCGGACCTTCTGGGCCCACCAGAAGTAGGAAAACAGGCTGTTTCCTGCCTCTGGAGGGCCTGTGGGGAGTGGGGAAGGCCCATTTTTCTTTCTCACCTGGCTCCAGATCCTCTCTCTGCATCTAGGGAGGGCAAAAACAGCCTTCCCTAGGCCTTTTGGAGGCCCAAAATGGCCCATTTCCAAACTTCCGGTTGGACAGGAAGTGACTTTTTTGCTGTTCCCCAGCCTCCAGAGACTCCTAGAGAGGCTCTGGAGGCTGGGGACAGCAAAAAATGTCACTTCTTACCCAACCAGAAGTTGGGAAATAGGCCATTTCGGGCCTATGGAGAGCTCCGAGGAGGTGGGGAAGGTTGTTTTCACCCTCCCCAGATGCATAGAGAGGACCTGGAGCCAGGTGAGAAAAAAAAATGGGCCTACTGGGCTATCATGTGCCAGGAGCGAGGGGGAAGGGGGGTTGCGTGCTCATGCGCAAAATGGGGTGCTTAGAATTATGGGTGTGGGCACGCGCGTGCACGAATCTTCCCTCCACCCCCGTCCCATCCTGGCACGCGATGGCAAAAAGGTTAGCCATCACTGGTATAGGGTCTCCTTCCTGAGCAGTGGGGTGGACTAGAAGACTTTTAAGGTCCCTTCCAACTCTGTTATTCTGTTAGATAAAAAGATGGTGAAGAGTCCTCCTCCATAGGAGTTCTCAGATTATATGGTAGATGCAGACAGTAGTCTTCGGTCTGGAAATGTTTTGGCTGTAGTTGTTCAACAATGAAGAAGTCTTTTATTTATTTATTTATTTATTTTTGACTAAAATACACACATGGTTGGAAAAAATGATTAAAGAGCCTTTTTGTCTTGCCTTTTGGTGCTTTGGAAAGCCTTATCTTTGTAGGAGCCCCTCAAATATTGGAATACTGCTATCATGTCTCCCCTAGTCCTTCTTTTCATTGGACTAGACCCATGATGGTGAACCTATGGCACGTGTGCCGGAAGTGGCACGCAGAGCCACCTCTCCAGGTATGCAAGCCATGACCCATTGCTCTTCTGGGTTCCAACATGCTGGCCAGCTGGTCTTCATGGCCAGTTGGTCCTCAGGGGTTGCCACAAAGAAGTGGGAGTCAAACTATTCTCCAAAGCACCTGAGGGTAGAACAAGAAGCAATGGGTGGAAACTCATCAAGGAGAGAAGCAACTTAGAACTAAGGAGAAATTTCCTGACAGTTAGAACAATCAATAAGTGGAACAACTTGCCTCCAGATGTTGCGAATTCTCCAACACTGGAAATTTTTAAGAAGATGTTGGATAACCATTTGTCTGAAGTGGTATAGGGTTTCCTGCCTGGGCAGGGGGTTGGACTAGAAGACCTCCAAGGTCCCTTCCAACTCTGTTATTCTGTTCTGTTCTGTTCTGTTCTGTTCTGTTCTAGTGTGCAGGAGTGCCATAAACCGGAAGAGCAGCTCTCCGGTGTGTATGCGCATGCCAGGAAGATGATCTTCCAGTTTCCGGCATGTGCATGAGCACCGTCCAATGGGCCTTCCGGTTTCTGGTATGCATGTGCGCATGAAGACCAGCTGGCTGTTGTGCATGCATGTGCCGGAAACCAGAAGACCATCTTTCTGGTGCGCACATTCGCACCAGGTGTCTTTCCGGAGTGCATGTGCGCTCCCATTTCAGCACTCAGTGCCGAAAAGTTTTGCCAACAGTGGAATACACCAATTCCTGTAATTAGAGGGCCACAAGAAGAAAGAAGTTCCTGAACTAAATGTAAATGTAAAGGTAAAGGTAAAAGTTCCTCTCGCACAAATGTGGTAGTCGTTGCCGACTCTAGGGGGCAGTGCTCGTCTCCGTTTCAAAGACGAAGAGCCACCGCTGTCCGAAGACGTCTCCATGGTCATGTGGCCGGCATGACTCAATGCCAAAGGTGCACGGAACGCTGTTACCTTCCCACCAAGGTGGTCCCTATTTTTTCTACTTGCATTTTTTACATGCTTTCGAACTATTAGGCTGGCAGAAGCTGGGACAAGTAATGGGAGCTCACCCCATTATGTGGCACTAGGGATTCAAACCGCCGAACTGCTGACCTTTCAATTGACAAGCTCAGTGTCCTAGCCACTAAACCACCGTGTCCCTTGAGCTAAATGTACTACAGTTCTAATCTGAGATCTTTCCCCATTCTTTGGACAAGCCCACCAAATGCTCATGTCACTAGACTGTTTTAGGTTAATAAATACCTTCACAAGCACCTTGAGATACTTTCGAAAGTTATTCAATAAGGTGAAGATTACGACGTGTGAGGCCCTATACCAGCACTGGTGAATGCATAGCTGGACAGCTTGATTCAAATCCAACTTTCAAGAAATTCTTGTGGAAGCGTTTCAGAAAACCGTCGTTATTATTATTATCAACCATATCATCAGTGGAGTAGAGATTGTTATTCTGCATCCACAGAGATCAAATTGTCTATAAATCAAAAGTGGGTTTTAGCAGATTTTGACCAGTTCTGGAGATCTGGTAGCGGAAATTTTGAGTAGTTCAGAGAACCGGTAGTAAAAGTTCTGACTGGCCCCGCCCCCATCTGTTCTCTGCTGATTGGGAGGAAATGAGGATTTTGCAGCATCCTTCCCCTGGATTAGGGTGGGAATGGAGATTTTACAGTATCCTTCCCCTGCCACACCCACCAAGCCGTGCCCATCAAGCCATGCCACGCCCACCAAGCCAAATCCACAGAAACGGTAGTAAAAATTTTTGAAACCCACCACTGCTGTAAATGCAAAACAATTTTCACCTCACACATAGGCTACACACACACACACACATATGTGTGTGTATGTGTGTATGTGTGTATGTGTGTGTATTTGCCAACCATTTCCTAATCTGATTTGTAATTCCCATTTGTATATACCTCATCATTTTTTGACTGAAGGTTTAGGCAGAACCAATCTGCCGAGCCCTAATAATTTAAACTGCACCAAAGAATGAGATTAAAAAAAAAAAATTGATAAGGCAAAACTAAACATAACTATGTGAAATTCCGGGACTTTTATTTAAATTCAGTTTCTGCTTGCCCCAGAACAGTTTCCTTTAGATTAAAAATAATGTTTATGCATTTCCTAAAATTGAATTTTCCCTAGTTCTTTGATTTTGGTTATGCTTCAATTTGCTTCTGTAATGAACAGCCGTCTGCCGACGTATTTCCCTAGCTGACCTTTCACCTCCAGCACTTTTAAGGTGGGTAATGGAAGAATTCACATCAGCAAAAACAATTTTGTCACTTGGGATAGGTAATAATCAACCGGAAACATAGTGCTTGTAATGCACTATCTTAATTCAGACTGCTTCTGAATAAGATATAGTGAATAGTGAATGATTCAGCGTCAGCCGAAGATGTTCAGCTTGTACCTTCTAACATTAACTATATTGTATTGGCTAAAGCTGTTCCAGAGGCTGCAATCCACAGCTGGGTCGCACATTAAACCTCAAATCCTTTTCTTGTATTCCTAATAATAATCTTTGCAGCAAAAAGTGTCTGTCTGTCTGTCTACCCTGTCTATCCTGATCTATCCATCTATCCAGAGATGGTATTCAGCCGGTTCGGACCACTTTGCCGAAACCGGTAGCAGAAATTGCAGGTGGGCCCGCTCCACCCACCGGCCCACCTGCCCACCTGCCCTGGCTCGATGCCATCCTATTTAGGCACATTTTTGAGGCCGGGCACATGCGCAGAAGGTCGGGCGCAGGTATGGACGGGGCGCACGTGCATGAAACGCATGTGCACATATTTGCAAACCGGTAGGGAAAGTAAGTTAATACCAACCCTGCATCCATCCATCCATCCACCAATCCATCCATCCATCCATCCATCCATCCATCCATCATCCATGTCTGTCTGTCTGTCTGTCTCTCTCTCTCTCTCTTTCTTTCTCTCTCTCTCTCTCTGTCTCTCTTTCTCTCGCTCTTTCTCTCTCTATTTCTCTCTCTTTCTGTCTGTCTCTCCCTTTCTCTTTCTCTTTCTCTGTCTCTCTCTCACTGTCTGTCTCTCTCTTTCTCTCTCTTTCTGTCTCTCTCTTTCTGTCTCTCTCTTTCTGTCTCTCTCTTTCTCTTTCTCTCTCCCTCTCTCTCTGTTTCTCTCTCTCTCTCTGTGTGTGTGTGTCTCTCTGTCTCTCTGTCTCACCATGGCTCTTAAGTCTAAAAATATTCTTCAACTCAACCTCCAAGCCTAACCACCTCTTCAAAGGAATCATTCTGAAAACTCCCCGTTGTGACTTCTTCTATTATTTGTGTGGAATAACATCCTGTCCTCCATGCTTATTGGCACCAATAAAAAAAAAAATAAACACAGTCAACAAAACAACACACATCTTGCTCACATCCCAGTCTATGCAGTGCACAAATACGTACCCAGAATACATTAGAAGAATTCCTTCTTTCTTTCTGAAATTAAATTGAGGTAAAATTTAATTTGACTGTTTACGCTTTTAAAACAACAAAACATGGTTAATGAGATTTTGATTTGATTTGATAATAAATACTGACTTGTTAAAAGGATTGGCTTTATTTAATATACCCTGGTTAATAATTGGAATATTCGGTTTTGAAATATTGTTTCAGACTCAGCTTTTGTTACTGGAGTTTATTTTTGGTTGGTTTAGGAATAAAACTTTATTGAGTTCAAGAGGGTAGGCAGCATATCAATTATTATATAAAACAATAATGTTGGACTCCAGTTAGATTTAAATTTATTTCTTTAGATTGTCTCAAGAAGAATGGCACACAAACATACACACACACCCAAAAAAAAAAAAAACACCCTGTAAATGATTTAACAGGTTATTCTCAGTGGCTCTCTGTGCACTTACACATCCATTGCTTAATTTTTGAGAATTAAGCATTCTCAGAAGGTAAAAACCACTTTTTCTGCATGCACAGAAGGTACAAACCATTACAGGAAGTAATGACACCTGAGCGCCAGTGGTTTGGCGATCACTACCAGATCGCCGAACCACTGGTCACGATCACTACCAGATTGCAAGATCTGGTCAGAACCGGGATCATTTCATCCCTGCTTTAACTCCTGTGATGACTGCCCCTAATGATTCCCCAGATACTTCTCTAGATGTCATCTCAGGGGAGAATGAACCAGTTCCTGGCACGTCAGGAACTGAGTTGATTGATAGCTACAATCATCTGTCTGGAAGGGATTTGGCTAAGGCTCCAGCTGCGGAAAGTGTGCAGTTGCAAACAGTCAATGAAGAGGAGGAGGAATTGCCTTCTGCAAGAACCCCTAGGGCAAGGGTGTCCAAACTTGGCCCCTTGAAGAGTGGTGGACTTCAACTCCCAGAATTCCCCAGCCTGTCTGAGCTATAAATATGAGCAAGTTTCTGGCTGGGGAATTCTGGGAGTTGAAGTCCACCACTCTTCAAGGGGCCAAGTTTGGACATCCCTGCCATAGGGCAAAGAAAAGGCAAGTACAGAGCAGGTCAGCCAGACTACTTGAGAGGAGAAAGCCATGGCTGGAAGCCGGCTATTTAGCACAGCAGAAAAGAGGGAGAAATTGCTAGGAACAACATATTTGTTTTCTAGTTGTGTGTTTTCCGGTCATTGTGATACCTGCCTCAGTTTGGATTGACACCGTGTTTGCAATTGAATCATGCCTTGGAAATCCTGGATTTTTCTTGCCTCGTGAGCTCTCTTGTGTGTGGATTTAAGTTTGCCTGATAAGTTTATTTTGTTTGAGAAACTTTCAAGTGCTTTGTGGACTCTTTGGCCATTGCTCTCTTAACTAACATTGCGTCAACATTCCAGAAAAAACCCCAACTCCAAGTAAAAACTCTGAAGCAAGCATTTTTCAAAGTTCTATTTACTAGGATACGTAAACTGGCACATCTGGGAAAACCCGAATCGGAGAGGTCTGGGTTTTCCCTCAAAACCATCCCCTCACTCCTCAGTCGATCACAGAGGAACCTCTATAACTGTCTGGTTCGGTTCTGCAACCCAACAAGAAAGACACAGACTTCTGAGGATAATTAGAACTGCAGAAAAAATAATTGCTACCAACCTGCCTTCCATTGAGGACCTGTATACTGCACGAATCAAGAAGAGGGCCGTGAAAATATTTACAGACCCCTCGCATCCTGGACATAAACTGTTTCAACTCCTACCCTCAAAACGACGCTATAGAGCACTGCACACCAGAACAACTAGACACAAGAACAGTTTTTCCCCGAAGGCCATCACTCTGCTAAACAATTCCCTCAACACTGTCAAACTATTTACTAAATCTGCACTACTATTAATCTTCTCATCGTTCCCATCACCAATCTCTTTCCACTTATGACTGTATGACTGTAACTTTGTTGCTGGCAATCCTTATGATTTATATTGATATATTGACCATCAATTGTGTTGTAAGTGTTGTACCTTGATGAAGGTATCTTTTCTTTTATGTACACTGAGAGCATATGCACCAAGACAAATTCCTTGTGTGTCCAATCACACTTGGCCAATAAACAAATCTATTCTATTCTATCACATGCTCCAATCAGCATTTGTCTCACACACACACACACACACACACACACACTCTACCTGTTTCTGTTGTTTGATTCCTTGGATCAAGACTACACCCCGATCTCTCTGCGTTTGTTTCTGAGCTGGTGTTTTCTCTCAGGAATAGAATATCTGAAAAACAAGCTTTCATTCTTTAAGGAGGTATTTCGCAGGTGGCAACATTTTACAAATGTGCCATTAAGGAGTTACCACGGCAATACACACCTGTACCTCATGTTTTGTTATCAGAAGCCAGCCGTGTTTGTTTTAATTGGCAGCAGAGAACATCACCTGATTTATGACGTGTTTCCCTGGAATTAAGAGACGTCATCAGTCATTCAAGGTGGCCAAACCTGGCATGAATACGGGTTCCTGTGTGCGTCTCTCTGCGTGTGCATCGGGGTGAAATCTAAAAATTTTCCCTACCGGTTCTGTGGGTGTGGCTTAATTGGTGGGTGTGGCTTGGTGGTCAGATGACTGGGTGGGCGTGGCCAATAACAATAAATAATAAAAATAATAAACAAAGTATAAAAAAACAATAAGAGGTAAAAACCAACTTTCACACTTTACAAACACACAACACAACACAACACAATACAACACAACTGACTCACACACAATGTAAAAGCAGCTGCACTTCACACTTCACACTTCCCACAGCCATAAAAAGCTCAAAAACCAACTTTCACACTTTACACACACACACCTGACACACACTCACACACACATACATACACACACACACACACAATATGCCACATACAGCTTTCTGAGATTTTGTGTGTTTGTGTAGTTAGAGTGAAACACTACAGAAACACACCAAATCTCAGAAAGCTGCACAAATATTTTATTTTATTATTTTATTTTATTTTTTTATTTTATTTTATTGTGGACTTCAAATCCCAGAGTTCCTCAGCCAGCAAAGCCAGCCATTTGATCACGGAGGAAATACATTAGCTGAGCGATTGATTCTGTCTGGCTGAAACTGAAACTGATTTCGGGCTGGAAAGAGAGCCATGGGTTCATCAGTAATCAGGTAAGTGCCTTAGAATCTCTACTCTTACTTGTAGAAAACATGTTTTCTATAAGTAAGAGTACAAGTAAGGTTCTGCTGATGAGGAACTCAGATGAGATCGCCAGAGGAGACTTTAATTTTTTTTTTTAAGTTTAAAGTCTCTGCCGATCTCAGCTGAGGGGCGGGATCCTCAAAGGCTTTTTTTTCACTTTTAAAGGCCTGTTTCGGCTGAAGCAAAACCAGCTTTTAAAAGTAAAAAAAAAAAAAAACCCTCTTCAGATGGTGCGGCTCAGCAGAGGCAGGGGGGATGGGGCCAGGGATTTTTGCTACCGGTCCTCCGAACCAGCAGCCGCCATCGCTACCGGATCATGCGATCCCGTCCGATCCAGGAGCATTTCACCCCTGGTGTGCATGTGTGTGTGTATGCGTTTGAAAGACAGATCTGGGAATTTGATACAAAGTGAACAAACATATTAATTTATCACAGGCCAAATGCAGGAAGAGCAACTGTTGAAAGGCTCCACGGGATTTTTCAATACGAAAGCAAGCTGAGGAAGAGAAATAAAAGCGATCATCGTCAAAGAGAATCTCATTCAAAGGAAAGGGGGAAAATGCTACATTCTCTACATTTGACTGTGATTTTTTGGGGGGCGGGGAGTGGCATATATTTAGTTAACAGAGGAACAAAAATATATGAATGTCCCACTTTTGGTTGAACATTAATCTCTCCAATATACTGTAATCTCCATTGTTTCTTGTACTTCCTTTGAATATCAAGGGAAGATTCCCCCTTGGTCTTTTCCCCATATGGGACAGGGGTCTTCCCCCCCCCCCCCCAAGTAGTATGACTGGCTGGGACGCTTCTGGAGATCTTTTGCTTTTTCTTAGACACATTTGTAAGAAGCATTTCTTCCATTTCTCTGACTGTGCCTCATATCTAGAAATGTCCAAAAATCAGATTAGGGAGATCATGGGGCATAGAACGATATTGTCAGCATTCCAGAAACCCCGCCCCCCATCTCCAAGTAAAAACTCTGAAGCAAGCATTTTTCAAAGTTTTATTTACTAGTATAGGTAAACTGGCACATCTGGGAAAACCTGAATCTGAGAGATCCGGGTTTTCCCTCGGTAAATCAAAAAACCCCAAACCATCCCCTGACTCTGCAGTCGATCACATGCTCCAATCACCATCTGTCCCACCTTGAGACAGCCCTCCGACCACTCCTCCTCCAGATGCAGGATTGGCCTGATCTTGACTGACAGGAAGAATGCTATCATGTCTAAAGACAAACCCCCTACTAAATCTCCCCCCTCCCACTTTCCCACACATGAGAAAGTGGTAGCACAGAAGTTTCCGCAGTACTATGGCTTCCAAAGCTGACGGATATTCTTGAAGATGATATTCTTATTTGACCAGAACAATATAGGATTCCAAAAATATGTCTGGTTTCAAGACTCAAGGCAAGTTCTTATTTCTGTCAGTGTTTTCATGAGAGGCATCTTGGAGTCTTAGTGGACAACCAGCTAAATATGAGCTAACAGTATGCAGCGGCAGCCAAAAAAGCCAATGCAATCCTAAATTGCATTAACAGAGGGATACAATCAAGATCAAGTGAGGTACTAATATCACTCAATAAAGCCTTAGTAAGACCACACTTAGAGTACTGCATCCAGTTTTGGTCACCACACTATAAAAAAGATGTGGAGACTCTAGAAAGAGTGCAGAGAAGAGCAACCAGGATAAGTAGGGGATTGGAGGCTAAAACATACGATGAACTGTTGCAGGAACTGGGCATGGCTGGTCTAGTGAAGAGAAGGACCAGGGGAGACAGGATAGCAGTCTTCCAATATTTGAGGGGCTGCCATAGAAAGGGGGGAGTGTCAAGCTATTTTCCAAAGCACCTGAAGGCCAGACAAGGAATAATGGATGGAAATTGGTCAAGGAGAGATTCAACCTAAAAATAAGGAGAAATTTTCTGAGTTGTGAATGCTCCAACATTGGAAGTTTTTAAGAAGATGTTAGATAACCATTTGTCTGAAATAGTGTAGGGTTTCCAGCCTAAGCAGGGGGTTGGACTAGAAGTCCTTCAAGTTCCCTTCCAACTCTGTGATTCTATTTGAAACTTCTATTTGAATCTGTCCTTGAATGGCTGGGTAGACTGGACATTAACATTTGAATCACTATAAGTCCATGTATTTGCCATAGGCTAAAGAAATAAATATCATATCTGGACTGAAAAAAATCAGGCAACATTACA
Source organism: Ahaetulla prasina (assembly GCF_028640845.1). Classification (NCBI taxonomy): domain Eukaryota; kingdom Metazoa; phylum Chordata; class Lepidosauria; order Squamata; family Colubridae; genus Ahaetulla; species Ahaetulla prasina. The sequence continues at coordinate 10,415,006 of NC_080541.1, forward strand.
TTTTTGCAGCTCACATGTAGTAGCCAATGTAAGATTTCTTAAACTCTCAGAAGAACTCATGTATTACTAAATACACTGACCAGGGGAGACATGATTGTTCTAACTGTCAGGATAGTTCTCCTTAGTTCTAAGTTGCTTCTTTCTTTGATCAGTTTCCACCCATTGCTTCCTGAGGGTAGAACAAGAAGCAATGGGTGGAAACTGATCAAAGAAAGAAGCAACTTAGAACTAAGGAGACATTTCCTGACAGTTAGGACAATTAATAAGTGGAACGACTTGCCTTCAGAAGTTGTGAATGCTCCAACACTGGAAATTTTTAAGAAAATGTTGGATAACCATCTGACTGAGATGGTGTAGGGTTTCCTGCCTGGGCAGGGGGTTGGACTAGAAGGCCTCCAAGGTCCCTTCCAACTCTGTTGTTATGTTATGTTATGATAGCTGTCTTTCAATACTTGAGGGGCTGCCACAGAGAGGAAGGGAGCAACCTCTTTTCCAAGGCACCCGAAGGCCAGACAAGGAATAATGGATGGAAACTGACCAAGGAGAGATTCAACCTAGAAATAAGGAGAAATTTTCTGACAGCGAGAGCAATCAACCAATGAACCAGCTGGTTTTCAGAAGTTGTGGGAGCTTCATCACTGGAAGCTTTCAAGGAGAGACTGGACTGTCATTGGTCAGAAATGGTGTGGGGTTTCCTGCTTGGGCAGGAGGGGGGGTCAGATTAGATGACCTACAAGGCCCCTTCCAACTCTGTTAATCTGTTAAAGCTAGCAAAATGTTGGTGGTAGGCTCTACGGTGACATCTTCAGGAAAGGCAAAGTAAGGGTACCTTTCAGCCTTTGTGATTTTGGGGTGAATAATGCTGAGGAATTTGATTGCTGCAAACTGTTACAGAGAAGAGACGGGTCAACCTATTCCCAAAGCACCTGAGGGCAGGACAAGAAGAAATGAATAGGAAGGACATTAAAGAGAAAGCCAACCTAAAACTAAGGAGAAATTTCCCGACGATAAGAACACTTGATCAGTGGAACAGCTTGTCTCATGAGGCCATCACTCTTCAAGAAGAGAGTTTACAATCACTTGTCCAGAATAGCGTAGGATCTCTGATTGAGCAGGAGGTTTGAGTAAAAGACCTCCAGGGTCCCTGTTATTCTATGTCCTAAGTTTTTAAACAGACATTCTCTCTAGGATCCAGTCATGTATAGAGCAGGTGTAATAAAGTTAATGAAACCTGATATTGTAGGTCACTTAAGTCCCACTGATTTTAAGCTGCAGTGCATACGTTAACCACAGTGAAACCAAGTCTCAAGTATGACTTGAGAAATGCTTTTTCTATTGTTTCCTTTCCAAGTAGGAGGAGGAAGGAGTCTGTCGTGTCCCACTCCTCATCTGACGGCCGGGTCGGGGAAGTCCGTATCAAGCATGCCTCTGCAGCTTTGCCAAAGTTCTGTCAGAGTTCTCAGGGCAGGCAGGAGACCAGGATGTGACTTCAGCAATCCAAATTAGACTTTGCCTGACTCAAAGAATGCCAGAAAGCAGATCCTTTATATAGGCCATGGGGTGTGGCTCCATGACTCAGCACTTATCCAGGCCTGCCCCTCCCTTCCTTTTGCTGACGTAGCCTCTCCACTCTCCGGAAGCGTGGGTCCCTCCAGCCTCCAGCTGTCGGCAATTCCAGCTCGTGACTGGCTTCACATTCCCCAGGATCACATGCTGTGGGGGAGGGGCCCAGCTGCTCCGTTTGTCTGGGCATGGTGCCAGGACTGGGGGCTGGAGGCATGTCAGGCCATTCGTCTTGCTCGGACTGTCTGGGCATGGTGCCAGGACTGGGGGTTGGAGGCATGCCAGGACATTCTTCTGTACTATCAGTGTCTGGCAGGAGATGAGAGGGGCCCGGCTGCGGAGAGGGGGGCGAGCGAGGCACAACAGTCTCACAACAAATGAGAGAGAGGGGGGAGAGGGAGAGAGAGAGAGAGGGAGGAAGCGAGGGAGCGAGGGAGGGAGGGAGACGGAAGGAGGGAGGGAGTGGGAGGAAGGGAGAGAGAGCAGGAGAGAGAGAGAGAAGGAGAGAGACTTATTCAAACTATTGTCCACCAAAAACTATGACTTTCTACTGTCACAATTGTATAAAAACATAATCAAATTTTGACTTATAACAACAGTGCAGAAATGTACCCTAGCTGGCTGTGTGTGGTTGCATTGCCAGATCTGTTAAATTCCTTAGATTTTTTTTTTCAAAAAGTGAGAGACAAAACATACCATTAAAATTTTAACAGCCTCAAACACTATTTTTATAGCTTATTAATTATACCAAAGAAGCACAACTAATTAGTTTAATGGGCAGCCTTGTGTATGCAAGTAACATTAAATAGATAACTAAAGTAAATCAACATGCAAAATTGCTGTTGTTCTATGGCCAACAGAAGTGATATATTGCAAGGAAAGAAATATAGTTGTTCCAATTGACAATAAAAAAGAAAAGCTTTCTCCATTGTTTTCATTTTTCATTTTATTCCCTTAATGATTATTACAATGCGTTTAATCTTTCCTTTCCTTTCCTTTCCTTTCCTTTCCTTTCCTTTCCTTTCCTTTCCTTTCCTTTCCTTTCCTTCCCTCCCCTCTCTTCCTCTAACTTTCCCTTCCTCCCACTTTCCCCCCTTCTGACTGTTCCCTCCCCTCCTCTTCCCTCCCCCTCCCCTCCCTTTACTTTTCCTCCCCTCCTCTCCCCTCCCTCCTTGTCCATTCCCTGCCCTCCCCTTCCTTTCCCCTCCTTCCCATCCCCATCCTACCATTCCCTCCCCACCTCTTTCCTCCCCTCCCTTAATCTCCCCTTCCCTTCCTTTCCTTTCCCTTTTTTTCTCCCTCCATTATTTATTTATTATTATTTATTTATTATTTATTTATTTGTCACAACAGTATATATAAGCATAAGCATGAAATAGCTATACGATATATAAGCATATATATAAGCATGAGTATATAATAACTATATGGAATTGGATACAATCAAGGGAACATTAGGACAGGAACGGTAGGCACGTTGGTGCTCTTATGCACGCCCCTTACAGACCATGTTACCCAACTATCTTTCCAGCAGCAACGTTTGCTAAACTCAAGTCCCCTCAAATATCAAAAGCACCATAGATCCACAAAGAACTGGATTCACACAACCCCTCAGCCACAAAAGAAGAATGCAGCTGCACGTTTCAGTTGAAATTATTATTCAGTTTACTTAACATCAATGCAGGCTAATTTTAATCACAACATTCACTCAAAACAAGAAGAACCAATAAAATCAAACATGGAAAACAGAAGTGAAAGATAAAACAGTGTTTTATCCAGGCATGTCCACGGGGTTCTGGATTGAGCCATACCATTCTATAAAACCCTAATTTACAGCATGTATCATGTCGCAGCAAATAATCCAGTCGCATTTGAAGCTCTGTGATCAGTTTTCTGACAGTTCTTTTCTCCTGGTTAATAATTCAGAATGCACACTTGCTCTCCAAAGAGCGTGTTGCCAGCATCCCAGAAATCAACGCAAAGAAGTGATTCACTCTTTAATTCGATCGGAGCCTCCTTGAGCACAAGGGCGATTTTTGAGAATGCCATGTCTCACTCAGAGACAGGATTTGTCTCAGCCTGTAATGGAATCATTTTATTCTGGGGAAGTCAGCATGCTGTTTTGATCAAGCGAGACATAATTTCATCAATCTCTTCTGGCGTCGACATACGGGAGGAAAGCAACAGCTAAAAAACTATAGTCTCGGTCTCCCGACGTGAAACAATTCACTCAAACATCTGTCATCTTCAAAGGAAATGCCATTGCTAAGTGACGGAACGCGTGTTCATCCATTTCAAAGAAGCTCAGGGGTATCCATGGGGGGAAAAAAACCAAAAGATTGCCCTGAAGTTGTTCAGAAAGGAGTGTCACCCTTAAGGCCCCTCCACAGTGGTGGGATTCAAATAATTTAACAACTGGTTCTCTGCCCTAATGACCAGCTGGATAGGCGTGGCTTGGTGGTCATGTGACCGTGTGGGCGTGGCCAACTCAACATCACTCACGTCAATGGGTGCTTCGCCTTAGCTGTTACAATGTAATTAGGGTTAACCAAGAGGCAGTTTCTGTAAGCAGGGCAATAAAGATGAGGCTAGAAACACCACCAGAATGTTTCCTTCCTGCCTTCCTTACAGGATTAGCCCTGTAAAGTGGAAAAAAACAAAATAAGATTTCTTCCAAAAAACCGGTTCTCCGAACTGCTTAGAAAGTTAACAACCGGTTCTCCCGAATAGGTGCGAACTGGCTGAATCCCACCACTGCCCCTCCATGAACCAATGGGTGTGAAAAATTGGTGGTATGTAGGATATGCCCTAAGGGAGGTTTAACAAGTGAAAGGACAGGAACGGTAGGCAGGCACACTTGTGCTCTTATGCATGTCCCTTACAGACCTCTTAGGAATGCAGTGAGGTCAATTGTAGATAGTCTTTGGTTAAAGTGTTGGGGATTTTGGGAAGAGACCACAGAGTCAGGTAGCTCATTCCAGGCATTAACAACTCTGTTACTGAAGTCATATTTTCTACAATCAAGATTGGAGTGGTTCACATTAAGTTTAAATCTATTGTGTGCTCGTGTATTGTTGCGATTGAAGCTGAAGTAGTCTTCGACAGGAAGGACATTGTAGCAGATGATTTTATGAGTTATCCTCAGGTCATGTTGAAGGCGACGGAGTTCTAAATTTTCTAAACCCAGGATTTCAAGTCTGGTGGCATAAGGTATTTTGTTGTGATCAGAGGAGTGGAGAACTCTTCTTGTAAAATATTTCTGGACATGCTCAATTGTATTAATGTCTGAAATGAGGTGTGGGTTCCTGACAGGTGAGCTGTATTTGAGAATTGGTCTAGCAAAAGTTTTTATGCTCTGGTTAGTAATGTAATCTTTCTGGAGAGGAAGCTATGCAAGATTAAGTTTACAACTCTTAAAGCCTTTTTGGCAATGTAGTTGCAGTGGGCTTTGGCACTTAGATCATTTGATATGAAAACTCCAAGGTCTTTAACAGGGTAGGGGTCATCTGTAAGGTAATGTCCATCAAGCTTGTATTTAGTGTTCTGATTCTTTTTTCCAATGTGTAAGTCAGAGCATTTGCTGGTTGAGATTTGGAGTTGCCAGATTTTTGACCATTCCGGCACAAAGTCAAGGTTTTTTTGAAGGGTAACTGCATTCTTGGTAGTGTTAATTAATTAATTATGTTAGTAATTAGTGTTAATTAATAATAATAATAATAATAATAATAATAATAATAATAATAATAATAATAATAATAATAATAATAATAATAAGATTTCTATACCGCCCTTCTCCCGAAGGACTCAGGACGGTGTACAGCCAAAATAAAAACAAACAATTCAATATACAATTAAAACAAGAGTTAAAAAACTTATTACACAATTGGCCTAAAACTTTAAAAAACGTTTAAAATTCTAAAAACCCATTAAAATTCATAATATAAATTTAAAAACCAACAAAATTTAAGCCAGCCCTGCGCGAATAAATAAATGTGTTTTCAGTTCGCGGCGGAAGGTCCGAAGGTCAGATATTTGGCGCAAACCAGGGGAAGTTCGTTCCAGAGGGTAGGAGCTCCTCTGGATCTTCCCCTGGGGGCCGCCAGCCGACATTGTTTGGCAGACGGCACCCTGAGAAGTCCCTCTCTGTGTGAGCGTACGGGTCGGTGGGAGGCATGGGGTAACAGCAGGCGGTCCCGTAAGTACCCAGGCCCTAAGCCATGGAGCGCTTTAAAGGTAGTAACCAGAATCTTGAAGTGCACCCGAAAGACCACAGGCAGCCAGTGCAGTCTGCGCAGGAGTGGTGTTACATGGGAGCTACGTGGATCTCCCTCTATCACCCGCGCAGCTGCATTCTGGACTAGCTGAAGCCTCCGGGTGCACCTCAAGGGGAGCCCCATGTAGAGAGCATTACAATAATACAAGTTTAACATCATCAGCGAAGAGAACACAGTTACTTACAATATGGTCACAGAGGTCGTTAATGTATAATATGAAGAGTGTTGGTCCTATAACACTGCCCTGGGGGAAAATCAGGACTCCGTTGTGGCCCGCCAACATATTCTGCACAGTGAGGAGGTTGAGGAGGAACACGGGCCAGTCCTGGAGTCTGGGGAAGGCTCCTGGTGCCCCTGCCAGCAAAAATGGAGCTTGGGAGGGCCACTGAGCTCCGTTTTTGCTGGCAGAGGATTGCAGGAGGCCATCACAGCCAAAAACAGAGGTCGGGAGCCCATTTCCGCTGGCAGAGCACTCACACCACCACAGGTGCCCCTGACACAAGTGATGTCGAGCTGGCCACACAAACCCTGGCCATGCCCACCCTGGCCCTCTGAGGTCAAACACAACTCCGATGTGGCCTTCAATGAAATTGACTTTGACACCCCTGATACAGCCAAAATCCTGCCCATGCAGAAATGAAACTTTGTATGTTCGCCCAACCCATAGGTGGCCCAGTTCCCCACAGGCCATGGCCAGGTTGTGGGCTGAAGCCCAGGGATTGGGGACCCCTGCCTTCTCCTCACACAGCTCTTTAAAAATACAGTTCTTAAAAATAGTCCCTAATCAAGGAGAGAAGCAACTTAAAACTAAGGAGAAATTTCCTGACAGTTAGAACAATTAATCAGTGGAATGACTTGCCTCCAGAACTTGTGGATGCTCCAACACTGGAAGTTTTTAAGAAGAGATTGGACAACCATTTGTCTGAAGTGGTGTAGGGTTTCCTGCCTAAGCAGGGGGTTGGATTAGAAGACCTCCAAGGTCCCTTCCAACTCTGTTATTCTATTCTATTCTATTCTATTCTATTCTATTCTATTCTATTCTATTCTATTCTATTCTATTCTATTCTCCTCTTCCATTCCATTCCATTCCTTTCCTTTCCTTTCCTTATTCTATTCTATTCTGCTCTTTTCTTCTCTTCTCTTCTCTTCTCTTCTCTTCTCTTCTCTTCTCTTCTCTTCTTTTCCCTTCCCTTCCCTTCCCTTCCCTTCCTTATTCTATTCTATTCTATTCTATTCTATTCTATTCTATTCTATTCTATTCTATTCTATTCTATTCCTTCTCTTCAATAGGCTTCCTCAAGCATTCATCATATGATTTCGCCTCCAGACCATTAATCATTTTTGTTGCTTTTCTCTGCCTTCTTTCTAGCATCCCAGCATCTGAGCTACAAAATCTGAAACTGACCTAAAATCCCAATTAATTCCCCTCTTAAAAATTCAAGTTTAAAAAAGAGTGTAATATTTCAACTCTGTAATCACCAGTTCACACTCACTCAGTCACCCCCATTTTGATAGTTACCCCAAAGTTTTTCCTAGCGAGCCAGTTTGTCCTTGTCTTAAAGCGGATGTGACTTGAATGCCGTGTACAAATTCCTTTTATGTGGCTTCTAGAGTTCCCTTAGGGACACGGTGGCTCAGGGGCTAGGACGTTGAGCTTGTCGATAGAAAGGTCGGCAGCTCGGTGGTTCGAATCCCTAGTGCTGCCATGTAACGGGGTGAGCTCCCGTTACTTGTCCCAGCTTCTGCCAATCTAGCAGTTTCGAAAGCACGTAAAAATGCAAGTAGAGAAAATAGGGACCACCTTCGGTGGGAAGGTAACAGCATTCCGTGCGCCTTTGGCATTGAGTCATGCTGGCCACATGACTATGGAGACGTCTTCGGATAGCACTGGCTCTTCGGCTTTGAAATGGAGATGAGCACCGCCCCCTAGAGTCGGCAACGACTAGCACGTATGTGCGAGGGGAACCTTTACCTTTACCTTTAGAGTTCCCTTTGAACATGATTGTGGAAAATCAAAGATACAAATGGTAGTTAATTAGATGCTGGGAAGTCTTCAATGTTGTGATGAAAACACAACATTGAATCTGTAAAATAGATAGCTCATGGTATTAGAAAATGGTGGTGGTGGAGATCCTTAGAGTCCTCTTTGCAAAAGTAAACAGCACAGCTGCACAACACTGTGTGTGTGTGTGTGTGTGTGTGTGGTGGCCATGCCAATTTTGCATATTTATATATTTCCATGCAGTATTCAATTCCCGTTTAAAACATACAACTGATGGCCACCTAAATAAATAAATGAATCAATGAATCCATAAATAGCTCATCCCCATCTTGGAAAAAAATATTCCCCAAACAGAAAATCTTAAATCAAATTCTATCTTCATTGCACTTAGGTGAAATCATCTTCAATGATGATAGATAATTGTGTTCAGAAAGAATCATCGTGTATACGTTGCAGCTGGAATATATTGCATCCAGTTCTGGTCATCGCAATAGAAAAAAAGGATGTTGAGACTCTAGAAAGAGCACAGAGAAGAGCAACGAAAATGATTCGGGGACTGGGGAAGCATGGTTAAATGAATTAGGTATGTCTAGCTTGTCAATCGAAAGATCGGCAGTTCAACAGTTCGAATCTCTAGCGCTGCATAACAGGATGAGTTCCCATTACTTGTCCCAGCTTCTGCCAACCTAGCAGTTCGAAAGCACGTAAAAAATGCAAGTAGAAAAATAGGGACCACCTTTGGTGGGAAGGTAACAGTGTTCCATGCGCTTTTGGCATTGAATCATGCTGGCCATATGACCATGGAGACATCTTCGGACAGTGCTGGCTCTTCGGCTTTGAAACGGAGATGAGCACCGCCCCCTAGAGTCAGGAACGACCAGCACATATGTGCGAGGGGAACCTTTACCTTTACCTTAGTCTAATGAAAAGAAGGACTGGGGGGACATGATATCAGTCTTCCAATATTTGAGGGGCTGCCACAAAGAAGAGGGAGTCAAGCTATTCTCTACAGCACCTGAAGGCAGGACAAGAAGCAATGGATGGAAACTAACCAAGGAGATAAGCAACCTAGAACTAAGGAGAAGTCTCCTAGCTGTGAGAGCAATCAACCACTGGAATAGCTTACCTTCAGAAGTTGTGGGTGCTCCATCACTGAAGGCTTTTGAAAAGAGACTGGACAACCATTTGTCTGAAATAATATAGCGTCTCCAGCTCAAGCAGGGGTTTGACTAGAAGATCTCTGAGGTCCCTTCCAACTCTATTATTCAATGTTCCATGTCAAAAATATAGCTCCTTGGCAGTGAAGGAGAATGATAGGCCATTAATTGCCACTGAAGTGGGCTTGAATCCTCATAATTTCAAGATGGATGCTTATTATTTTGACTGTTCCTTGATCATAATTAATAGTCTCCCAAAATATTCTAGGGATGTCCCTGATTCTGTTCCTATAATTTCACCACTCTCTCCCTCTTCTTCTCCTTCACTCAACCTTGTCAAAGAGAATTATGGACTGGTATAATTCAGAGGGTTATTCACCCCATTATATTCCTTGGTGCTCTCTAAGTACCTGAAGGAAGAGCCTACACATTCATCTTCAGATCTTCTCTCCATGTGAAGTGAACTAAAAGGCAGACATGGCAAGGGCTAATGGGGACAGGTTAATGGGTGGGCACAAAATCCCCATTTTGTACTAGAAATACAGCCCGATACAGCCGCTCCCTGCTGGATTGTTGCTTTGGCTTATTACGAGCTTAATAACTTCATAATTTCAAAAGCAATAGAGGTTAGACTGTCACCCTTGAAGGTTGAGACATCTCATACTGGTGTTGGAGGAAGCAATATCTGCTAGAGACATCCATTAACACTCCTCTCATTTTCCCTTAAATTTAATCTCCAAAGGATGTTGACTTTGAAAGAATGTCCATCAAGCACAGCCATGAAATGGTCTACCAAGCATCGTTGAGGGCAGTAATACTCTCACAAAATGGATTCCATTTTATTAGTACGCACTGGGGGAGGATTCTTTGAATTCATTAGTGGAGACAAAAAGGATTAAACTTCAACGGCTGGAAAGAATTCAGTGTTCCATAGACAACTAATTTAGAATAGCTTGCTACATTTGTGTAGGCCTTTAGAGACTTTTGTGGAGGAAAAGGAAGCAATGGAGGAACCAGACTACTCTCGTATTTATTCTTCATTATAGCTTTAAAATTGACTTACAAATCTCAGTTAGCGGTTGGAAGATTCTACAAAACTTAGTGAACATAGCAGGAGAGCACAAAGAATCCCAAAGATGCTTTTTCAAGAGGCAACTGTCGGGGTTTCAAGTAACACCCCCAATGAAAGAAAATTCCACAGCTCAGATTTCCTCAAAGGTAAATTTTATTAGAGACGTCATATTGGCACATCTGGGGAAACCCAAATCTGAAACTTTCCAGGATTTCCCCACCCAAAGGAAAATTCAAGTCCCGGCCAAACACCCCAAGTCCATCACATGGTCCAATTACAGTACAGTTTCAACTGGAGATGCCTCCCATATCCAGTCTCCCAGGTGTAGGGCAAGATGGCCCTGACTTTCTGAGAAAAGAATGTTATTATGACTACGTATCACCCATGCTCCATACAATTCCCCCCTCCCAGTTTCCCACACTAGGAAATGTGGCAGGCCTGATGGCCCAACAACAGAAATGACTTCCAGGCCTGACAGCAACCAGACTACAGTTCATACCAATCTTAGGGTGGGGGTGGGTGGGGGGTGGACCAATTTGTGAAGAAGTCACTATCAAGCTTATTTTTATGGCAAATCAAAGTTGCTTTAATGGAATGCCACACGTACAGGAAGCATTTCTGTTTCTCTTAAAATGCCCGATTAAACCAAATCACTTATCCCATAATTTGATCCCTAAAGCTCCTTACTGCACATTTCTGAGAGCTGCTACATTATCCCTGAGAAATTACCATATTCAGAAACGTTGTCGTTAGAAGCCAATCCTCTCATTAAAAGATGGGTTGACTAACAGTTTGGTATGCTGGTTCTTTGTTTGTTTGTTTGTTTTTTTGATAAAAGACAGAGATAGGTCTTTATTTGACAGGCAGTGAACCTTCTCCAAACAGCAATTTAATAGGGCTTATCCAATAATCACTGTTTTTAATGCTGGTCAAACTTTTATGGCTGAGCCCGTCTGTCACACCCGCTTAATCACGGGGGAACTGAGAGACTAAAACACCGTCACACTTTTATTTGTAAGATCTTTTGTAAAAGTCAAGAATGATCCCCGCAGCATTAAGCATGCAAGCAGGTCTTCAGCATAGCATTATCCCCAAGGGATATGAATTACCCACAAGGCCCGGAAGTCATTCTCCAGGCTTCGTGAGTCTCAGAATAATCATGGTGACAGGCCTGGAAACCATACTAGGCCGTAGGTTTCCAGACGCTGCCACATTTCTCCCCCTGAGGGGAAGAAGGGGGGTTGGTGGGTATGGTAACATTCTTCAAGTGGTCAAGGTCGGATTGTGTTCACATCTGCAGAAGGAGTGGCAAGAAGAGGTTTCGAATAAAGTGGAAGAACGTTGGACCATGAGACCAGCAAAGGGGTCAGGGGGGTAAAACTCTTGGGGTTTGTATAACTGGGAAAAGAATCCGGAAGTTTCAGTTTTGGAATTTCACTCATCCTGTGCCAGTTTCCTTATGCTAGTAAAGAACTTTGAAAGACAATGGCTTCAGAGTTTTTTTTGGTTTTTTTTTCATGCAGAAGAGGTTTTTCTGGAACCCTGACACACCGTCATAATTATTTGCCATGCAGGATGAGAAGTAAATAAGACGTTTGACATGCAGCTGGGAAAGGCCATCTACCTTGGCTTAGACCCTTGAAAAGCTGCTTAAATACTTCCCGCATGAAGCATCAGGTAAAACAAAAAACCTGATTGTTGAAACTTTGCCCTGCTTAACCCAAATAAAATAAAATAAAAATATATATTTATGTCAGTTTTTTTACAGATCCTTCACATCCTGGACATAAACTCAACTCCTACCCTCAAAATGATGCTATAGAGCAGTGCACACCAGAACAACTAGACACAAGAACAGTTTTCCCCCCGAATGCCATCACTCTGCTAAACAAATAATTCCCTCAACCCTGTCAAACTATTTACTAAATCTGCACTACTATTAATCTTCTCATCGTTCCCATCACCCATCTCCTTCCACTTATGACTGCATGACTGTAACTTCATTGCTTGTATCCTTATGTTTTATATTGATATTGATTGTTCCTGTTCTATGATTATCATTAAGTGTTGTATCATTAAGTGTTAAATTGTACCCTATGACCATCATTGTGTTGTAAATGTTGTACCTTGATGAAGGTATCTTTTTTTTTATGTACACTGAGAGCATATGCACCAAGACAAATTCCTTGTGTGTCCAATCACACTTGGCCAATAAAAATTATATTCTATTCTTTTCTATATAAATCCATAACTCACTCTATCTATCTATCTATCTATCTATCTATCTATCTATCTATCTATCTATCTATCTATCTCTATCCTATCATGCCTATCTATATATCTATATATCTATCTATCTATATATCATCTATCTAGGGGATGCATTGAGTTTGTTGATCAAAAGGTCGGCAGCTCGGCGGTTCGAATCCCTAGTGCTGCCCTGTAACGGGGTGCGCTCCCGTTACTTGTCCCAGCTTCTGCCAACCTAGCAGTTTCGAAAGCATGTAAAAAAATGCAAGTAGAAAAATAGGGACCACCTTTGGTGGGAAGGTAACAGTGTTTCGTGCACCTTTGGCATTGAGTCATGCCGGCCACATGACCACGGAGACGTCTTCGGACAGCGCTGGCTCTTCAGCTTTGAAACAGAGATGAGCACCACCCCCTAAAGTCATCAACGACTAGCACATATGTGCGAGGGGAACCTTTACCTTTACCTATCATCTATCTGTCTGTCTGTTTGTCTGTCTGTCTTTCTACCCATCCATCGATCCATCCATCATCTACCTACCTACCTACCTATCATCTCTCTCTCTCTCTCTCTCATCTATCATATCTATCTATCTATCTATCTATCTATCTATCTATCTATCTATCTATCTATCTATCTATCTATCTATCTATCTATCTCATCTATCATATCTATCTATCTATCCATCCATCCATCCATCAATCCATCCACCCATCCATCATCCATGTCTTTCTTTCTATCTGTCTCACCATGGCTGTTGCACTATCTATCAGTTATCTACTTGCCTACTTACCTATGTAATATTTTCTATTTATTTTGGTACAAAATAAGTAGAATTCACAGTCTCCTGGTGAAAGTCACCCAGGAGCTTTCATGCCCAAGGTGAGACTAACGATCTCCTGGTTTCTGGCTTTTTAACCATTATACCAAGCTGGTCTTCACACCACACATAGACTAAGAAGAATGTCCAATGTCAAGTCACTTCTATATCATTGCCAGAAAACCTACCTAGACACAGGTCCAGCTCTGTGCTAAGGCCAAGCAGACACTCGCCTAGGAGTGCCAAATTTTAATGAGGGCCCACAATTGAAACTCTTTCAAAAAGCTCAATTTAAAAAAGAAAGCAAAACAACAACAGCAACCCAATAACTGCATACCGTTGTTCTATTGGTGGGTCTTTGCATTTTGTTATTCTTCTCTAGATCCTTCTCTTCTGCTGTCTTTAGGTATCACCACCTCCGTCCACTAGCCCAACTTTTTTGCCTTTCTTATCGACAATTGGGATTATGATTTATTTATTTTTGCATTTTCTTACTTAACCAGCTGTCCCAGATTAGAAATTAAAAACCTATAGTTTGATGTGACGGAGGATATTTCTCCCGCATCCTATCTGCTTTCCAGCTTGCTCATCCAAGAAGGGAAAACAGAACCAAACGGAAATGATCTGATGATGATGATGATAATGATAATAGTAATAATACCCTCTTGCAATAAATACGCTCCAAGCCAGCTGGATGATTTGCATTAAGGAAATAAGAGCCAAACTCTTGATAGAAACAAAGGCGGTGTTTTGGTGAGAAGAAATTGCTTGAAGCAGGTTAACCTTGCGCGTTTCCACTCTTCTCGTTTGTCCGTGGTGTGATTAACAGTAAGCTCCACAATTGCTTTTTATTTTATTTTATTTAAAATAGTCTTGATTTTGATCTCCCCAAAAAATACCCTTTCATTATGCAAATGAGTGCTGGGGGATCAGCTCCCTTTCTCCGATTTGTTTGTTTATATTGCAGCTAAATTAAAGATGGATTTTTTCTCTCTCTCTCTCCTTTTTTTTTTTTCCTTTTGGCAGTACCAATGTGTTTCCTCCAGGAGTCATATGCTTTTGATTAATCACACATAATTGGTAGGCAGCATGTGGGGTAAAGTAATTTCATACCAATCACTACCTATTATTTAAGATTGCTTTGACAAGTCGCTGTGTCTGGTTCATCAGGCGCCCTGGGGCGAGGCTGAACAATCCCGGTATGAGTTTATGTACATATATATATATATATATATATATATATATATATATATATATATATATATATATATATATATATATATATATATATATATATATATATATATATATATATATATATATATATGTAGGTCTTTGGCTATTCGGGTTTTCTCCCGTGTAAAATTAGAAGTGTCTTGGCGACGTTTCGACGAAATCTCATCCGTCATCTTCAGGCTTCAGCTTCATTGCTCCCAGAAGCACGAAGCTGAAGCCTAAAGATGACAAATGAGGCTTCGTCGAAACGTCACCAAGAAACTTCCAATTTTACGTGGGAGAAAACCCGAATAACCTACATATATGTGTGTGTGTGTGTGTGTGTGTGTGTGTATGTGTGTATATATATATATATATATATATATTCCAGCCAAAACAGGATAACCTTAAGAAGACAAAGCTGTTTAAAGAGCCTGGAGGTTTTTTTTTTTCTGCAGATGGAAGTAAGGAAAAGTGGGAAGCAGAACACTATCTTTCTGGTTTGGGGCACCTGTTCTTGAATGATAAGTTTGAAGACAACAGATAAGTGCTGTAAGGTCCTGCTTCGCTAGTTTTCTCAAGAAAACAGAACTCTTGAAACGATTGTCATTTCAAAAAGAACTTGTTGTGACCAAGGCCCAAGTAGTTATTATTATACACAATTCAGTCCTCAACAAACTTACTGTTGTGCCTCGCGTGCCCTCCTCTCCACAGCCGGGCCCCTTCCATCTCCTGCTATCTGAGTCAGAGTCTGATAATGAAGGGGAATGGCCTGGCATGCCTCCAGCCCCCAGCCCTGGCACCATGCCCGGACAGAATGTCAGGAATGAGCAAACAAACCTCACTTCTACAGCATGTGAGCACGAAGCCAGTCACATGCTAGAATTGCCGGCAGCAGATCAGGAGGACAGAAAGTCACAGTGGACGGATCCCCACTTCCGGAGAATGGAGAGGCGACGTCAGCAAAAGGAAGGGAGGGGCAGGCCTGGATAAGTGCTAAGTCATGGAGCCACACCCCATGGCCTATATAAAAGACCAGCTTAAGTCAAGCAATTTGAGTCAAGCAAAGTCTCATCTGGTTTGCTGAAGTCACACCTTGGATTCCTGCCTGCCCTGAGAACTCTGACTGGAATTTGGCAAAGCTGCAGAGGCTTCGTGGCCACGCTTGATACAGACTTCCCAGACCCGGCCGTCGGAGGGGGAGTGGGACACAACACTTACTTTATTAAAATAGCTGAGAATTAATTCATTCTCGGCTTCATCCAAAACAAAATTCTTAATAACCAGTCCTTCGGCCTTATCACCAAACTTTGTTGTCTTTGGCAACCTGCCAAAGGCTTTTCTTGGCAAAAACCCCACAAAGTTCAAGAGACGCTGACAAGAAGCACGGAAATCAATGTTGCTTTCCTACAAAGAACCCAACGGCTCGTTGCTGCTCTTTTAAGTCTTATGGGAGGGGCCAATCATCTCCTGGCCTTACTCCCGAGTCGTCCTTTTTTCTTCAGCTTCTCTTACCTTCTGGCAGCTCTTCTCATGTGTGCACTAGGAACAGGCTCCTCCTGTTCCTTTGCCTCTCTGCTGTCCGCCTCTGGAGGCTCCAGAGTCCACGCATCACTCCCAGATGGCCCTGGCCTCATCTATGCCACCGCTTCAGAGCCCTTGTCCGGGCCTTCCCCTGACTCCAGAACTGGACCATTGTCCTCTCCAGCCTCCTCACTGTCTAACTCTGCTGCCTGATCCACAGGCTGCTGGCGGATAACTGTTGGACAACCCTGGCCCCATTTCTGCCTCTGACACAGAGCACTCATCAGAGCCTTCCCCAGACTCCAGGACTGGCCCATGTTCCTCCCCAACCTCCTCACAGTCTGAGTTGTGGACCACAACACCCCCTGCCTACATTTCCAAGGCCTGAAGGACCCAGGACTGCCTCATTCTCCTCCCCAGGTCATTCCTCATGGACCATAGGGACTTGTCGTGTCCCACTCCTCCTCTGATGGCCAGGTCTGGGAAGTCTGTATCAAGCGTGGCCACGAAGCCTCTGCAGCTTTGCCAAATTCCTGTCAGAGTTCTCAGGGCAGGCAGGAGTCCAAGGTGTGACTTCAGCAATCCAGATTAGACTTTGCCTGACTCAAAGAATGCCAGAAAGCAGATCCTTTATATAGGCCATGGGGTGTGGCTCCATGACTCAGCACTTATCCAGGCCTGCCCCTCCCTTCCTTTTGCTGACGTCGCCTATCCATTCTCTGGAAGCGTGGATCTGTCCACCCTCCAGCTGCTGGTAATTCTAGCTCGTGACTGGCTTCATGCTCCTCAGGCTCACATGCTGTGGTTTATTTGCTCGGTCTGTCGGGGCATGGTGCCAGGACTGGGAGCTGGAGGCATGCCAGGCCATTCGTCTGCACTATCAGTCCCTGGCTGAGATAACAGGAGGTGAGAGGGGCCCGGCTGCGGAGAGGGGGGCGGACAAGGCACAACAGGACTGCGCCATCCCGCTCTGTCAGCCCTGGCACCATCTCCTCCTCCTCCTTGGACCCAGGCTTCGACAGGGCCATGATAAAATCAATCTGTACCTAGCATGGGGAATTCTGGGAGTTAAAGACCACACAAAGTTGCCACGACTGAGCACCACTTCAATTATTTTTAACTTCACAAGTGAGTGGGAACAGATGCAGAAGACCATCAGTTCCTACATGCTGGCAAAAGATCAGTTATGATCTTCATCAGGTAAAAAAAAAACCTGGCTAGGAACAGTCTGAGTTGATGTAGCAACGGCACGGCAGATATTTCAGGATGCTACGAGGGCTAAATTATTTCTGACACTGCATCATCTGTCCAATCAGCTTAATAAAAAGATAGTTGTTTTATCTTTATCTTGTTTTTGTTGGGGTACAGAAAAAACAACAACATAGAGTAATAAGTGAAGACAGTCAGCTGATGAAGGACTTCAAAACATGAGCAAAACAGCAGATAATTTTGGATTTTATTACTTCAATATTTCCCTTCTGAATGATCATGGAAGGAGTTAAAAAATAACAAGCTAGACAGATTTTTGAAAGTGGATTTATGAGATCTAGCAAAACAGAATATTTGCAAATTAAGGGGGTCCACAGAGTACAGTGAAAATAATGTCAAGACGGCAGACATGACGATGTGATCAAAGCTCCACCATTTTCTATGGGAGGTAAAGCTTCAATCATACTTCTGTGGGAAAGCCCCCCTCCCCCTGCCCCTAGAAGAATGAAATATTTTGTGAAATATTTTTTTAAAAAGGCAGAATATATATTTCCCTAAAAGAGAAATGGAGAAACATGTTCTTAGAGGCAGAAAGCAGCCCCCAGTCTTTCTTAATAGCCCTCAGCGGATTCTAACACTTAAGGAGATAAAGAACTTATTGAGAGAGGAAGCCAGCTATCTAGATGGGTCCATTCACAGGCAAAGCAAATACTGCCAGCAGAAGCCCATTCAAGAGAGGATATTTCAAAACTCCTTGCAGCAGAGTTCAACAGCTAACAAGAGCAGAATGGTAGGATTAGAACAAGCATCCCCTCACCCAAGATCCAACACAGGATGAAAGCCATTAGCCACAATAAGAATTGCCCAACACCCTTTCAGAACACAAGCCCTTTCATTGCACAACCCACAAAACAGCTCAAACTTCAAAACAGCAAAATTTAGGAAGCTTGGTTGGGAAGAAGGGGATCAAGATAGCTCCTCCCTAGAAGTTCTCAGAGTATAATTTCAATGACACAAGTTGTTGCTTTAGTTTGGCAAGGTTTTTGTCTATAGGTGAGGAATAATAAGGGAAATTGGTTGGATGTAACTCTGCGTGTCCTTCTTGGTTTTTGGAAGCTGACAAAAGTTCTGTAAATGTTGAATATTCTGTGAGAACTCACTCTATTGGCTGCTGTTGTTTTTATTAAAAAAATGCATTGCATTTTTTTTTACTTCTTCAAAGTATTCTGTTGGAGAAAATTGTACAAAAAAGAATATATTCAGGGGGAAATGTGCATTTATTAATGACATTAACAGTTGCACGGATATCATAGAGGAGGTTTTGCATAATCATTGTTGGATGAAAGGGTTGTGTTTTGTTTTTTTTAATGAACTCTTAAAATAGACAGTTATCAAAAGAAAAAGTACAGCTCAGAATGTTGCTTTAGGTACGTGGACAGTCAAACGGCCTTTGTGTTTCTAAATTCTAAATTCCCTGAACTAAATAGCAATCTTACTCGGAAAGATACGCATTAAACTGTAAGTTGTAAGATGGTGTGGGTATGCCTTAGAGGGAAAGGGATGTATTTTTGCATATTTCTAAAAGAAAGATTTAGAAGCATATTTAGAAAGCTATTTTTAGCAGAAAGCAAGCCAACGTACATTTGACATAATCAAGTAATATAGATGGCACCACTACCTTTATAACACTGCTCGACCAACCCATCAAAGAATATATAAATGAATCTGACAAGGATCCAATAAACAACAAGGTTGACTCAGCCTTCCATTCTTTATAAGGTAGGTAAAATGAGGACCCAGATTGTTGGGGGCAATAAGTTGACTTTTGTTGTGACCCAAGTTCCTGGACCCGGACTCCTGGACTCGGATGATTCAGAAAATGAGGGAGAAGACCTGGCCAGCCCTGCTTCTCGTGAGCCCTTTCCCTCCCTGGCACCCACTCAAAGGGAGGAGGAGGGGCCGGCAAAGCCTGATTCCATGGAGCCTCCTTCTGATTTGGCAACGCCCCAAGAACAGTTTTGGAGTGATGCAAGATTACGAAGACGTGATCGGCGTGCGCAGTAGCGGAAGAGTTGGGACAAAGCCAAGTCATAATTGTCATGCAGTGACATCTGCAGAGACTATAAATAGGAGGCGGGACTTCCTGGTTTTTTGTCTTGGACAAAGTAATGAATTTGCGCGGGCAATCTGTATCAACGGAGGGAAGAATATATTCGTAAGTAATTCTGGCCTTATCTGTAATTTCCTTGTTATCTCCAGAAACTTGGCAGGCCCGTGGGTAAACGTAGCCAGGACATTTATATATATGTAAATAAATCAGAAAAGAGGCCTCTGACTGACTCTTTGCTGGGAGTATTGGGGGAAGGGAAACAGAACAACTTTGTATATAATATACAAATGGATGAAGACTATTGCTTGACATAGTGTAAGCCGCCCTGAGTCTTCGGAGAAGGGCGTGATATAAATGCAAATTAAAAAAAAAAACTTGTGAACATTTATGTCTAAGCTGAATAGAGGAAGGGGAAAATCATAACATAACATAACATAACACAATAACAGAGTTGGAAGGGACCTTGGAGGTCTTCTAGTCCAACTCCCTGCCAAGGCAGGAAACCCTACACCATTTCAGACAAATGGCTATCCAACATTTTCTTAAAAATTTCCAGTGTTGGAGCATTCACAACTTCTGCAGGCAAGTTGTTCCACGTATTGATTGTTCTCACTGTCAGGAAATTTCTCCTTAGTTCTAAGTTGCTTCTCTCCTTGATTAGTTTCCACCCATTGCTTCTTGTTCTACCCTCAGGTGCTTTCAGAACAGTTATTCATTGTGGATTAGTTACACAGAATATCTTGATCTCACTGAGTTCCAAGATTCATTCCTAGGATCTTCAAACTGGACCGGAAAATATTGCTAAGCACTGAAGACATCCATAAAGTAGGTGGGCCAGTAGTCTGAGACCAAATAAAATCTGCAATGGGGATCGTGTAGGTAAAATCCCATAATCTGTTCAGTTGTGTGGGTCCTTGGTGCTCTCTGAGCTAGGTTGTTTTCTTGCAGACTTTTCATTACCAAACTAAGTAACATCATCAGTGTTAGAAGGGATAAGAATTAGGATTAAAACACTGGGTTAAAAACAGTGAAAACTGTGGTTTCAATTTTGAGGCTAATGTTATCTTTGAAAAAACAGTTCAAAATATATGTGATAATATATACAATATATACAGTGGTGGAATTCAAATTTTTTTTACTACCGGTTCTGTGGGTGTGTCTTGGTGCGCTCCCACAGGGAGGGCCTCCTCAGGGTGCTGTCAGCCAAACAATGTCGGCTGGCGGCCCCCAGGGGGAGGGCCTTCTCTGTGGGGGCCCCTACCCTCTGGAACGAGCTTCCCCCAGGACGTCGTCAACTTCCTGATCTCCGGACCTTCCACCGCGAGCTGAAGACGTATTTATTTTTCCGCGCAGGACTGGCGTAGAATTAGTTTTATCATTTGTATTTTAAATGGGGTTTTACAGTTTATCTATTTTAATTATGGGCCAAATTTAATAAGTTTTTTATTACTGTTTTTATTTGTATTGTTCCTATGTACTGTTAATTTTATCTGGCTGTGAACCGCCCTGAATCCTTCAGGAGAAGGGCGGTATACAAATTAAATTATTATTATTATTATTATTATTATTATTATTATTATTATTATTATTATTATTATTATTATTATTATTATTATTATTATTATTGGTGGGCGTGGTGTGTCTTGGTGGGCGTGGGTTGGTGAGTGTGGCAAGGGAAGGAAAGTGCAAAATCTCCATTCCCAGCCCACTCCAGGGAAAGGATACTGCAAAATCCCCACTTGCTGTGGTCCATCAGCAGCCTACAGAGCTGGCAACAGAGTCAGACAGTGATGAGGCTGAGGTGAAGCCAGGGCCATCAGGAAGTGAAGTGCAGACTCCAGAGCCTCCAGAGACTGATAGGAGTGAGGCAGAGGAACAGGAGGAGCCTGTTCCTAATGCACGCATGAGAAGAGCTGCCAGAAGGCAAGAGCAGCACAAGCAGAGAGGACGACTTGGGAGTAGGGCCAACAGATGATTGGCCACTCCCATATGGCTTAAAATAGATCAGCAACGGCGTTTGAGCTTTGCCAGAAAACAATGTTGATAGCCACGTCTTCTGCTTCATCTTCCGCTTCATCTACATCTTTATTTTTGTGACTTCTGAACATTTGCCAGGAAAGGCCTTTGGCAGTTTGCCTAATTGGACCAAGGTTTGCGAGAGAACTGAGGAATTTGTGTTGGGAGGCATTTGTTTTACTTTGAGTTGAACGACGCTGGGAATGAAGTAATTCTCAGCTGTTCGAATAAAGTTTGTTTTTTTCACGGACTGAGTTTATTACTACCTACTTGGGCCTGGGTCGCAACACCCACTCCTGGGGGAAGGATAATGCAAAATCTCCATTCCCACCCCTCTCTGGGGTCACCCAAAGGTGGTATTTGTTGGTTCTCTGAACTGCTCAAAATTTCCGCTAACAGTCCTCCAGAATCTGTCAGAACCTGCTGGATTTCAGTCCTGAGTATATAAAATGAGAGCAAATCCTACACTGATGGTATACGAAATGTCTGTAAGGAAACAACTAAACTCAGAGAGCACCAAGGACTGCACAAATCAACCCTGAGCTACAAATATTCTATTCTATTGGTATCTTTTCAATTTCAAGTTTGGAAAAGCACTAATGTTCTCTAGACGGGATGCTGAACTGTATGTCCCCATGTTCATAATAGTCTTTCTTCAAAGCCAACAACAGATTGCTTAATGAACACCTGAAGCCAAATTCTTACCCATTAAAACCTACTTATTCTTCGTGATTAAGCAGCTATTTTGGAATAATATTGAGCTGTACATAGATGGATTTTGGCAGGCCAGGCAGATGCTTGCTTCCTATTATCATCCATTCAAATCATTTCTCATGCAATTGGTCCAACAAAGCTAACTATATCTTTGGGCTGGTCAGGGCATTTGACGGATCTTAGAATTCATAGAATAATGGAGTTGGACCTTGGAGGTCTTTTAGTCCAATCATCTGCTTGAGCAGGAGACAAATAAAATTAGAACAGAACAGAACAGAGTTGGAAGGGACATTGGAGGTCTTCTAGTCCAATCATCTGCTTGAGCAGGAGACAAATAAAATTAGAACAGAACAGAACAGAATTGGAAGGGACATTGGAGGTCTTCTAGTCCAACCCGCTGCTCAGGTAGGAAACCTTGTACCATTTCAGACAAATGATTGTCCAATCTCTTCTTAAAAACTTCCAGTGTTAGAGAATTTAAAACTTCTGGAGGCAAGTTGTTTCACTGGTTAATTGTTCTAACTGTCAGGGATTTTTTTTTCTTAGTTCTAGGTTGCTTCTCTCCTTAATTAATTTCCACCCATTGCTTCTTGTTCTACCCTCAGGTGCTTTGGAGAATAGCTTGACTCCTTCTTCTTTGTGGCAACCTGTGAGATATTGGAAGACTGCTATCATGTCTTCCCTAGTCCTTCTTTTCATTAAACTAGACACACCCAATTCCAGCAACCGTTCTTTATATGTTTTAGCCTCCAGTCCCCTAATCACCTTTGTTGTTCTTTTCTGCACTCTTTCCAGAGTCTCAACCAGTGGTGGGATTCAGCCAGTTTGCACCACTTCGGGAGAACCGGTTGTTAATATTCTGAGCAGTTTGGTGAACTGGTTGTTGGAAGAAATCATTAGGGCAGAGAACTGGTTGTTAAATTATTTGAATCCCACCACTGGTCTCAACATATTTTTTATAATATGTTGACCAAAACCAGATGCAGTATTCCAAGTGTGGCCTTACCAAGGCATTATAAGGTGGTATTAACACTTCACATGATCTTGATTCTATCCCGCTGTTAATTTTCTTTGAAGACATTTTGCTTCTCATCCAAGATTCTTCATCAGCTCACTTCTTGGATGAGAAATGAAATATCTTCAAGGAAAAACAAAGAAAGTCCAGTTGCTTTTTGAAAAAAAGTACCTTTGGGACAACCATGACCTGGAGAACTGCGGATCTCCATAGACATTTCTGTGGACTGGGTATCTCAGTTCTTCAGTCTGTCCTCACAAACCATATCTCCAAATCCTTACTTTATTTCTGTTGCCCTCTTCTAACCTGTAGATCAGTACAGATGAATTAACACACAATAAAGTGTGTGATAACTACAACATCTCTAATATACATTATCTTGACTAAGGTCAATGACTAATGTCTAATAGTGATTCTCTCTTCTACTGAGACACGATTAAGGTGATGTTGAAACTGGGGTACAGACTCTTAATAATAATAACAACAGAGTTGGAAGTGACCTTGGAGGCCTTCTAGTCCAACCCCCTGCCCAGGCAGGAAACCCTACATCATCTCAGACAGATGGTTATCCAACATTTTCTTAAAATTTTCCAGTGTTGGAGCATTCACAACTTCTGCAGACAAGTCGTTCCACTTATTAATTGTTCTCACTGTCAGGAAATTTCTCCTTAGTTCTAAGTTGCTTCTTTCCTTGATCAGTTTCCACCCATTGCTTCTTGTTCTACCCTCAGGTGCTTTGGAGAACAGCCCAACTCCCACTTCTCTGTGGCAGCCCCTGAGATATTGGAACACTGCTATCATGTCTCCCCTAGTCCTTCTTTTCATTAAACTAGACATATCCAGTTCCTGCAATCGTTCTTCATATGTTTTAGCCTCCAGTCCCCTAATCACCTTTGTTGCTCTTCTCTGCACTCTTTCTAGAGTCTCAGCATCTTTTTTACATTGTGGCGACCAAAACTGAATGCAGTATTCCAAGTTTGGCCTTACCAAGGCATTATAAAGTGGCACTAACACTTCACGTGATCTTGATTCTATCCCTCTGTTTATGCAGCCCAGAACTGTGTTGGCTTTTTTAGCAGCAGCTGCACACTTCTGGCTCATATCTAAATGGTTATCCACTAGGACTCCAAGATCCCTCTCACAGGTACTACTATTGAGCAAGGTACCACATATACGGTACCTGTGCATTTTGTTTTTTTGGCCTAAATGTAGAACCTTACTTTTTTCACTGTTGAATTTCATTTTGTTAGATAGTGCCCAATGTTCAAGATCTTTCTGTAATTTGAGCCTATCTTCTGGAGTGTTGGCTATTCCTGCCAGCTTGGTGTCATCTGCAAATTTGATGAGTTCCCCATCTATCCCCTCGTCCAAGTCATTGATGAAGATGTTGAAGAGTACTGGAGCCTTGGGGTACTCCACTGCATACTTCCCTCCATGTGGATGTAGTTCCGTTGAGGAATACACGTTGAGTGTGGTTGGTCAGCCAGTTACGGATCCATCTGGCGGTGGTGCTGTCTAACCCACATTTACTAGTCTTGACTAGTCATTTGACTTGACTAGTCATTTGATGAATCAGAGTTGTCCCTTCTTCTCTCTTTGTCTTTACAGGGTTATCCTTAACAAGAAGGTGTTTAATGCATCTTTTTTGTGCTGGGAATAATCATACAGAGTTGGCTGAATGTTGACAGAGAACATTGCTTGCTTTATTTTTGATAAGCATGTACCCTTCATATCAGTCTTCTCTAATGGAATAGGGGAAAAAATGTAAAAAAAAAAGGAAAGCGGGCAGATTGCTAACCCCTAGAGAAAAGCCAAACACTCAGAGATGATGTAAGTCCTAATAAGTGGTTGAAAGGAAAGTGGAGCTGAAGGAAACGTTAATACTATACCTTCAAACAAGAGGAGCTGAGTCAAATGGATAATTCTGCTTTATTGATAAAAGGAGAAGGAAGATATAAAGACTTCCAAATAATAGTTTTTTCCACCCTCTTACTAACAAGGAAAAAAACGAGGGGGAGAGAGAGAATGAATGAAGGGAGGGAGGGAGGGAAGGAGGAAGGAAGGAAGGAAGGAAGGAAGGAAGGAAGGAAGGAAGGAAGGAAGGACTTTCAAATAATAGTTTTTCACCCTCTTACTAACAAGAAAAAAAGCGAGGGAAAGAGAGAGAATGAATGGAGGGAGGGAGGGAGGGAGGGAGGGAGGGAGGAAGGAAGGAAGGAAGGAAGGAAGGAAGGAAGGAAGGAAGGCTTCCAAATAATATTTTTCACCCTCTTACTAACAAGAATAAGAGAGAGAGAGAGAAGAGAGGGAAGAGAAAAGAGAGAGGAGAGAGAGAAGAGAGATGAGAGAGGAGAGGGAGGGAGGGAGGGAGAGAGAGAGAGAGAGAGAGAGTCAATTGTGCAAGCTTGTGATATTCTCACCCAATTTCTTATGGGTTACTCAACCAGATAATTGCTATTAAAATTAGATTAAGCTTTCACTCTCCACATTAGTTACATACCATGACAGTTTATGACATGCTAGTAATCAACAGGGAGACTGTGAAACTGTAAATATTTTCCCCAAATTAACCACAACAACAATTATTTTGCTGCCTCGAGATGAACTTCCTACATTAGCAGTTATGTGTATTCCTAAAAGGCTCAATGAAATCTGGCAATAATTTAGCTTTTAAAAACATAATTACAAGTTTCACCCCACCCCACCCCCCCACCTCCCGTGACAAATCATTCAATCAAAATCATCATCATCATCATCATCATTATCAAAGCCTAATGAGATGAAACCAGAAGAGCGAGATACTCTCGATAAGAATAGGGAGGGTGTTTCAGATGAATTTAAGTGCTTCATTTATTCAATGCATTCGTAACAGTGTCACTGGCTGGGTAGCTCGAATTGTATTGAAATTAAAATAATGGAAAAATATGCACGGCGAAGAGAAAAATAAATAAAACAAGTAATTAATTAAAATCCCCGTAATGGCAGTTCATCGACAACTAGAATGTGTTTATTTGTTGGTATCCAGCTTTTGTTATTTTTACAAATAACCCACATATCCAATACACCTTTCTCCTCCTATTTTCCTGTGAGGTGGATTGGGTTGAGAATTAGTCCAAACTCAGAAGAAAACAACGTCTTATATTTCCAATGTCAGAATTTTGGGGCTTTTCATCCCCGGCCCTTACTTTACTGTCTCCGCTAAATAGCAAAGTTCATCTTTCAATTCAATTCAAAATAGAGCTGGAAGAAACCTTGGAGGTCTTCTAGTCTGACCCCCTGCTCAAGCAGCAGACCCTATACCATTTCAGATAAGTGGCTCTCCAGTCTCTTCTTCAAAACCTCCAGTGATGAATCACCCACAACTTTTGAAGTCAAGTTGTTCCACTGGTTAAGTGTCCTCACTGTTAGGAAGTTTCTCCTTAATTCCAGGTGGCTTCTCTCCTTGATTAGTTTCCACCCGTTGCTTCTTGTCCTGCCCTCAGGTGCTTTGGAGAATAGTTTGACTCCTTCTTTGTGGCAACCTGTGAGATATTGGAACACAGCTTTCAGGTCTTCCCTAGTCCTAGACATACCCAATTCCAGCAACCGTTCTTTATATGTTTTAACCTTCAGTCCCCTAATCATTTCCTGTCCTGCCCTCTGGTGCTTTGGCTGTCTCCTCCTTCTTCTTTGTGGCAGCCCCTCAAATACTGGACTACTGCTATCAGGTCACCCCTAGTCCTTCTTTTTTCTATACTAGCCATATCCAGTTCCTGCAACCATTCTTTGTACAGTTTAGTGTCCAGGACCTTAAACATTTTAGTTGCTCTTCTTCGCACTTTTTTTCCAAAGTCTCAACATCTTTTTTGTAATGGGGTGACTAAAACTGGATGCAGGATTCCAGGTGTGGTCTTACTAAGGTTTTATAAAGCCGTATCTATTTTATTTATTCATTTATTTATTTTGTTGAGTACATATTAGATAATATATATATAAATATAAGCATGAATAGAACAGAACAGAACAGAACAGAACAGAATAGAATAGAACAGAATTTTTTATTGGTCAACTGTGATTGGACACATAAGGAATTTGCCTTGGTGCATATGCTCTCAGTGTACATAAAAGAATTGAATACATAATACATGAATTGAATACATAAAATGAATACAATTAAAGAGAACATTAGGACGGGGACGGTAGGCATGCTGGTGCTCTTATGCACGCCCCTTACAGACCTCTTAGGAATGGGGTGAGGTCAACAGTAGACAGTCTTAGATTAAAGTTTTGGGGGTTTGGGGATGAGACCACGGAGTCTGGTAGTACATTCCAGGCATTAACAACTCTGTTACTGAAGTCATATTTTCTGCAATTGAGTTTGGAGCGGTTCACTTTACGTTTGTATCTATTGTGTGCTTGTGTATTGTTGTAGTTGAAGCTGAAGTAATTATTGACAGGTAGGACATTGTAGCAGATGATTTGATGAGCTATGCTCAGGTCATACTGAAGGTGGCGTAGTTCTAAATTTTCTAAATCGAGAATTTCAAGTCTGGTGGCATGAAGTATTTTGTTGCGAGCAGAGGAGTGGAGGACTCTTCTTGTGAAATATTTCTGGACGCGCTCAATTGTATTAATGTCCGATATACAGTGTGTGTGCCAGACAGATGAGCTGTATTCGAGAATTAGTCTAGCAAATGTTTTGTATGCTCTGGTTAGTAGTGTAATAGTCAACCAAATATTCATATTCATATTCATATTAAACCAAAAACTTACTATTGACCTCACCCTATTCCTAAGAGGTCTGTAAGGGGCGTGCATAAGAGCACAAGAGTGCCTACCGTTCCTGTCCTATTGTTTCCTTTCATTATCTCCAATTAATTTAGTTACTACATACTCATACTTATATATATGCTTATATATTGTATAGTTATTTCATGCTTACGCTTATATATACTGTGTGACAAAATAAATAAATAAATAAATAAATAAATAAATAAATAAATAAATAAATAAATAAATAAATAAATAAATAAATAAATAAATAAATAAATAAATATTACCGGAGAAGAAGCTACACAAGATTAGGTTTACAACTCTTAATGCCTTTTTGGCGATGTAGTTGCGGTGGGCTTTGGCACTTAGATCATTTGATATGAGTACTCCAAGGTCCTTGACAGAGTGAGGGTCATCTACAAGGTCATATCCACTTAGCTTGTATTTTGTGTTCTGATTATTTTTGCCAATTTGTAAGAGCATTTGTTGGTTCAGATTATTATTATTATTGTTGTTGTTGTTGTTGTTGTTATTGCTATCGCTATTGCTATTGCTATTGTTATTATTATTTATTAGAAGTACTTATACTTCATCTTCTAACCATTGCTCTTCAACCCCAGCAACTTGAAGATGTTGCTGACTTCAACTCCCAGAATTCCCCTCTAGCTGAAGTTGAGAAACCCTGTTCTAGACTACAGTCAGATATATCAATGTTCCATATTGCTTTGGAATATGGAACACTGGGAAGGTGGGAATTCTGTAAATCTCAGTCTGTTTATTTGCCTTTTTCTCTTTCCCGACTTATTGTTGGCATTACTACTAAAACAGACATAGGAAGAGAAGGTCCTCTTTAGGGACACATGTATATTCCTGTGACCTCTAATTTTATTGTGCATCACTGATCACTGTTACAATATTAAGGGCTCCTACAAAGTCAAGGAGGGAAAACTATTTTCCAAAGCACCAAAAGACAAGACGAGAAACAATGGATGGAAACTAATCAAGGAGAGAAGCAACCTAGAACGGAGAAATTTCCTGACAGTGAGAACAATTAATCTGTGGAACAATTTGCCTCCAGAAGTTGTGAATGTTTCAACACTAGAAGCTTTTAAGAAGAGATTGGATAACCATTTGAGACAGGTTTCAATCATTAAGTCATGACTGCCATCTAGATATATTTTTAATTCTCCCTCATGAACAACTCCAGAATCCAAACATATTTTGGGATCAACAACTTGGGAGACTTAATCTAGTTTACAAAAGATTTCTTTCTTGACTTAATATGCAGTCATGCTTCCTTGGGTGTAAACTTCAATGAAATTTATTCCTAGGTGCATCACAATTACAGTTTTATTTATGGCCAGATCAAAACACATGTACCTTTTCCACATCTTTCTGAAGTCCCAATTTTCACCATATCTTTTCTCCTACAAGTTTTTAATAAGCATGTAAGATTGTTGTATTTTCATCTGATACATGTCGGAAGTATGGTATCAGTCCTATAAATCTTCCATCTCTCTATCCAGACAGGTTTTTTTCTCTAACCTTTCTACTTGGGAGCAAAGGGTCCCCTTTTTAAAATGATGTTTACTCCAGCTATTTAAAATATGTAATGAACAAAATGAGCAATTATATGAGGATATTTATGAATATGAATAGTAGCAACATGACGGCTGGAATAATTATCAGGTGAAATATTGCCATGCAGAGCTTTTATGCAATCAAAAGTCTTAATCAAAGAACAAAAAGAAGTAAATCCCTAATAAAGCATTAGAGTGGAGAGTCAAGTTCAAATAGTTTAAATCTATGTGTCAGTCTATGTAACAACAAATTAGGCAAATTATCAGATATACTTAAGTGTATTGTTCCGTAACAATAGCAATAGCATTTAGACATATACCACTTCACAGTGATTTTACACCTCTCTTTAAGCGGTTTACAGAGTCAGCCTCTTGCCCCCAACAATCTGGATCCTCATTTTACTGATCTTGGAAGGATGCAAGGCTGAGTCAACCTTGAGCTGGTCAGGATCGAACTCCAGGCACTGAGCAGATAGGTGTGCGTCTTCAAACAGTCTTCATGTACCTCTTTGGGTTCTCCTCTTTTCGCTCGCCCACCCAACACTTCTCCCCCCCTCAGCTCCCCCCTCCCCCTCTTGCACTTTCCGATTGGAGAAAACAGACCCCGGTTTCCTTTGCCGTTAAGAATACGGGGAAGAGTTCGGTCAACGTGTCTCGTGCTGTGAATATCCAACCGGAGGCCAAGATGCTGAAGGTATCTCCCCCACCCCACCCACCCATCCCTGGTGGTATGGGATACGACACATGGGGCCTCCTTGCTGCTGTATGTTTTGGCTCAGGCTTTTCGGATACTCTGCTGTCGGGTACAGAGTTTTGATGAAGCCAGAGAGAGTGGGGCAAAAAGGTAGGATTTTCAAAGCCCCCTCTCATGGGTCTGGCAGAGGTGGAAGAATGGGACTGAAGCCGACCAGGCTCAGTAAACCTTCAAAAAGGAAATAAGCCTATGGTCAGTATAGTTATTGGAGGCAAACCTATCCCCTTCCTAGTGGACACTGGTGCCACATGGTCAGTCCCTCTACACAGAAGTTGTGAATGCTCCAACACTGGAAATTTTTAAGAAAATATTGGATTGCCATTTGTCTGAAATGGTGTAGGGTTTCCTGCCTGGGCAGGGGGTTGGACTAGAAGACCTCCAAGGTCCCTTCCAACTCTGGTATTATGTTATGAATGGTTTGCCTCCAGAAGTGGTGAGTGCTCCATCGCTGGAGATTTTTTAGGAAGAGATTGTACAGCCATCTGTCCAGAAGGTATAGGATCTCTTGATGAAGTAGAAGGCTTGACTAGAAGACATCTAAGGTCCCTTCCAAATTTATTATTCTGTACTCTGTATTCTATTCTGCACAGACTTTCTTCAAGTGGAGCTCCAGGAAACCTCCCATACCTTACCATGGAGTCCAGTTGTTCAAAATGAGCTCTAGAAACCACTTCGGAGCTATTGAGCCATATAATTTGTTAAATATTTTTTTCTAGCTTGGAAGCTAATTCGTGTTCAGCCAGCCACTTCAAAGGCATAACAATATGTTGTCTCTAGGAATCAAATCTATACCTCCCGTTCGACACTTTCTTCTTTTTACTAGCCTATCCAAAAGCATACAGAATAACATGTTTCAAGCACTTCACTTGGGGGTTATCACAACCAAGGCTACAATTTTAGTGGAAGAGATGCACAATCCATTTCAAACTGCAAAATAAAATATACACAGCAGACTAAATAAAACCCGGAAAAGGTTATGTATGCACATAGCATAACACAGCATACATAACATAGCGGTGGCTTAGTGGCTAAGACACTGAGCTTGTCGATTGAAAGGTCAGCAGTTCAGCGGTTCGAATCTCTAGCGCTGCGTAATGGGGTGAGCTCCCATTACTTGACCCAGCTTCTGCTAACCTAGAAATTTGAAAGCAAGTAAAAAATGTAAGTAGAAAAATAGGGACCACCTTTGGTGGGAAGGTAACAGTGTTTTGTGCGCCTTTGGTGTTGAGTCATGCCGGCCACATAACCATGGCGACGTCTTCGGACAGTGCTGGCTCTTCAGCTTTGAAACAGAGATGAGCACTGCCCCCTACAGTCGGGAACAACTAGCACATATGTGCAAGGGGAACCTTTACCTTTACCTTAGGAAATAAATTAAAATTAAGACTTATCTAAAGGCTTGTCTTAATTCATGATTTAGCAAGATATTTTGCTTTTCAGGAATTGGTTGCTTCATCTAATTCAGATGCTAATCTTGGCTGATTTAGAAAAAAATCTAACCATTTTATTACTTGATTCAGGAAATTATACAGGAAGTTGGTAGATTAGATAATGATGTCAAAACCATATCCCACAAGATGATGATGTTGCCACACAGACATCCCCATTTAATTCATAAGAACTAAAGTTTAATTCAAATGCAATTTGACTTCATTAATGTTCTTGGAACTATCAAATTGTATAATGGATGATGGGGGGAATTGCTCTCGTGGTTCTATAGAAGCTTAATACTTTTGGGTGGGTTCAGAAAAAGACACAAAGTCCAAAATAGAAAAAAAAATACAATTATATTTCAATAAGATTAGAGCATTATATGCATGGAGAGGTACTGTATTGAAGTTAGAAATTTTCTTTAGAGACAATAGATTATTTTTCCCAAGGATCCAGTGGAATACAGAAGCAACCAAGAACCAAGGAGAAATTTCCTAACAGTGAGCACAATGAAGCAATAGAATGGCTTGCTTTCAGAAGTTGTGGGTGCTTCATCACTGGAAGCTTTTAAGAAGAGACTGGACAGACTTCCGGTTGACTCTGCTGCTTCGAAGACGGTCCTATGGATCATCGGCTTCGGGATCGCATTTAGAACCGTCTGGACAGCGCAAATCAGCTGTCCGACGGTTCGAATTCCTTCCCCTTGGGAGAAGAGGGGAAGGAGAGCAGCCAGGCATGGGTAGAGCTCCCTTAGAACCCCAGGAATAAAGCTTGGGGCTCGAAAGGTGACAGCTCCCCAGAAGCTTGACAAGCTCCGGACCCGAAGCGCTTCTGCCTAAGCAGAACAAGACGCCGCATCCACCTCTGTGCTTAACACTCAAGGGTCCTTGAGTGGCTCAGACTGCTAAGACAGTCTGTTATTAACAGCAGCTGCTTGCAATTACTGCAGGTTCAAGCCCCACCAGGCCCATGGTTGACTCAGCCTTCCATCCTTTATAAGGTAGGTAAAATGAGGACCCAGATTGTTGGGGGCAATAAGTTGACCTTGTATATTATACAAATGGATGAAGACTATTGCTTGACACAGTGTAAGCCGCCCTGAGTCTTCGGAGAAGGGCAGGATATAAATGCAAAAAAATAAAATAAATAAAAATACTTGTTTCAAGCGGATTCCAATGCAGACGGAGCGAAAACAGGAGTTCTGGCAACTGTAACTGCAAGTATCAAATTGTAATTTTGTTTCTACAAAGTTTTCTTTTGAATCAACGTAAGAAGAATAAAGATGGTGCTTTCACTGTAACAGGGTGTGAAAGTGAAAGTTAACTGCTCGTTAAAGCTGTTATCGCTCTCAGTGTCTCTGTGCTGCTGGATTTACAATGAACTGAAACTTTAACATCGTGTGAATGGATTTTTAATGCAAATGGAACAAAAACAGGAGTACTGGCAGTTATTTGTAAGGAAATTCTAATTCCCTAACCAGAGGATACTTTGTTGGAAAGATCGAAGATGAAGAAAGGAAATGGTGTTTTGTTTTTTGAAAGTGAAAGTTAAGGAAGTGCTTGCTAAAGCAGTTGGTGTTGAAGCTACACGAAGTATATAAGAAGAGAATAAGTAACAAGAACTGATTTATTTTTTATTATAGTGCTCAAGAGGAGAAGATTTATTGATATTTTTTATTTTATTTTATTTTATTATTTCTCTTTGCCATTTGGCATATTATAGCTTAACAGGAAATGGCTTTTAAGCAAACAAAGCCAAATGTTATAAAGGATTGTGAAATTTCTTTAGTTCAAATACAGAAGGTAAAAGAAGAAGAGACTGGACAGACACTTGTCTCTAATGGTATAGGGCTGTGATGGCGAACCTGTTGTGCCTCGTCCTCCTCAGCCAGGCCCCTCCTGTCTCCTCTCGGGCCTGTTATCAGACTCCAAGTATGATAATAAAGATGAACGGCCTGTCATGCCTCCAGCCCCCAGCCCTGGCCCCATGCCCAGAGAGGAGTCAAGGAGTGAAAACAGAAATCCAATACAGCTCACTCATTCAGTGTGTGTTCCTTTGATGCAGCCGTCAGAGCAGGAAGTCAGCCAAGTGGTGCAATTACCCAGACCTTCTCCCTCTGACCCCTCCCTTTCCCAGATGCCAACAGTAGAGACAGCTGAAGACAATTCAGAGTGGAAGGATCCTCGCTTCTGGAGATCTGAGAGGCGACGCCAGCAGAAGGAAGGGTGGGGCAGGCCTGGATAAATGCTGAGTCATGGAGCCACACCCCACAGCCTATATAAAGGACCTGCTTTTGGCATTCCAACCTTGAGTCAAGCAAAGTCTCATCTAGTTTGCTGAAGTCACAACTTGGACTCCTGCCTGCCCTGAGAAACCTGGAAGGAATTTGGCAAAGCTGTAGAGGCTTCGTTGCCACGCTTGATATGGACTTCCTAGACCCGATCATTGGAGGGGGAGGGGGACACAACAGAACCTATGGCACGCATGCCCAAAATGGCACAGGGATTGCCTGTCATCTGGCAATGCCAGCCATCACCCCAGCCCAGCTCCACCGCACATGTGCGCGTGCTCCTTCCAGCCAGGTGGTCTTTGGGGTCTCTACCATGCTTGCATGGGAGGTACATCGCAGGGGCACTTGCATTGCATTTTGGAGGTTCATGCACATGTCCCCCTGCACCCCGTTTCGGGCCTGGAAAGCCACCAGCACAAACCTGGAAGCTAAAACAGCGTGGAGGGGGCCCGGAGTGTATGCACAGGGGATGCGTGGAAATGTGCAGGGTATGCATGTAAATGTGCAGGGGCGGGGTGCATGTGCAGGGGGGAGCTCGCATTGCATTTTGGGGGTCCGGGCATGTGCGCATGCATGCTTTGGGCATTTGGCACCAAAGAGGTTAACCATCATTGGTATAGGGCTTCCTGCCTGAGCAGGGCATTGGACTAGAATCCTCCCATGGTCCCTTCTGACTCTGTTATTCTGTTACGATGAAATTAGCCTCAGGATAGAATGATGCCACCTCAAGCTGGGAGGTATTTTTTTTCCCTACCTTCATTGCTCAGTTCAGATGACGCTGTTATTACATCTTGAGAAGAGTTCCTCCAGTTTTATGTAGAAGGCTCCATTTATCCCTCTATACAGTGATACAGTGAAGACGTATAGAAGAAAGTGATGGTTCTGTTTGAGAACATTGGAGACGCTTCTCCCTAGGCTTGTTGTTGTTCAGTTGCTATATTGTGCTCAACTTTTTGCAATCCCATGGACCACAATATGCCAGCCCCCCTCTCCCCACGTCCACCACTAGGCTAGGGTTAAGGTTAGGGTTAGGGTTAGGGTTAGGGTTAGGGTTAGGGTTAGGGTTAGGGTTAGGGTTAGGGTTAGGGTTAGGGTTAGGGTTAGGGTTAGGGTTAGGGTTAGGGTTAGGGTTAGGGTCTGCCCAAACCCATGCCCACTGTGATGACACTATCTATTCATTTATTCATTTATTATTTATTATTTCGACTTTTATACCGCCCTTCTCCCGAAGGACTCAGGGCGGTTTACAGCCAAGTAAAAACAACAATACAAAAGTTAAGAACAATTTTAAAAAACTAATTTTAAATTAGCTGAAATTGTAAAAATTTGCTAAATCCTATTAAAAACTGATTAAAACTATTAAAAAACTATTAGGCTAATCCTGCTCGATGAAATAAAAGAGTCTTCAGCTCACGCTGGAAGGTTCGGAGGTCAGAGAGTTGGCACAACGTTGGAGGTAGTTCATTCCAGAGGACTGGGGCCCCCACAGAGAAAGCCCTCCCCCTGGGGGTTACCAGCCAACATTGTCTGGCCGACGGCACCCTGAGGAGACCCTCTCTATGGGAGCACACTGGTCGATGGGAGGCCACCGGTGGCAGCAGGTGGTCCCGTAAGTATCCCGGTCCTGAGCCATGGAGCGCTTTAAAGATGGTCACTAACACCTTAAATTGTACCTGGAAGACAACCGGAAGCCAGTGCAGCCTGCACAGGATAGGTGTTATATGGGAGCCTCGAGCCGCTCCCACTATCACCCGCGCGGCCGCATTCTGGACTAGCTGAAGCCTCTGGGTACCCTTTAATCTAACCATCTCATCCTCTGCCATCCCCTTCTTCTTTTGCCTTCAATCACACTAAGGGTGTCAAACTCAATTTCATTGAGGGCCACATCAGGGAGGCCACATGGGGTGTGGCTATCTTGATACCAGTGACTGAGCGTGGCCAACTGGATGGTTGTGGCCAATTGGGTGGGCGTGGTCAGCTTGACACCAAAGTGCTGCCATGTTTCTTTTTCACATTGGGTAGACCGGGCAGAAGGGATCTGGGCCAGTCCCTTACATTTCCCAGGACAGCCCTGTGGGCCGGTCCGACCACATCATGGGCCAGATCCAACAGTGAAATCCCCCTGGTTCTATCCAGTTCGCCGAATTGGTAGTGCTGGCAGCGGAAGGCTCCACTCACCCGCTGGATGTCATTACGTCCCATTTTTTTACCATCTGCGCATGCGCAGGAGGTTCTGCACATGTCCCGAAAAGGCACACTGCATAGTACATGTGCGCTCCCACACACTCCCATTCCTGAATTGGTAGCAAAGGTAAGTGGATTTCATTGCTGGCCGGATCTGACCGCATTGCAGTCCGGATCTGGCTCGCGAGCCTTGGGTTTGACACCCCTGGGCTACAGTGTCCTAATCTTGAAAATTTCAAGGAATATAGCAATACATGGCCTCTCTCACAGTTTATACTTTCTTTAAGATTTCCTGGCAAGATGGAAAAAGAAATGGAAAGAGCTGAGGTCACTGGGACATTCCCTCCTGCTGGGCTGGAAAAGGAAACCTATCCAGAAAAGAACAATTGATGCTCATTACAATAGATGTTCATTACTAAAGAGCCAGCAATGTCAGAAACAGAGACTGGAGCACATGTGGATTAGCTTTCGCTCACTGAGACAACTAAATATCCTGAATGAAATTGTTCACGGTGAAGGAAGCAAAAAGTGAAAAATAACTCGATCTTGCCTCAATAGGTGGACACACCTAACATATCTTGACTGAGGTTGCAAGCTAAACAGAGTCAGATTGGCTGGAACACGGTTGGGTGACCATATGAGAAATCCAGGACTATTGACAGGATTAGGAAGCCAAGAAGGCATGTGGGAAGAAGACAATGACAAGCTACTTCCATATGGTTGCCATGGATGCATCTAAAACACCAGGAACTGAGCTGGTCTGAAAGATGCTTCTTTTTTCTTTGACCTCAGTGCAGGGGAGAAATGCTCCTGGTTCTGACCGGATCTAGCGATCCGGTAGTGATTGTGGCCGTTGGTTTGGCGATCCGGTAGCGATGGCGGAGCAAAGCTCTGCCCACCCACTCGGGTGTCATTACTTCCTGGTTTTAATGTGTTTTTTTACCTTCTGCGCATGCGCAGAAAGTTTTGCGCATGCGCAGAAGGTCTGCGTGCGGTGTGTGCACTTCCGAATCAGTGAGGAAGGTAAGTAGATTTTGCCCCTGCCTTAGTGGTGTGCTCTTGCCTGCTTCTTCCTAGGGCTGAGAAAGAGGAAGAGATGGAAAGAGGGAGTGAGCTTAGGTAGGACTAGAACTCCTGGTCTCCCAGTTTCTAACCAGGTGCCTTAACCGCTACACAACACAGGTTCCCGTTTTGTCTCACTTAAATATTCATCAATAGACAAATGTCTAATTAAGGTTCCCTTTCCAATAAAGAAAGGGACACGGTGGCTCAGTGACTAAGATGCTGAGCTTGTCGATCGAAAGATCGGCAGCTCAGCGGTTCGAATCCCTAGTGCCACATAACTGGGTGAGCTCCCGTTACTTGTCCCAGCTTCTGCCAACCTAGCAGTTTGAAAGCACATAAAAAATGCAAGTAGAAAAATAGGGACCACCTTTGGTGGGAAGGAAACAGCGTTCCGTGCGCCTTTGGTGTTTAGCCATGCCGGCCACATGACCACGGAGACGTCTTCGGACAGCGCTGGCTCTTCGAAACGGAGATGAGCACCCCTAAAGTCAGGAACGACTAGCACATATGTGTGAGGGGAACCTTTACCTTTACCTTCCAATAAAGAACATTTTAACTTTTCTTTAGAAATATGATTAATGTAAGAAGATTCCTTACACAGCATTTTGTCTATGTCAACAGTCCCCAGTTGGACCAGCAGCAGTGATGGCAATGTCGACAGCAGCGTGGCGGAGTGGGGGTGGGGTGGGGAGGGCATGGTTTTGTGTGCCCAATCTAGATTGTGCACATGCACAAATGCACCTTCATGTGCTCATCTACTGCTTGCACAGACTGGCTCCCTTTGGGCTACTGGCTGGTTCTGGCAACACCTGGTCTATGTGACCTATTTTTTTTCTTTTGATTGTGCATTTCCACCGTCCGGACAGGAAGAAGTTAGTATTGTTTAGAGTTCAAGCCTCAGAGCAAGATCATATATTTTGTAGTTGCGTACAAAATGGTCTACAGATTGGGGATCTTTGCAACAATGAGTTTACATTGTACAGCTAATATTTTTTCCCTGTTCAGACTTCACCTCTTCAGCCATCAATGGAAAACTTGTCAACTACATAGCAAAAAAAGCTCTAAGAGTTGTAAACCTAATCTTGCGTAGCTTCTTTTCCAAAAACACCACACTACTAACCAGAGCATATAAAACATTTGCTAGACCAATTCTAGAATACAGCTCACCTGTTTGGAACCCTCACCAGATCTCTGACAACAATACAATTGAACGTGTCCAGAAATATTTTACAAGAAGAGTTCTCCATTCCTCTGAAAACAACAAAATACCTTATCCCACCAGACTTGAAATCCTGGGCTTAGAAAACTTGGAACTCCATCGCCTTCGACAAGACCTAAGTTTAACTCACAGAATCATCTATTGTAATGTCCTTCCTGTCAAAGACTACTTCAGCTTTAATT
This sequence comes from Ahaetulla prasina, assembly GCF_028640845.1. NCBI lineage: Eukaryota > Metazoa > Chordata > Lepidosauria > Squamata > Colubridae > Ahaetulla > Ahaetulla prasina. The sequence goes on from NC_080541.1 coordinate 10,453,402, forward strand.
GCAATAATACAAGAGCAACCAATAGATTTAAACTTAACGTTAACCGCTTTAATCTAGGTTGCAGAAAATATGACTTCTGTAACAGAATCATCAGTGCTTGGAATACTTTACCTGACTCTGTGGTCTCTTCCCATAATCCTAAAAGCTTTAACCAAAAACTTTCAACTATGGACCTCACCCCATTCCTAAGAGGACCCTAAGGGGCGTGCATAAGCGCACAAACGTGCCTACCGTTCCTGTTCTATTGTTTTTCTTTTCTTCTTCCTATATATATATATATATGCTTATACCTCCTAACATTTACTCATATATATGTTTATATACTATATAATCTTTTTGTATGATGTTGTGACAAAATAAATAAAATAAATAAAATAAAAATAAATAAACTCAATTTAAACAATTTAAGGTGTTAGTGACTGTCTTTAAAGTGCTCCAAGGCTCAGGACCAGGATACTTACAGGACCGCTTACTGCCACCGGTGGCCTCCCATCGACCAGTGCGCTCCCATAGAGAGGGTCTCCTCAGGGTGCCGTCGGCCAGACAATGTTGGCTGGCGACCCCCAAGGGGAGGGCCTTCTCTGTGGGGGCCCCAGCCCTCTGGAACGAACTGCCTCCAATGTTGCGCCAACCATCTGACCTCCGAACCTTCCAGCGTGAGCTGAAGACTCTTTTATTTCATCGAGCAGGATTAGCCTAATAGTTTTTTAATAGTTTTAATTAGTTTTTAATAGGATTTAGCAAATTTTTACAATTTCGGCCAATTTAAAATTAGTTTTTTTAAATTGTTCTTAACCTTTGTATTGTTGTTTTTTACTTGGCTGTAAACCGCCCTGAGTCCTTCGGGAGAAGGGCGGTATAAAAGTCGAAATAATAAAATAAAATAAATTAAATAAATAAACTCGCAAAGCATCCCTGGTCTCCTCTCGAGTTGCCATAGGCAGGAGCGGGGGGAAACTGACACATGGCAGCCACAATCAGAAGCACATTCCACAGATAACTTAATCAAGGCTGTATCCCAGGTTATCTGCAACAGCTGGAGGGGCCTAGTCTCTACAGCCCGGGAAAGTGCTCCATTGGAGAATGTGATTGATGACACACCCTGGGAGGAGCGGGGAAACAGGGTCATAATTGGGCTATAAATTACTGGGGCAGACCTGGCTTCACTTGGGTACATGCCGACATGTTGCTCCTAATAAATAACTGGATTTCTTTTGAAGCTTGGCTTGAAGCTCATGGTTTAATTAGAGCATTTGTGGGAACACTAACGAAACTCATATTTGCATTCAAAGATTTGAAATCTGTTGGTTTTCTCTTCACTTTTGTAAAATCAACATATTTTATATCTGTGAGATTTTACTGTGAGGAGGAGACTTAATCCTGGCTTTAACAAGTTCCTGATGTTCTTTCTTTAAAGGTGATTAAAGAAGAGTTTGCAAATTTCCCCAGTTATGGGAAAGGCAGAAACCGAGAAAGGCAGAAATTTAACTTTTTTTCTGCCTGCGTAGGGATTGACTGATGTTTAAGTCTCAAGAAAGTCTCATGGGGGAAAAAAACTCTATATCCTTTTGTCACTAGTATTTAGACCTTTGCTCAATATTAAGCTAGAATCCACCTGACTCTCTATCTCTGTTCTGTTGAGGCTATGTATTTTTTTATTTTTTTTTGGGCTAGGATCAAGACAGAGATGGCACTCACATTGGGAAATACTGTGAAGGGGAAATAAAGGGAAAATATGACTTTGCTTATCTATCTATCTATCTATCTATCTATCTATCTATCTATCTATCTATCTATCTATCTATCTATCTACAGAGGAATTATTGAGTCTGTCATTTGCACCTCTATAACTGTCTGGTTCGGTTCTGCAACCCAACAAGAAAAACACAGACTTCAGAGGATAATTAGAACTGCAGAAAAAATAATTGCTACCAACCTGCCTTCCATTGAGGACCTGTATACTGCACGAATCAAGAAGAGGGCCGTGAAAATATTTACAGATCCCTCACATCCTGGACATAAACTGTTTCAATTCCTACCCTCAAAATGACGCTATAGAGCACTGCACACCAGAACAACTAGACACAAGAACAGTTTTTTTTCGAAGGCCATCACTCTGCTAAACAAATAATTCCCTCCACACTGTCAAACTATTTACTAAATCTGCACTACTATTAATCTTCTCATCGTTCCCATCACCCATCTCTTTCCACTTATGACTATATGACTATAACTTGTTGCTGGCAATCCTTATGATTTATATTGATATATTGACCATCAATTGTGTTGTAAATGTACCTTGATGAACGTATCTTTTCTTTTATGTACATTGAGAGCATATGCACCAAGACAAATTCCTTGTATGTCCAATCACACTTGGCCAATAAAAAATTCTATTCTATTCTATTCTATTCTATTCTATTCTATTCTATTCTATTCTATTCTATTCTATTCTATCTATCTATAAATGGCTCTGTGTGTGTGTGTGTGTGTGTGTGTGTGTGTGTGTGTACGTTCCAGCATAACTCTAGAATGCCTCAAGCAATTTCAACCAAACTTGGCGCACAGATGACATATTCTCTGAAAAAAAAATACTGTGGGGATAAGACACCCCTAACACCTCTCGGGGTGTGTGTTCTGTTAAGGTACAGCCTATTGTGCCTTAAAATGGCTTCTACTGTACTGCCTTAAAATGGCTTCTACTGTGCAGCACAGTGGAGTTGCCATGGTAATGTCTTCACAGTACTCCACAGGGGAGCTCCCTCTGGTAAGAGGGAAAATCCAACATTAGAAATTACGTTTGGTCCGGATATTTTCAAGAAGGCTTTGATTATTCTTGAGGACAAATGTATGGCCAGGATCAATCAAACATTACTGCAACTCGGCCTGCCTGCACCACTATGAGACCGACATGACGTACTTCATGCAGATTACATACGAGAAAAGAACTACCACGTCCAACAGCTTAGTGCATATATCGCGGACAAAAAGCCACTTCTAAATCAAGATTTTAAAAAAAGCATACCAAATGATCATGGGTCAGCTAGCAAAACAAGGTGGTATCATTTTACTTGATACTTTTGGGGCCACAGGGAAAACATTTTTAACTAATTTAATTCTCCCCAAAATTAAGGTTCAGGGTGAAGTTGCTCTTCCTGTCTAATACAGGATTAGGATGCGCTACTGGAATTCACTTGACTTCAAGTAAGCTATACCTTTATCAACAAATGGAGTTCAGGACCATTTGTATTTAGAGGTTCAAGCTGATGTAGATCTGACACTCTTTGCGAGTTAAAAGCCAAAGATTGTCCTTCAAGTTCACAGTTGCACTTCAAGTTCACAGTTGCACATGGAGAAGGGATCCTGAGGTTGTAATACATTTACAGGGACAATTGTCACAGTTCCAAACCAAGCCAGCAAAGGAAGAGACCACACTGTGAGTAGAATGGGTCTCTTTACTGGAGTCTCAGCTTGGCACATGGTGAACAATAGAGTAAAATGGTTTCTAGCCAGCATTACTGGCTTCTGCTAGCCAGCTGGCTATATGGACTCAGCACACTCCACCCTCCTGTTCCCGGTTGCTTATGGCTGGCTCCAGCAAGTACTCTTGCTGCAACCCGGTTGCTCACTGGCCGGCTCCAGCAAGTACTTCTTTGGCCCAGCTCTAGCAAGCACTCACCAAGCCCAGTTGCCCTCTGGCTGACTCCAGCAAGTACTCTTCAGGCCTGGAGGGCTTCTGAACTGACAGCAGCTGGCTTGTCTTCCTGGATCCTCTCCCAGCATGAGTCCCATCACCTGAAACACCCATCTGTGGCCCCAGGCATCCCCCTCCCCCTACTCATATGTGACAACTCCAAAACGGCACATTGTGGCCACTTTGAATGGAATGCTGTCTCGGACGTTGACAACAATTTTCTGTTTCTTTTAAGGTCCACCTGCTTCAGTATCCACCCTGCAAATCCCAAATTATCTAGCTATACAAGAATTTGAGAAAACATTAAGACATAGGTGGTAGCACTCACGTTGAAGAAAACCAGATTCTATATGCTGAAAAGGGGCAGGATTGACCTTGCAAGATGTTGGTGTAGTCATCTTGTTTGACTCTCCCTCAGTGGCATTGTTCCCTGGGCACACACAAGCTATTTTATGCCCAGAGAGTCTTGCAAAAGGTCAAATTAACTTGCACAAAAATCAATCCATTTGTTCCTTCCCAACAAGATGCAGATAACCTTGAATGGAACTGCTAAAAAAGATTCTGTAGATGTAAAAACCAGCAGAGAAGTATAATCCATTCATCAATATTATTGCCATGTTATAAGGACTTACTGTGGACATGTATACCTGTTTAGTCATATTCACTTATTAGCTTTCACCATTGTTTTAAAGATTAGACTGTAAGGAAGCCTGAGCATTGAAGAATTAATGCTTTTGAATTGTAGTGCTGGAGAAGACTTCCCTTGGACTGCAAGGAGATCAAATCATTGAGTCCTCAAGGAAATCAATTTATTTATTTTATTTATTTACTTTATTTTGTCACACAGTATATATAAGCATAAGCATGAAATAACTATACAATATATAAGCATATATATAAGTATGAGTATGTAATAACTGTATTAATTGGATATAATGAAAGGAAACAATAGGAACAGGAATGGTAGGCACACTTGTGCTCTTATGCACGCCCCTTACAGACCTCTTCGAAATGGGGTGAGGTCAATAGTAGACAGTTTTTGGTTGAAGCTTTTGGGATTTTGGGAAGAGACCACAGAGTCAGGAAGTTTATTCCAGGCATTAACAACTCTGTTACTGTAGTCATCTTTTCTGCAATCAAGATTGGAGCGGTTAACATTAAGCTTAAATCTGTTGTGTGCTCGTGTATTGTTGCAATTGAAACTGAAGTAGTCTTTGAAAGGAAGGACATTGTAATAGATGATTCTATGAGTTAAACTCAGGTCATGTCGAAGGCGGCGTAGTTCTAAATTTTCTAAACCCAGGATTTCAAGTCTGGTGGCATAAGGTATTTTGTTGTATTCAGAGGAGTGGAGAACTCTTCTTGTAAAATATTTCTGGACACGTTCAATTGTATTGATGTCTGCAATGTGGTATGGGTTCCAGACAGGTGAGCTATATTCAAGAATTGGTTAGCAAATGTTTTATATGCTCTGGTTAGTAGTGTAGTGTTTTTGGAAAAGAAGCTACGCAAGATTAGGTTTATAACTCTTAGAGCCTTTTTTGCGATGTAGTTGTAGTGGGCTTTGGCACTTAGATAATTTGACATGAAAACTCCAAGGTCTTTAACAGGGTGGGGGTCATCTTTAAGGTAATGTCCATCAAACTTGTACTTAGTGTTTAGGTTCTTTTTTCCAATATGTAAGACTAAGCATTTGCTGGTTGAGATTTGGAGTTGCCAAGTTTTAGACCATTCAGATATAAAGTCAAGGTCTTTTTGAAGGTTTGCTGTATTGTTGGTGGTGTTAAATAGTTTGACATCGTCAGCAAAGAGAACACAATAACTTGAGATATGGTCACAGAGATCATTAATGTATAATATGAAGAACGCTGCCTTGAGGAACACCACTTTTGACAGGAACAGGATTAGATAGAGCATTGCCAATTTTGACCACTTCTTGTCTGTTTGATAGGAAAGCTGTTATCCAATTGTGGAGGGGTCCTGAAATGCCGTAGGATTTTAGTTTTAGGAGAAGTTTATCATGTACTACTGAGTCAAAAGCTTTACAGAAGTCTTTGTAGATTGCATCTATTGCTTTGCCCTGATCAAGATTTGTAGTCCATATATTTTTTCAGTGAAGAAGTTGTAAGTTACATGATAGATTTTTTCTGAAACCAAATTGTTTGTTAGAGAGTAGGTTGTTGTTTCTAGGTGGAGGGTAATGGATTGGTTGATGATAGATTCCATTACTTTGCAGGTGACGCAGCATAGAGAGATTGGTCTGTAGTTTTCAACTAGGCTGGGGTCTCCTTTTTTGAAGACAGGGATGACTGTGGCTAGTGACCAAAGTTTGGGAAGAGAACTGGTCATGAAAGATTTTTCAAAGATTATGCTTAGGGGTTCTGCTATATTAGTGGAAAGTTTTTTTAAGAAGTATGCACATAGTCCATCAGGTCCAATAGATAGGGATGGTTTTAGTTTGTGAAGAGCTTTTTCAACATTATCTTCTGTGAAGTCTATATGTGTTAGGTCAATCAATCCTGGCTGTTCGTTGGAAGGACAGATACTGAAACTGAAGCTCAAATACATTGGCCACCAAAGGAGAAGAGAGGACTCCTTGGAGGGCTGGTGGGCTGCTGCTGGTTTGGACCGGTTCGGGCAAACCGGTAGTTTCAACAATCAGCTGGTTTCGCCCACCCATCCCCGCCCTATACTTTCCTTCTTTCTGGCTCAGCTGAGTGGTGCGGCACAGCCGATTTCCGCACCTCCGCTGTTCTACTTACCGAGGCTGCCTTAGAAGGTAAGCAGCTGAGCTTCAAATTGTTATATTTTGAATGCTGCGTGAAACCGCATTGGGCATGAGTACATGCAAAGTGCATGCCCACAGAACCAGTTGTTAAACCGGTTTCAGCCCACCACTGGAGAAGACCCTGATGTTGGGAAGGATTGAAGGGAGTTGGTTCGCAGCTTAGGCGTTCTCCTGGATGCACGGCTGTCATTGGAAGAACACTTGATGGCTGTTGCCAGGGGAGCTTTTTATCAGGTTCGCCTGATCCGCCAACTGCGTCCCTTCCTGGACCGGGATTGGTTATGCACGGTCACTCATGCCCTCGTTACCTCCCGCCTGGATTACTGCAATGCTCTCTACATGGGGCTCCCCTTGAAGAGCACCGGGAGATTTCAACTGGTACAGAATGCGGCTGCACAGGGGATAGAGGGAGCGTCTCGGAGCTTCCATATAACACCTCTTCTACGCAAGCTGCACTGGTTGCCGGTGGTCTTCCGCATGCAATTCAAGGTGTTGGTGATCACCTTTAAAGCGCTCCATGGCATAGGACCAGGTTACTTACGGGACCGCCTACCGCCGCCAATAGCCTCCCATCGACCTGTGCGCTCTCACAGGGAGGGTCTCCTCGGGATGCCGTCAGCTAAACAATGTCGGCTGGCAGCCCCCAGGGGAAGAGCCTTCTCTGTTGGGGCACCTACCCTATGGAACGAACTGCCTCCGGGGCTATGCCTTCTTCCCGACCTCCGGGCCTTTAAGCGCGAGCTCAAGACTTTTTTGTTACTCTTAGGGTTAGCCTAAGAGTAATTTTTAATTGTGTGGTTTTATTTCTCGTTATTTTAATATTCGGCCTTATGGTTTCAGATTTTTAAATTTCAAATATTGTGTTTTAATTTTTGTATATGTCTTTTTAACTTGGCTGTAAACCGCCCTGAGTCTTCGGAGAAGGGCGGTATAGAAATGTAAATAATAAATAAATAAATAAATAAATAAATAAATAAATAAATAAATAAATAAATAAATAAATAAATAAATGGAGAAGGGGACAGCAGAGAATGAGATGGTTAGATACTGTCATCAGTGCAATGAACATGAATTTGGGCAAACTCTGAAAAACAGTGGAAGACAAGGGGACCTGGTATGCTATGGTCAATGGAGTCAGGAGGAGTCAGACATGACTTAGCGACTGAACAACAAATTCATAAGAATTTTATCAACTAACAGTCAGTACTAAATTGGTGCTGGATAAGAGTTAATGAAATTCGAGAAGGGCTGGACTTTAGCCATTTTTTTTAAATTTGCATTTATATCCCGCCCTTCTCCAAAGACTCAGGGCGGCTTACACTATGTCAAGCAATAGTCTTCATCCTTTTGTATATTATATACAAAGTCAACTTATTGCCCCCAACAATCTGGGTCCTCATTTTACCTATCTTATAAAGGATGGAAGGCTGAGTCAACCTTGGGCCTGGTGGGACTTGAACCTGCAGTAATTACAAGCAGTTGCTGTTAATAACAGACTGTCTTACCAGTCTGAGCCACCAGAGGCCCTATATTTGTGGGAATGTGAGGATTCCAGGCTAATTACTCACTTGACTCCATCCCATATAGTTCAGGTATGTCCAACTTGTGGCTCATGGGCCCTATGAAGCCCTGGATAGCTAGGAATGCAGACCCACAAGACATAACATAACATAACGTAATGTAACATAACATAACATATAACATAACATAACATAAATATTATATCTTATATGTGGTATTCACACACATACACTTACATATATATTATATATATGCCAAAGAAAATCCCTCTTCACTTAATATAGCCCAGGCAAGTCACAGGTTGGACAACCATGATGTAGACTTAATAGAATATCGGAATAACAGAGTTGGAAGGGACCTTAGAGGTATTCTAGTCTCTCCCCTGCTTAAGCAGGAAACCCTATATCATTTCAGAAATGCTTGTACAATCTCTTCTTAAAAACCTCCAGTGTTGGAGCACCAACAACTTTCAGAGGCAGGTTATTTTTTTACTGTGTTGAATATGCAATGGTCACTGGTTATTGAGTCAGTCATCTGTACTTCTATAACTGTCTGGTTTGGTTCTGCAACCCAACAAGGCAGACACAGATATCAGAGGATTATTAGAACTGCAGAAAAAACAATGGCCTTCCATTGAGGACCTGTATACTACACGAGCTAGAAAAAGGGCTGTGTAAATATCTACAGACCCCTCGCATCCTGGATATAAGCTGTTTCAACTCCTACCCTCAAAATGATGCTATAGCGCACTGCATACCAGAACAACTAGACACAAGAACAGTTTTTCCCCAAATGCCATCACTCTGCTAAACAAATAATTCCCTCAACGCTGTCAAGCTATTTACTAAATCTGCACTACTATTAATCTTCTCATTGTTCCTATCACCCATCTCCTCCCACTTATGACTTTATGACTGTAACTTTGTTGCTTGTATCCTTAAGATTTATATTGACTGTTTCCCTATGACTATCATTAAGTGTTGTACCTTATGGTTCTTGATGAATGTATCTTTTTTTTTATCTACACTGAGAGCATATGCACCAAAGACAAATTCCTTATGTGTCCAATCACACTTGGCCAATAAAGAATTCTATCTATTCCATTCACTTTCCCAATGGCGATTTCTTCCTATGTGACTAGACTCCGTTCTCAGTACTTTGAGCCTAGCATCTGTAAAAGACAGTTAATCTAATTATGCTTACTAGCCTCTGAAGAAAACTCAACCATGGTAGATCATTCCATCAAGCTGGCCATTAACTTGTATGTTTTCACATACATGCAATTAAAATGTAAATAAATGTAATGTAACATTCCAGGTGAAACCGAAACAAGATGAACAGGAAATGGTTGGTAATTCTTGGCATTTACAGCTTCTCTGGATTCATGACTTCATATCCTCTACCGTTCAAAATATGGGAGAAAATAGTAATGAAGTGAAATATAGAGAAAACTATTTCTCTCAACCAAATACCAGGACTTTGAAAGTATTACTGTGTCATTTTTCAGCATATCAGTTTGAATCTGAATATGGGATTTATTTATTTTTTTTAAAAAAAGAAAACCAACCAATTATTCATTTTGGTATGATAGCAGACTAGCATCAGTAAAAAGTCAGACTCAGGGCATTGGAAATGAGTATACATTTCAGGAACATAATTTTCTATTCTGTGGGAAACATAGGCGATACAGAGAAGTTACAGTTATACTGAAACTCTTTTCCTGACATTTATCTCAGTTTTTTTCTGGGGAAAATTTTTTTTGGTCATTTCTTGCAAATAAATAAACACCAATGGAAGGGAATATCTGGAGCTGAGCTGATGTTGTGACCCAGGCCCAAGTAGGTAGTAAGAAACTCAGTCCGTGAAAAGAACAAACAAACTTTATTCGAACAGCTGAGAATTACTTCATTCACAGCGTCATTCAACTCAAATTAAAACAAATGCCTCCCAATACAAATTCCTCAGTTCTCTCACAAACCTTGGTCCAATTAGGCAAACTGCCAAAGGCCTGTCTTGGTAAGCATTCACAAGTCACAAAAATAAAGGCAAGAAGCAAAAGACGAAGCAGAAGACGAAGCTACCAACGTTGTTTTCTGGCAAAGCCCAAATGCTGTTGTTGGTCTGTTTTAAGCCTTATGGGAGGGGCCAATCATCTCTTGGTCCTACTCTCAAGTTGTCCTTTTTGCTTGAACTGCTCTTGCCTTCTGGCAGTTCTTCTCATGCGTGCATTAGGAACAGGCTCCTCCTGTTCTTCTTCCTCACTCCTATCAGTCTTCAGAGGCTCTGGAGTCCACACTTCACTTCCCGATGGCCCTGGCCCCACCTCTGCCTCCAACGCAGAGCCCTCATCCGGGCCTTCCTCAGCCTCCAAGACTGGCCTATGTTCTTCCTTAGCCTCATCGCTGTCTGACTCCGTTGCCAGCTTCGCAGGCTGCTGGCGGACCACAACACTGGCCTCAGTGAAAAGTCAGATTTAGGGAATTGGAAATGAGCATACATTTCAGCAACATAATTTTGTATTGTGGGAAGAAATATCCATGGGATTCAGTACCAAGCTGGGAGAAAGACACTGGAAACATGGGGACTGGTTGGAAAGATGGTTTATTGGTGAAGCACAACTACATGGGTTTGTAGTTCTGGGCAGCTGACAAAATGGATTTGAGAGTGTGGGTTTTTTTATACCTTCTTTGGGCTTTGCTCTTGAGCTTCCTGTTCCTGTGCAAGTACATGTATTCTATCGGCTGTTGTCAGATTCCTATGGGGTCATGTAGGGGTTATTCAGGGGTCATAGCTGTCTCTATAGGCAAAAGAGGAAATGCAAATCCTAGGTGTTTGTCTGAGCTCCCTGGTTTGGTTGAAATTTGGACTGCTCTGAGACGGTGTAATTAAGGGCCTTGTGTTCTGAAAGGGTGTTGGGCAATTCCTATTGTGGCTTAATGTCTTTGTCCTGTGTTGGATCTTGGGTGAGGGCTACTCCTACCATTCTGACTTTGTTCAGACTTTGCTGCAGGGAGTTTTGAAATATCCTGTCTTGAAGAGATTACCAATCTGCATTTCTAAAAGGTGGCCTCCTCCATTTCTGCTTGGGGCTGGTTTCTGAATAGGCTGGGCCAATCTTTCTTAATGGGCACAAAATATCTGCTGGGGCCATTAAGAAAAAACGAGTCTGCTTCCTGCCTCTAAAAAAACACGCTTCTACATTTCTCATTTTGTTGTTGTTGTTGTTAGTTGCAAAGTCATGTCCGACCCATTGCAACCCCATGGACTACATTCCTCCAGGCCTTCCTGTCCTCGACCATCCTCTAGAATCCCTTTAAGCTCACGCTGACTGCTTCAGTGACTCCATCCAGCCACCACATTCTCTGTGGTCCCTTTCTTCTTTTCCCTTAATATTTCCCAGCATGAGGCTCTTCTCCAGGGAGTCCTTCCTTCTCATGAAGTGGCCAAAGGATTTGAGCTTCATCTTCAGAATCTGGCCTTCTAAAGAGCAGCCAGGGTTGATCTCCTCTAGGACTGACCTGTTTGATCACCTTGCACTGTATAATATTCTGCCTTTTTTAATATTTCCCAAGATATTTCATTCTTCCAGGATGGGTGGGTGCTAACTTTCTACACTATTCTGCAGGAAGCACAGGCAATGTAAATACTGATAGAAGAGAATATTTGTAGCTCAGCTGAGTGAGCAACACTAACAGGATAAGTCACTTGTATATAAACAGAGAGGAAACTCCATCCTCTTCTAGCACAAATGATGTTACCTAGTTGGATAATGTCACTTTCTGCAAGAAAACAACCCAAGCTCATAGAATATCTTTCAGGTAGCCTAAAGCTTAGCTCGTATTTTACCGAAGTCTTTTTATAGCACGTGTAACAAAGATAAACTATAAATGCTGGGAACAGGGTAATTTGCTGATGGCAAATATCTACAACCTCTCCGAACATAGATGAACTGAAACACAAACTGTCTAGGGGCAGAGGAATTCTCTGACTTTTTGAAGGCAAAAACTCAACAATGTTTTAATGGCAAGGCATCTGCTTAGTAAGAAAAAGACCCTTGCTATTGAAAGGGGAGGAAATGTGGGGGAGGGGGGGAATCAGTCTTGATGGAATGTTCTGGCAAAACGAACACAGAGATAGTTATACAATAAAAGAAAATGTTAATAGAAGAGAATATTCGCAGCTTGGATTCGAAATGTGGGGTCATTGATGCTCTCTGAGATGGACTGTTTTCTTGCAGGTAACGTCATCAGGGCTAGAAGGAAGTGGAGCTTAAATACAAATTTTAAATATAAACAAATACAAATAATTGGGTTGCCCTGTCAGTGTTAGTGAGAGCATTCTTGATGGTTCCTTGGTTGGGTTGTTGTTTTTTAACTATTTGTAGTTCCTTCATTGAAGTATTCTTTACTTTTTATTTATTTATTTTGTCATAACATTATATACAGGAACATATATTGAAAGGAAACAATAGGACAGGAACGGTAGGCACTTTTGTGCACTTATGCACGCCCCTTAGGGTTAGTTAGTTAGTTAGTTAGGGTTAGTTGTTAGTTAGTTGTTAGTTGTTCTTGGCTGTTGGTCTAATTTAATCTTGGTGCTAATCTTTGTTCATCTGGGTGTTGATGGAAGATGAGAAAGTGTTTTTTGTTTTTATTTTGCTTCCTTTTTAGCTTAGTAAAAGTGAAATGGACTTCCTGTTTCATCCACTTTCTAACTTGTACTTCCTGTACTTCGTTGTAACTTAACCCTTAACCACAGAGGTATTATTTCGGCTACGCTATTACAGACATGAGGTCATCATGACCTCAGTAGCAAAAAGACATTCAATGTTTTTCATGGTTGGATCTAAAAATTGATGTATAGAGCAGTAAACCAAACAATGTATTTTTTAAAAAAAATTTGCATTTATATCCCGCCCTTCTCCGAAGACTCAGGGCTGCTTACACTATGTCAAGCAATAGTCTTCATCCATTTGTATATTATATACAAAGTCAACTTATTGCCCCCAACAATCTGGGTCCTCATTTTACCTACCTTATAAAGGATGGAAGGCTGAGTCAACCTTGGGCCTGGTGGGACTAGAACCTGCAGTAATTGCAAGCAGCTGCTGTTAATAACAGACTGCATTAGCAGTCTGAGCCACAGAGGCCCAGTAGCAAAAAGACATTCGATGTTTTTCATGGTTGGATCTAAAAATTGATGTATAGAGCAGTAAACCAAACAATGTATTGATCTCTATCAAATCCACATCGCGCAGGTCACTTTTTGTTTCTCCATCCTTGAACTTCAATCTTTCTTCTCTAATTTTTACATTGGTCCACTGAACGATGGCGCTAATAATTTCTTTAGAAAATAATAATTTCCAAATCTCAAAAGAAGTAGGTGAATTTCTGAGATTTCTAGCTGCTGGGCATAGTCCAGGTAACTGCACAACAATATTGTGATTATTGTGTTCTGGATCTATTGCTTCCAAAAGGTGCAGAAGACCATTTGAATTTGTTCTTGTCATGTAAATTATTGTACAACGTAGATTGTACCTGGTCATCAATTTCATTGGGAGATTCATCATCGCTGATGTCAGAATTTTTTTTTAATTTATTTACATTTATATCCCGCCCTTCTCCGAAGACTCAGGGCGGCTTACACTATGTTAGCAATAGTCTTCATTCTATTTGTATATTTATATACAAAGTCAACTTATTGCCCCCAACAATCTGGGTCCTCATTTTACCTACCTTATAAAGGATGGAAGGCTGAGTCAACCTTGGGCCTGGTGGGACTAGAACCTGCAGTAATTGCAGGCAGCTGCTGTTAATAACAGACTGCATTAGCAGCCTGAGCCACAGAGCCCGTGGCAGCAGCAGCCCGTGGCAGAATCAGCAGCAGCGGCTGGTTTCTCATCGTCCATTACAAAATTTTCATCACAATCCAATTCCACTTCACTCAGATGACTCTCTGCTTCTCCATACCATTTTAGAACAATTTCTTTGAAGTTTGGATCACCAAATCACACTCTTTTTGGCGGAAAACGCGGCCCCAACATTATAAGAAAAAATACATTAACAAAGATCTGCGGTCAAAATGACCAAAACTCAAATTCAAACGCTGTTACTGAAAACACCAAATAACTGATGCAAGCGCGATGCTGCATACACTCTTATTGGTGGGAAAACAAAAGTTATTTGCAACCAGAATGGTCCATTTCTAAAAAAAGGGGTGTTCCGAACATTTTGGAAAACTGTTGTGGTCACTATGACTACAGGTCTGTGGTTATGGGTTAAAGCACTATATTGAATAGCCCAAATTAACATAATAACAGAGTTGGAAGGGGCCTTGGAGGTCTTCTAGTCCAACCCCCTGTCCAGGCAGGATGGTTGCTTCTCTCCTTGATTAGTTTCCACCCATTGCTTCTTGTTCTACCCTCATGTGCTTTGGAGCAGGGGTCTCCAACCTTGGTCCCTTTAAGGCTTGTGGACTTCAACTCCCAGAGTCCCTCAGCCAGCAAAGCTGAGGAAATCTGGGAGTTGAAATCCACAAGCCTTAAAGGGACCAAGGTTGGAGACCCCTGCTTTGGAGAATAGTTTGACTCCCTCTTCTTTGTGGCAACCCCTGAGATATTGGAACACTGCTATCATGTCTCTCTTATTATTTATACTCTCTTCAAAAAGATATCAATCTATTTAGATCTTCTTGAGGGCCATATCAGACATTGTAGAGCCAAGATAGCTGTGTAGATTAGCTTTCAAGATGAAATGATCATCTTTATCTTTCCCCAAATGCCCAAAAATATCTGTAAGATAAACATTGGGGGCGGGGTCTACTCCCTCTGGATGACCCGAAAAAGTTATATTGGTGGACCATATGTTTATGGAGATTCTCAATAATCCAGATGATGTTTCTTCCAGAGGTGTTTTTCCCCCCCAAAAAACAACACAGATTTTAGAAGAGAATAACAGAGTTGGAAGGGACCTTGGAGGTCTTCTAGTCCAACCCCCTACTTAGGCAGGAAACCCTACACCACTTCAGACAAATGGTTATTCAATCTCTTCTTTAAAACTGTTGGAGCATTCACAGCTTCTGGAGGCAAGTTGTTCCACTGATTCATTGTTCTAACTGTCAGGAAAATTCTTCTTAGTTCTAAGTTGCTTCTCTCCTTGATTAGTTTCCACCTGTTGCTTCTTGTTCTACCCTCAGGTGCTTTGGAGAACAGCCCAACTCCCTCTTCTTTGTGGCAACCCCTGAGATATTGGAACACTGCTATCATGTCTCCCCTAGTCCTTCTTTTCATTAAACTATACATACCCAGTTCCAGCAACTGTTCTTCATATGTTTTAGCTTCCAGTCCTCTAATCATCTTTGTTGTTCTTCTCTGCACTGTTTCTAGAGTCTCAACATCCTTTTTACATCGTGGTGACCAAAACTGAATGCAGTATTCCAAGTGTGGCCTTACCAAGGTATTATAAAGCGGTATTAACACTTCACGTGATCTTGATTCTATGCCTCTGTTTATGCAGCCTAGAACTGTGTTTGCTTTTTTGGCAGCTGCTGCACACGGCTGGCTCATATTTAAATGGTT
The DNA here is from genome assembly GCF_028640845.1 of Ahaetulla prasina. Taxonomy (NCBI): domain Eukaryota; kingdom Metazoa; phylum Chordata; class Lepidosauria; order Squamata; family Colubridae; genus Ahaetulla; species Ahaetulla prasina. The sequence goes on from NC_080541.1 coordinate 10,468,981, forward strand.
GTCCATTAGGACTCCAAGATCCCTCTTGCAGGTACTACTATTGAGCGAGGTACCACATATACCGTTCCTGTGCATTTTGTTTTTCTTGCCTAAATGTAGAACCTTACTTTTTTTCCACCATTGAATTTCATTTTGTTAGATAGCGCCCAATGTTCAAGTCTGTCAAGATCCTTCTGTACCTTCAGCCTATCTTCTGGAATGTTGGCTATTCCTGCCAGTTTGGTGTCCTCTGCAAATTTGATGAGTTGGTGTCATCTGCAAGTTTCTTGGATTTTTTTTTTTTATTCTTTTGAAAACGTTTTGCTTCTCGCCCAAGAAGCTTTTTCAGTTATGACATGGACCATATGGTGGGTCAAAAATTTGGCCCTCAACCTCTGTTTTGCTACTAGAAGTTCTATTGTAAAAGAAGCTCAAGGTCACAAGCCCAATGTACTTCATTTCATGCATAAGAATGTCAGCTGAACAGCTCCCTAATTTTGAGTGCATCACCTTTGCAAAAGGACATAATGGGCATCTATTTCTGAAACGCATTCGCTTTCCACTCCATTGGCCTTTTGTATTATAACTCCTACAAACCCAGAGTAATAGTCAATCCAGATGATGCGGCTTGTAAAACTTGATCGGCTGAATGTAAGATTAATAATTTTGCTTTTAACCTTCGTTACATGTGTTCTTTCCCATTCTTGCTCTCCTTTCCTTTCCTTTCCTTTCCTTTCCTTTCCTTTCTTTCTTTCTTTCTTTCTTTCTTCCTTCCTTCCTTCCTTCCTTCCTTCCTTCCTTCCTTCCTTCTTTCCTTTCCTTTCCTTTCCTTTCCTTTCCTTTCCTTTCCTTTATTCTTTATTTAGGCAACTTAAAAGATATTTGTTGCAACAGCCATGGAAGATTTTGGCAATTATCAATAGACAAGAATAACTTCTAAAAAGTGGGTGGACTGTTTAAAGTTGCAAGCACTCTAATTTAAATAGCCCCAGAGGGGACAAAAAGATGTTTTTTTAATTAATCTCCTTCTGTCACAACATTTTAAAAAAATGTTATTCAGCCTATTTTATAGCTATGAGAGATTGCATTGCTCATTAAAGTGTTGTATACTTAAGTAGTATATACTAAGAAACATGCATAAATGTATGTGTGTGTTTCTGCTTTTGTCTTCATTCATTCATTCGTTTGTTTGTTCATTCATTCATTCTCAATCTTAAATCAATCCACTACAAAATGTTGCCCTCTTCATCAGCCTTCCAACAGCTTGAAAGAATAGAATAGAATAGAATAGAATAGAATAGAATAGAATAGAATAGAATAGAATAGAATAGAATAGAATTGAATTTTATTGGCCAAGTGTGATTTGTCTTGGTGCATATGCTCTCAGTGTACATAAAAGAAAAGATACCTTCATCAAGGTACAACATTTACAACACAATTGATGGTCAATATATCAATATAAATCATAAGGATTGCCAGCAACAAAGTTACAGTCATACAGTCATAAGTGGAAGGATATGGGTGATGGGAACGATGAGAAGGTTAATAGTAGTGCAGATTTAGTAAATAGTTTGACAGTGTTGAGGGAATTATTTGTTTAGCAGAGTGATGGCCTTCGGGGAAAAACTGTTCTTGTGTCTAGTTGTTCTGTTGTGCAGTGCTCTATAGCGTCGTTTTGAGGGTAGGAGTTGAAACAATACTGTAAGATGCTTCCAGTTGTTACTATTAACAGAATAGCACAGTTGGGAGGGACCTTAGAGGTCATCTAGTCCAGGGGTCTCCAACCTTGGCAAGTTTAAGACTTGTGGACTTCAACTCCCAGAATTCCTCAGCCAGCTTTGCTGGGAGCTGAAGTCCACAAGTCTTAAATTTGCCAAGGTTGGAGACCCCTGATCTAGTCCAACCAGCTGTTCAAGCAGGAAATCCTATATCATTTCAGACAAATGGCTGTCCAGTCTCTTCTTTAAAACCTCCAGTGATGAAGCATCCACAAGTTCTGAAGGCAAGTAGTTTCACTGGTTAATTGTTCTAATTGTCAGGAAATTCCTCCTTAGTTTTAGGTTGGCTCTCGCTTCAATTAGTTTCCATTCGTTGCTTCTTGTCTTACCTTCAGATGTTTTGAAAAATAGGTTGACCCAGGGGTGAAATCTAAAAATTTTCCCTACCAGTTCTGTGGGCGTGGCTTAATTGGTGGGCATGGCTTGGTGGTCAGATGACTGGGTGGGCGTGGCCAATAACAATAAATAATAAAAATAATTAACAAAGTATAAAAAACAATAAGAGGTACCAAAAACCAACTTTCACACTTTACACACACACAACACAACACAACTGACTCACACACAATGTAAAAGCAGCTGCACTTCACACTTCACACAGCCACAAAAAGCTCAAAAACCAACTTTCACACTTTACACACACACAACTCTCTCTCTCTCTCTCTCTCTCTCACACACACACACACACACAAAATGCCACATACAGCTTTCTGAGATTTTGTGTGTTTGTGTAGTTAGAGTGAAACACTACAGAAACACACCAAATCTCAGAAAGCTGCACAAATATTTTATTTTATTATTTTATTTTATTTTATTTTATTTTATTTTATTTTATTTTATTTTATTTTATTTTATTTTATTTTATTTTATTTTATTTTATTTTATTTTATTTTATTTTATTTTATTTTATACTTCAAATCCCAGAGTTCCTCAGCCAGCAAAGCCAGCCAATTGATCACCGAGGAAATAGATCAGCTAAGCGATTGATTCTATCTGTCTGAAAGTGAAACTCCTTTCGGGCTAGAAAAAGAGCCATGCGTTCATCAGTAATCAGGTAAGTGCCTTAGAATCTCTACTCTTACTTGTAGAAAACATGTTTTCTACAAGTAAGAGTACAAGTAAGGTTCCGCTGATGAGGAACTCAGGTGAGATCGCCAGAGGAGACTTTAAATTTTTTTTTAAAGTTTTTTTTTAAAGTCTCTGCTGATCTCAGCTGAGGGGCGGGGTCCTCAAAGGCTTTTCTTTTTTTACTTTTAAAGGCATGTTTCAGCTGAAGCAAAACCGGCTTTTAAAAGTAAAAAAAAAAAAACAACCTCTGCAGATGGTGCGGCTCAGCAGAGGCAGGGTGGGGTGGGGCCAGGGATTTTTCCTCTGAACCAGCAGCCGCCATCGCTACCGGATCGCGGGAGCCGGTCCGATCCAAGACCATTTTACCCCTGGGTTGACCCCCACCCCTATTTCTTTCTGGAAGGTTTCTGGGTCTTTTAAGGTCAATTATTATCCGGTTGACCAATTATTGTCCATCATTAATCTCTTTTTGTGCAACCTGACCAGCACTTTTCCATTTCCTTGAATCTACCTGCCTCATTAAGTAGATTCAACATACTCCTATGTGTTTCCAGCTCCATGTATCTCTTTCTTTACAATGTTCGATTATGTTAAGCAGTTGACATTCCACACTCCCCTCTGTCGCCTTTGTGTTTGATATCCAAATTTTGCAACTCTATATCAATACAGGTAATATACACTGGTTAAACAATGTCTCAGCAAGTCAATCTAGTGCTTTTGAATACAGTATAACATTGCCCAATTTAGCCTAGCTCAAAATGTGTTCTATGGTATTCTCTTCCATAGTAAGTCTTTGAGGGAAGCAGATGTGAATGTTTGACCTTGTTTGCTGCACGATTTTCAATTTTTATTGGCAAAGGTTGGCAGCTGTTCTTGAACTTGACTGGTGCCTTCTTCAAGTTAATTTTCAAACTTGATAACTTGGTGCTGTCATTTTATTCTGTCATTCACCTTTGACGGTTTCCAGCAGCATGAGAGAAAAGAACAGTGCTATCTGCAGAATGTGGGTTGCTAAAGTGTTTATTGTTGACCTTTATTCCTATTTCAATAAATAGTTAAGAATGTGGGGATGTATCAGGGGTGAAATTCAGCAGGTTCTGACAGGTTCTGGAGAACCGGTAGCGGAAATTTTGAGTAGTTCAGAGAACCTGTAGTGTCGTGTCCCACTCCTCCTCTGATGGCAGGGTCAGGGAAGTCTATATAAAGCGTGGCCACAAAGCCTCTGCAGCTTTGCCAAAGTTCTGTCAGAGTTCTCAAGGCAGGCAGGAGTCCAAGATGTGACTGCAGCAATCCAAATTAGACTTTGCCTGACTCAAAGAATGCCAGAAAGCAGATCCTTTATATAGGCCATGGGGGGTGGCTCCATGACTCAGCACTTATCCAGGCCTGCCCCACCCTTCCTTTTGCTGACGTCACCTCTCCGTTCTCCGGAAGCGTGGATCCCTCCACCCTCCAGCTGCTGGCTATTCCAGCTCGTGACTGGCTTCATACTCCTCATGTTCACATGCTGTGGGGGAGGGGTTTATTTGCTCAGTTTGTCTGGGCATGGTGCCAGGACTGGGGGCTGGAGGCATGCCAGGCCGTTCGTCTTCATTATCTGTCTCTGGCTGAGATAACAGGAGATGAGAGGGGCCTGGCTGCGGAGAGGGGGGCGAGCGAGGCACAACAGGTAGTAAAAATTCTGAATGGTCCTGCCCCCATCTATTCTCTGCCTCCCAAGTCCCAGTTGATTGGGAAGAAATGGGAATTTTGCAGTAACCTTCTCCTGGATTGGGGAGGGAATGGAGATTTTGCAGTATCCTCACTCTGGAGTGGGATGGGAATGGAAATTTTATAATATCCTTCCCCTGCCACACCCACCAAGCCATGCCATGCCCACCAAGCCACACTCACAGAACCAGTAGTAAAAAAATTTGAAACCCACCACTGAATAGAGGATGAGATAGGATAGGAGAAGGAGAGAGAGGAATGGAAGAAATGGAAAGAGGGAGGAAGAGAGGTTAGGGGAAAAGATTAGGAGAGAAGTTTAGAAAGCGGAAGAAGAAGGGAGGAGTAGGGAAAGGAAGGGGAAGTAGGGAAGAGAAAGGAGAGGAGGAAAGAAGAAAGTAGGAGAGGATAGAAGAAGGGAGGGAAGGGAAAGAAAGAAGAAGGAGAAGAAGGTTTGTTGTAAAATAAGGGAGAAGAAAGGGTAGAAGAGCAACCGTGAATATAATTGATTTTTTTCCCCTTTCTTTAGAAAATATATGTATATGTGTGATTAACTATGAATAAGAGAATGTACATTTATAATATGTTTATAAGAAATAAAATAAAAAACTTTTTAATAAAAACAACAACAAAACCCCAATGTCACTTTCTCCATTATAACACTAAAGCATTAACTCATTTAAAAATGGAGCACACTGCCTTCACTTTTTTACAATGTGAAGACATTCCAAATATTTACTGAGAACACATTTATTGAATCTGCTCCTTAATTTCTGGAATGTTGTTTTTATTGCAACTACGCAGAATGATTTTCCTAGTACAAGATCAACAGAACAAGATCAACAGAACTACGCAGAATGATTTTCCTAGTACAAGATCAACAGAACAGTATTTGAATTTTCATAAAAATTCAAATTATATATTTTCGGAATATAATTCAGTGTTACATTTACATCTTCGACAGCCACGTTTTCCTCCAGAGTTAAGTTCATATATATAATATGTGTAAATTAGTTTGAGATCATAATGGGGTGTGCTCAAATCATGAGCTCTGCAATATATTTGCCAACACAAAACCAAAAAAGTCCAACTCCAATTCTTCTATAAACATCTTTGGAGAATCCCGTAGATGCAGGATAAATTTTCTGAGGAATTAATTCCATTCCTTAATCACTATATATATATATATATGTGTGTGTGTGTGTGTGTGTGTGTGTGTGTGCGTGTGTGTGTTTTCTGAGGTTTTCGCGGGTGTTTGTATGTAGGTCTTTGGTTATTCGGGTTTTCTCCCGCGTAAAATTGGAAGTGTCTTGGCGACGTTTCGACGAAGTCTCATTCGTCATCTTCAGGCTTCAGCTTCGTGCTTCTGGGAGCAATGTGTGATTGCAACTGTTTCTTCCTTTTTAACTGCTAGTGGGGGTTTGAACTGATTGGGTGGGAGCTTGGCTGTGCTTTGATTGGATGGGGTTTTTTGTGCTCTGATTGGCTGGGGGTGTGTCCTGTTTGGGTGGGGGCTTGGTTGTGCTCAGATTAGTCTGAGTTGCAGGGGGATTTGAGCTGGTGAGCTGCACTACTGCTGTTTGGCTTCGTGGTGGTGCTACATCTTCATAGTGGGTGTCAGTCTGCTGCATGTATGGATTGGAGGGGTTTGAAATGGCTAATGTTGCAGCTGCGGTCTGGCTTCTGGTCCTTGGTCGTGCTTCCTGATCAGTGTGGGTTTGGGCCTGCTTTCTGCCTGGATGTGTGGTGGTGACATCTTGTGTGGACCTAGTGAGTGTGGGTCTGGTGTCATTCCTCGTGTTAAGGACTCGTTTGTCAATAAGGGCGGGTTTCCAAATGGCTGGTAGGCGGGAGGTATCATCTTGTTTGTTCATGCTGTGTGGGCGTTTTTCTATCTCGATGGCTTCCCTGATTATTCTGTTGTTAAAGTGTTCAGTTTTGGCGATAGTTCTGGTCTTTTTAAAGTCAATAACATTTATTCATGGTGTAATCTTGGGTCCATTGATTTTCCAAAATTGGATACAGAAAGCCTTCAGCTTACTTAAGTTCAATTACTGGCTGTTTGAAGTTACAACAACACTGAAAAAAGTGACTTACAACCATTTTTCACTTAGGACACATGATCAAAATTCAGACCAGTGGTGAAATCCAAATTTTTTTACTACTGGTTCTGTGGGCATGGCTTGTTGGGCATGATGTGGCTTGGTGGCCGTGGCTTGGTGGCCGTGGAAGGGGAAGGATACTGCAAAATCCCCATTCCCACCCCATTCCAGGGGAAGGATACTGCAAAATCCCCATTCCCACCCCACTCCTGGGGGAAGGATATTGCAAAATCCCCATTCCCTCTCCACTCCTGGGGGAAGGATATTACAAAATCTCCATTCCCACCCTACTCTGGGGCCAGCCAGAGGTGGTATTTGTCGGTTCTCTGAACTGCCCAAAATTTCTGCTACCAGTTCTCCAGAACCTGTCAGAATCTGCTGGATTTCACCCCTGATTCGGAAGCTTGGCAACTGACTCATATTTATGACGGTTGCAGTGCCCCAGGGTCATGTGATCCCTTTTTGCGAACTTCTGACAAGCAAAGTCATTGAGGAAGCCAGATTCACTTAACAACCGTGTTTCTAACTTAATAACTGCCGTGATTCAATTAACAACTGGTTGTAAAATGGCACAAAACTCACCTAATAAATGTGTCAGTAACAGAAATTTTGGGCACAATTGTGGCCACCAATTGAGGACTAACTGTATTCCAATTCTTTATTATACAGATGTTACATATTGATAATATAAACTACTATTTTGCTTTCCTGAGATTGCATCTGGTAATTTCATTTTCAAGATGGAACCTTGAAAATAAGTCAGGTTTATTTTATTAAATTTAGATGCTGTTCATATAGAAATTGACATGTATAAATTGCCTTAGTCGATTTCAACATGATTGGATCATAAGCAGCATAGGGTATACAAGATTATTATCCTCAAACTAAACCATTGTCTACATACTTTGTATAATATAATACTCCAAATTGTGTTTTTGGTATGCCCCAGGTTTAGATTTAATGTTCTATGCATAGAATCACTGAAATCAATATGACTTAAGTTAATAATGATTAAGCTTCATTGATTTTAATTATCTATTTTAAATATGATTCAATCTGAAAGCAACACTTATTTTTTCTTCAGTTATAGAATATGCTGTTGCCAGGGAAAAGTATATGAACCTCTGATGTCAATGGGAAAAGAGAAAAAAGCACTAAAATACCTTGAACTGAACTGAAATCAATTGGATTTAAAAGTGTTTGATTTTGGTTGGCTCTTGCTGTCTTTCTCCATTGGAAATGAACTACATTTCCATTGTTAAAGAACAACTTAGGAAAAAAAGAACTCCAGACTGTGGGTTGAATTAGCCTGCAATACTGCTTTCTAACCTTTGTGCCAGCAGTGCCCCTATAGATTAGACAGATGATAGCTAGATGATAGCTAGATAGGTACGTTGGAAGAAATGTCCATCTGGGTTCAGTTCCAAGTGGGTAGAAAGACACTGGAAACTTGGTGGCTGTTTGGAAAGATAGCTTTTAATGGTGGAGAGGACCACATGGTTTGAGGTCCTGGGCAAAAAAGGCACATGGATGAGAGGGAGAGAGAGATTTATAACCCTCTGTTGGGCTTTGAATTTGAGCTTGTATTCTGATTGGTTGTCAGACTCCCATGGGGCAGGGGGGGGGTCTTAGCTAACTTTGTAGGCTGTCTGTGTCCCAGGCTTGGTTGAGCCTTGCTGGGTGATGTAATCTTCCCAGGTGTCATATGGTGAGATGGGTAGAGGGATAATCCTAATCATGTTCTGAGGGCCATGTCTTAATCCATCACCCTGGAGCTGAAGGGGGGGCAGGAGCAGGGAGCTGCTTTGTCTTTAAAACATCTTTCTCCTTTTCTCATCCAGGGAAACATATTATTCTGCCTTTTTAATATTTCCTAAAATATTTCATTCTTTTAGGAGAGGGGTGGGTGCTAACTTCCTTCAGCTAGATAGCTAGATGGATAGCTGGATTGCTGGACAGACAGACAGACAGACAGACAGACAGACAGACAGATAGATATTGGATAGATGGATGCAGTGGTGGGATTCAGCCAGTTCGCACCACTTCGGGAGAACCGGTTGTTAATTTTCTGAGCAGTTTGGCAAACTGGTTGTTGGGAGAAATTATTAGGGCAGAGAACCGGTTGTTAAATTACTTGAATTCCACCACTGGATGGATGGATGGATGGATGGATGGATGGATGGATGGATGGATGGATGATAGGATATAGCTAATGCTCTTATAAGTCTCATGTATTTCCACTAAATCATTTTGTTTACAAATTGCTTTTATCTTTTGCTCCAAATCCAAAACTAGGTTAAGTCTGTACCTTCTTTCTCATTGTTTCAATTAGAAACAATTGCCTTTCAGTTCATGCATAGGGTTTTATATTTACACCAGAAAGATAAACATAATGCTTTTGTGGCTAATGAAATATCAGAAGTTAAATTGGTTTAGAAGAAACAGTTTGGAAAAAAAAAGGTTGGTATTGAATGAGTGGAAGATTATTTTTACATCAATCCAGAAAGCGGTTCCCTCATTGCAAGAAAGCGGCAACAGGCTGACTTTCGTTCCCCAGGGCCCCCCAAAACCACAGGTCATGGCCCAATACCAGACCTTGAGCCATTTGGAACTGGGATGCTGAAATTACAGTAACAGAGTTGGAAGGGACCTTGGAGGTCATCTAGTCCAAACCCCTGCTCACGCAGGAGACCTGTACTAGAGATCCGAACCACCGGACTGCCGGCCTCTCAGATTGACAAGCTCGTTGTCTTAGCCACTGAGCCACCTAGTCAGGCTAGTCAGGTGGGTGAGTGCGTGTGTTCACACATCCCCATGTGTGAGAGAAGCAATGCACTCCATTTGTGCAAACAGCAAGTGTGCGTAAATGAAGCTTCACACACGTGTGCATTTGCCCACAACTCATGTGGAACCATCCCCTCTTCCTCTTACCCACTGGTTCGCAAATCCAGATAGGTAGTGTCATGCCCCCGTCAGAGCCTAAATCTGTGGGGGAAGACAAGCTGGAACTGGAGCTGACAGAGATTGAGGCGGCGGCTTTGTTGGCTTCGGAGGAAAATGGGGAAGGGCAGGGCCGGTCAGGCTTAGGTTTAGGACAAGCTCCTAACCTTTCAGGTGTAGGACAGCTTGTAGGCAGGGAGGAACAGGGGGAGGAAGACCAAGAGAGGCTAAGCAGTGAACATGAGAGGCAGAGCTCAGGCAATGAGCAAGGACCACCCCCTCCTGATCTGAGAGCACGGAGAGTGGAGAGAAGTCGAGAACAACGCAGACTGAGCAGGCTATTCAGGAGAAGTGTGTCCCACCCATCTTCACAAGGCACGCCTGGGGAATGAGGCTTAAGGAGGGACATTTGTCTGGAAAAAACACTGAGTTCCTGAAATGTTGAGTGCCGACATTTGAACTTTCCAAGAGTCTTTGCATTCTTTCTGGCTTTCTGGACTAATTACCTGGATCCTTTGCTTCCTGAACTCCTTGATTTGCCCTGCTGGATTTATTGATGTGCATCCGTGGTGTACACAGTGCTGGGCTGGACTATTTGCAGCCCTGCTTGAGGTGTGTGTGGGTGTTTGTCATCACTTTGCTCTGGGACGTGCCAGAAACATGGGAGCATTTGGGAAATTTGGAGCAATAAAGGGGCAGTTTGAACTGCCAGCTGCCTGTGTTACCTCTGTGTTGTGCCCTGGGTCATCACAGGTTGGGGAAGTCTGAGTTACAGGACAAGCTACGCACCACTGTTCTGTAGAGGTAAAGAACTTAAAAAGAAAAAAAGAAATAATTGCATTCCTTAATCTGGTGCTAAGACATGTCCCTCATTCCTGCTGAATTGTAGACTTCCGTACTTTCAAAATATAAGATGGCTGTCTGTCAAATTAATCAATAAACTAATTTGATCCAGTTGGCATATTCATCGCTGTTGATCACCAAGTTAGGGTTAGGATCTTGGGTTCCATAACTGAATATTCCTTGAAAATAAAATGTAGTCAACAGAGAAAATACCCCTGGAAGGAGAAGTTATCAAAAAAAAAAAAAAAAAGATTGTGCAGAAATGAATAGATTAACCTTGATGATCAAAGAAAGAGAAGATTCAGAATATTTTAAGATATGGGTTCAATTTTACCATTGGTTAGAAAAAAGATATAGATAAGCAAATTGATAGTTATGTAAAAATATGGTATAATTATCCAAGCGGTACTGGCCTGATTTTTTAAAATTTAAAATTTAAAAATTTAAAATTTAAAATTTTATTCGGTATTTTATATGGTCAATTGGACGGTTTTAATTTCGGCCTTTATTGAATAAGTTTTTAAATTGTTATTTTAGTGTGTATATTAATTGTTTTAATGTAGGCTGTACACCGCCCTGAGTCCTTCGGGAGAAGGGCGGTATAAAAGTTTAATTAAAACTTTTAATTTAAAAACTGCACTGGCTACCTGTGGCCTTCCGGGTGCGCTTCAAGGTGCTGGTGACAATCTTTAAAGCGCTCCATGGCATAGGGCCGGGCTATTTACGGGACCGCCTACTGCTACCAAATACCTCTCACCGACCTGTGCGCTCTCACAGAGAGGGACTCCTCAGGGTGCCGTCAGCTAGGCAGTGCCGTCTGGCGACACCCAGGGGAAGGCCTTCTCTGTGGGGCTCCCACCTCTGGAACGAACTCCTCCAGGACTTCGCCAACTTCCGGACCTCCGAACCTTTCGTCATGAGCTTAAAACACACTTATTTATCTGCGGGACTGGATTAGATTTTAAAGTTATGGGTTTTAAGGGTTTTATTATTTATACTATTTTAAATTTGGGGCAATAGAATAAGTTTTTAAATTGTTTTTAATCTGTATTTATATGTATTTTAACTGCCTGTGAACCGCCCTGAGTCCTTAGGGAGATAGGGCGGTATATAAATTTTAAAAAAAAAATGTAGTCAACAGAGAAAATACCCCTGGAAGGAGAAGTTATCAAAAAAAAAAAAAAAAAAAAGATTGTGCAGAAATGAATAGATTAACCTTGATGATCAAAGAAAGAGAAGATTCAGAATATTTTAAGATATGGGTTCAATTTTACCATTGGTTAGAAAAAAGATATAGATAAGCAAATTGATAGTTATGTAAAAATATGGTATAATTATCCAAGCGGTACTGGCCTGATTTTTTAAATTTTAAAATTTTAAAATTTAAAATTTAAAATTTTATTCGGTATTTTATATGGTCAGTTGGACGGTTTTAATTTCGGCCTTTATTGAATAAGTTTTTAAATTGTTATTTTAGTGTGTATATTAATTGTTTTAATGTAGGCTGTACACCGCCCTGAGTCCTTCGGGAGAAGGGCGGTATAAAAGTTTAATTAAAACTTTTAATTTAAAAACTGCACTGGCTACCTGTGGCCTTCCGGGTGCGCTTCAAGGTGCTGGTGACAATCTTTAAAGCGCTCCATGGCATAGGGCCGGGCTATTTACGGGACCGCCTACTGCTACCAAATACCTCTCACCGACCCGTGCGCTCTCACAGAGAGGGACTCCTCAGGGTGCCGTCAGCTAGGCAGTGCCGTCTGGCGACACCCAGGAAGGCCTTCTGTGGGGCTCCCACCCTCTGGAACGAACTCCCTCCAGGACTTCGCCAACTTCCGGCCCTCCGAACCTTTCGTCGCGAGCTTAAAACACACTTATTTATCTGCGCGGGACTGGATTAGATTTTAAAGTTATGGGTTTTAAGGGGTTTTTATTATTTATACTATTTTAAATTTGGGGCAATAGAATAAGTTTTTAAATTGTTTTTTAATCTGTATTTATATGTATTTTAACTGCCTGTGAACCGCCCTGAGTCCTTAGGGAGATAGGGCGGTATATAAATTTGAAAAATAAATAAATAAATAAATAAATAAATAAAATAAATAAATAAATAATTAGAATATTGTACTTGCAAAAAAATTGTAATAGATTAAACTGAATTGAAGAAAGAAGAAACAACGAAAAGATGGATCCACGAAGAAAACACCGAGATGTCACATGGAAGAGTGACTGATGTATTAAATGTTTGTTTGTTTATAAAATAAAATAAAAATTATGAAAATAAAATGTAGTCGTTTGGGGGAAAAACACAAAGTCTGAAGCAACAATCTCAAAGATGTAGTCAGCGTTCCAGATTTAGAATTAAAACTCCTCCTACCTCACAAGAAACCACATGGGCAATCAAATGTGTCCTCACTTCATTGTTTTTCTGCTGCAAAGTTAGCGAGAGAAGCTTCTTCTAGAAGTCTGACTGATAACTTTTCAGGAACTGTTACATTCCATCAGGTCAATAACACAAATATTCCCAAAGCTCTTTCCGGCACAATAGCTTGTAATGGCTTCAAAAGAGCTGTCAAATTTGATCATGTCAGTAAACAGCTTTGATTTGGGTTGTTTTCCCTTGCTTTCCTCAGTTTATGTAGCAGGAAGAATAACTCGGAAACGTGTGATTAGAGAACAGAGAGGTTTACTTTCCTCTCTTCCCTAGGCGTTGCAAAGTTCAGAGCTGGTTGACGGTATAAACTTTACGGAGGTTGCAATTTTATAAGGACATCCCTGGTGGAAAATCTTGCATTGTCTTAGGAAAGCCTGCAAATGGATAGATTGCCTTCCAGAAATCTGGGGGGGGGGGTGGAGAGATTTAGAAAAGAATCAACTGCAGTGATTAATTTTTCCTTGAACTGGTAATAACTGGTCATATTCAATCAAGTCATTTTACCATTTGATTTACTGAATCAAAAATTATGATTTGAAAAGATCCTTCAAACTAGGGCTTGAAACAAAATAGAATAGAATAGAATAGAATAGAATAGAATAGAATAGAATAGAATAGAATAGAATAGAATAGAATAGAATAGAATAGAGCAGAGCAGAGCAGAGCAGAGCAGAGCAGAGCAGAGCAGAGCAGAGCAGAGCAGAATAGAATAGAATAGAATTCTTTATTGGCCAAGTGTTTTTGTCTTGGTGCATACGCTCTCAGTATACATAAATGTTGTGATCTTCCAACAGCCTGCGGAGCTGGCAGTGGAGTCGGACAGTGAGGAGGCTGGGAAGGATAATGGGCCAGTCCTGGAGTCAGGGGAAGGCCTGGATGAGGGCTCTATGTTGGAGGCAGAGATGGGGCCAGGGCCATCTGGGATCAATGCGTGGACACTGGAGCCTCCAGAGGCGGACAGCAAAAAGACAGAGGAACAGGAGTAGCCTGTTCCTAGTGCACACATGCGAAGAGCTGCCAGAAGGCCAGAGCAGCTAAAGCAAAAAGGATGACTCGGGAGTAAGGCCAGGAGATGATTGGCCCCTCCCATAAGGCTTAAAAGAGCAGCAATGGCTCATGGGCTCTTTGTAGGAAAGCAATGTTGCTACAATTGTTTCTTGTCGGCATCTCCTGTTTCTGAACTTTGTGGGGTTCTTGCCAAGAAAAGCCTTTGGCAGGGTGCCAAAGAAGACAAAGGTTTGTGATAAGGCCAAAGGACTTTTTCTGAAGGACTTTGTTTTGGAATTAATTTGGACTGTTCTGATAAAATATGTTTGTTTAGGACTGCTTGTGTCTGGTAATAACTACTTGGGCCTAGGTCACAACAATAAAAGAAAAGATACGTTCATCAAGAACCATAAGGTACAGCACTTAATGATAGCCATAGGGAACAAATAAGCAATCAAATCATATTAGGAAACAGTCAATATAAATCGTAAGGATACTAGTAGCAAGGTTACAGTCATACAATCATAAGTGGGAGGTGGGTGATACGAACAATGAAAAGATTAATAGTAATGCTGACTTAATAACTAGTTTGACAGTGTTGAGGGAATTATTTGTTTAGCAGAGTGATGGAGTTTGGGGAAAAAACTGTCCTTGTGTCTAGTTGTTCTGGTGTGCAGTGCTCTATAGCGTCATTTTGTGGGTAGGAGTTGAAACCGTTTATGTCCAGGATGCGAGGGGTTTGTAAATATTTTCACAGCCCTCTTTTTGATTCGTGCAGTATACAGGTCCTCAGTGGAAGACAGGTTGGTAGCAATTGTTTTTTCTGCAGTTCTAATTATCCTCTGAAGTCTGTGTTTGAAGAACCAAAACCTAGACAGTTATTAGAGGTGCAGATGACAGATTTAATAATTCCTCTGTAGAACTGGATCAGAACCTCCTTGGGCAGTTTGAGTTTTCTGAGTTGGCACAGAAAGAACATTCTTTGTTGTGCTTTTTTGATGACGTTTTTGATGTTACTGTCCATTTTAGATCTTGCGATATGGTAGAACCTAGAAATTTGAAGGTCTGTACTGTTAATACTGTATTGTCTAGTATTGTAAGAGGTGGTAGTATGGGAGGGTTGCTCCTAAAACATATCTTGCTTTGCAATCTTGGCTTGCAAGATCTCCAAACTACAATTTTCTGGTTCAAATACAAGGAGAAAAATCAACCACTTTATCAATCCGAGAACGTTTACGGGTAAAAGCAATGAATTTATCCTGTTGTACAAAAACAACCAGTACACTTATTACTGAACTTGTCATGTAAATGCAGCCAATTTTATTTGATTCAGGAAACTGGATATTTTTTTCTTCCCTATAATGACAGAGGAGGAGATTTCAGAAGTCAGAAGTCAACTGTATGTTTGTAGAAAGGCATTATATTGCTTTAAGGCTGTGCTGCATCATGCAAGTATCCTGATTGGTTGAGCTCCCTAGCCAATGTATAAAAGGACTACTAAATTATGGCTTGTGGGGAATCTACAGGGACGCTACAGCATTGTAAACTGATGACATGCTGCAACTGTATATTTGAGCTTTATGATCGTTGCTTGATCATGGCTAGTTACTGATTCCTCAAGATACTGACTGTTGTGTATTGAATTGCCGAACTGAAAGAAGACCTTGTTTGTTGTGCAAGTCTATGTTGGTAAGAAGACTTGGTATTTGTAACATCCCTGACTGACTCACTTTATATGTGTATGACCTGGATTGTTTTTGGACTATGTCTTTGCCTTTTCCCTAAAAGTAAAGGAATATCAAATCCCAGTTTGTCTGCAAGTGACTGTTATTGTATACAACCAGTCTCTGTCATTTTCATGCATAGGGTACTCTGCTCAACAGTCCACAACCCTGGTTGTGAACCAAGATCACCCTTAACAATAAACATTAAGGACAACAAAGCTTCCCTATTAGTATTATGCACCATGACTTTATTCTCTACTTTATAAAAGATAAGCCTCTCTTTGAAGATTAGCAGTAGCACGGAGGCTAATATAGTGCCACATAGAGCTTTACAGCACTCTCTGGGTGGTTTATAATGTAAGCATTATTTGCATCCTGCCCCCAACAATCTGGGTTCTCAGTTTACTTGCAAGGATGGAAGGGAGAGTCAACCTTGAACCAATCAGGATCGAACTCCAGGCTGTGGGCTGAGCTTGCCTGCAAAGCTGCACTTTAACTGCTGTACCATAACTTATCTCTTCGACTGATCCTTTACAGATGACATAAGCCATCTGATCAAAGTCCTTGATCAGTCTCCTTGTGAGATATGGAAAAAGAGTGCATGGGACAGATTGGGGAAACTTACTGAGAATATGAGACCATCAAGATTGAAGCGCTTTGCTTCTTTCATACCTTAGTGCTTTTCAATCTGGAAAATGGAATGTGGAGAATGTACGTACAGATTGTGGGTATACGGAAGCCATCAAGGTCACTGCTGCATCAAGCTGAGAAAGAGATGGACTGTTCCCATAACAAAAGAACATTTAATAATTGGATAGTGTGATCACCCAGGGGTGGGGAGAATCAGAACTCATTGTTGAACTGGGCATTTGTGCGGGAAAACTAGAGCTGGTTTTGTATCTTCAGTACCAACATGGTGTAGCCAATAAACTTTTACTTTTGGGAATTCAATTCTCTTGTTTTGGATTCACTAATTCGACAGTTGACATTGACATTTAAAGGGAATTTGAAGACAATGGTCTCTTGGTTGTCTACGGAGATTCTCAATCATCCAGGTCATAGTTGTTCCAAAGATGCTTTTTCCAAAAGGCAAGTGGATTTTCTTTCTCTTTTTTTGTAAACATTTTTTTATTTTATAAGCGGACAAACATACAATACATAATCAATCATTCAGTGTATCATCTAGGTAAATCTTTTGTGGTTTCTTCCTCTTCTTACTCCTCCATTCTTCAACCTTTCTTGATATTTTCCATTCATTTATTATAACCTTCTCTCCACTTTTATTCATATATTTTAATTTTCTCCCCATATTTCTTATTAATACATTTATCTATTTACCTTATGTATATCTCTTCTCTAACCAATAGTAGAATTGTCCCCATATCTTAAAATATTCCGATTCCTCTCTTTCTTTAATTATTAGAGTCAATCTATTCATTTCTGCACAATCTAAGATTTTTTTAATTACTTCTCCCTCTGAAGGGATTTTCTCCGCTTTCCATCTTTATGCAAATACTATCCTCGCTGCAGTTATTACATGTATAATCAAATATAGCAAGAGGATTTTCTTGTGGGTTTTTTTTTTTCCTTTGAAAATGTTTCACTTCTCATCCAAGAAGCTTCAACTGAATTGAATGAATTGAAAAAGCTTCTTGGATAAAAAGCAAAAGGGGAAAAAAAACAAACCAAGGAAGTCCAGTCATCTTTTGGAAAAAGCACATTTGGTCCCTTGGCTGTTCTGTTTTGCCAAAGGAAGAGGAAGATTGAAGCAAGTGTCAGAGGATTTCTAGAGACTTTTAGTATGTAAGAATTTAGCACCCACCCCCCTCCTAGAAAAATGAAATATTTTAGAAATACTTAAAAGGCAGAATATATTTCCCTGGATGAGAAATGGAGAAACATGTTTTAAAGACAAAGCAGCTTCCTGACTCTCCCCCCACCTTTGTCAATGGGCCATTAAAGCCTCAACCAAGCTCACTCATTTCTCACCACCTTTGTCAATGGGTCAGAGGTAGAAATTCAATTCCCCCCACCTTTGTTAATGGACCATCATTTGCAACACAATAGAACAGAAACTCACCACATGGCAAGGCTCAGGCAAGCTTGAGGGACAACCTACAATGTTAGCTAAGACCCCTAGACCACCTGGGAGTTTGACAACCAATCAGGATACTCTTCCTGTGCCCCAGAAAGTTCAAAGCTCAGAAAAAGCATAAAGCCAGGGAGCACACAGGAACTCAGCCCTTTTCTGTTCAGGAACTCAAGCCATGTGATCCTGACCACCATTAAACCATCTTTCCAAGCAGTCTCCATGTTTCCAGTGTCTTTGTCCCCACTTGGAACTGAACCCAGATGGATATTTCTTCCAACAAGTACATGATGAAATGTAGCATCTTGCAACACGATTTAATTCACCCAAGATGATACCCAACTGGAGTCTTCCTTTTAACTTGAAGGAGAGAACCTCTTCCGTGACAACAGAAGTTGCTTGATATAATGGGAAAACGCAGGGCTTGCCTTGAGTCATATTCGTTCTGTCTTTGTCACTGCTTTTTTTTGTACAATAGCTGCTTGGGGAACTGGGGTTGCCCACAGAACAGGATGAAACAAAGAAAACAATTGCACATTTCCCTCCACTTTCAACTGAAAGCATTCACTTTTCAGAACCAAACCTAAAACCCACTGAGACCAGTAAGGACAGCTTTGATTCCATGGGTCACTAATAGCCAACTCTACTGAAAACCTTTCTTTTAGAAATCATAGTTTTTGCAGGAACCGCTAGAAGATTGTCCTTGAGAAAAGTCAAGCTGTTATTTGCTTTCAATCATTTTTTTTTCTCCCCACCTCTACTCTCCTTTGCAAATATCTCTGGCTTTCTCAAATGGGCCAAGCTTGTCTTTGTCACTGCACTGCTATCTGTGTTGTTTGCCTTAATGACTTTGGATAGAGTGCAATGCTTTGATTGATTTTATATATATAAGTTGTCAGGAGAATGCAAGGGGAAGTACGCTGTTATGCCAGGAAACCGCAGCACAGAAGCTCTTGAAAACGAACCATTGGGGTTCTTCTTCCTGTCCCTTTTTCTTCCTCCTCCTCCTCCACCACCTCCTCCTCCTCCTCCTCCTCCTTTTCAAAACTTCTTTCCAATCTTGGAGAAGTCAAAAGGTAGGAAGAATTTAAGCATGGAATTTCAGAAGAAGGGACAGAATCATGCTCAGTATTACAACGCGGGCTGAAGAAGCTTCTTGGATGAGAAGCAAAACATCTTCAAAGAAAAACAAGAAAGTCCAGTTTCTTCTTGGAAAAAACACCTTTAGGACAACACAGGCTGATATGTTTTCAAAACTATAATCTCTCAGTTGAATTGAACATCAGTCTATCCAGACTGGCAGCTCCCAAGAATTAAAATAAATTAATGTGTAAAGAAATGTTACCACCACCACCACCACCATCATCATCACCATAACCATAACCATCATCATCATCATCATCATCATCATCATCATCATCATCAACAACAACAACATTTAGCTTCACTAAATGAAACTGGGTGATGGGGCTTGATAACTTGACACTTAGAGTTTGAAAATTAAGGAGTAGTTATGATCAACTTCTCCTCTTTCCTTCTCTCCCTCAGGCTTGCCCCACAGAAGCCTCACCTCTCTATCTCCTTCTCTCCCTCAGGCTGGCCCCGTAGATCCTCTCCTCTCCCCTTTCTCCCTCAGGCTGGCCCCGCAGAAGCCTCTCCCCTCTCCTTCTCTCCCTCAGGCTGGCCCCACAAAAGCCTCTCCTCTCCTCTCCCTCAGGCTGGCTCCATAGAAGCCTCTCTTATCCTACCCCCTTTTCTCCATCAGGCTGGCCCACAACCCCCCCCCACTTCACAGAAGCCTTTCTTATCCTACCCCCTTCTCTCCTTCAGGCTGGCCCCATAGACTCTAACCACTCCCCTTCTGTCCCTCAGGCTGGCCCCATAGATTGTTTTCTCTTCCCTTCTCTCCCTCAGGCTTGGCCCCATAGATCCTCTCCTCTCCTCTCCTCTCCCCTCCCTCAGGCTGGCTCCACAGAAGCCTCTCCTGTCCTCTTTCCTCCCCTTCTCTCCCTCAGTCTTGCCCCACAGAAACGTCTCCTATCCTATCTCCTTCTCTCCCTCAGGCTTTCTAGCCACCTCTCTCTATGAGGCTGGCCCCACAGAAGCCTGTCCTATGCTATCCCATTCTCTCCAGAGTTATTTTCAAGTTGGGAGGGGGAGTAGAACGTCTAACTAATTAGCATCAGAGTGTTTTACAATAATATAGGAAATACTAATGCTCTGATGTTCATTTCGAAAAATCCTTTCTTAGTGAGCACCTAGAAGCCAAGAGAAACATATGTGGCACATTTCAAGTTTGTAGGCTTTACAGTTCTAGAGATTTCATGATTATGGCATGAGTGGTTTTCGCTCATGCGAAAACCACTCATTACTGACCTCAGAGGGATGGAAGGCTGAGTCAACCTTGAGCCGGTCAGGATTGAACTCCTGGCACTGAGCAGAGTTTAGCCTGTAATACTGCACTCTAACCACTGTGCCAATTGTCCACCTCTAGATTCCAGGGAATAGGCAATCAAGTGTGATAGGCTGAAAAAAATGTCAATTTTTTTGTATGAATGGGAATGCTCTGGTTCCATTCAGTGGTCCAGGTTTCCTGCAGAAAGACAGATCTGCTATCATTTTGATCCTAGATAGAAGAAAAACAGTTAGCTATTTAGAGGTATAATTTTAAAGTAGAATGCACCCATCTGAGGTTGTTTTTTCTAATTAGATCCAAATGCATGCTTCACAACTTATCTGTTTTGAGGCAGTTGGGATGAAAGGCAAGAAGGCTTCAATGGTTTGTCAGTATCTGCCCTTCTCAGAGTAGTTGAAATCAGGATAAACAAAATAGAGAGGTAGAATAACCTCAATTTAATGTATATTATCCATCAGGCTGAAAAAACAACAACAAAAGAATTCAAAGATAGTTGAGTTCAAAGCACAGAAGAGTTTATTATTGCTACCTCTAATACAAGATTCTCATCAACTAACCCTCAACTCTAAATTGGCACTAGAAAAAGCTCAACACAATTGACTAGCGGTTGGACTTAAGTCTCTTGTGACAATGCAACAACTCCAGATTGATGATATATATTTAACCCCACCTTCCAGCCTAGCCTCTTCTTCTCCCATACAAACACTGGGTAAAATGCACTTAACATAATGTTACCCTGTATGTATAAAAATATCTCCCCATTATTTACAAAATAAATAAATAAATAAAATCCACACGTGTATGGACTTTGGGGAGCCACAGCCTTGTTTCATATGATCTCTTACTGGAGGCATTTACAGAAAGATCAAAAAAATTTTAAAAAAGGGGGAAAAAAGGCCAGTTATAAGCATTGGTTCCAACTCTTGCTTTACACTGAGAAGAAACATAGCTTTATACACAAACATATGCTCAACATAAACTCACACAAATGTGCAGAATAGTAATAGAGTTGGAAGAGACCATGGAGGTACAGAAAAATAGATACATATTAAGAGAGTTGGAACCTTGTAGGTTTTTTATTTGTTTGTTCGCTTGTTTGTTTGTCAAGCATGTATTTTATGACAGATACAAGTGTAAACATAATTATAAATACATGTAAAAGTTATGAATAAAAGAAAACATTAAGACAGGGATGGTAGGCACGCTGGTGCGCTTATGCAGGTCCCTTACAGACCTCTTAGGAATGGGGTGAGGTCAACAGTAGACAGTTTAAACTTAAAGTTTTGGGGATTCCAGGCATTGACAACCCTGTTACTGAAGTCGTATTTTCTGCAGTCTAGTTTGGATTGGTTTACTATGCGTTTGTATCTATTGTGTGCTCTTTTATCGTTTTGGTTGAAGTTGAAGTAGTCATTGGCTGGAAGGACATTGTAGCAGATGATTTTATGTACTATGCTTAGGTCAGAGCAAAGACGGCAAAGTTCTAAGTTGTCTAAGCCCAAAATTTTGAGGCATAAGATATTTTGTTGCGAGCGGAGGAGTGGAGGACTCTTCTTGTGAAATATCTCTGGACTTGTTCAATTGTATTAATGTCGATATGCAGTGTGGGTTCCAGATCTTCTAGTCCAATCCCTTGCTCAAGCAGGAGACCCTATACCAGGTATGGCTAACCTTTTTGGCACCGAATGCCAAAAACTGGAGTGTGTATGTGTGTGCGTGTGTCCGAGTGCCGGTGTTATGCCTCATCCGCTTTCCCCACAGCCGGGCCCGTCTTATCTGCTTCTGAACGCTGAGGAATGTCCTAGCATGCCTCCCGGCCCCAGCCCTGGCTCCATGCCCAGACAGGCCGAGGAGGAAGAAGTGCCTCCAGCCCCCAGCCCTGGCTCCATGCCCAGGCAAACAGAGCAACTAGACCCCTCCCCCTCCCCCACAGCATGTGAGCCTGAGGAAAGTCAATTACCAACAGCTGCAGACTGGAGTGACCCTCGCTTCAGGAGAATTGATAGGCAGCGTCAACAGAAGGAAGGGAGGGGCAGGCCTGGATAAGTGCTGAGTCATGGAGCCACACCCCATGGCCTATATAAAGGATCTGCTTTCTGGCATTCTCTGAGTCAGGCAAAGTCTACCTTATCTTGCTGAAGTCACTTTCTGGTCTCCTGTCTGCCTTGCGAACTTTGCTAGGACTTTGGCAGAGCTGCAGAGGCACGCCTGATTCGGATTTCCCTGACCCGGCCGTCAGCGGAGGAGTGGGACACGACAACCGGAACCAGGAAGAGAGCAGCTGTCCGACATGCATGCATGCATGCAATGGAACCCAGAAGAGCAGCTGGTGATGGCGCATGTGCCTGTTGTGGCCTGCTAGTGGAGCTGGTAGCAGATTTGGACAGTGAGGAAGTTGGGGAGGGACATGGGCCAATCCTGGAGTCTGGGGAAGGCTCTGACGAGGGCTCTGCGTCGGAGGCAGAGATGGGGCCAGGGCCGTCTGACAGTTATCAGCTGCCTTTGGAGTCAGACATCAGTGAGGCAGACTAACAGCTGGAGCCTGTTCCCAGTGTCCACATGCCCAGAGTTGCCAAATGAAGGGAACAGCTAAGGAACAAGGGTCGATTGGGAGTAATGCCACAGGTGGATGATGAATGGCCCCTTCCATAGGGAATAGAAGAGGAGCGAAAGGGGAGGGGTGTCTTCCTAAAAGCCTCTGTCGTGTCCCACTCCTCCGCTGACGGCCGGGTCAGGGAAATCCTTATCAGGTGAGCCTCTGCAGCTCTGCCAAAGTCCTAGCAAAGTCCTCAGGGCAGGCAGGAGACCAGAAAGTGACTTCAGCAAGATATGTTTAGACTTTGCCTGACTCAGAGAATGCCAGAAAGCAGATCCTTTATATAGGCCATGGGGTGTGGCTCCATGACTCAGTACTTATCCAGGCCTGCCCCTCCCTTCCTTCTGTTGCCTCCGCCTATCAAGTCTTCTGACACGAGGGTCACTCCAGTCGGCAGCTGTTGGCAATTGACCTCCCTCAGGCTCACATGCTGTGGAGGAGGGGGAGGGGTCTAGTTGCTCCGTTTGCCTGGGCATGGAGCCAGAGCTGGGGGCTGGAAGTATTTCCTCCTCTTCAGCCTGCCTGGGCATGGAGCCAGGGCTGGGGCCGGGAGGCATACTAGGAAATTCCTCCGTGTTCGGAAGCAGATAAGAAGGCCCCGGCTGTGGTGAGATCGGACGAGACACAACAGCCTCCAATGATAAAGTACCTTCACCTTCTGAAGGCAAGCCGTTCCAGTGGTTAATTGTTCTTGCTTTCAGGAAATTTCTCCTTAGTTCTAGATTAGATTAGATTAGATTAGATTTATTAGATTTTTATACCGCCCTTCTCCTGAAGGACTCATTGGTTTACAGCCAATAAAAAACACATATAACAAAAGTTAAAAACCATTTAAAAAACTAATTCAATATGTGGCATAACATTTAAAAGAAATAAAACCCCATTTAAAATTTAAAATCATGTTAAAATCATGTTTTTTTGTTTTTTGTTTTGTTTACATTTATACCCCGCCCTTCTCCGAAGACTCAGGGCGGCTTACAGTGTATAAGGCAATAGTCTCATTCTATTTGTATATTTTTACAAAGTCAATTTATTGCCCCCCCCAACAATCTGGGTCCTCATTTTACCTACCTTATAAAGGATGGAAGGCTGAGTCAACCTTGGGCCGGGCTTGAACCTGCAGTAATTGCAGGCTTTGTGTTCTTAATAACAGGCCTTACCAGCCTGAGCTAAACCGGCCCCTGCACGATGGAATAAAAGAGTCTTCAGCTCGCGGCGGAAAGTCCGGAGGTCGGGGAGTTGATGAAGCCCCGAACACAGCTCGTTCCAGAGGGCAGGAGCCCCCACAGAGAAGGCCCTCCCCCTGGGGGTCGCCAGCCGGCACTGCTTAACCGATGGCACCCTGAGGAGACCCTCCCTGTGGGAGCCCACGGGTCGATGGGAGGCAACCGGTGGTAGTATGCGGTCCCGTAGATACACTGGTCCTCTGCCATGGAGCGCTTTAAAGGTGGTAACCAGTACCTTGAAATGCACCCGAAAGACCAAGGAAGCCAGTGCCGACTGCGCAGGAGAGGTGTCACATGGGAGCTACAAGGTGCTCCCTCTATCACCCGCGCAGCCGCATTCTAGGTTGGTTCTCTTCTTGATTAGTTTCCATCCATTGTTTCTTGTCTCGCTTTTAGGTCAGTGGTGAAATCTGAACTGGGTTACTACCGGTTTGCTGGCTGCGCATACACGCTGTGGCATGCATGAGCAGTGCATACCATGCACCAAATGCCAGGTGCGCACACACAATGCAAGCCAAAAGGAGGCATGAGGTAAGTAGAACAGCATGCGGCGGGTGATCAGCTGTGGCACGCAAACTTTTTTTCCTTTTAAAAGCATTTTTTTACAAATGCTTTTAAAAAGCATTTTAAAAAATGCTTTTAAAAGTAAAAAAAGAGAGGCTCTGACGATCATGAGGCTCAGCTGTGATTGTCAGAGCCTTTTTTTACCTTTTAAAAGCATTTTTAAAAGAACCAGCAAGTGGGCAATCGAGCGATTGGGTGGGCATGGGTGGGGGCCCAGAGATTTTTGCTACCGGTTCTCCGAACCACTTGCTTCCATCGCTACCGGATCAGCCGATCTGTTCCAAACCGGGAGCATTTCACCCCTGATTTTGGTGCTTTGGAAAATAGGTTGACCCCCTCTTCTTTGTGGCAGCCCCTCAAATATTGAAACACTGCTATCATATCACCCCTAGTCCTTCTTTTCTCTAGACTAGACATATCTAATTCCTCTAACCATTCTTCAGATAATTTAGTGTCCGGACTCTCAATCATCTTAGTTGTTTTTCTCTGCCCTTTTTCCAATGTCTCAACTTTTTTTTTTTTAAGTGTGGTGTCCAAAATTGGATGCGTTAGTCCTGACTTATAAAGCACAGTTGTCTTTTGATTACTTTAGATCACCTTGCTAGTATATGCTGTATGCTTTTGATGTGCTTGATTGGCTGTTCCAACATTGCATGAATGCTCAATGACTTCTCACCGATGGGTTTGGTTTCCATTTAATTGGTTCTTGTAACAAGGAAGAATTGTTTCTTCACGTAATCCTCTCTTACCTTTTTTAAATAATCAAGTTTCAGAGACCGTGTCCTGCTGCGTCTTTTACTTCCCCAAACTCTGATCAGCCCTGAATTTCCACTTGTTTAATTTTCTCATTTATCCTTCAAGATCCATCCTACCATATCTGCTTCAGCTGGTTTTTGCTGAAGTGCCAGGCTTAATTTGAATACAAGGAGTCACTGATTTTTGATTAAAAGGGTAAAATGCTTAGCCGAGATTGAATAATTGGCTCTTACAATGTTCTCAACAGCTGCCCTCTAATGCGAGTGGTTCACAAACACTTGACTTCTCAGCATCATTACACCCTCCTCCATTATTTTATTTTTTTTAAAATTCCCATGATGGATGACTTCACTCAAAGGTTTCAGAGGTAAAAGGTTTACAATCAGATTTTCGTGCAAAGCTCGGTCCTTCCATAAATCAAACTTTGAATATGCATCGCTTTCTCTTCCCTACCTCAAGGTTTTCGCGCACCTTGCATTCTAGAAAATGCTCTCTCTCTCTCTCTCTCTCTCTCTCTCTCCCTTTCTTTTCTCTTGGAAGCAACTCTGAGTAATAGCTCAAACACATGCCAGTATGCCATTTATAAACCAAGGAATGGTTTCATCACAAAGACCTGCCAGTCTAAGCCAATTTATTATATGCTGTACAAGTGTTAAACTGCTTTAAATCAATAGCTAAGAAGACAGGGGAATACTCAGGGCGCAGTAAGTCATCGTTTTAATGAAATATAGATTATTCCAAGACTATTAAAGAAGTGGTTGGGTGTCAGGGAAATGGTGCACTTTTTTCCCCCTCTCCCCAGCGTTAAACAAAACCCATTTATTTTAGCGGAGCAAAATCGATATGCAGCTTTGACCTGCCACGTAACCTGAATGTGTAAGTAAATTTATAGGTGGAATTAGCCACTGCTAAAGAGGCAGGTTGCGTTACAGATCTGGCCTATTTCATCTGACCCAGTTAAAGGGTTGGTTGTGGGAGGGACGGAGGCACAGAACCAATCAAATCCCATGCTTTGCTTGAAAGGCACTTCACTACACAGCGGATAGCACCGTGGGATGACTTAACATGGTTTGCAGTGTTGGAAGGAAAACCCATCCCGTTCAGTTCCAGTCTGGGAGAAAGACACTGGAAACGTGGAGGCTGATTGGAAAAATGGTTTATTGGTGAACAGGACCACATGGGTTTGAAGTCCTGGGTAACTGACCACATGGAGTGGAGACTGAGGGTTATTTATACCCTCTCTTGGCCTTTGAACGTGAACTTTCTGTTCCTGTGGCAAGAGCATGTATTCTATTGGCTGCTGTCAGACTCCCACGTGGAATCATGTTTGTCTGACTCAAGTTTGGTTGAACCTTGGGCTGATGTAATGTCCCCAAGTGAATTTGCAATGCAGTGAGCCCTGCTGCTAGATGGGTTAATCCTATTATGTCCCGAAGGGTCATGTCTTAATCCCATGACCCAGTCCTGCTCAATGGGCACCAAATATCTGCTGGGAGCAGGGAGCTGCTCTTTGTCTTTAAAAACATGTTTCTCCATTTCTCGACCAGGGAAATATAATATTCTGCCTTTTTAATATTTCCTAGAATATTTCGTTATTCTAGGAGAGGGGTGGGTGCTAACCTTCTATACCGTGTTGGAAGGAAAATCCATCTGGTTCAGTTCCATTCCGGGAGAGAGGCACTGGGAAATAAAATGGAGGCTGACTGGAAAGAAAAGTTCCATTTATTGAAGAAGCAAAACGACCAACTACATGTGATTTTGGGACAGCTAACAAAATGGAGTTGAGAGTGGGTGGGTTTCTATACCTTCTCTGGGTTTTGTATTTGAGCTTCCTGTTCCTGTGCAAGGACATGCATTCTATTGGCTGTTGTCAGATTCCTATGGGGTTATGGCTGGCAGAAGGGGAAATGCAAATGCTAGGTGTTTGTCAAGATTAACTATCTTGTCAACTTTTAGCTTGTCTAATTGTGTTGCTAAATTCTGGGTGTTTGTCTGAGCTAATCTGATGTTTCTGTCTGGCCCGGTCTTTCTGAATGGATTACCAAATCTGCATTTCTAAAAGCTGGCCTCCTCAGTTTCTCCTGCGTGAGAGAAACTGTGGCTGGTTTCTGTCTCCCTTAAGATTTGTTATTTCTCCTTTACGGGAAATATTTTATCCTGCCTTTTTAATGTTTCCCAAAATATTGCATTCTTCCAGGGGTGGGGCCTTCCTGCAGCAGGAACCATGCTAAACCTGGCTGACTGTCTCATTTTGTTGAAACCTACTGAAGTGTGAAGCGAGGTTTCCTATATTTCTTATATGGTTTCGGTGTGTTTACTGGGATCATCCACAAATACTGGAGATCAAATATCTGAGATACACATGTACAAACACTAGACAGTACTACCCCTACTATTAGCCAATGGGAGAGAGCTGCTGTCGTGTCCCACTCCTCCTCTGACGGCCGGGTCGAGGAAGTCTGTATCAAGCGTGGCCACAAAGCCTCTGCAGCTTTGCCAAAGTTCTGTCAGAGTTCTCAGGGCAGGCAGGAGTCCAAGATGTGACTTCAGCAATCCAAATTAGACTTTGCCTGACTCAAAGAATGCCAGAAAGCAGATCCTTAATATAGGCCATGGGGTGTGGCTCCATGACTCAGCACTTATCCAGGCCTGCCCCTCCCTTCCTTTTGCTGACGTTGCCTCTCCATTCTCCGGAAGCATGGATCCCTCCATCCTCCAGCTGCCGACAATTCCAGCTCGTGACTGGTTTCATACTCCTCATGTTCACATGCTGTGGGGGAAGGGTTTATTTGCTCAGTTTGTCCGGGCATGGTGCCAGGACTGGGGGCTGAAGGCATGCCAGGCCGTTCGTCTTCATTATCCATCTCTGGCTGAGATAACAGGAGATGAGAGGGGCCCGGCTGTGGAGAGGGGGGCGAGCAAGGCACAACAGCTGCCTTGCCAGATTTTGATGGATGGCAGAGAAATGTTTCCAGAGAGAGGGATGGTCCATGTAACCAGCTCTGCTGCCTTCAAGGGCAGAGGTAACAGTAACGGTAACAGAGTTGGAAGGGACCTTGGAGGTCATCTAGTCCAACCCCCTGCTCACGCAGGAGACCTGTACTAGGGATTCAAACCACTGAACTGCTGAGCTTTCTGATCGACAAGCTCAGTATCTTAGCCACTGAGCCTCTTAGTCAGGTATCCCGCCCCCCCAAAAAAAATCCTATTAAGGAAAGGTCTCGGCCATTAATACAATTCTCATGGAATGGAAGTGATTTGGTATCATTCAGACGACGAAATGAGCTAGATTAGCCCTCAGGCAAAGCACGTGGGAGAAAATTTGTAGCTCCAGTTGAAATGAGGGATCCTTGAGTTTGGTTGTTTTCTTGCAGAGGTTTCTTGCAGTGCGCTGACAATGTTACCTAGTTTGGGTAATGAAACTTCTGGAAGAAAACAACTAAGCTCAGAGAGCACCAAGGATGTTTCACATCACCCCCAATAACAAGTCATGGAGAGTAGAGTAGAGTAGAATGGAGTGGAGTGGAGTGGAGTGGAGTGGAGTGGAATGGAATGGAATGGAATAGAATAGAATAGAATAGAATAGAATAGAATAGAATAGAATAGAATAGGGAAAGAATGAAAAGGAATAGAGTAGAGTAGAGTAGAGTAGAGTAGAGTAGAGTAGAGTAGAGTAGAGTAGAGTAGAGTAGAGTAGAATAGAATAGAATAGAATAGAATAGAATAGAATAGAATAGAATAGAATAGAATAGGGAAAGAATGAAAAGGCATAGAGTAGAGTAGAGTAGAGCAGAGTAGAGTAGAGTAGAACAGAATAGAACAGACTAGAATAGAATAGAATAAGGAAAGAATGAAAAGGAATAGAGTAGAGTAGAGTAGAGTAGAGTAGAGTAGAGTAGAATAGAATAGAATAGAATAGAATAGAATAGAATAGAATAGAATAGAATAGAGAAAGAATGAAAAGGAATGGAATG
This sequence comes from Ahaetulla prasina, assembly GCF_028640845.1. NCBI lineage: Eukaryota > Metazoa > Chordata > Lepidosauria > Squamata > Colubridae > Ahaetulla > Ahaetulla prasina. Next base: position 10,498,161 of record NC_080541.1, read on the forward strand.
GAATGGAATAGAGAAAGAATGAAAAGGAATGGAATGGAATGGAATGGAATGGAATGGAATGGAATGGAATGGAATGGAGCAGAGCGGACTGGAGCAAGCAGAGCAGAGCAGAGCAGAGCAGAGCAGAGCAGAGCAGAGCAGAGCAGAGCAGAGCAGAGCAGAGCAGAGCAGAACAGAACAGAATATGGAGTGGAATGGAATGGAACAGAACAGAATAGAATAGAAAACTTTGTCACTTTAAATGTACACTAATCAGCACACATAAAGAGCACAAGCGTGCCTACCGTTCCTGTCCTAATATTCCTTTTAATTGTATCCAATTCGTATAGTTATTACATACTTATGCTTATATATATGCTTATATATCGTATAGTTATTTTATGCTTATGCCTAGATATACTGTTGTGACAAATAAATAAATAAATAAACAAACAAACAAACATTAACATGAAAATTTGTTGCATTCAGCTCTCAAGGGATAACCATTATGCATATACCCACATGCGCACACATATGTGACACAGAGAAACATCACAGTCTATTTTGAATGTATGCATATATATATATATATGTGCATAATGAAAAAAAAGAAAAACAAAAGAATCCTGCGAGTTTACAAGACGAATGGCAGAAGGAACAAAGCTGTTACAGAATGTAGTACTCCTGCTATAGATACTTTGAAACCTCTTCCCCGAGGGGAGCATCAGAAACAGACCATGAAGTGGGTGTGTGGGGTCTCTAACAATGCTTTGAGCTCAGTGAGCCTGTGTGCTTAAATGTACTTTATGGAAGTACACCCAATTATTGTGGATCAGTTCATTCACGCTGATATAGTTCTTCCAGGATCCTTCTACAGTCTGCTGATCATAGCTAAAGTGTTGGGTAGAAAGGGAGGAACTGGAGATTGTCCTCAAGAGAAGTCAGAGGAAACTGATGATCTTGCCGAAGTTCTTGTCTTCTTCTAACTGAAGAGGGCCATGCAGTGCATTGAGCACATGGGAGAAGAAATATCTCGGTCCCTTAATAGAAGCAGAAAATTTGGAAATTAAGCTCAGCAGGTACAATCAGCCTGTGCCGTTTTCCAATGAGATCGTTTGTCCTTGTACCGAAGTGTGTTGATTATATTATTGCTTTCTGCTTCTTTCTCCCTGGCTCGCCCACCCACCCACCCTCCTCCACATCTTTCCCCAATTTCCCCCGCTGCTTTTAATAAAATGAATCAAAAGCGCTTGAGAATAATTTGTAATAAAGCAAATGTTTTCCCACACAGATGTTCTTGTTGTTTCATCCTACGGGCCCTGAATTCCAAGAAGTCAGATTGAATAAGCAAGGTGATGTTAATGCTCATCCACCGAGCAGGTCTCATCTCTGGAACTCCGGTAGACTTTCTGAAGTAGTATCGATTATTCTGGAAATTCTTAACAGAGCTTTGCAGGCAGCCCAAATTTTCAGCCTAGCCTGGATCTTTGCTAATAATATGTTAGTCCCAACAAAAGCATCTGCTTACCTGATCAAATTGTAGCTGCAGATGTTTGATCTTGAAAAAGAGACTACTGCAAAGTTGTTTTCTTCTCTTTGGATCACGGCTGTCCAACTTGGCAACTTGAAGACTTGTGGACTTGAAGACTTGTAGACTATATGTCCCGGAATTCCTCAGTCAGTATGACTGGCTGGGGAATTCTGGGAGGTGAAGTCACAAGTCTTCAAGTTGCCAAGGTTAGATTAAGGTTTAGATTAAGCATGACTAGTAATTTAGAAGGAAGTGTTATTCTTGTATTTGGAGTTTGGGAATTTTCAAGCAGTTTGATAACTTTGGGCCAGTCATGCTCCACCTTCCTCACTGAATGGCCTCATTTAGTGGAAATATAATATAATTTAAGACTTGTGATTGACAAGCACAGGAAATCAGGAATCCAGGTAGTTCAAATGAATATAGGTAGTATAGTATCGTATCGTATCGTATCGTATCGTATCGTATCGTATCGTATCGTATCGTATCGTATCGTATCGTATCATATAGTATACTATACTGTAGTATAGTATAATATACCTGGAGGAGCATTGTCCATGGGATCGCGATGGATCAGACACAACTTCGCAACTAACAACAACAAAGTATAGTATAGTATAGTATAGTATAGTATAGTATAGTATAGTATAGTATAGTATAGTATAGTATAGTATAGTATAGTATAGTATAGTATAGTATAGTATAGTATAGTATTGTATTGTATTGTATTGTATTGTATTGTATTGTATTGTATTGTATTATATTATATTATATTATATTATATTATATTATATTATATTATATTATATTATATTATATTATATTATATTGCTAAAGTTCTCTATAAGAATCTGAACTACTAACAGTCAAAGCACATTGGCAGTAGATAAGAGTCAGTGGAATTCAAGATGGGCTGGAATAGATCATTTGGGAGCACAAAGAAACTCGAGACTGATGACACGTTTGACCCTTCCCTCAGGCTCAGCCTGGTCATCCCCTTCAGTTATCTTCCTGTTACTTTAGGACTATCGTATCTGGAAAGCAGACCCTATTTCCACACGGTATTGTATGCTGCACTAAGGTCAGTGAACACAGCTGTGGTTTTTAGGCCTCGTTGGAAACCGGCCTCAATATGTCCTATTAGGCTCAGCACCTGATATCTGTTGCCATGTATTTAGAGAGTCAGGAGTTCTACAAAGATGTCTGGCTGCCAACTGTCATTAACTGCCAATTCTTCAGTGTAGTCTGGCTGCCAATTGTTGCTGGTTGTTTGGTTCACACTACCGCGCTATCCAGGGTGCACCATGAGGAGTCAAACTAGCATCACGCACCCTTCACATCGTACCCATCATGGTGTCTGCCAGGAAGTGGGGTCTTGTCTCTATCCCCAGTGTGACTGTGGTGCTCCTCGACAAAATATCCATCACATTATGTCTGAATGCCCATCAAGAGCTTTTTCAATATAGACCATCCTGTGGTTATAGACCATTTAGGCAAGAAAAACAAGATGCACAGGTACAGCATATGTGGTACCTTGTTCAATAGTAATAACTTTGAGAGGGATCTTGGAGTCCTAGTGGACAACCATTTAGATATGAGCCAGGAGTGTGCAGCAGCTGCCAAAAAAGCCAGCACAGTCCTGGCCTACATAAACAGAGGGATAGAATCAAGATTTCATGAAGTGTTAACACCACTTTATAATGCCTTGGTAAGGCCACACTTGGAATACTGCATTCAGTTTTGGTTGCCATGAAGTAAAAAGATATTGAGTTCAGAGAACAGCTGCAAAGATGATTAGGGAACTGGAAGCTAAAATATATGAAGGACGGTTGCAGGAACTGGGTATGTCTAGTTTAATGAAAAGAAGGATTGGGGAGACACAATAGCCATGTTCCATTATCTCAGGGGCTGCCGCAAAGAAGAGGGAGCCAAGCTATTTTCCAAAGCACCTGAGGGCAGGACAAGAAGCAATGGGTGGAAACTAATAAAGGAGAGAAGCAACCTAGAACTAAGGAGAAATTTCCTGACAGTTAGAACAATTAATCAGTGGAACGACTTGCCTGCAGAAGTTGTGAATGCTCCAACACTGGAAATTTTTAAGAAAATGTTGGATAACCATCTGTCTGAGATGGTGTAGAGTTTCCTGCCTGGGCAGGGGGTTGGACTAGAAGGCCTCCAAGGTCCCTTCCAACTCTGTTGTTATGTTATGTTATGTTAATGGTCAATACCCATTGCAATATTGCTTCTTGATCTATGTTTCCCAAAGAAATGGTTCTACGCTGTATTGATTATCCTGGATTTTATTCCAGGCATCTTTTCCCTTCCTCTACTTTTATTTGAGTTAAAGGAATTAATTCACAATAGCTCATGCTTAATTCATTTCTCTTCTCTGCATCCTACCCACCCATCCATCCCAATACAAAACTATTTTTCCCCCCCACTGTATACGGTGTGGGTTTTTTTCTTGGAGGGGGGCTTTTTTCAAATCATACAAAATGAACTCTTTGAAATTCTGCATGTGCTTGCATGCAGCTATAATGAGGTTCATAATTACATTCCCCTTTACTTGCATTCCAGAACTGGCCATGAGATTTTCGATTTAAATGTGTCGATTTTCTCTGCTGATTTTCTCTGCCCCAACCAACGCCGTTGGTATTTGTAGTAGATGTGAAGTGTTGCATGTGTGTTAAATTTAGGGAACAAACAAGTAAGAATATATATTTTTTTTCTTGCTGTGACTACTTAAATGCAGAGAGTTGTTGGCTTAGACCAGTGGTTCCCAACTTTTTTTTTTTTTTTGAATAAAATAGAATAGATTTTTTTTTTTTATTGGCCAAGTGTAATTGGACACACAAGGAATTTGTCTTGGTGCATTCACTCTCAGTGTACATAAAAGACAAGATACCTTCATCAAGGTACAACACTTACAACACTTAATGATAGTCATAGGCTACAATTAAGCAATCAGGAAACAATCAATATTGTTCAGTTCAGTTCTTGAGAACAGGTAGTAATGGCGGCGGGAGGCTCCGCCCACCCACCCTGACATCATCACTGGCGATCTGCACATGCGCAGAAGCTTCTGCGTATGCACATGCTCCCATTGCGAACCGGTAGTAGAGGTAAGTGGAACCCATCCCTGCTTTCCAGCTCTCTCTAAGCGGTTTACAGAGTCAGCATATTTCCCACAACAATCCAGGTCCTCATTTTACCAGCCTTGGAAAGATGGAAGGCTGAGTCAACCTTGAGCCCGTCGAGATCGAACTGCCATTGTAACTTTGAATTGTCACTAAACAAATGGTTGTAAGTCGAGGCCCACTTACCTGTATATCTGGGATCAAGTCTTCCTTCACAAAACGGTGAAAAAGTCCTCTTTCTCTTGAAAAAAACTTTTACTTTGGGTGATTAAATAAAAAAAAAATATTCCAGGTCATATTAACAGCAATTATAAAGGTATAGCTCTATGGAGAAGTAATAGAAGAATTTAGCAGTATCTTTAATTGGTGCCAATCAAGTTAACAGTACAGTATGTTTAAACTTTCACATTCTTCGGAACACTTCATTAGGCAAATCAAGTACATGTTATAAAAATGGAGCTAGCAAGAAGACATACGAAATCTAGAATATAAAAATCCACTCGAAAAGGCCAGGTAAATACTGTTGATGGTATCTGCTATTTTGAGACATAACACCGCTGGTCAAAAATGATATTGAGGTATAATAAAATATTCGCCACCAATGGTTTTAAAATGTATAGCTTTTCTCTGTAATGTTATTTGTGATATACCTGATAATTGCTACCAACCTGCCTTCCATTGAGGACCTGTATACTGCACGAATCAAGAAGAGGGCTGTGAAAATATTTACAGATCCCTCGCATCCTGGACATAAACTGTTTCAACTCCTACCCTCAAAACGACGCTATAGAGCACTGCACACCAGAACAACTAGACACAAGAACAGTTTTTTCCCGAAGGCCATCACTCTGCTAAACAAATAATTCCCTCAACACTGTCAGACTATTTACTGAATCTGCAGTAATTAATTTAATTTAATTAATTTAATTAATCGTTTCATAGTTCCCATCACCAATCTCTTTCCACTTATGACTGTATGACTATAACTTGTTGCTGGCAATCCTTATGATTTATATTGATATATTATCATCAATTGTGTTGTAAATGTTGTACCTTGATGAACGTATCTTTTCTTTTATGTACACTGAGAGCATATGCACCAAGACAAATTCCTTGTGTGTCCAATCACACTTGGCCAATAAAATTCTATTCTATTCTATTCTATTCTATTCTTTCCACTTATGACTGTATGACTGGAGCTTTGTTGCTGGCAATCCTTATGATTTATATTGATATATTGATCATCATTTGTGTTGTAAATGTTGTACCTTGATGAACGTATCTTTTCTTTTATGTACACTGAGAGCATATGCTCAAAGACAAATTCCTTGTGTGTCCAATCACATTTGGTCAATAAAACTCTATTCTATTCTATTCTATTCTATTCTATTCTATTCTATTCTATTCTATTCTATTCTATTCTATTCTATTCTGACCAAAGAGCAAAGTTCTATGAGATTTGCTGTACATTTCTCCCCCATGAAAATTTTCAGGGGCCTTACCTATACTAGGTTTGTGAGAAGTGAAATAAGTTCGCTTTGACAAAACAGCTCAAGGCATGAAAGTCAGGTGATTTGCTTCCTTGAAGTAAAACGCTCAACTAATTCACCTTATTGAAGCAGTTCAGGTGGTCTTGAACCACTTTGGCCAAGTGGGTGTCTGTTGGAGAAGGCACTTCTCTTCTCTTTCTATTAGGTAACATTGGCTGAAGGAGGTTCCACTTCTGGACTCACATTGCATTTGTGTTGGAAGCACTGAGGGACTTCTGAGTCAAAAGAATTAGCCAGTGACATCACCATTACTTGAGGGATGCCCAGTCGGGGAGGGGGGGTCTCCTTTCATGTCCCTAGCAGGAGCAGGAGCAAAGGATGGGAGTTCAACCCACTCATTGAGTTGGGTCTCAAACTGCAGGCATGCTAATTTCCAACTCAGCATCCTAGTTAGTATCTGCTGATTGCCTTCCTTTTTTATAAACCTTTATCAATTCTAGATTTTATCACGTGCTTTAAGACACTCTGCAGAAGATGCTAAAGACTGGATCGCCTTTGTCATGCCCAGAAGGAGCACCCATTTAACCTGGGAAAGTAGACTGTTCTCACCTGTAATGGGAGAGCGGTTGGAGAAGGTTAAGAGGGCCTCAGAAAGAGTGAGACAAAGTGAATAGATGATACCAATAGAAGAGAATATTTGTAGCTCATGATTGAACTGAGGGGTCCTTGGTGGGGTCTATGACAATTTCCCATAGCCAACTCACCATGGCTAACTCACCACAGCTAACTTGCCACAGCCAACTCACTGCAGGACAACTTGCCATGGCCATATAGCCACAGGACAGACCTAGGAAGTGCTGAGTCATGGTGTCAAGGTTCCAGAAAAACCTCTTCTGCATAAAAAAACTCAGAAGCCATTGTTTTTCAGAGTTCTTTACTAGCATGAGGAAACTGGCACACGATGAGTGAAATTCCAAAATTGAATTTCTGGATTCTTTTCCCAGTTATACAAACCCCAAGAGTCCCACTCCCCTGACCCCTTTGATGGTCACATGGTCCCACGTTCTCCCAGTTCATTCGAATATCTTCTTGCCACTCTTCCTGCAGATGTGAACACCATCCGACCTTGACTGCTTGAAGAATGTTACCATACCCCTCAGCCCCACTTCTTCCCCTCAGGGGAAAAATGTGGCAGCGTCTGGAACCCTAAAGTCTAGTATGGTTTCCAGGCCTGACACATGGAGCCACACCCCACAGGATATAAAAGGCAGCCAGAGCTGCTGTGTCTCTTTGTAACAGGCAAATCCACTGATTAAGAGCTGAAGTTTGTTTCTGGGTGACTCACCAGCATCGTGGAAGATAACGGAGGCTCTTGGCAGACGCTGGCTATTCTGCTGCCAGAGCTGATAGTGAAGGCTAATTAAGCCATCATTCGGACGGAGGCGAGGGAGGACAGAACAAATATCAGCAAAATTGTGGAATAGAATCATCAAAGAAAGGGTGCAAAAGGAGGGACAAAATGAACCGTGAATAGCAATTTTTTTTTTAAAAAAATATTCATTCTAAATAATTAAATAGAATTGTTCAATTGTCCCGTGGTGAGTTGTCCCGCGGTGAGTTGGTCACGGTGAGTTGGCCATGGTGAGTTGGCTGCAGCAGGTTGGCTTTAGCAAGTTGTCCCATTCCCCTTTGGTGTTCTTTGAGCTTGGTTGTTTTCTGGCAGACTTTCATTCCCCAACTAGGTAACATTAAAGACCAAAACACTTCCTCACCAGCAATCAACACGCAGTTAAGCAGAGATTAAAACCAAGATTAATATGGACCAACAGTTAAGCAGTAAACAATCAAGAAACCAGAACTGGTTTTGTTTCTACAGTACCAACATGGCATATTCAATAAAGTTTTACTTTTAGGGATTCAGTTCTCCCGAGAGTGTTTCCTCGTTTTGGGTTCGCTAATTGGACAGTTGACAGATATTTTAGATGCATCTGGAACTGAAAGCAGAGTTTTCTAAATTCAAAACCAGGCTACCTTTCAGTTTGTTAGAAAGTCTCAGGCAAGCCACCTCAAATGTGTTCCAATGGAGACAATTATTTTGAAATGAAAGCGGGGTGCTTTTAATTTAAGGTGATTCAGTTTCTGGACACTGGGCATTTCCACAGACTGATGTATAGCAATGTTTTTTCTCTTCCATTGATTTGGAGAAAGAGGCAGGGAGCGGAAGAGAACCAAGATCGCTGGTGTGAATAAACCTGTTAAATATGCTCACTGGTGCTTTATGGTGTGAACAGTTCATTCCTCTGGTAGTATTAGACTAAATTCTTCTGCTCCTTTAAACAATAACTGCGCACTGTAAGCCTGCTCGGTGGGGGCGGGAGATTTCCCTGGAGTTCTCGCTGTCAGCTTCATTTAAAATGACATTAATTAAGCAAGCAAGGGCAAGCGATCCTTTGCTTAACTGCTGGTGATACTGAAGGCATGAACCCAGATTCCATTACTTTGCCAGAGTTAATTTATTTAAAACATTTCTATCCTAACTATTAGGAGTAGGAATAATACTAATAAATAATAATATTAGTTTCAATAAATAAATAATAAAGAAAGGCAAAAAAAAAAAAAAAAAGGCTGGATAGTGGATGTGTCCAGGAGGCAGCAGAATAGAAGAAAAGAGCTGGAGAAGATAAGAAAACGAAGACCTACAAATAGAAATAAAATGACTATGGCAAAAGCAAGCAAAGGTAACACCAATAGTCATAGGTGCCTTGGGTGCAATCCCAAAAGGACATGGAGCACCACTTGAACACCATCGGCATTGACAAATTCTCTATCAGTCAATTGCAAAAGGCAGCTTTACTCAGAACAGCTTACATCCTGCGATGATATCTGCAACATCATCAAACATCCTAGGTCCTTGGAAAGGACTTGATAGGTAGACAAAAGTGCCAAATCCAATCTGAACCTCTGGCTGATTGAGTGACAAACTGTAACAATAATTATCATCATCATCATCATCATCATCACCATCATCATCACCGCCACCACCATCATCCTCATTCTTGGGAAGACTCAATAGAGGGATAAAACTTCCAAATCCAGTCTAAACATCTGGCTGACTTTATGATAAACCAACATAAAAATAATGGTATTAACAGCTTACATCTTGTGATGATACCTTTAATATTATTAAACAACAGCATCAGTGGTGGGTTGTTCCCGGTTCGGTCTGGTTCTATAGAACCGGTAGTAAAACTGGCAGGAGGCTCCACCCACCCACCACGACATCATTATGGGTGATCTGCACATGCGCAGAAGATTCTGTGCATGCGCAGAAGCATGTGTGTGGTCCCGTTGCGAACCAGTAGTAAAGGTAAGTAGAACCCACCCCTGAGTAGCATCTACCTATCTCAGATCCACTCAGTGGGTGGATAAAATTGGCAATTCTATCCAAACATCTGTCTGACTGTGCAACCAACCATAATAGCTTGTATTCTGCCACAATAACACCATCAAACCACATCTGCCTATCCCAGGTCTTTGGGAAGGACTCGATAGATGGATAAAAATGCCAAATGCACTTTAAACATCTGGCTGATGGCATAATGAATCGTAATAATAATCCAGTCTAAACATCTGGCTGACTGTGTGTTAAACCATAATAATGGCAGCTTTATTCGGAACGGCTTACATCCTGTAATGATACCTTTAACTCCACTGAAACAACATCGTACAAATCCTGGGGAAGTACTCAATAGGTGGATGAATCTAGTCTAAACATCTGGCTGACTGAGGAATCAATGATAGTAATAATAATTCCAAGAATATCTTTGATTCAAAATCCAAAGGCATTTGATAGTACCGAAGAGAGGAAAACAGAAAGTGAGACAGACAAAAGTACTGATGAAATTATTGGAGCAGAAATTCATTTCTAAGGTTGTGATGAGACTTGGATACTGAAAAAGGCAGATAGAAGAAGGACGGATGCCTTTGAACTCTGGTGCTGGAGATGACTATCACAAATCCCATAGACTGCAAAAATAACAAACAAAGAAATCCAAACCGAACCTCACCAAAAACATAACTTGAAGCCAAGATCATCAACCAAAGGCTAACATACTTTGGCCATGTCATGCGAGTTGACTCACTTGAAAAGTCAATCAGGCTGAGAGTGATCAGTGAAAAAAGGAGAAGAGGTCATCCTAGGATCTGTTGACTGTACACTATAAATCAGGGGTCACCAACCCTTCGGACCTCAGGGACCACTAAGTTCATAATTTTAAATTCTGCGGACCACTGCCTAATGTTCCGCATATGATCTGCCTAATGACCGGTTGCATGGGCGTGGCTAGGTGGTCATGTGAATGGGTGGGCATGGCCAGCTCAATGTCACTCACATCAAGGGTTGCCTTGCTGGCCTCTACTCACCCCTCCCCACCCAGCCACTTCTGGCCTGCCCGCCCAGGCTCCTTAGGGCCCCAACAGGAAGCAGTTGTTGGAGCTAAGCAGCCACCACGAGAAAGAGTTGACAAAACAGCTGGCTCAGTTCAAATTGGATCTGACAGAGAAAGAGGTTCAGCAGAAGCACCTCATTGAGGACTACGAGCATAGGCTTTCCAAGCAGAGGGAAGAGCTGCAGGAGTGCAAGGCCAGGTACCGGTGCCTGGAGGCTCAGCGGGCTGAGATGGTCAACCAGTTCCAGGCCATGAGGCAGTCCCACTGAAACAAGGCCCTCCGGCTCTTCACCATCAGTTGTACTTCCCACCAGCCTTTGCCCAAACCCCAGCACCAGGAGGCCGAAGCAGACTCCAGTCAGAATTTCTGCCCCCCTCTGACCCACAAAAAAAGACCCCAAAGGGGGAGACTCTGCAGCAACACAAACATTCATTGCACATCTCCGGCCCAGGGGCCATAATTTGAGGACCACTGATTTAGTGCAATATAAAAAGATGCAAATAATTTTTCTGTGGACCACCAAAATTTTCTCATGGACCACCAGTGGTCTATGGACCACCGGTTGGTGACCACTGCTATAAATGATGACACTGGGATGACGGCGATGGATCTGAAGGAAGCAGTGCAAGACAGAGGAGTGCCTGGAGACTGTTTATCCATAGAGTGGCCATGGATCAGACATGACTAAATGACTGACAGTGACAGTGAGAACTAGACTCAAAGGCAAAATGTGGTTTCAAAAATGTACATAAGAGCACAAGTAGTGTCTACTAGGAAGACCAATGAAGGAGAATATTTGTAGCTCAGGGTTGACATGGGGGTTACTTGGTGCTCTCTGAGCTTGCTTGTTTTCTTGCAGATGTTTCATTACCCAAACTAATGCTAGTAAGGAGTGCTGTTTTCTGTTGGATTATAGTCTGTGTCTTGCCTATATATGTGGGTGGGGGCAGTCTTAGGGAGTCTTTGGTTGGGCTGTTTACTGATGGGTCTTTGGTAGTACATTGACTGAAGTATGGCTTACTTGACTGTTTGTCTGAAATTGGCCTTGGAGTTTATTTATTTATTTAATTAATTAAACTTTTATACCGCCCTTCTCCCGAAGGACTCAGGGCGGTGTACAGCCTTCATTTAAAACAATTAATATACACACTAAAATAACAATTAAAAAGCTTATTCAATAAAAGGCCGAAATTAAAACCGTCCAATTGACCATATAAAATACCCAATAAAATTACAATTAAAAAATTTAAAATTTAAAATTTAGAGTTTAAAAATCAGGCCAGTCCCGCTTGGATAAATAAATAAGTTTTCAGTTCCTGGCGAAAGGTCCGAAGGTCAGGCAATTGGCGTAAACCGGGGGGGAAGTTCGTTCCAGAGGGTAGGTGCTCCCACAGAGAAGGACCTTCCCCTGGGGGCCGCCAGCCGACACTGCTTGGCGGATTGCACCCTGAGAAGACCCTCTCTGTGAGAGCATACGGGTCAGTGGGAGGCATGTGGAAACAGCAGGCGGTCCCGTAAGTACCCGGGCCCTAAGCCATGGAGCGCTTTGAAAGTGGTAACCAAAACCTTGAAGCGCACCCGGAAGACCACAGGTAGCCAGTGCAGACTGCGCAGAGTTAATCTAGAACAGAATAGAACAGAATTTTTGATTGGCCAAGTGTGATTGGACATACAAGGAATTTGTCTTTGGTGCATAGGCTCTCAGTGTACATAAAAGAAAAGATACGTTTGTCAAGAATCATAAGGTACAACACTTAATGATAGTCATAAGGTACAAATAAGCAATCAGGAAACAATATCAATATAATTTGTAAGGATACAAGCAACAAAATTACAGTCATACAGTCATAAGTGGAAGGAGATGGGTGATGGGAACGATGAGAAGATTAATAGTAGTGCAGATTCAGTAAATAGTCTGACAGTGTTGAGGGAATAATTTGTTTAGCAGAGTGATGGCATTAGGGAAGAAACTGTTCTTGTTTCTAGTTGTTCTGGTGTGCAGTGCTCTATAGCGTCATTTTGAGGGTAGGAGTTGAAACAGTTTATGTCCTGGATGCGAGGGATCTGTAAATATTTTCACAGCCCTCTTTTTGACTCGTGCAGTATACAGGTCCTCAATGGAAAGCAGGTTGGTAGCCATTGTTTTGCTGATGTGAATGATACGATGTCAACTATGCTGACCTGAATGATGATTATTGGTGGAGAAGTGCTGGAATTTTTTTCTCTTTGGGGCTGGTTGAAGGTCTCTTTGGTACACTCTACAGATGTTGTTAATGTCTATGTGTCTATTGATGGCTTATTTGTCAGGCTTCTAGAAATTCCCTGGCATTTTTGGACTTGGCCTGGTCTAGGATTGTCACATTTTTCCAGTTGAAACTATGGTTAAATCTGTCTATACGTTGTGAAATTAAAGAATTTTCATCGCCTTCTGACTGCCAGTTGGTGTTCATGGATACGTTCTGCCAGTCCTCCGCCTGTTTGTCCTACATAGTGGTTGTCGCAGTTCTTACATTGTATGTTGTAGATGACTCATGTTTTTCTTCTTCTGGGGTTGCTGGGTCTTTTCGTTTGCTTAAGATGTTTTGAAGGACTAGGTCTTCCCAGTCCTTCCAGCAACAGTATCTTCTCAGCTTAATCTTTTATTTTACAGTTGCCATACAATGGAAAACACTCTTCAAGGACATTCTGCATGCGTGTCCACGAACACTCAAAAAAATCACAATTTGCCTTTCAAATCTCAATCTCTGTACTACTGTATTAATTTCTTCTCGTCTGCTTTCCAGGGCAGGTTCAAACCAATCCTTCCCCATTCTTGTATGTATATAGTGATACCCAAAGAATTATATGATGCTTCATCTGCAGACCTTTAAATTTGAATAAAATTGAATGCCACTTACAGTTTCTGATTATCTTTATTTATAAATAAAGTGAGTTCATGAATTTATAAATTCACCAGCTCACCTTTGTATCCGAAACAAAGAAACTGAAACGGATTAACAGAATTACAGAGTTGGAAGGGACTTTAGAGGTCTTCTAGTCCAAGCCCCTGATCGAGCAGGAGATCCTATAACATTTCGGATAAGAAGTTGTCCAATTTCTGCTTAAAATCCTCCAGTGATGGAGCACCCACGACTTCTGAAGGCAAGCCATTCCACTGATTAATTTTTATTTATTTATTTATTTGTCATAACAGTATACATAAGCATAAGCATGAAGTATCTATACAACATATCAGTATATATATGAGTATAAGCATGTAATAACTATATAAATTGTATATAATGAAGGAAATAGTAGGACAGGAACGCTAGGCATGTTTGTGCTCTTATGCATGCCCCTTATAGACCTCTTAGGAAAGGGGTGAGGTCAATAGTAGAAAGTTTTTGGTTAAAGCTTTGGGGATTTTGAGAAGAGAGCACAGAGTCAGGTAGTGTATTCCAAGCATTAACAACTCTGTTACTGAAGTCATATTTTCTGCAATCAAGTTTGGAGCGGTTAATATTAAATTTAAATCTATTGTTTGCTCTCATATTGTTGTGATTGAAGCTGAAGTAGTCTTCAACAGGAAGGGCAATAGATGATTCTATGAGTTAAACACAGGTCCTGTCGGAGGCAGCGGAGTTCTAAATTTTCTAAACCCAGGATTTCAAGTCTGGTGGCATAAGGTATTTTGTTGTATTCAGACGAGCGGAGAACTCTTCTTGTAAAATATTTCTGGACACGTTCAATTATATTGATGTCTGCAATGTGGTATGGGTTCCAGACAGGTGAGCTATATTCGAGAATTGGTCTAGCAAATGTTTTGTAAGCTCTGGTTAGTAGTGTAGTGTTTCTGGAGAAGAAGCTACGTAAGATTAGGTTTACAACTCTTAGAGCCTTTTTTGCGATGTAGTTGCCGTGGGCTTTGTTCTAAATGAATGACACAGACAATATCCAAAATATCAAAAACAATTGCAGGGATGTGGGAGGGGTGGCTGTTTTTCAAAATTTTGCAAGCCTCTCAGAAATCACAGTCAAGCTGTCAGCTTGGAGAAGAAGAATGTCTTCCTCTGAACTTTGGTGACTATTGATTATTAAAGTTGTTATTAAATCCTCACGTCAGGTAACATAAAAGTGACAGTGTAAAAGCACAGGAACAATTGATTCAGCTTCCCTATTAGGGAATGGCGGAAGTCCCAAACAGGACTAAATGTTATATCTAGCTTCAGTAAGGACTCTCCTGTGAGTTGGACACAGACTATTAGCAAGGTGAGTAGCAACTGAAGAAGCTCTTCCTCAAGTAGGTGAGGAGTACAATAAAGCCCTTAAAATTTAGACTAAGGAGAACCAAGTTATCATCGTTACTGATCTTTGCATCGTGATCGTCAAGGTTCCAAGTAATACATCCAGTGGTGGGATTCAGCTAGTTTGCACCTATTCGGGAGAACCGGTTGTTAACTTTCTAAGCAGTTCGGAGAACCGGTTGTTGGAAGAAATCTTATTTTGTTTTGTTTTTTCACTTTACAGGGCTAATCCTGTAAGGAAGGCAGAAAGGAAACATTCTGGTGGTGTTTCTAGCCTAATCTTTATTGCCCTGCTTACAGAAACTGCCTCTCTGGTTAACCCTTATTACATTGTAACAGCTAAGGTGAAGCACCCATTGATGTGAGTGACGTTGAGTTGGCCACGCCCACCCGGTCACATGACCACCGAGCCATGCCTACCCAGCTGGTCATTAGGGTAGAGAACCAGTTGTTAAATTATTTGAACCCCACCACTGAATACATCCCATTCATTGAAAACTCCAAGGCAGGAATGTTCCTCAAAGAACATTTTTATTGGCATATTCTTGGTGGAAAACTGGTTCTAAGTTCCCGCCGGTTTTATACCCAATTAAAAGTAAAACTTTGTCACTTCCCCCCCAGAGTCACCAGTCACATGGTCCAATCATCATACAGCCCAGTTGCTAAGTGACCTCAGTCTCCACCTTTTGAACACCTGCACGAACATCCTTTATTCCCAGGGAAAATAATTTTATTTTGGCTACAACTCCCCAGCTATCTCTACACCCCTCTCTCTGCCCCTTTAGCTCCAGCCTGTGTCAGCCCTGAAGCAGAGAGAAAAGGAAACTCCCTAGAGAAAATCTACAAAAAAAAAAGAAAATGGCCCCTGTTTGGCCAACTTCAGGGTTGACAGTGATAACATATCATAGCACTGAATGTCTTTGGCCCAAAACCCAACTGAAATGGGTTTAAATAATCTATCTCCTGCAAGAACTTTTGGAACTGAAGCCCAATCATGGCCTCCACTAACTTCCTAAAAAGGGTTAGGAATATTGGAACACTGCTATCATGTCACCCCTAGTCCTTTTTTTCCCCATGATGACCATCTTGCCGGTTTCGACACACATGCACACCAGAGGTAGGATCCACACACTGTAGCAACCAGTTCGCCCAGCACTGGAAATGTGAGTGTGTGCACGTGAGGCATCACAAAACAGGGCAATTCACTCATGTGTGCGGTCAGCACATGTGTGCGATGTCAAACAACACGGCAATTCGCCCATGTGTGTTGTCCGCATATGCGTGCGGCATAAAAAACACATCGATATAGGATGGGATTGCACCTAGGCGGGGTGGGGTTGGGCCCACCTGCAGGTCGCTTCTACCGGTTCGCCCGAACCGGTCCTAACTTGCTGAATACCACCCCTGATGCACGCACACAATCCCACCCAATGTTGCTGTGCTAATATCCGCCGCTCTTCTGCTTCCTTCGTTGAGTGTTGCAGAGTGGGGTTGTGGACTGTATAACCAGTAATAAGGACAGTCTTTTCCAATCTTCATATTCACGTGCACAACTAGCTATTCTGGTGTTACTTGCACAGCTTGATTCTCTTCATTATCTTGAGGCTTCTTAAGGTAGAATGGCGGGCTATTTTTCTTAAATAAACACCTAGCAAAATATTGTGGCAGAGGGGGAAATGAAGGAGACAATGGGAGAGGCTAATTGGGACAAAACAAGAATAGATACCCATTTCACAGCAGGAAAACGGAATGGCTTTAAGCAAATTAGCAGGCCCACTTTTCCATGCTGCCTTTCAGCTGGAAAGGAGGGGAACCCCATGCTGAGATTTGACAATGCAGAAAGAGACAGTCAGACACCCTTGGGAGGTGATGCTTTTCAGGAATGGCTTGTTCGGTTTAGGGAGACTTACTGCGGGGGAGGGGGGAAAGCCCCAACGAGGTTTGTTGATTGCGAAGGAAGAGCATGTAAAGTTGGCAAAGATGAAACTGTCAGACCAGATTGTTCAGCCGTTTGCTGGCAGAAGCTGTTGGGGCAGCTGCGTTTGGAGTCACAAGTCTGACACTTCTGAATCCATTGGCTGTCAGCAGAAGAATTTTTTTTTATTTGAATTTATATCTCGCCTTTCTCTGAAGACTCAGGGCGGCTTACGTTGTGTTAAGCAATAATAAAGAATAATAAAGCGAAGAATAGAATAGAATAGAATAGAATAGAATAGAATAGAATAGAATAGAATAGAAAAAGGAATAGAAAAAGGAATGGAATGGAATGGAATGGAATGGAATGGATTGGAAGGGAAGGGAAGGGAAGGGAAGGGAAGAGAAGAGAAGAGAAGAGAAGAGAAGAGAAGAGAAGAGAAGAGAAGAGAAGAGAAGAGAAGAGAAAAATGGAAATAGAATAATAGAATAGAATAGAATAGAATAGAATAGAATAGAATAGAATAGAATAGAATAGAATAGAATAGAATAGAATAGAATAGATCTGAACTGAACTGAACTGAACTGAACTGAACTGAACTGAACTGTGGGTGTGGTGTTGCTTGGTGAGTGGGGCTTGATGGACATGGCAGGGGAAGGATACTGTAAAAATCTCCATTCCCACCCCACTCCAGGGGATGGTTATTGTAAAATCCCCGTTTCCTCCTGATCAGCTAGGACTCAGGAGGCAGAGAATAAATAGAGGCAGGGCCAGTCAGAATTTTTACTACCGGTTCTCCAGAACTGGTCAGAACCTGCTAAAACCTACCTCTGGTCCATGTAGCCAGAAAGGGTGAGGACTGCCAGCCTAATGGGTCAATTTTACTGCTTAAAAAGGAGGAGAGGAAGGAAGAGAAAGTAAAGGAGAGAAACCTAATATCTCGTAAATGATTCGTGCTGTTTGGCAGTCATTTTCTGGACTGGAGTCATTCTCCTGGAAATCCTCTGTGATCATGAGAGGCAGAGACAGAGTGAGGAAATGTGAGGAGAGAAAAGACAGGTGCTCAGTGTCTCTTCCTTCTGATGATAGGACAGATGCATGGCCAACTAGCAGCTCTGATCAATAAACGCAGGTAGTTCAACGCAGACAAATTCTCCATCTTTTTTTCTGTCTGCTCATTCTCATTCTGTCGGGTGGAAAGAAATGCGACCTTCCTTTCAAAGAAGGGTTTTGGTGGAAGTCTCCTGGTTGAAACGTGGGTTGTGAAGCAGCCAAAGAGAATCTGTGAGTGGCCTGATTGTTATTCTACAATCGTCCCTTTGATAGTCGACAACAAAGCTGTCATCTGCCTATAGCCTGCTGAGTTCTTTGCATGGTCTACAATGCACAATGTCTCAAAAATCTACCATACTGCCAGAGCCTAAAAATCTTTCCAGGGTGTCTACTGAAGGCCCCTGATCTTAATCATAACCACCTTGCCTTATTGATTTGCCTTCTGCCTGGGCCTGGAGTCAGTGTTTGATGGCCATTGACCAGGAAAGTGTACAGGTAGTCCTTGAGTTACAACAATTTGTTTAGTGACCATTGAAAGTTACTCTCAAGCAGGGGTGAAATCCAGCAGGTTCTGGAGAACCGGTAGCAGAAATTTTGGGCAGTTCAGAGAACCGATAGTGGAAATTTTGAGTAGTTCGGAGAACTGGCAAATACCACCTCTGGCTGGCCCCAGAGTGAGGTGGGAATGGAGATTTTGCAATATCCTTCCCCCAGGAGTGGGGAGGGAATGGGGATTTTGCAGTATCCTTCCCCTGGAGTGGAGAGGGAATGGAGATTTTGCAGTATCCTTCCCCTGGAGTGGGGTGGGAATGGAAATTTTGCAGTATCCTTCCCCTGGAGTGAGGTGGGAATGGAGATTTTGCAATATCCTTCCCCCAGGAGTGGGGAGGGAATGGGAATTTTGCAGTATCCTTCCCCTGGAGTGGAGAGGGAATGGAGATTTTGCAGTATCCTTCCCCCAGGAGTGGGGAGGGAATGGAGATTCTGCAGTATCCTTCCCCTGCCACGCCCACTAAGCCATGCCCACCAAGCCACTCCCACAGAACTGGTAGTAAAAAAAAAATTGGATTTCACCACTGCTCTCAAGGGTCCAGGGCTGGAACGGATGAGGACCAAAGCAAACACACAGGAAACTGAGATGCTCAGTAATCTCGACTTTAATCCTCAACAGCAGGCCGGAGCCTGGGTATGTGACGAGTATAACACACAGTTCTGCTACAAAGTCAGCGCTGGGAACTCTTATCACCCAGCCAGGGGTGAAATCCAGCAGGTTCTAACAGGTTCTGGCGAACCGGCAGCGGAAATTTTGAGTAATTCGGAGAACCGGCAAATTTTGCAATATCTTTCCTCCAGGAGTGGGGAGGGAATGGGGATTTTGCAAGATGCTTCCCCTGGAGTGGGGTGGGAATGGGGATTTTGCACTCTCCTTCCCCTGCCACGCCCACCAAGCCACACCCAGAGAACCCATAGGGAACATTTTTGAATTTCAGCCCTGCTCCCAGCACTCTTTATAGTCCAGGGCCACACTCTCCAGCTGGCCTGACATGCTCTCTGGTCACCCAACATCCGGTAGCCTGTGGTGAACATCTGGCTGCAGTGTCATGGCCCTGCTGGTGGCATGCTTCAGGGCCCTGTGAATCCAGAGGCCCATGTATGGGAGAAGGGGGAGAATCAGCTGGTGAGCGGCTGTTTGGTGCTCCCACCAGAAGTCCCGTTGTCGCCACCGCCTCCTTGTTCATCATGCCAATCACGTGCTTTGCTGCTTGCTGCTCGGTGCTGCTCTCGGAGGGCCAGCCAAGGGGACAATCTGCCGATGAGCAACTGGTTGGCATTGCCCCAGAGTATCCTGCCATTGCAGCCTCACCTGTTGCTTTGGTTGCCGTCTCCACTGGGTGCTGCTCCGTGTCCTTCCCAACACCACCACACCCTGGTATGGCGAGCCCCGGATCGGAACTCAACAGTTATAACAGCACTGGAAAAAGTGACCATTTTTCACAGTTATGATTGTTGCGGCAGCCCCAGAGTCACCTGATCAAAATTTAAATGCTTGGTAATTCATAGGAGCCGAGGTGGCGCAGTGGTTAGAATGCAGTACTGCAGGCTACTTCTGCTGATTGCCGACTGCCAGAAGTTTGGCAGTTCGAATCTCACCAGGCTCAAGGTTGACTCGGCCTTCCATCCTTCCGAGGTGGGTAAAATGAGGACCCAGATTGTTGAGGGCAAGAGGCTGACTCTGTAAACTGCTTAGAGAGGGCTGTAAAAGCACTGTGAAGCAGTATATAAGTCTAAGTGCTATAAGGCCGCTGTGTTATGTGGTCACGTGGCCTTTTGACAAGCAAAGTCAATGGGGAACCCAGATTCACTTAACAACCATGTTACTACCTTAACAACTGCACTCACTTAACAAATTGAGGCAAGAAAGGTCATAAAATGGAACGGAACTCACTGAACAAATGTCTCACTTAGCAACAAAAAAGAATGGGCTCTATTGTAGCCATAGACTCCCCTTATAGCAGGGGTCTCCAGCCTTGGCAACTTTAAGCCTGGTGGACTTCAACTCCCAGAATTCCCAAGCCAGCTTTTGGATGGTTGGGGAATTCTGGGAGTTGAAGTCCGCCAGGCTTAAAGTTGCTAAGATTGGAGACCTCTGCCTTATAGGACACTATGTAGGCAGGAATAAAGAAAAGGTATCTCAAAACCAAGAACAGACGATGAATAGATAGATGATAGATAGATAGATAGATAGATAGATAGATAGATAGATAGATAGATAGATAGATAGATAGATAGATAGATAGATAGATAGATAGATACAGTGGTGGGATTCAAATAATTTAACAACCGGTTCTCTGCCCTAATGATTTCTTCCAACAACCAGTTCATCAAACTGCTCAGAAAGTTAACAACTGGTTCTCCCGAAGTGGTGCGAACGGGCTGAATCCCACCACTGTATCCAGTGGTGGGATTCAGCCAGTTCGCACCACTTCGGGAGAACCGATTGTTAACTTTCTGAGCAGATAGATAGATAGACAGACAGATGATAAATAGATAGATAGATAGATAGATAGATAGATAGATAGATAGATAGATAGATAGATAGATAGATAGATAGATAGAAGAGAGAGAGAGAGAGAGAGATACAAATAGATGATACAGATAGACAGACAGATAGATGATAAGATAGTCAGTCAGACAGACAGACAGATAGAAGAGAGAGAGAGAGAGAGATACAAATAGATGATACAGACAGACAGACAGACAGACAGATAGATGATAAGATAGTCAGTCAGACAGACAGACAGACAGACAGACAGATAGATAGATAGAAGAGAGAGAGAGAGAGAGAGATACAAATAGATGATACAGATAGACAGAGACAGACAGACAGACAGATAGACAGATAGACAGACAGATAGATAGATGATACAGATAGATAGACAGACAGATGATGAATAGATAGATGATAGATAGATAGATAGATAGATAGATAGATAGATAGATAGATAGATAGATAGATAGATAGAAGAAAATATTCAAATTAATGAATCTTACTACAGCCTTTTTTCACTTGGATTAAATTCTCATTTAACAGACAAATGTCTACTAAACCAAGGGTTTGTCTGTTAAATTAAGTTTTAAATGAAACGGATGCTATATGCATCCATTGCACAGTTACACAGTTGATATAAATTGACCTCCCGTGACATACAGTTAGATTTAGATTGACCTTCAGATTTAATGGCTACTCCCTAAATGGTCCATTACACAGAGGTGTGTATATACTGCATCTATGCATGCATTGGTTAATTACATATAAAACTGAAGGAAAATGTGTTCGAAATGATGAATATACTGTGGACCATCGTGCTTAATGCTTTGCATTTTAAATACATTTTCAAACAAAACAAAAACAAAAACCAATTTCTTTTTCAATGATCAGAATGGTAGAAAATAAGCTCTATTATATTCCACAGGGTTTACACCAGATTAAGTATGCAGTAAATCTGTAGCTTAATTACTCTTTTTTTTTTTAATAAGACTGATAAGTGTGTCTGTCTATCTCTGTGTGGCCATTTTCTCCCTAGGATCTTTTAAGGCCTTTTAGAAGCAGACATCCATCATTGTGCCAAAGAATGACAATAATGTTTCTTTAATGATGGCTAGGGGTTGTTATGAAGGCACTTTGACTGGGGAAGTGACCTGTGGGTGAGAGCCAAAATGGTCACAGCAAACTGCATTTTGATGGCAGACATGAGAGAGCAGGGGTCTCCAACCTTGGCAACTTGAAGCCTGGAGGACTTCAACTCCCAGAATTCTATCTACATATATATGCAATCTACATAGACTTCTGCAAAGCTTTTGACTCAGTAGGACATGATAAACTTCTCCTAAAACTAAAATCCTATGGCATTTCAGGACCCCTTCACAAATGGATATCTGCTTTTCTGTCTAACAGACAAGAAGTCGTCAAAATTGGCAATGCTCTATCAAATCCTGTTCCTGTCAAGAGTGGCGTTCCTCAAGACAGCGTTCTTGGACCAACGCTCTTCATACTATACATTAATGATCTTTGTGACCATATCTCAAGTAATTGTGTTCTCTTTGCTGACGATGTCAAACTATTTAACACCACAAACACTAAGTACATACTAGATGGACATTACCTTACAGACGACCCCCATCCCGTTAAAGACCTTGGAGTTTTCATGTCAAATGATCTAAGTGCCAAAGCCCACTGTAACTACATCGCAAAAAAGGCTCTAAGAGTTGTAAACCTAATCTTACATAGCTTCTTCTCCAAAAACACTACACTACTAACCAGAGCATATAAAACATTTGCTAGACCAATTCTAGAATACAGCTCGCCTGTCTGGAACCCTCACCACATTTATTATTTATTTATTATTTTATTTTATTTGATTTTTATACCGCCCTTCTCCCGAAGGACTCAGGGCGGTGTACAGGCATAATAAAACCGACAATACAATATACAAGTTTAAAATACAATTTAAAAAACTTATTTTAAATTAGCCCAATGATTAAAATTTACCATACTAAGAAAACCCCGTTTAAAATTAATAAATTTAAACATTAAAATCCCAATTTAAGCCAGCCCTGCGCGGATAAAAAGATGAGTCTTGAGTTCGCGACGAAATGTCCGAAGGTCGGGTATTTGGCGTAAACCCGGGAAGCTGCTCCAGAGTGTGGAGCCCCACAGAGAAGGCCCTTCCTGGGGCCGCCAGCCGACATTGTTTGGCGGACGGCACCCTGAGAAGTCCCTCTCTATGGGAGCGCACGGGTCGGTGGGAGGCGGTGGTAACAGCAGGCGGTCCCGTAAGTACCCAGGTCCCAAGCCATGGAGCGATTTAAAGGTCATAACCAACACCTTAAAGTGCACCCGAAGGCCACAGGCAGCCAGTGCAGTCTGCGCAGGAGCGGTGTTACATGGGAGCTACGCGTAGCTCCTCTATAACCAGCGCAGCTGCATTCTGACTAACTGAAGCCTCCGAGCGCACTTCAAGGGGAGCCCCATGTAGAGAGCATTACAGTAATCCAAGCGAGAGGTAACGAGCGCATGAGTGACTGTGCATAAGGCATCCCGATCAAGGAAGGGCGAACTGCCGAACCAGGCGAACCTGGTGGAAGGCCCTCCTGAGACGGCCACAAATGGTCTTCAAACGACAGCCGATCATCCAGGAGGACACCCAAGTTGCGCACCCTATCCTTTGGGGCCAGTAACTGCCTCCAACAGCCAGCCGCTGCTGCAGCTGACTGAATCGGGTGCCGCATCCACAGCCACTCCGCCTTGGAGGGATTAAGCTTGAGCCTGTTTCTCCCCATCCAGACCCGCATAGCTTCCAAACACCGGGACAGCACTGACAACTTCATTGGGGTGGTCTGGGGTGGAAAAGTACAGCTGAGTGTCGTCAGCGTACTGCTGGTATCTCACCCGAAACCACTGATGATCTCACCCAACGGCTTCATGTAGATGTTGAACAGCAGGGCGAGAGAATCGACCCCTGTGGGACCCCACAAGTGAGGCCCCTCGCGGTCGACCTCTGCCCCTGTCAACACCGCCTGCATCGTCAGAGAGATAGGAGGAGAACCACCGATATACGGTGCCTCCCACTCCCAATCCCCAACCGCGCAGCAGGATACCATGATCGATGGTATCGAACGCCGCTGAGAGGTCTAATAGGACCAGGGCAGAGGAATATCCCTGTCCCTGGCCCTCCAGAGATCATCCACCAATGCGACCAAAGCTGTCTCCGTGCTGTATCCGGGTCGGAAGCCGGACTGGAACGGGTCTAGATAGACATCTTCATCCAGGTGTTGGGGCAGCTGTCGCCACGGCATTTTCTACAACCTTCGCAACAAAGCGAAGGTTGAGACTGGACGATAATTACCCAAAATAGCTGGGTCCAAAGAGGGCTTCTTAAGGAGGGTCTCACCACCGCCTCTTTCAAGGCGGCAGGAAAACCCCATCCAACAAAGAAGCGTTGATAATCCTCTGAGCCAGCCTCGTGTCACCGCCTGAGTGGCCAGTACCAGCCAGGAAGGACACGGGTCCAGTAAACATGTCGTGCCGTGAAGCCTCCCCAACAGCCTGTCCACGCCCTCGGAGCCACAGGGTCAAACTCATCCCAAATGTGCTCAACAAGACGTGCCTCCTCTCCCTCGCTTGATCATCCCAAATTCGGTCCAGACCGTCCCTCAGCTGAGCGATTTTATCGATAGATAACCACTAAACTCCTCGGCTCGTCCCTGCAAAGGGTCATCCCGCACCTCCTGATGTAGGAGAGAGCGGGTCACCCAAACAGGGCGGCCGGGCGGTTATCTGCCGACGCAATGAGGGTGGAGGCGAGAGCCTCGCTTCTCATTGCCACTAGGTAGGTCCTAGAATAGGTCCCAACTAGTGTCCGATCAGCTCGGAGCGACTGGACCTCCAGGTGCTCTCTAGGCGTCTTCTCCGGTGTTTCATCTCCCTCAGCCCCTCGGAGAACCAAGGGGCCGGACGAGGTCTACGCCGGGTCAGAGGCCGCAAAGGCGCGACACGGTCCAGGGCCCCGCCGCCCGCTCCCAGGCCACGACCAGTTCCTCAGTCGTGCCGTGGGCCAGATCCTCAGGGAATGGCCCAAGCTCCGTCTGGAACCTCTCAGGGTCCATCAGGCGCCTGGGACGGAACCACCGTATAGGTTCCGTCTCCCTGCGGTGGTGAATGGCGGTTCGGAAGTCTAGGCGAAGGAGAAAATGATCCGACCATGACATTGGTTCTGTTACTAAATCGTCTAATACCAGATCATTTAACCACTGTCCAGAGATATAAATCAGATCCAGCATGCCTCCCCCCATTTCTGACATCAATACAATTGAACGTGTCCAGAAATATTTTACAAGAAGAGTTCTCCATTCCTCTGAAAACAGCAAAATACCTTATCCCACCAGACTTGAAATCCTAGGCTTAGAAAACTTGGAACTCCGTCGCCTTCGACAAGACCTAAGTTTAACTCATAGAATTATCTATTGTAATGTCCTTCCTGTTAAAGACTACTTCAGCTTTAATTGCAATAATACAAGAGCAACCAATAGATTTAAACTTAATGTTAACTGCTTTAATCTAGATTGCAGAAAATATGACTTCTGTAACAGAATCATCAGTGCTTGGAATACTTTACCTGACTCTGTGGTCTCTTCCCATAATCCCAAAAGCTTTAACCAAAAATTTTCTAATATTGATTTTACCCCATTCCTAAGAGGACCATAAGGGGCGTGCATAAGCGCACAAACCTGCCTACCGTTCCTGTCCTATTGTTTTTCTTTTTCTTCTTCTTATATATATATATATATGCTTATTCCTCCTAATATTTACTCATATATATGTTTATATAATCTTTTTGTATGATACTTATACATATTGTTGTGACAAAATAAATACAATAAATAAATAAAAAATAAAAATTCCCCAGCCAGCTTTGTTGGCTGGGGAATTCTGGGAGTTAAAATCCGCCAGGCTTCAAGTTACCAAGATTGGAGACCCTGCTATAGAAATTATCTCCATTACACCCTCACATTTGAGAAAGCTTTTGACGCAGGGAAATGTGTGAAAAGGGAACCTTAGCTAAACACCTTCTCTCCAACACACCCAATGATTAATTCATAGAGGATAAAGTACCCAACATATTTGTACAATACAATAGAACACTTCCCCTGGGGCATCACATTCTTGTTTGGTTGCATCATTTTGTATTTACCTCGGTAATGTCGATATTGTATATATGCAATTGTTTTAGGTGGCCTTTAGGTGCCCTCAAAAGAAGAGTTGTTTACATGAATGCTTTTCTTATCTCCAACATAATCTTCTCTTCTCTTCTCTTCTCTTCTCTTCTCTTCTCTTCTCTTCTCTTCTCTTCTCTTCTTTATTCCCTTCCCTTCTCCTCTCCTCTCCTTCTTTATTCCCTCCCTTCCCTCTCTCTCCTCTCCTCTCCTCTCCTTCTTTATTCCTCCCTTCCTCTCCTCTCCTCCTTTTTCCCTTCCTTCCTTCTCTCTCTCTCTCTCTCTCCTCTCCTCTCCTCTCCTTTATTCTCTTCCTTCCTTCCTTCCTTCCTCTCCTCTCTTTATTCCTTCCTTCCTTCCTGTCTCTTCTCTTCCCTTCTCTTCTCTTCTCTTTTCTTTTCTTCTCTCTCTCCTCTCCTCTCCTCTCCTCCCTTTCATTCCCTTCTCTCCTCATCCTCTCCGCTCCCTCCGCTCTCCCCTCCCCTTCCCAATACCTGTAAAACAATGATGGAGAGAAACACTAAATTGACAAACAAGTCTTTAGTTCCTGCTATGACACAGAGCCTAGTGGAAAGCTCTTCAGAATTTGGGGAATGTACCTCACACTTAGAAACTAACAACCTACTCTCCAACAAACAATTTGGTTTCAGGAAAAAGTTATCATGTAACTTACAACTTCTCCACTGCAAAAACATATGGACTTCAAATCTCGATCAAGGCAAATCAATAGATGCAATCTACATAGACTTCTGCAAAGCTTTTGACTCAGTAGTACACGATAAACTTCTCCTTAAACTAACATCCTATGGCATCTCAGGACCCCTCCACAAATGGATATCTGCTTTTCTGTCTAACAGACAACAAGTGGTCAAAATTGGCAATGCTTTATCAAATCCTGTTCCTGTCAAGAGTGGCGTTCCTCAAGGCAGCGTCCTTGGACCAACACTCTTTATTCTATACATTAATGATCTTTGTGACCATATCTCAAGTAATTGTGTTCTCTTTGCTGATGATGTCAAACTATTTAACACCACAGACAACACTTCTATCATTCAAAAGACCTTGACCATCTAACGCTTGGTCTAAAATTGGCAGCTCAAATTTCAACCAGCAAATGCTCAGTCTTACATATAGGAAAAAGAACCTAAAACTAAATACATACTAGATGGACATTACCTTACAGATGACCTTGGAGTTTTCATGTCAAATGATCTAAGTTCCAAAGCCCACTGCAACTACATAGCAAAAAAAGCTCTAAGAGTTGTAAACCTAATTTTGAGTAGCTTCTTTTCCAAAAACACCACACCAGAGCATATAAAACATTTGCTAGATCAATTCTAGAATACAGCTCGCCTGTTTGGAACCCTCACCACATCTCTGACATCAATACAATTGAATGTGTCCAGAAATATTTTACAAGAAGAGTTCTCCATTCCTCTGAAAACAACAAAATACCTTATCCCACCAGACTTGAAATCCTAAGCTTAGAAAACTTGGAACTCCGTCACCTTCGACAAGACCTAAGTTTAACTCACAGAATCATCTATTGTAATGTCCTTCCTGTCAAAGACTACTTCAGCTTTAATTGCAATAATACAAGGGCAACCAATAGATTTAAACTTAACCTTAACCGCTTTAATCTAGATTGCAGAAAATATGACTTCTGTAACAGAATCATCAGTGCTTGGAATACTTTACCTGACTCGGTGATCTCTTCCTATAATCCTAAAAGCTTTAACCAAAAACTTTCTACTATTGACCTCACCCCATTCCTAAGAGGACCATAAGGGGCGTGCATAAGCGCACAAACGTGCCTACCATTCCTGTCCTATTGTTTTTCTTTTCTTCTTCCTATATATGTTTATATGTGTATATACTATATAATCTTTTTGTATGATGTTGTGACAAAATAAATAAATAAATAAATCATTCCAAATTATGGATATTTGTATGTAATAACAATCTTTCTGCTCAGGTCTAAAGACAGTGGGTCTTCAACTGGGTTTATTTCACAAAACGTCTATTTTTCCTCTTTGTAAGCTAGTTACTGAGAGTGAATAGAATAGAATAGAATAGAATAGAATAGAATAGAATAGAATAGAATAGAATAGAATAGAATAGAATAGAATTTATTGGCCAAGTGTGATTGGACACACAAGGAATTTGTCTTGGTGCATCAGCTCTCAGTGTACATAAAAGAAAAGATACGTTCATCAAGGTACAACATTTACAACACAATTGATGGTCAATATATCAATATAAATCTTATATAAATTACTTATATAAATTACTGAGAGTGAATTAGGCAGAATTTCATAAATAAAAATAATACATAAATTTAAGAATTTCTGTTAAAAATTGTGGAACACTGATTTCTAGAAAAGCCAGCCACATATGATTTTATTCCATGAATATTTATCCGTTGGTCACCGGGAATATGGGTTGGCTACTGGGAGCAGAGGTTTCATCTGCTGAGGTTTTGGGCTGGTGCTGAAGCCCATCCTCAGAGAACTTCTCTCTTCCAGAATGTGTGAGTATTTAGCCTTTTATCAAAGAACGGCTAATCACTTTCTCTTAAAATAAATAACATTATTCACGTCACCGTGACAAGGATGTCAAGCCTGTCATTAGGGAATCATTAGAAGCCATTACTTTATCTCGAGCCTGGAAGCTAAAAGGCCCAATAATGGTTATTGCTAATAAAAGTAACTGCTATAGTTTCACAGTATGAAGCAGAAATTATATAGCAAGAAAGCTTCGCTGTCATTTACTTACCCAACCATTCTAATCACCATCTAACTGCATTAGAATTTGAGAAAGTATAGATTATACAGATTAAATTCCAAAGCATGGCCTTGTATCGTGGGGGCGGAACAATTATATCCCTTTCTCTCTCTCCCCCCCCCACAACTCTCTTTCCAAGAACAAAAGCAGAAAGTTCTCAGGGACAAGTTAAATGGACATGAAAGACATGAATTAGGCTTGCTACCACTGTTCTCCAGACTTGGTGTATATCTGAAGGTGGTCAATCGAACGGAGAGGAATGAATAGGTCAGAAGAGGGAATTTTGCAATTCGCTTTTCATCTGGGGCATTGAAACATGCCACGTCATGCAGAGCAGTAGGAGGAAAAATAAAACCAGATCCAATTAATATCTGGGGTCTTTAGAAGGCTGTGTGAAAAATAAAAGAGCGAAGCTATGCTATCTAATCCCCTACTTACGTTTTTTTTCCCCCTCCTTTCTTTTCCAGTTGTCAGACTCTGGAAAGAGTGCAGAGAAGAGCAACAAAGATGATTAGGGGACTGGAGACTATTTATTTATTTTTTATTTTATTTATTTAATTTTGTCATAACAATATACACAAGCATCACACAAAAATCAAGAAGAGTCAATCAAGAATCAAGAAGAGGGCCGTGAAAATATTTACAGATCCCTCACATCCTGGACATAAACTGTTTCAACTCCTACCCTCAAAACGATGCTATAGAGCACTGCACACCAGAACAAATAGACACAACAACAGTTTTTTCCCGAAGGCCATCACTCTGCTAAACAAATAATTCCTTCAACACTGTCAAACTATTTACTAAATCTGCACTACTATTAATCTTCTCATCATTCCCATCACCCATCTCTTTCCACTTATGACTCTATGACTGTAACTTTGTTGCTGGCAATCCTTATGATTTATATTGATATATTGACCATCAATTGTGTTGTAAATGTTGTACCTTGATGAACGTATCTTTTCTTTTATGCACACTGAGAGCATATGCACCAAGACAAATTCCTTGTGTGTCCATTCACACTTGGCCAATAAAATTCTATTCTATTCTATTCTAAAATATTATATAGTATATGAACATATATATGGGGAGAAACAAGGAAGTATAAGCATATAAATATAAGAAAAAGAAACAATAGGACAGGAATGGTAGGCACGTTTGTGCTCTTATGCACGCCCCTTAAAGTCCTCTTAGGAATGGGGTGAGGTCAACAGTAGATAGTTTTTGGTTAAAGTTTTTGGGATCATGAGAAGAGACCACAGGTAATGCGTTCCAGGCACAGATAACTCTGCTACAGAAGTCATATTTTATGCAATCCAAATTGGAGCGGTTGACATTAAGTTTAAATCTATTGGTTGCTCTTGTATTATTGCAGTTGAAGCTGAAGTAGTCTTTAACAGGAAGGACTAAAACATATGAAGAATGGTTGCAAGAATTGGGAATGGCTAGTTCAGGGGTCTGCAACCTTAAACACTCAAAGAGCCCTTTGGACCTGTTTCCCACAGAAAAGAAAACACCGGGAGCCACAAAACCCTTTCCGTGCCTAACTATTTCTTGAGCGGCCACAAAACTAGCATCTGTAGTTGAATTAAATGTTCTGTTTTCTTCTGAAACTTTTCTTTTCTTGGATTTATCCATGGTTGAAAAGCTCAACACATTGGTGGTTGTGATGCATATTTTGAGTGACAGGGAGCCACAGCAGAGGGGGGAAAGAGCCACACGTGGCTCCAGAGCTGCAGGTTGCTGACCCCAGGGCAAGTTTAATGAAAAGAAGGGCTAGGGCAGTGGTGGGTTTCTACCAGTTCGCCCCAGTTCGGGCGGCGGCAGGAGGCTCCGCCCACTCACCTGGACGTCATCATGGACGCTCTGCGCATGTGAAGAAGTGCCGCACGTGAGCAGAGCAAGCGTGCACACGCAGTCTCAGTTCCAAACTGGTAGCAAAGGTAAGTAGAACCCACTCCTGGACTAGGCGTGATGTGATAGCAGTGCTTCAACATTTGAGGGGCTGCCACAAAGAAGAGGGCATCAACCTATTTTTCAAAGCACCGGAGGGCAAGACAAGAAACAACGAATGAAAACTAATCAAGGGGACAAGCAATCTAGAACTAAGGAGAAAGATCCTAATAGTGAGGACAATTAACCAGTGGAACAACTTGGCTCCAGAAGTTGTGGGAGCTCCATCACTGGAGGCTTTCAAGAAGAGATTGAACGACTATTTGTCTGAAATGGTACAAGGTCTCCTGCCTGAGCAAAGGGTTGGATTAGAAGACCTCCAAGGTCCCTTCCAACTCTGTTTTTATATGTATGTCTTGTAGTTTAGCTCAGTCCCTGGGTTTCCACCCTTGCCAATTTTTACTTTATCCTTCAAACCTTTCTTCTCCATCCCACAAGAGTTCAAACTGGGCCCCACTCTTCCCTTCTCTGCAAGCTTTGGCAATCCCAGAGAGAAAGAACAGAAGGACTCACCTTTTGTGAAATAAGCTTGTTCTTGATATCCCTCTCAGTTTCTTCCCTTTCTGAGCTAATTAGCCACCCCATAAATGGACCTAGGGATGGGTTAGAAATAGTTCAGGTAAATAAAGTCAATCATTTTCTTCATTTCCATTCCAATGAGTGGACGGATTTTGGCAGAGGGCAAGAGAAAGCCAATTCTGATAATGTCACATTGTGCATTACTTTCGGTAGCTGTTGCAGAGGAGACATAGGGCAGAGACAGGATCTCTGCTTTGACATCCAGTTGGGTCTTAAAGAAGCAACGAGGGGTGTGCTGGCTGAAGCTAAAATGATTTGCAATTAAATTAAAATCTGTGTGGTCTGTTGCTATAGCGACAGCCCATGATTCCATTCCTTAATAGCTGTTCAGCGTTTGAATTTCATACTCTCCATTGTTCTTTAGATTTAGCGCCAGTGATGGTCATGGCCAGACAATTCATAAACTATCTGCAAATATTTGTAGGAAGGAGAATTCAGAGACGGGGAAAAGTCCTACTTAGACATACATCCCCAGAGTCTGAAAAGCTTTGGGTCATTTTTGTCTGCAATGTTCCCCACACTATTAATTTATTTTTATGACTTTATTTTATTGTTACGGGGCTATGCCCTCTGGGCTGTTAATCGCTGTTGCTATGTTTTTAATTGTATTTTGGGATGTTAAGATCCAGCCAGAGGCTTTGGGAACAGAGCAGTTAAAATAAATGCATATTGTGATGGTTGGTTGGATAGTCAGCCAGATGTTTAAACTGAATCTGGCACTTTCTTATTCACCTATTGAGTCCTTCACAAGAATCCACAATAGGCAGGTGTTATGGTTTCATGGTATTACAAGTGTCATGCACAGGATGTAAGTTGTTCCATGTAAAACTGCCTTTTGTAATTGACTGATGAGGATTTTGTCGATGCCAGTGATGTTCAAGTGATGCTCCAGATATTTTAGAGATTGTACCCAAGGCTTTTATTACTATTGGTACTATCTTTGCTTTCTATTGCAACAGTCATTCTATTTCTATTTGTAGGTCTTTGCATTTTGTGATTTTTCTCCTCTCCTCTTCTCTTCTCTTCTCTTCTCTTCTCTTCTCTTCTCTTCTCTTCTCTTCTCTTCTCTTCTCTTCTCTTCTCTTCTCTTCTCTTCTCTTCTCTTCTCTTCTCTTCCCTTCCCTTCCCTTCTCCTCTCCTCTCCTCTCCTCTTCTCTACTTTATTCTCTTCCCTTCCCTTCCCTTCTCCTCTCCGCTCCTCTCCTCTCCTCCTCTCATCTCTACTTTATTCTCTTCCCTTCCCTTCCCTTCCCTTCCCTTCCCTTCTCCTCTCCTCTCCTCTCCTCTTCTCATCTCTAGTTTATTCTCTTCTCTTCTCTTCCTTCCTTCCTTCCTCTCCTCTCCTCTCCTCTCTCTCTACTTTATTCTCTTCCTTCCTTCCTTCTCCTCCGCCCTCCTCTCCTCCTCTCATCTCTACTTTATTCTCTTCCTTCCTTCCTTCCTTCCTTCCTTCCTCCCTTCCTTCCTTCCTTCCTTCCCTCCCCTCCCCTCCCCTCCTCTCCTCTCCTCTCCTCTCCATACTGCCATGTCCACTATCCAGACTTTTGTGTCTTTCTTAGCAACAATTGTTAATGTCAGTGTATTATGTAAAAGGTGCTTGAATTCCAAAGTTCCAGAGCAATTGTATTGTCTTTGTTTTCTATTACTTTGTCTATAATGTGGTATTACCAGTTCTTGCTTGCAGGCAAAGGGTATTTCTTGCATCTATTCCAATGCACCATTGTGGCTATTTTGTCATGCTATTTTTTTTAATAGTCAGCCTGTGCAATCTTCTTGCAGCGACTAACATTGTTTCTGATTTTTTTTTCCCTATGCGTTTTTTCTTAAGGCTTGGTTTTGTACAGCCTGAGTTAACCCCTCTAACTCTTTCTTCAACTCTGCTGCCACATGACCAGCAGGTGAAAAGAAGAGTTATTTTTTTTCTGCATCTCTTCACTATCATCTAAGTCAGGGGTCTGTAACCTTGGCAACTTTAAGACATAAGCCATGGTGTCTCAGTGGTTAGAATGCAGTACTGCAGGCTACTTCTGCTGATCACCAGCTGGCCACAGTTTAGCAGTTCGAATCTCACCAGGCTCAAAGTTGACTCAGCCTTGCATCCTTTCGAGGTGGGTAAAATGAGGACCCAGATTGTTGGGGGCAATAGGCTGACTCTGTAAACCACTTTAGAGAGGGCTGTAAAGCACTGTAAAGCAGTATGTAAGTCTAAGTGCTATTGCTATTGCTATTGCTATTGCTATTGCTATTGCTATTGCTATTGTGGACTTCAACTCCCAGAATTACTCAGCTGGGAGTTGAAGTCCACAAGTTTTAAAGTTGCCAAGTTTGGAGACCTCTGATCTAAGTGATATTTGGATCTTTGCTGCCAAACCTGCTAGTCTGAATATCTAAAAAATTAATGAATGGGAGGAAAAAAGCTTTCCTGTGCAAAATAAGAACCAATTAAATGTTCCTGAATAAGATTCTGGAGTTGAAATTGACTATAAACAGTCAATCTAGTATCTTTACCCCTGAGCTCAAATCACACTATTCAAGACATATGCTGTAAATCGGTGGCTGCAGTCATATAACATTGGTAACCAGGGCAGTTAAAGATCTAAGAGATTCACTGACACCATTCAATAGTACAGGTTAAAAGAAACCTTGGTTCATTTGTTGTGGTTTAATATTTAGGGAAAGCCCAAACCATTTGCTAAGTGTGTTGTTTAATGTCTTATGCAAATCCAGGAGAGGGAAGTATGGATGGATGGATGTATTATGAATCAATGGAGGGTTCAGGAAATGAGGAGATTATGAAGGTCCAACTCAACTTTATTAACAACAACAGTGCTGAGGCAACACAACAGCTGGAACGGCACAACCAACAACACGGACAGCCCTGACAGCCCTTTTATACGGGAGCTGTCAAAACGCTGCTCCAATAGCGGGTCTCAGATTTCCCGCTATTTGTTCAGCTCGTGCCTTGGCCAATCAGCGATCTCCTGCTGTTGGACTCCCAGGACCTAACAGGATGGATGGAAGGAAGGAAGAAGAAGGGAAGGAGAGAGGGAGGAAGAGAAGGAAGGAAGGAAGGAAGGAAGGAAGGAAGGAAGGAAGGAAGGAAGGAAGGCCTATTAACATAAATACCTCTTTTTCCTTCTCTTTCTCCTACAAAGTTTTCCGAGCATATTCAGACCAAATATTCAAATGCTTTTTGAAGATTTGAGGAAATGAAGAAATTGTTCCTCTGTACATCTTCAACTCACAGGATTTGTTTACAACAAGCCAAAAATCAGCTTGGTCTACCTTGATGGGAATCCATAATACACAAGTCTCAATTCAATAATCCTCCACAGAAGCCTCCTATGGTTTTGTAGAAGAAAAAGGCAGCCTATAGCATCATACAGCAGATGCAGCTTCCCAGCGTTACTTGGATCAATTTTTAATAGGACAGCTGTGTCGTCTCTGTGTGCGATCTTTCAGCGTTTTGTTTAGCCTTCTACAAAGACTGCAATACAATTTTCATCATAGGGTCAGATTCCCCAAGCTAGTTCCTGTCTACATCTAAGGTGTCCCCATCTGTTTTCCAATTTTATTTGCCTCTTATGTTAATTGTATTTCTTTATATTAACCTTTCATTTGGATGAACATCAAAGCTTGACTATGAAACTTGAAGGGAATGGTTTCACTCTGAACCTGTGGCTCCATCAGATGGAACAGAGATTCTTCTGAAATGATCTTAGTTTAATTGCACAAAGGAAGGCACTGTGCTTGCAGCTGCTCCATAAAATAGTGGTGTGGGAAAAGGGATTTAAAAAGTCAGCTGACTGTTTGATCCATGTTCTAATCACAGAGAACTGTGGCCTATATATGAAAAGTTTATCTTGGCTTTGTTTCTTACATCTTTAGTGCAGAACATGAAGTTGAGTGAAGGCTTTCCTAGTCATAACTGCTACATGCTCTTTGAGTAGGAGTTTTGAGTCCAGAAGTCATCTCCTGTGTGGAATATGGCAATGCACACTAAATGGAGCTCCACCTTGAAGAGAAGCTCAGTAAGCTCAAACTGCCCAAGGAGCTGCTGATTCAGTTCTACAGAGGAATTATTGAGTCTGTCATTTGCACCTCCATAATTTCTGGTTTGGTTCTGCAACCCAACAAGAAAGACACAGACTTCAGAGGATAATTAGAACTGCAGAAAAAATAATTGCTACCAACCTGCCTTCCATTGAGGACCTGTATACTGCACGAATCAAGAAGAGGGCTGTGAAAATATTTACAGATCCCTCGCATCCAGGACATAAACTGTTTCAACTCCTACCCTCAAAACGACGCTATAGAGCACTGCACACCAGAACAACTAGACACAAGGACAGTTTTTTCCCAAAGGCCATCACTCTGCTAAATAAATAATTCCCTCAACACTGTCAAACTATTTACTAAATCTGCACTATTATTAATCTTCTCATCATTCCCATCACCAATCTCTTTCCACTTATGACTCTATGACTGTAACTTTGTTGCTGGCAATCCTTATGATTTATATTGATATATTGACCATCATTTGTGTTGTAAATGTTGTACCTTGATGAACGTATCTTTTCTTTTATGTACACTGAGAGCATATGCACCAAAAGACAAATTCCTTGTGCGTTCAATCACACTTGGCCAATAAAAAATTCTATTCTATTCTATTCTAAGCTGCAACTGGTCCAGAATACAGTGGTACAAGCATGTGCATGTAGTGCTGTGCATATATCACCTGTGCTATACAAATTGCATTGGGCACCAGTTTGCTGCTGGGTCCAATTCAAGGCATTATTATCTTTGAAGCTTTCATAGCGTGGGACCAGGTTACCCGAGGAACTGTCTTGTCTCAGTTACATTGACCCATCCAACATGGTCAGGCAATGAGGGTACGTTGCATATGCTATTGGTTAAAGAATTTTGATTGGCAGAATCCAGGAAGGGATTCCTCTCTGCCACTGCCCACCTTTATCACCCACCAGAGATAAGGTGGAGTCCCACTTTTCTGGTAGTTGGTGGCTTGAGGATGCTCCCTCTGCCTCTTTTATCTATTTAACACCTTCATTTTAAGCTTGTTTAAATTATATTTTTATCCTTTCTTAGCTATGTTATTATACAGGTGTATGTTTTTATTATAAATTTGAAATAGGAAGGAAGGAAGGAAGGAAGGAAGGAAGGAAGGAAGGGAGGGAGGGAGGGAGGGAGGGAGGGAGGGGGCACAGCAAGGAGTAGACAGGAATACAATTAGGGAAGGAAGGAACAAGGCATTTAGACAGGGAGGTAGACAGGTGGGCAGTTGGGAGAAAGGAAGGAAGGAAGGAAGGAAGGAAGGAAGGAAGGAAGGAAGGAAGGAAGGAAGGAAGGAAGGAAGGAAGGGGGCACAACAGGGAGTAGACAGGTATACAGTTAGGGAAGGAAGGAACAAGGGAGGTAGACAGGGAGGTAGACAGACGGACAGTTAGAAGATGGATTTTGCAAACCACACAATTACATACATTTCCACCAAAGTGTTGTTCCGCGTCCTCCCTCCTCTCCTCAGCCGGGCCCCTCCCATCTCCACCTGGACCTGTTATCAGACTCCGAGTCTGATAATGAAGATGAATGGCCTGTCATGCCTCCAGCCCCCGGCCCTGGCCCCACGCCCTGAGAGGATGTCAGGAGTGAACAGATAAGCCCGATAAACTTCACTCCTACAGCGTGTGAGCAGGAAGCCAGCCACATGTGGGAATTACTGACAGCAGATCCAGCTGAAGAGAATTTAAAGTGGGAGGATTCTCGCTTCCGGAGATCTGAGAGGTGACGCCAGCAGAAGGAAGGGAGGGGCAGGTCTGGATAAATGCTGAGTCATGGAGCCACATTTCACAGCCTATATAAAGGACCTGCTTTTGGCATTCCAACCTTGAGTCAAGCAAAGTCTCATCTAGTTTGCTGATATCGGACTCTATCGCTGAAGTCACAATTTGGACTCCTGCCTGCCCTGATAAACCTCGAAGGAATTTGGCACGCTGCAGGGGCTTCGTTGCCATGTTTGATACGGACTTCCTTGACCCGGTCGTCGGAGGGGGAGGGGGACATGACAATAAGACATCCCCTGATAATAAACCCAATTGGGCTTTTGAGCACATGGCAGTAAGGCCAAGTGCTTATTTCTGGGTTCAAAAAATATAAGACAGGGTCTTATTTTCAGGGAAACACGGTATATGTCATGGTTGGTTTGCTACGCAAACCCTGCTCACAACCAGACATCAGCAACAGGTGGGGGGAGGGAAGGCATTGAAATACAAGGGAAATATTGGGGAGGGTAAAGGAATGCAAGTGTGCCGACTTGAAACCTGGGACAGAGCCAGCTCCTCAAAGTCATCATCTGGGGAAGTCCAAGGAGGAAAGACCGTTCCCAAAAGCAATGCGAATGTAACCAACCGACTAGACAATGGACAGTGAGAGGACCAGGGGAAAGGGGAAAGTTTTCCTATGCTGTTCACATGCGAAAATGTTAGAATTGGCTTTTTCACTTCTGTACCCACGTGGGATTTTCAGTAAAGTTATACTCTTAGTAAAAGATATCCTAGGAGCCTTCTTTGCTGTCTCAACCAGTGGGATGGTTGACCACATATTTATTTGTTTTGCCTTTCGACTCTCAGCTTAAGTTCGCTCTCTCAAAGTCATTCAGGTTAAAGAAAAGGAGGCAACAATCAACACTTTCTCAGTCAGAGCTAGGACATCAAGCTTCTTCGGATGTTATTTTTGCTCCATTGTTCATGCAATGACATTGCTACATTGCCAATTGTTGGGAGAAATTTGCTCATTAGTTATCCCCAGCTCAATTCCTGTCTTCAGAAACGTCATGTGAATGCATTTAATATTCAGTTGTTCAATTTTCTTTTCTCAGTTCATTAATTTAAACAGTAATCTCATCCTTTTCAGCACCGAGCCACTATTGTGCACTGTCTGGGTGAAATAGTCTACCGATAAATCCAATAAAGTCATTTCCCTTCTTCCAGCTATTTCACTTATGAAATACACATTACTTTAATCTCCATTGGACTAGGATGGACTTGCTGAGAATACGCTTGAAATGTCCTGCCAATAATAAGATTGCACTTCTAAGTGCTCTGAAAGATATTTACATTTGCCTAAAAGAAGATTTTAAACAAGTTGCACCAATTTGAGAAAAAGCTGCAAATTGTACACAAATGGAGGATATATTTGCATGGCTCTGTCTCAGGAGTGAAATGCTACTGGTTCGCACCAGTTCAGGCGAACCGGTAGCCGTGGCGGCGCATGGTTTGGTGAATTGGTAGCAGCAGCAATGTGAAGCTCCACCCACCCACCCACCCAGATGTCATTACTTCCAGGTTTTAATCTGTTTTTAATCTTTTTTTGACATTCTGAACATGTGCAGAGGGTCCAAAATCATGCACATGCAGAGCGCGCTCTTCCGAACCAGTAGAGAAGGTAAGTAGATTTCACTCCTGCTCTGTCTCCAAGCTGTACACACATTTATATTCACTTTGTGCTAGACTGGGCTTTTATAATTTTAGTTTTCAAAGTTTCCCAAGTCTTTTTGGTTGTTTTCCTCCTGAGGATTTTCATCCATGGAATCTTTCCCAAGCTTTTTTTATTATTATTATTTACATTTATATCCTGCCCTTCTCCGAAGACTCAGGGCGGCTTACAGTGTGTAAGGCAATAGTCTCATTCTATTTGTATATTTACAAAGTCAACTTATTGCCCCCCCAAAAATCTGGGTCCTCATTTTACCTACCTTATAAAGGATGGAAGGCTGAGTCAACCTTGGGCCTGGTGGGACTAGAACCTGCAGTAATTGCAGGCAGCTGTGTTTTAATAACAGGCTATCTTACAGCCTGAGCCACCAGTTGTAAGTTAATTGAAATCAGCTCTCTTAAATTACAAGACTCTAATTTGACTTTTGTATCCCTTGTTGAATTCTAATATTGCCTCCCCCCAAGTTCCTGTTACTTCAAAGTCTTCTATCGTTCCATATCTGCTAGTGAGAATTAAGTCCAGTATGGCTGACCCTCTAGTTCCCTTCTCTACCTTTCTTTCTTCTCTACTTTCTCCTGTTGTGGTGATAGAATGTAGTCCAGAGTTGCAGGAGGGCGGGAGGTTTTCCAAGGAGCAGAGACTACATAGAGTAGCTTGAAATCTCTGATAGGCAGGAAGAGAGCTAAGGTGGCTGCACCCTAGCAGTTTACAAGATAGATATATCTTGTAATGGCTGGAAACCAATCAAGGAGAGAAGCAACTAAAACTAAGGAGAAATTTCCTGACAGTGAGAACAATTAATCAGTGGAACAACATGCCTCCATAAGTTGTGGGTGCTCATTACACTGAGGTGGGATTCAGCAGATTTCAACCAGTTCAGGTGAACCAGTTGCTAAAAGTCTTCCCAGTTTGGCAAACTGGCTAATCCCACCACTGGCTGGCCCCACCCCACCAGTTTTTCATCCTTTTTGGGGGCCGTTTTCGGCCATTTTGGGGCTGTTTTGGATGTTCAGTAGTAGGAAATAAATAGAGAGGAAAATTGTATCTTGTTGAGGCCTTTGACTCAATTTCCCTCTCTATTTATTTACTACTACTGAACATCCAAAATGACACAAAAATTGGCCCCCCAAAAAACCCTGAAAAATGGCCAAAAATCGCCAAAAAAAACTAGCCCGGAAAACAGCGAAAAAACAGCCTGGAAAATGGCCCAGAAAAAGACCTGGAAAATGAAGATTTCAAATCTTCAATGACCTGTCTTGAAGCTGTACAACAATCTGAATTTGAAAGAGGAACAGGAATTCGTAGCTTGTGTCGGCGCACACTTCAGACCTCTCAATACCTCACATCCATTGAGCTTTTTCCTGCCCCGCTGCACAAATCTTTTAAACATTTATTTATTTTTATTTTATTAGATTTTTATACCGCCCTTCTCCCGAAGGACTCAGGGCGGTGTACAGCCAAATAAAACCCACAATATACACATTAAAACAAGATTAAAACCGAACATATTACAGAGACGGCCAGAATTTAAAACAATTTAAAACCCTAAAATATAGAGGCTTCCTGGTTGGCTCCGTTGGCAATGGAGGTGATCTTTCTGGTCACCAACCTCTGGATCATGTTGGACTGCTAAGACAGCGACAATCAGCTGTCCAGCAGTTCGGAAACCCCCCTCTTCGGGAGAAGAAGCGGTGGTGAGCAAAAAGAAGCAGAGGTAGAGCTTCCCTAGAGCTCCTGGAAGATACCAGGGGGCTCGAAGGGTTAAGCCCCCTCAGAACTTCAAAGTGCTCCAGATCTGAGGCTTTTTTCCTGCTCCGGCAGACCTAATTGCCGCGACCAACTTCCGGGACCAATTTTAACTTAAAGAAGATAATACCGGACTGAACAGAAACAGGAGAGCTCTAATTATAAAAGCAAGTAATCAATCAATTCCCTGTTATTTTTTTTTTTTAAGTTTTGGATTTGACTTCAAAGTGAAAATGGCGATCGTTCTTTAATGAGCTACGCAGTTGAAAATGAAAGTGTTACAATTCTCTGTTTGCTGTTTATTGCTGAAGGCCAGCTGGAAATTTTTTTTAAACATTGTAATGAGAAGGGAGAAGAGATCGAGATATTGAGACTGATTTAAAAAAAAAAAAAAGACTTAAAAGGTTTATACGTAATATTAGCCGGGACCAATTTTAACTTAAAGAAGATAATACCGGACTGAACAGAAACAGGAGAGCTCTAATTATAAAAGCAAGTAATCAATCAATTCCCTGTTATTTTTTTTTTTAAGTTTTGGATCTGACTTCAAAGGGAAAATGGCGATCGTTCTTTAATGAGCTACACAGTTGAAAACGAAAGTGTTACAAGTCTCACTGTCTGTTGTTTATTGCTGAGGCCAGCTGGAAATTTTTTTTTTTTTTAAACATTGTAATGAGAAGGGAGAAGAGATACTGAGACTGGAAAAAAAAAAAAGACTTAAAAGGTTTATACGTAATATTAAGTTAAAGAGAAATTTTAAGAGATGGCAGCAAAACAATTAAAGTCAACTGCTACAAAACCCAGGAACATTAACACCGGAGTCTCTCCAGCACATACAGCAGATACAAAATCACTAAATTTGGAAGCACTTCAGGATAACCTGAAAGAATTTATGAAAGAATCTCTTAACGATGCTATGAATTGGCAAACTTCCCAGATAGAGGATAAGTTTAAATTAATTACAGAAGAAATGTCAGAGATGTAAAAACAGATGTTAGAAATTCAAACTGGAAATAAAGAAGTTAAAGAAGGTTTGGTGTCAGCAGTACAGGGTCTGGCATCAAATGTGATTTTATTGGAGCAGGAAGTAGAAGAAATAAAGAAAGTTAATTTAAAATTGGAAAATAAGATTGAGGCAGTTCAAAGTAAAATGGATAAAGTTGATGATGAAATTGTTTTGGTACAATATAGAGCAATGGAACTTGCTTTACGAATCCGTGGACTAAAAGAATGTAAAAATGAGAATTTGAAGCAAATTTTTTCGGAGGCCTTTGCAGAGATTTTGGCAGTTCGGCCAGTAGATGTGGCATTTTATATTGATAAAATTTATCGTGTGAATTCCTGGATAGCAAGACAAAGAAATCTTCCCAGAGACATTGTTATTTATTTTACTACTAGAACAGTGAGAAATGAGATTTTACAAGCTTTTTTTAAAGGAGACAAGATTCAAGCAGCCGGCCAAGATATTTTAATACTAAAGGAAATTCCCCCCAAAATGTTGAGAGGTAGGAAGGAGTTTGCTTTTTTGGTGAACGAACTTAAAAAACGTCAGATTGAGTATAGATGGGACATCCCAATTGGTATAATAGTTTACTATGAAGGGAAAGCACATCGTCTTAATACAGTCAGTAAAGCACAAGAGTTTTATGCTTATGTGCTTAAGGCTGGAAGTCCACCATCTCCGGATGGTAGGAGAAAGGAAGGTGAAATTAAAGAAAAAGAAGTGATAGTAATGGAAGAAGACCGTTTACAAGCGTTGGATGTGTCTAAGATGGGATCAGAGATTCCAAAAGAGCCAAGGATGACAAGAGCAGCTGTCAAACGCAAGGAACAAGAAGAAAAGGCTCAACAGGCTCAATCTGCTATTACCAAGACGGAAACAGTGGGAGGAGCAAGGCCCAAAGAAAGATATGATTCTCCAAAAGTTTCCGATTGCTGATAATGGCAATTAGACTTTTATCTTGGAATGTCAATGGATTAAACTCACCACAAAAGAGAAGAAAGATATTTCATTATTTGAAGCAATTTAAAAATGACATTGTATGTTTACAAGAAACACATATTAGAACATTAGACCAGAAATATTTGATAAATTCGAAATTGGGAATACATTTTGTTGCATCTGCTACAGAAAAGAAGAATGGACTAGTTGTTTATATAAAGAGTAATTTATCTGCAACATTAATTGAAGCGGATAATCAAGGAAGATATATTGCTATTGAACTTTTATTGGAAGGGAGAAAAATACTTTTAATAGGAGTTTATGCACCAAATCAACAACAAGAAAAATTTTATAAGTTTTTACATAAAAGAATAACATCTTGGGATTATAAAACTTATATATTAATGGGTGATTGGAATGGAGTGATGGATACCCAGAAAGATAAAAGAAGTCTTAGAAATATTTCCAATCGTGTAAAACTGCCAAAGGCATTCTTTGATTTGATGGAAGATTTAGAATTGAGAGATGTATGGCGAGAACGCAATGAAAAAGAGAGAGATTTTACATTTTTTTCTGACAGACATCAATCTTTTTCTAGGATTGATTTCATTTTAATTACTAATGATTTGTTTTTCAGAGTGAAGAAGACAAAAATTTGTTCTAGAACCTTGTCTGATCATATGGATTGAGTTAGATCGGGAAAAAGAGGCCAGGAGGTCGTGGAGGATGAATGAGAACTTGTTTAAATATGAACAAAATGTAAATGAATGTAAAACTCTAATGAAGGAATTTTTTTCTTTGAACATGGATAAAGGGACACCTATAGAGATAGTTTGGGACACCAGTAAAGCTTATATGAGGGAATTTTATTAGAGATGAATAATAAATATAGAAATAGACTGCACAAAAGGCTAAAAAGAACTAGAAGAGGAAATTAAAAGGAAGGAGCAGTTATTGGTAGGCAATCCAGGAGATAGTAAAACAAAAGAGTCAATAAATATATTAAGAGGTCAATTTAATATGTTAATGGCAGATCAGGTGGCAACTAATTTACAATATGTAAGACATAATTTGTTTAATAATTCTAATAAACCTGGAAGGTGGTTAGCATATTTATTAAGAAAGAAACAGAAACGACGTATAATTGATAAAATAGAATATAGAGGTAAGGAAGTATATCAGCAAAATTTGATTAAAAAAGCTTTTTTAGAATATTATACTAAGTTATATTCTAGAGATGTGATTAGTGATAAAGATATAGATAGATATTTACAGGACCACGGTATTTTAGAAATTACAGTAGATCAAAGGGAAGAGTTGAATCAATTAATTTCTTCAGAGGAAATAGTGTTTGCAATTAAGCAGCTTAAAGCGAATAAAGCACCAGGTACAGATGGCTTGACAACTACTTATTATAAAAATTTACAAAATGAGATGATTGTACCACTTAAGGAGTTATTTAACAGAATACAAAGGGGAGGAGAAGCTCCTCCTTCATGGAGGACAGCTTTTATTTCATTAATACCTAAAGAAGATCGAGATGGTGTTAAACCAGAGAATTATAGGCCAATATCGCTTTTAAATACTGATTATAAGATATTTGCTAAGATACTAGCGAATAGATTGATGCCACTGATGAATCAATTAATTCATAATGACCAATCAGGATTTATTAAGGGGAGACAGATGAGATATAATATGAGACAAATTGTAAATTTACTTGAATATTTGGAAGGAAACAGCCAGGTTTCAGCAGCATTCCTCTTTTTGGATGCGAAAAAGCTTTTGATAGATTGGATTGGCAGTTTTGTTTAAAGTAATAGAAAAATGCAATTTGGGGATTATTTTATTCAAGCAATTAAGGCTATATATCAAAAGCAAACAGCTCAAATAATAGTAAATGGTGGATTAACAGAATCTTTCAAGATTGAGAAAGGGACTAGACAAGGATGTCCCTTGTCACCATTATTATTCATTCTAACTTTGGAAATATTATTGAGTAAGATACGTGGTTTAGATCGAATAAAAGGAATTAGAATTAAAAATCAAGATTATAAATTAAGAGCGTTTGCAGATGATTTGGTTGTTTCTTTATCTCAACCAATACATTCAGCTGTATATTTGATGGA
Organism: Ahaetulla prasina; assembly: GCF_028640845.1. Taxonomy (NCBI): domain Eukaryota; kingdom Metazoa; phylum Chordata; class Lepidosauria; order Squamata; family Colubridae; genus Ahaetulla; species Ahaetulla prasina. The sequence goes on from NC_080541.1 coordinate 10,542,917, forward strand.
GACAATTGATCAGTATAGTAAGGTATCTGGGTTTAAAGTGAATCAACAGAAGACAAAATGATAATTAAAAATATGAATACACATCAGAGGAAGAATTAGAAAGAATAACTGGATATGAAGTAGTTAAAAAGGTTAAATACTTAGGAGTATACATTACAGCATCGAATGTAAAATTATATAAAAACAATTATGAGGTATTGTGGGGAAAAGTAATTAAAGAAATGGAGAAATGGAAGAAGTTACAATTATCATTGTTGGGAAGAGTGGCAGCTATAAAAATGAATGTTTTGCCTAGATTTTTATTTTTGTTTCAAATGATTCCAATTTTGAAGAAAGATGCAAATTTACAAGAATGGCAAAAGGATTAATAAATTTGTATGGAAGGGTAAAAACCGAGGATAAAGTTAAAAATAATGCAAGGCGTTAGGGAAGAGGGGTTTAAAATGCCTAATTTGAAATTGTACTATGATGCAGTTGTTTTAACTTTAATTTCTGATTGGATTAATTTAACAGAGGAAAGGATTTTGAATATAGAAGGTTATGGTTTGTTATATGGATGGCACGCATATGTAATATATGACAAGAAAATTGATAAGACATTTAAGAATAATATGGTCAGAAGTGCGTTGTTGAGGATTTGGAAAAAATATCAATATAAGTTAGATGGAAAGATACCAATATGGACCATCCCCAGACATATGATAGAGAATATAAATATATTACAAAAAATGGAAGTTATCACTTACAAAGAGCTTTTGACTATGGAAAAAGGGGAATTACAGTTGAAATCTAGGGAGAAATTGAGGATGAAGGAAGAAATTATACATGGTTCCAGTATGGACAATTGCAATCTAGATGGAAAATAGATCAGAAAATTGGTATAAGGCAAAGTGATGATAATCTGGTAAAACAAATAAAAGATCAAGGTCAACAGCATATAAAGAGATTATATAATGTATTGGTTGAAATTGATTCAGAAATGGAGTTAGTTAAAGATTGTATGGTAAAATGGGCACAAAATTTTCAACAACCTATAAAGTTAGAAACATGGGAAAAAATTTGGGTGAGGAATGTTAAATTCACAAGCACAAAATTTAAGAAAATTTTTATAAAATGTTTTATAGATGGCATTTAGATCCTAAAAAACTGTCATGTATGTATCCAAATGTGAAAGCAAAATGTTGGAGATGTGATTGTGAGGATGCTACCTATTATCATATATGGTGGACTTGCAAAAAAGTTAAAGCCTTTTGGATTAAAATATGGTGGATTATGCAGAACATTTTGAAAAAGAAGATCAAGTTTGTTCCACAGTTCTTTTTATTAGGAATAATCTCAGATTGCACTGTTATAGAGACAAAACTGATTCTGAATTTAATAACTGCTGCAAGATTATTGATTGCACAATATTGGAAGAAAGAAGACTTACCTACAATTGGAGAATGGATTAGTAAAGTATCAAATTTAGCAGAAATGGCAAACTTTCTGCCTACTTGAAAGACTGTACACAAGAAAAATATATATTGGAATGGAGGAAGTGGATTGATTATATTCAAAATAAGTATCAGATTAAAAAATATCAATTAGTTTTTGAGTGAAGTTAGGAATTATTATGTATTAGTTTAAGAAAGAAGGGAATTGATAGTGTGATGGTGTGAAATGGAATATGTTTTATGTTATATTTTAGATTATGTTTGTTAGTTACAATACCCTGTATTCTGTTCTGGGAAGTCTCGGGGGGGGGGGGGGAAGGAGGCGGGGAAGGGGAAGACTATAAATTGATTGGTTGCCATTGTACAGAAATAATGGTAGAATTAAACAAGTTGGAATGGTGTAATGTCGGGACTGCTCGGCAAACACTCCCGAAGGAAAGGGTAAGGAAAGATGAGTAAAGAAGGAAGAAAGTAGGTAGGTAGGTGGGTAGGGAGGAAAGAAGGGAGGGAGAAGAAAGGATAGGAGGAGGAGAAGAAGGAGAAGATAGAGGGTTAGAAAGGATGGTAGTGAGAAGTGGGAAAGAGGAGGGGAAGTAGGAAAGCGAGGAGAAGGTGGTGGGGGAAGTTTAAGAAGGATGAGAAGGGAAGAAAGGATTAAAGGGGGGAGTGGCAGTCGAGCAGCCCTGACTGAGTATAATTTGAGTATAGGACTGATTGTTGGATAAGTGATTGTATTGTACACTGGTCAAATTGTGGGAATTATTATGGAAAAATAAAAAATTTTTGCAAAAAAAAAAAAAACAAACCCTAAAATATAAATAGCCACAATTAAAAATTTAATAAAACTTTTAAGCCAGTCCCGCTTGAATAAATAGGTGCGTTTTCAGCTCACGGCGAAAAGTCCGAAGATCAGGCACTTGACGTAAACCATTTGCTGGCAATCACCAAGTGAGCCTTCACCCCATAGCATAACCCCGCTTCTGAATTTGGATTATTAAACAACCATATGAAATAGTATAAAATTGCACTACTAAGCACAGTAACACCTGGACTAGAGCAAAACTTTGTGGGGAAAAAAATTGATATAAGTTCCGGTATATAGATTATGTTGAACAAATGTAATGTCTTTGGGTTGATTTAAGGCCAAGATATGAAAATAAGGAAAACAAGGAAACTTCATCAAAAACTTGAACTACCATAATGTTGCCTTCCTAAAGCCCCCTGCTTCCTTCTTTGCTCCAATTACAATTTCTGTACTAATAAACTTTGCGTCCAGTTTTAGAACCAATTCTGAGAAAATAAGTTTGAAAGTGGGTCAAAATGTCCACTTGGACCTTTTCCTCACATCAGTACATCAGTAATGAGGTGGGGTAGGGAAGGAATCTTAAGTGTCAGTGGAAAAGTCCCTTTTTTCCAGTGGTAACAGTTCTAGGATAAATCAGATCAACAATAAATAAATTTATTTAATCATATAAATATGATTAAATAAATAAATAAATAAATAATACAATAATTAACACTACACATATTAACAGCAGCACGTATAGCTCACGCACAAAATTGGAAGAAGGAGAACCCACCAACAGAAGAAGAGTTAATTAAGAAAATCCTAAAATGTGCAGAGATGGATAAACTCACAAAAGAAATCAAGGAAAAAGAGGATGCAGAATATTATAAGGTCTGGTGTAGATGGTATGAATGGTTGGGAAATAGGAAAGATAATGAAAATTGAACAACAGGGTAAAATCTGTATGTAGATGAAATAAAGAAAATGTAGATGAATATAGGTGAAATGTAGATGAAATAAAGGAAGATGGATGATATAAAAGTAGAATAAAATATGTACAAATAGTAAGAAAGGACCGCTTTGAATAGCTGATAAGAAACAGTGATATGTATATAAATGTTGTATGTTTGTGTTGTGTTTTAACGTGTTCAAAATAAAAAACTTTATATATATATAAAGTTTTTTTTATATATATATATATATATTTTCTGAGGTTTTCGCGGGTGTTTGTATGTAGGTCTTTGGTTATTCGGGTTTTCTCCCGCGTAAAATTGGAAGTGTCTTGGCGACGTTTCGACGAAGTCTCATTCGTCATCTTCAGGCTTCAGCTTCGTGCTGAACAAGCTGAAGCCTGAAGATGACGAATGAGACTTCGTCGAAACATCACCAAGACACTTCCAATTTTACGCGGGAGAAAACCCGAATAACCAAAGACCTACATATATATATATATATATACACTTCCAGTTTTACACGGGAGAAAACCCGAACAACCAAAGACCTACATACAAACACCCCTGAAAACCTCAGAAAACGTATATATATATACACATATACATATATATATATATATATATATATATCAGTTCAAACCCCACTAGCAGTTATATATAGGAAGAAACAGCTGCGATCACACATTAGAAGCATAAGTTGAAGCCTGAAGATGACGAATGAGACTTCGAAACGCCGCCAAGACACTTCCAATTTTACGCGGGAGAAAACCCGAATAACCAAAGACCTACATATATATATATATATATACACTTCCAGTTTTACACGGGAGAAAACCCGAACAACCAAAGACCTACATACAAACACCCGTGAAAACCTCAGAAAACATATATATATATATATATATATATATATATATATATATATATATATATATATATATATATATATATATATATATATATATATATATATATATATATATATATATATATAAAACCCCCGATAATGCCTGTCCATGTATCTGTCCTGCTCAGCTTTTCTTCATTTATCTGACTATTCCAGAATATAAATAAGGACATAGGAGGACAGCTTTATGATTGGGAGAACTTTGTGTCTATTTTTAGGGTCCCGTATTATAAATAAAGAGAATGGAGGACAGATCTTGTGATTGAGAGAACTTTGTGTCTATTTTTAGGGCCAGAATGATCACGGCTCAGTGGCAGAGCATAAATGACACAGCTCAATGACAGACCTTACAATTGTTTTTAGCATAATTTTTAATTGGTATTAGCCAAATAGAATTAGATTTTTACACTGTATTTTAAGTTTGTTTATAAATACTGTTTTATTGGCTGTAAACCACCCTGAGTCCTTCGGGAGAAGGGCGGTATAGAAATTTAATAAATGAAATGAAATGAAATGAAGCTCTTAAGAAGAAACTGGACAGCCATTTGTCGGGAATGTGATAGGGCAGTGATGGCTAACCTCTTCGGGACTGAGTGCCCAAAACATGTGCGCGAGCATGAGAATGTACGTATGCATGCCTGAACCCCCAAAATACAATGTGTGCATGGCCCCATGCATGCACCCCGCCCCCTGTGCATGCGGCCCTTGCACATGTGCACACCACCCCCCACATGTGCCCCACACATGTGTGGCAGCGACCCAAAGACCAGCTGGCCAGCGGGAGGCATGCACACATGCATGGCAGAGTTGAGCTGGGGCGACGGCTTACATGTCCACAGAGAGGGCACTGCGTGCCACCTCCGGCATGCATGCCATAGGTTCGCCATCACGGTTGTAGAGTCTCCTGCTTGAGCAGGGGGTGGACTAGAGGACCTCCCAACTCCCTTCCAACTCTGTTATTTTATTCGTTATGCACATAAATGGTTTAATCTGGCAAGATTTCTATCTGTAGGCAAGAATTGCTCTGAAGTAGCTTCTTGTGTCATTCTTGGTTCCTTGAGCCTGATAGATGTGCAAACAGTTTTCTCCCTATTGCACTATGGCTTTGCACACTTGCTCTGTAAGATAAGTACTGCTTCATGCTTTTCATAAACAATGCCCTTTCGGCACTGCTTTTATTTATTTATTTATTTATTTATTTATTTATTATTTATTATTTAGATTTTTATACCGCCCTTCTCCCGAAGGACTCAGGGCGGTGTACAACCAGATTAAAACAATACAATATACAATTTTAAAACAACAAATTAAAATAACATATTCTATAATGGCGGAAAAATTTTAAAACCGTCAAATTTGACCCAATAAAACAGAATACCCAATTTAAAATTATTAAAATTCAAAAAATTCAAAATTTAAAAATTAAGAATTAAGCCAGTCCTGCTTGGATGAACAAGTACGTTTTCAATTCACAGCGAAAGGTCCGAAGGTCAGGTAATTGACGCAAACCAGGGGGAAGTTCGTTCCAGAGGGTAGGAGGGTAGGAGGGTAGGAGCTCCTACAGAGAAGGCCCTTCCCCTGGGTGCCGCCAGCCGACATTGCTTGGCGGACGGCACCCTGAGAAGACCCTCTCTGTGTGAGCGTTTCTCCTTTGAGCTGCTCAATACACTTCAGGTTTCTGAGAAAAATAGAATAGAATAGAATAGAATAGAATAGAATAGAATAGAATAGAATAGAATAGAATAGAATAGAATAGAATATCAGAGTTAGAAGGGACCTTGGAGGTCTTCTAGTCCAATCCCCTGATTAAGTAGGAAACCCTCCACCACTTCAGACAAATGGTTATCCAACATCTTCTTCAAAACTTCCATTGTTGGAGCATTCCTAACTTCTGGAGGCAAGTTGTTCCACTGATTAATTGTTCTCACTGTCAGGAAATTTCTCCTCAGTTCTAAGTTGTTTCTCTCCTTGATTATTTTCCACCCATTGCTTCTTGTCTGCCATGCCCTCAGTTGCTTTGGAGAACAGTAGATTTTTGGTAGGCAGATATGCTGCAGTTCATTTGCAAGCCCAGATTAAGTACATTAAGACAGTTGTTATAATAATTTGAAGGGAGTATAATTGTCTTTGAACTCTAGCTTCAGATGGATTAATTCATTTCCTGTTGATAAATCTGTTGAACCAGTTTGTGGTATTGCTCCATATGGATTTCAACTAAAAATCCAGAAATGAAGACTGGATGTAAATCCAGATTTACACTCAATGTCTCTTGTCTAGATTGAGCAACAATTACTTCTAACACTCCTGTATTTGCAAATCTGTTGTGGTCCAAAGATTTCCAAAGTAGAGACAATCATTCTGCGTATCGTGAATGAATTTAGTTTCATTGCACAAGGCTATTAAAGAAAATGGGTTTCTATCACCAAAGTTCATACCCTTCTTCTAATAAATCTTCTTCCGACAGCAAATATTGACAGACGTTCCTCAGATGTTTGGAAAATAAAATATGCACGAGAAGGAAGTATTTTACAAGCCATCTGCTCAAGACTACATCATAAGGATGTAGTTTAAAGCATTAAAGAGAAATAAATGCATTTTCTATTGAAAACACAGATGGAGGCGAAAAAAGCCTTTAAACATTCTATGACTTATTACACAAGTTGGTGTTTTTTTTGAAAGAGCTTTTTAGATATGCTGCTTCTAAGTCCACATTTCATTATTTATCTGATCTTGAATTTAACCACTAAAAGGGACTATAAACATTTAACTCTGCAAATCTTTAAAGGAAAACCTCACTTCAATCCAGGCAAACTTACTCGATATCAGATAAAGTTACAGAGTCAAATCTCTTCAGCAGAAGGATGGGAGGCTATGAGACTAGGCTGAAGCTGCCATGCCTAAAGATGAAAAGGGGCACCTAAGAAGAGAAGAAAACCAGGAATCTGTCTCAAAGATCCCTTCAGGAGAGACAAAGAGAAAATATCACCTGAACCAAACAATGTCCTACCTACAATGTCCTACCGGCCAATGAATACTTAAGCTTCAACCAAAACAATACACGAGCACACAATAGATACCAACTCATGGTAAACCGATCCAAACTAGACTGCAGAAAATACGACCTCAGTAACAGAGTTGTCAACGCCTGGAATACACTACCTGACTCTGTGGTTTCTTCCCCAAATCCCCAAAACTTTAACCTTAGACTGTCTACTGTAGACCTCACCCCATTCCTAAGAGGTCTGTAAGGGGCGTGCATAAGTGCACCAGCGTGCCTACCGTCCCTGTCCTAATGTTTTCTTTTATTCGTATCCTTTACATGTATTTATAATTATGTTTACACTTGTATCTGTCATAAAAGACACGCTTGACGAAATAAATTACATTAAATTAAAAAATTTAAAAAAGAAATTGGGTCCGAGGACATGGGAAATCCTTCCCCAAATTCCATCAACAGCTCAGACTTGAAAGTCAACAAGGCAAGAGTGGCTGCCCGTTTTGTCACTCAGCAAAGCAAGAATTTGAGGTTCTGACCTAGCTTCACAAAAGCACGAAACAGACTCCTGGCCCTGACAAAACCCCTTTTTATTAAGGTAATGTGAATTATTTTCATTCACATCCAGAGAAGTCCTGGCAAACAGTCTTTCCAGGGTGAATTTACAACCACAATCCTTGGAGAGCTGCCAGGCCGATAACGTCCAAATGCAATGCGATACAAGAAAATACTTGTACAATACAAGATACAAGAATACAAAAAATACAAGAAAATAGAGAAGAGCAACAAAGATGATTAGGGGACTGGAGGCTAAAACATATGAAGAACGGTTGCAAGAACTGGGTATGTCTAGTTTAATAAAAAGAAGGACTAGGGGAAACATGATAGCAGTGTTCCAATATCTCAGGGGTTGCCACAAAGAAGAGGGAGTCAGGCTGTTCTCCAAAGCACCTGAGGGTAGAACAAGAAGCAATGGGTGGAAACTGATCAAAGAAAGAAGCAACTTAGAACTAAGGAGAAATTTCCTGACAGTTAGAACAATTAATAAGTGGAACAACTTGCCTGCAGAAGTTGTGAATGCTCCAACACCGGAAATTTTTAAGAAAATGTTGGATAACCATCTGACTGAGATGGTGTAGGGTTTCCTGCCTGGGCAGGGGGTTGGACTAGAAGGCCTCCAAGGTCCCTTCCAACTCTGTTGTTATATTATACTTAGCAAGGCGTCTCTGAGAGTCACAAACAGATCTTCACAATAATGAAATCAACTAATTGTCTCCTGCAAACTCCACTCCCCTTTCACTCCTCTTTATTCCCTATGGGAGGGGCCATTCACCATCCACCTGTCCCTTTACTCCCAAGTCAGCCCTTGTTCCTTATCTGTTCCCTTCTGCTGGCAGCTCTGCGCATGCACACATTGGGAACAGGCTCCAGCTGTTTTTCAGCCCCACTTATCTCTGACTCTGAAGGTAGCTGGTAACTGTTTGACGGCCCTGGCCCCATCTGATGAGACGCAGAGCACTCATCAGAGCCTTCCCCAGACTCCAGGACTGGCCCATGTTCCTCCCCAACCTCCTCACTGTCCGAGTCTGCTGCCTGTTCAGCTGGCCACTGGCAGGCCACAACATTTGGGGAATAAAAAGGGTCTTGAAGCCTCCTTACTCATTGAGTCATCTTTGGATGGAAATTTGGCAAGTTCCATCTCCCTGTTGAAGAGGAGGATAAATGTGGATGAGTGCTAGAGTGGGCATGTGTGAAAGAATAAATAGATATACGTTGTAACCAGGAACCATTGCTGTCATTTTAAATTCACTTGGTCTGATGTATTCTAAAGAACGGTTTGTGCGTCAGTGTTAAATTGAAAGTGAGCTGAATGTGGCTATTTTCCAGGGTTGTGAGTATTGAGTGAACGTCCATAAGCCAAATCTGGGAGAAGGCCATGAATGCAAATTAGCAATAGTACTTATATACCGCTTCACAGTGCTTTATTTTCTAAGCAGTTTACAGAGTCAGCATATTGCCCCCAATAATCTGGGTCCTCATTTTACCAGCCTTTGAAGGATGGAAGGCTAAGTCAACCTCAAGCTGGTAAATCGAACTGCTGGCAGTTGGCAGAATTAGCCTGCAATACTGCATTCTAACCACTGCGCCACCATGGCTCTTTCAAGAGTAGGATGGGTAGTTGAAAAAAAAACTTGGAAAGTGATGACAAACTATTTCTGTAATATTACCAGGAAAAATTGCCGAGTGTCACCTCTCAAGATATGAGCTTGACTTGAAGAGTGTTTGGGCTCATCAGTTTCCCAGATGGACATTGACAGAAAACAGAAAAATAAATAATAGATGACAGATATAGATATAGATGTTGATGTTTGAAATCAAGCCACCAACTTTGAAGAAGAAAAACCCCTCACATTGAAAATGGATGACTAAATGAACAGGGCAATTGAGCAATCGGAATTTCTTAGTTGAAGTATGTTTAATTAAAGAGCATGCGGATTTTATCTAAAGAGCAAGAATCTTTTTTTTTTTTTACTGTGTACTGAGTTCACATGTCAAAAACTGATCAGAAGGGCTTTTGCATCTAAATTATGCTAATGAGGGAAACATGAAAAATTTAATTGCAGAAATAGTTTGAGTGTGCATCTGTATGTAAAACACAAGTAGAAGGGGAGGAGGAATAGAGGAAAAGGGAGATTTAATCAGTTGCAACAATAAAAGTTTTGATTCAGAGCTCACAATAAAAATTTCTTCCATGAAACTGACAGAACAGAGGGTGTGGGAGACGCAAATTGAGCCGAAAGGAACAGCACCTGTCACATCAACACCCCAGATTTAGTAACTGTTGACAAGAAAGACAAAAAGAAGTGTTGTGTCCCACTCCTTCGCTGATGGCCGGGTCAGGGAAATCTGAATCAGGCGTGCCTCTGCAGCTCTGCCAAAGTCCTAGCAAAGTTCTCAAGGCAGGCAGGAGACCAGAAAGTGATTTCAGCAAGATAAGGTAGACTTTGCCTGACTCAGAGAATGCCAGAAAGCAGATCTTTTATATAGGCCATGGGGTGTGGCTCCATGACTCAGCACTTATCCCGGCCTGCCCCTCCCTTCCTTCTGTTGACGCCACTTATGAATTCTCCTGAAGCGAGGGTCACTCCAGTCTGCAGCTGTTGGTAATTGACCTTCCTCAGGCTCACATGCTGTGGGGGAGGGGGAGGGGTCTAGTTGCTCCGTTTGCCTGGGCATGGAGCCAGGGCTGGGGGCTGGAGGCGCTTCTTCTTCCTCAGCCTATCTGGGCATGGAGCCAGGGCTGGGGCCGGGAGGCATGCTAGGACATTCCTCAGCGTTCGGAAGCAGATAAGAAGGCCCCGGCTGCGGGGAAAGCGGACGAGGCACAACAAGAAGTCTGAGTAGTGGACATGGCAATATCTCGAAATAGCAAAACAGAAGAGGGGGAAAAAAAGGGGGGGGAAGATAACAAAATACGAAGAACTGCAAACAGAAGTAGAACAGCTGTGACGAAAGCAGGAAAAGTAGTACAAATAACAAGTAACAAGCACTTTGGATGCAATCCCAAAATAACTGGAGAACACGAATTGGCATTGACAAAAATCACCATCAGCCAATTGCAAAAGTCTACTTTACTGTCAAAGTGCAGGAAATCAGGAAACCCAGGTAGTTCAAATGAATCTAAAAGTTTATTGCAAACTGAAGCTCTCTGCAAGAGTCTGAACCAGAGGTGAAATGCTCTCAGTTCGGACCGGATCGGCCGATCTGGTATCGATGGCGGCGGGTGGTTCAGAGAGCCCCCCACCGATGCCCACCCAATCGCCTGCTTGCCCGCTTGCTGTTTCTTTCCAGCTCGCTTGCTTTTCTTGCCTGAATGGTAGGAATAGGTTGTAAAAAATGCTTTTAAAAGGTTAAAAAAAAGCTCTGATGATCACAGCTGAGCCGCGCGATCATCAGAGCCTCTTTTTTTTTAATTTTAAAAGCATTTTTTAACAATCTATTCAGCTTAGTCTTGGTCCCAGCAAAATCTCTTTTATTTGCACGACTGTGAATTACTTTCATTCACAGCAAGGCATGTCCAAACAGTTTTTCAAAGGAATATTTGTCAACACACCTTATCTCGCTTGGCAAGCTGCCACGTAACTTGTTTCCAAACGCAGAGTAAGGCAAAACTTGGCACAGAGTCTCTTAGAGTCACGAACAGAACTTTCCACTCTTGAAACGACCGAATGAACAAATTGTTTCCTGCAAAAGCCCCCTCCCCATTGGCTCTTTTGTTTCCTATGGGAGGGGCCAACTACCTCCAAGGTGTGGCTTTACTTCCAAGTCGACCCTGCTTTCTGAGTTGTTGTTGTCTTCTGGCAGCTCTGCGCATGCGCATATTCGGAACGGTCTCCAGCTGTTCCTCTGCCTCACTGCTGTCTAGCTCTTTCTCTGCCTTAGATGCAGAGCCCTCATCCGAGCTTTTCTCAGCCCCCAGGACTGGCTCATGTTCCTCCCCAATCTCCTCACTGTCTGACTCTGCGGCCAGCTCCGCTGGCCGCCCGCAGGTCACAACAGTGCCACGTCCAGTCTAAACACCTGGCTGATTGTGGGACCGACCATAATATATTATTGAAATGATATGGTAACAGAATTAGATTTGATTATAAGAGGCAGTAGGAAGCCTGCAAAGGTGCCTGGCTCGATTCATGCTTTATTGTTTACTTAAAGGTCAACCAAAAGGCTAAAGCACAAAGTGAAAAATCAATTTTTCACGCACGGCTCTGCATAAAACTCGTCACCAGCGAAGAATTTGGAAGGGAAATCACCTCAAAGAGAGAGTGGAAAGACAACTTGAGAATAGTAGATCCTTACGTGGACCCTGCCCAATATGAACAATGAGTATCTTTGGTATATTAGGTCATCACTGCTCCTTCACTCTGCATAAACTATCAGTGAGCATAATGGTTCAGCAGAAAAGAAACCATGTGGTTTACTTATCCATTCATTGAGTTGATATGATTTGTTATTTGTTATAGCTTAACTCAGTAAGCTCAAACTGCCCAAGGAGCTGCTGATTCAGTTCTACAGAGGAATTATTGAGTCTGTCATTTGCACCTCTATAACTGTCTGGTTTGGTTCTGCAACCCAACAAGAAAAACACAGACTTCAGAGGATAATTAGAACTGCAGTAAAATAATTGCTACCAACCTGCCTTCCATTGAGGACCTGTATACTGCACGAATCAAGAAGAGGGCCGTGAAAATATTTGCAGATCCCTCGCATCCTGGACATAAACTGTTTCAACTCCTACCCTCAAAACGACGCTATAGAGCACTGCACAACAGAACAACTAGACACAGGAACAGTTTTTTCCCGAAGGCCATCACTCTGCTAAACAAATAATTCCCTCAACACTGTCAGACTATTTACTGAATCTGCACTACTATTAATCGTTTCATAGTTCCCATCACCAATCTCTTTCCACTTATGACTGTATGACTATAACTTGTTGCTGGCAATTCTTATGATTTATATTGATATATTGACCATCAATTGTGTTGTAAATGTTGTACCTTGATGAACGTATCTTTTCTTTTATGTACACTGAGAGCATATGCACCAAGACAAATTCCTTGTGTGTCCAATCACACTTGGCCAATAACATTCTATTCTATTCTATTTACATAATTTTATACTCCTAAGAATACTATGGACAACCAAGAAAACCAGCTAATGAATTATTAAATGGATCAATCCAGAGTCTTCGCTTGAAAGGTATCAAGGTAATTGCCACTTGTCTGACCTGGGTTCTCCAATCATTAGATGTTTGTGTGTGTATTTGCATTTTTGGATCATTTTGTACAGCTGTTCCATATATTAATATAGTGGTGTGGTGGCCTAGTGGTGAAGACACTCACCTCCCAATTGAAAGGTTGAGAGTTCGATCCTAGGTAGCAGCAGATGTTTCTCTCCTAGGGCACAAAGAAAAAAAAATCTGCTGTGAACTTTGCATAGGCATCAGGAAGGGCATCTGGTCAGTAAATGCTCAGCTCCATCCAGTCACCCCAACTCTATTCCGAATTAAGGGATTACATGGTCTTAAAAAGGGAGTTTTTTCATATATTTGTATCTTGTTTTTGTTTTATATCTTCTCTCGTCAATAGATCTTCGCCTTCTTTGTATTCTACCATTGCATTTATGTAGAAAGGGTTCCCTTGATTTCTGATATTTTCTTTAAAAAACATGCCTTCTATCCTACCCACTTGCTTATTATCCTCAATTTATCCTCTGGTGGCTCAGACTGGTAAGACAGTCTGTTATTAACAGCAGCTGCTTGCAATTACTGCAGGTTCAAGTCCCACCAGGCCCAAGGTTGACTCAGCCTTCCATCCTTTATAAGGTAGGTAAAATGAGGACCCAGACTGTTGGGGGCAATAAGTTGACTTTGTATATAATATACAAATGTATGAAGACTATTGCTTGACATAGTGTAAGCCGCCCTGAGTCTTCTGAGAAGGGCGGGATATAAATGCAAATAATAAAAAAAAAATTCTTTGCATTGCTTATTTAGATGCTATTTCTCATCTCTTCTTCCTCTTCTCTGGAATTCAGCTTTTAATTGGGCAGGGGTTTTTTTTTCTCCATCTCTTTTTATTTTATGTTTTCCAACTTCTGCTATTTTTTTAGTTCTCTGCAATCATTTTACCTTCTTTCACGTTTTTCCCCCTTTTGGGATTATAATAATGTCAAAAATCCAGGGGTGAAATACTTCCGGTTAGGTCGATCCGGTAGCAATGATGGCCAGTGGTTTGGAGAACCAGTAGCGATTGTAGCTTGTGGCTCCGCCCACCCATTTGGTCATCGTTACTTCCTGGTTTTACTTCCGGAGAACCGGTAGTAAAAAAATGCTTAAATTTTTTTTTAAAAAATCTTCCAACGATCAGTTGAGTGACATGGAGTTGTGAGACCTTTTTTTTTTTTTTACTTTTTAAGCAATTTTTTACTACCAGTTCTGGAGAAACAAAGCACTCGGCTGCTCCCCCTTTCTACTCAGCCCGAGCTTCGTGCTGCGGATTTTCATGCCTTGCTTCACGCGCCCAAGATTGTCACCCTCATCTTCTTCTTCCTCTTCCTCTCTGTCTTCCAAGTGGAAAAACACCAGGAGCAAGAGCAAAAAGAAGCGCTTGCTTGCTCCTGGAGTTTCTCCATTTGTAGGAAGCTTTTGTACATATGAAGGCAAGTCTGGCTTTCTGTGTTGCTCACTAAAAACCTCACCAGTACCCCTGTGCATGCAGCTTGTGTGTGCATGTGTGTGTTTTTTTGCTTCTGGTCTTTCACAGCAACCCGTGACTGACATCCCAGCCAGTTAAACCAGAGTTGGGGAATTCATTCACCCCTTCTGGCCTTGCGTGGGCCAGGCTGGCCGAAGCCGCCCCCAGATGGCCTTGGGGGTTGCACAGCGTGATGGCCGATTTCTGCTGCTCTTAAAGGCCCTGGAGCGGGTGCAGGCGCTGCCATTCCAAGCCTGCCAGGAGCAACCACTGCCTCACCTGTTGCACCTCCTGGGCAAGCCGGTCAGGAGTCTCTGGGGCAGCCAGAGCAGCCGAGGTGCCTACTCCCCTTCCCGGGGTGGTAGGGATGGGGCGAGGCACCTTTAAGATGAGCAGCCAGAGACAGGACGTCTGGCTTTTAACTATAAATATATTCCTTTTAAAATTGCGAGGCCGAAAGCAGAGTGGGAAAGGTGGGGGGGAGGGGGAGTGTGGAATTAAGCCCTGAGGCTAGGAGGCGTTGGGTCTGGCTTGGCAATGGGGATCAAGCTTTTTTTTACTTTTTAAAGCATTTCTTACGTTAAAAATGCTTTAAAAAGTAAAAAATGTTGCCCCCTTCCACCCCGTCATATGACCACCACCAAGCCACGCCCACAGAACAGGTGGCAAAAAAAATATTTAGATTTCACCACTGCAAAAATCTCAATCCCAAATTCTTCAGATACTCTATCCAATCTAGTCTATTAAATCTATTCTTCACTCCACGGTCATTAGAATATTGCTGAGGTTGTATCTTGTTAGCCTGATGAATCTCTCTCTCTATATATATATACATCGTAAATTGGTTTAAATTGTAAATGTTGAAAGGACTTTGTGTTTTCAGCTGTAATTAGCATCCAATCTCTGTCTCTGTCTGTCTCCCTCCCCCCTTCCTTCCTTCCTTCCTTCCTTCCTTCCTTCCTTCCTTCCTTCCTTCCTTCCTTCCTTCCTTCCTTCCTTCCTTCCTTCCTTCCTTCTTTCTTTTTTTTCTGTGTTTCTCTGCCTCTTTGCCCTCTGGAATGGCCTCTTGCTCCTGGGAATCCAGACCACATTCCACCATAATAACTTACATTAAATGTTCACTTGGATTGCCATTTCCTTTTAAATACTTCCTCACTTGTTTGACCCATGATCTTTGAAGATTCCTAAGTACAGCAATTTCCCCTGAAAAAATAAAATAAAATAGAACCTTTTGACATTTTTGGTACACCCTTAATGTAATTTATATAACAAATAATCTCTGGGGCCTGACTATTTGTAATAAACAGAAAATATTAGGCCGACATTTTAGTTTAAACACCTTTATAGCCAAGAGCATTTATATTTCAAAATAAAGCAACATCTTCTCTAGAACCTCTTCCAATAAATCGCAATGGTTCCAATAAGCTATGAATGTAACTGTACTTTCTGGTTTTTATGATACCATAAGGGTAATCGTCAAATTACAGTAGAAGTTGGGACCAGAATTTTGGTCGTAAGTCATGACTGTTGTTGACGGAGACACCCGTAGGACTGGACTCAATTTCACAACCATTTTTACAGAGATCATTAAGTGAATCATGCAATTGTATGTCTGAATCCATTCTCATGAATTGATGTTCTTTGCAAATAATAATAATAATAATAATAATAATAATAATAATAATAATAATAATAATAATAATAATAGCAGAAAGCATTAAAAAAAGTCACAAAACAAAAGCTGCAGTAAACGTGAGCCAAAATGTGATCATGTGACTTCAAGGGTGCAATAATTTACAAGGCCTTCATACTTCTGAATTGTTAAACAAACACGGTAGGTCAAGGATTTACCTCTATAGGCTCCCTTTCCAGGAGAGCCTCAGAAACATCTTCTGTTATGGGTACCGTATTTTTCAGAGTATAAGACGCACCTTTTCCCCCCCAAAAAAGAGGGTTAAAATCTTATACGGCAAATGTAGCGCCGCCCAGCCTCTCAAAAGGAGGATTCAGAGGCTGAAAAAAGCCTCAGAACCGAAGCTTCAGAAAAAAAGACTCAGAAACGAAGCTTCAGAAAAAAATGCCTCCAAAAAGAGCTTCAGAAAAAAAGCCTCAGAAACTTTTGGAGGCTTTCAGAGGCAGAAAAAAAAAAGTTTTTTCTGATACGGAATTTCAGAAGTTTCAGAGGCTGGAAAAAAAGCCAAAAAAAGCAAGGCACAGAGCTCACAACTAAGGAACCTGTTGCTAAAATTCACCTCTGGGAACAGCTGACTGGGGGTACTCTGGGAGGCCAATTTACCAACCAATCAGCTTTTTTCTTATTTTCCTCCCCAAAAACTAAGGTGCATCTTATACTCCGGTGTGTCTTATACTCTGAAAAATACGGTATTTACTTTGTTTTCCCCCCCCCCTCTCTGGCTTATAAAATAATGTGTGTTTAACCATCCGCTGATCTAAAAAAATAAAAATCTACTTTTTTCTCCCTCAGTGCTGCGTTGTGAAAGTGAGTAAAGGATAAACAATGAGGGGGAAATGGCGCAAGAGACCTATCCGTTGTGGAGAAGGTCACCCAGCAGCAATTATCACAATTTTGTGCTGTGTTCTGTAGCAGATCGCGTGACTCAGTGGCTTGTTTCTTAACAAAGCTGTTCTCGGTGTACAGCAGTGGGATGCCTTTGATGGCCTATAACAAGATGGGTTTCAGAAATACTTCGCTGCTCTCAAAGCAAAGCAGGTCAGGAGAATTTACGAGGGATCGTGCTAATGAGATAAAAGAACCTCTGGATGGAACCGGCGAACAATTAAACTGCTTTTTTTAGAAAGCAAGTGGCAGGCAAAGGACTTGTATCTTTTGTCATTTAAAAAAAAGAAAAGAAGGGAATTCTGAATGGTTTACCTTTTTCTCTAATAAATGTCCTGTGCGAGCGCTGACTCTTTCTGGCAAACGGAAGAAAGCATCCATGTGCTTCATGCAAAGAGTGGCAAGAAAAGCTGATAGACAGATACTTAAAATACTGGAGGAAAATACACAGTTGGCTGGAAAATATAATAAGACAATACATAGATCTGAAACCTGATGTTGTGGTCCGTCAGCAGCCTGCGGAGCTAGCAATGGAGTCGGACAGCGATGAGGCAGAGGTGAGGCCAGGGCCATCGGGAAGTGAGGTCTGGACTCCAGAGCCTCCAGAGGCTAACAGTAGTGAGGCAGAGGAACAGGAGGAGCGTGTTGCTAATGCACGCATGAGAAGAGCTGCCAGAAGGCAAGAGCAGCTCAAGCAGAGAGGACAACTCAGGAGTAGGGCCAAGAGATGATTGGCCTCTCCCATAAGGCTTAAAACAGACCAGCACCGGCGTTTGAGCTTTGCCGGAAAACAATATTGTAGCTGCATCTTCTGCTTCGTCCTCTGCTTCATGTATGTCTTTGTTTTTGTGGCTTCTGGATGTTTGCCAGGAAGGGCCTTTGGCAGTTTGCTTAATTGGACTAAGGTTTGTGAGATAACTGAGGAATTTGTGTTGGGAGGCATTTGTTTTACTTTGAGTTGAACGACGCTGGGAATGAAGTAATTCCCAGCTGTTCGAATAACGTTTGTTTTTCCATGGACTAAGTTTATTACTACCTACTTGGGCCTGGGTCACAACACCCGAGACATTTTTTGGGGGCATGCTTCCAGGAAATTACAATAAGGGTAACACATATCTGGTTTTACACATTCTAACAGCTGCTAGAATAGCATATACACAATGCTGGAAAAACCCAGAAACCCTTGAAGATGATATTTCAATCAAAAAAACTTTTAGAATGTGAAGAGATGGATAGGTTAACCCTAAAAATTAAAGGAAAAGAAGATTCAGATTATTTCATAACATGGGAACCAGTGGTGGGTTTCTACCGGTTCGCCCAGGATCAGGTGAACCAGTAGCGGCGGTAGAAGGAGGCTCTGTCGACCCGCTTGGATGTCTCTGTGCACATGCAGAAGCATCACGCGCAAACACAAGTGAACTTGTAGCAACGGGATTTGAATCCCACTACTGATGGGAACTGTTCTATAACTGGTTAAATGACAGCTATTGAGGTTAGAGGAGCAGAATTAGGTGAAATATGGTTTACATCAAAAAGAAAAACAGATGAGTAAATTTTTGTTGACGGTTATATAATTGATACTATAATGGAAGATAATAATAATAATAATAATAATAATAATAATAATAATAATAATAATAACAACAACAACAGCAGCAGCAGCAGCAGCAGCAACAACAACAACAACAACAACAACAACAGCAACAACAACAGAGTTGGAAGGGACCTTGGAGGTCTTCTAGTCCAACCCCTGCCCAGGCAGGAAACCCTACACCATTTCAGACAAATGATTATCCAACATTTTCTTAAAAATGTCCAGTGTTGGAGCATTTACAACTTCTGCAGGCAAGTTGTTCCACTGATTAATTGTTCTAACTGTCAGGAAATTTCTCCTTAGTTCTAAGTTGCATCTCTCCTTGATTAGTTTCCACCCATTGCTTCTTGTTCTACCCTCAGGTGCTTTGGAGAATAGTTTGACTCCCTCTTCTTTGTGGAAACCCCTGAGATATTGGAAGACTGCTATCATGTCTCCCCTAGTCCTTCTTTTCATTAAACTAGGCATACCGAGTTCTTGCAACCGTTCTTCATATGTTTTAGCCTCCAGTCCCCTAATCATCTTCGTTGCTCTTCTCTGCACTCTTTCTAGAGTCTCAACATCTTTTTTACATCGTGGTGACCAAAACTGAATGCAATATTCCAAGTGTGGCCTTACCAAGGAATTATAAAGTGGTATTAACACTTCACGTGATCTTAATTCTATCCCTCTGTTTATGCAGCCCAGAATTGTGTTGGCTTTTTTGGCAGCTGCTGCACATTTCTGGCTCATATCTAAATGGTTGTCCATTAGGACTCCAAGATCCCTCTCACAGTTACTACTATTGAGCAAAATACCACATATCCGGTACCTGTGCAATTTGTTTTTTTGGTTTAAATGTAGAACCTTACTTTTTCCTAATATATGTTATAATATGGTTGATGTTATTGCATATTTAGAGGCACGGTGGCTTAGAGGGTAAGATGCTGAGCTTGTTGATCGAAAGGTCGGCAGTTCAGCAGTTCGAATCCCTAGTGCCGCATAATGGGGTGAGCTCCCGTGACTTGTCCCAGCTTTTGCCAACCTATCAGTTTGAAAGTACATAAAACATGCAAGTAAAAAAATAGGGACCACCTTTGGTGGGAAGGTAAAAGCGTTCTGTGCACCTTTGGCATTGAGTCATGCTAGCCACATGACCACGGAGACGTCTTCGGACAATGCTGGCTCATCGGCTTTGAAACGCCCCCTAGAGTTGGGAACAACTAGCACGTATGTGCAAGGGGAACCTTTACCTTTACCTTTACCTTAAAAGAGGCACAAAGAAGCCCCAACAGCCTTTACCAGAAGGAGGCTGAAGTCTTTAGAGATTGATATTTTGTGCCCATTAACAATGTGAAAATATCTGCTGCGAACTCTGCATTGGCAACAGGAAGGGCATCCGGCCAGTAAACACTCAGTTCCATTCAGTTGCTCTGACTCCACCCCGATGCAAGGGATTATGGGGTCTTTAAAAAGACAAAAAAATATTGTGCCCATTAAGAAATCCAGGCCAGCCTATTCACAAACAAAACACCTTCAGGTCCAGATGATGGGATTAAGAATTTACATCCCCCCCCCACACACACACATGCTCAAATTCTAAGAACAGGATGTGACCTTTAGGTTATAATAGGATTAACCCACCACCACCAGAATAGCAAAAGACACCACGTTCACAACATTGCACAACCCCCTGCAGCATCTCAGCACCCTATAAAAATCCATGTACTCACCAAACCAATTTGTGAGCTGTCCCAGAATTTCATGCTGTGGTTGGTTCTTCTCATCAATACACAGTCTTTCTCTCCAATCGACCTCCATTTTATTTCCACCACCTTTCTACCTGCTTGGAAACAGACCGGATTTTTCTTCCAACAGTAAGGTAAAGGTTCCTCTCGCACATACATGCTAGTTGTTACCGACTCTAGGAAGCGGTGCTCATTTCCGTTTCAAAGCCGAAGAGCCAATGCTGTCCGAAGACGTCTCCGTGGTCATGTGGCCAGCATGACTCAACACCAAAGGCACATGGAACACTGTTACCTTCCTACCAAAGGTGGTCCCTATTTTCCTACTTGCATTTTTTACGTGCTTTTGAATTGCTAGGTTGGCAGAAGCTGGGACAAGGAACGGGAGCTCACCCCATTACGCAATGCTAGGGATTCGAACCGCCAAACTGCCGATCTTTCTATCGACAAGCTCAGCTGTCTTAGCCCATGTGCCACCGCATCCCCTCTTTCAACAGTAACATGGTTTTAGGTGAATCCCACTTCCCCATTGATTTTGCTTGTCAGAAGGTCGCAAAAGGGGTTCACATGATCCGCCACACTGCAACCATCATCAATATGAACCAGTTGTCAAGCGTCTGATTGGAAATTTCATTACCACGGGGTCATAAGTGTGAAAAATGGTCCACAATGGTCATAAGTGTGAAAAATGCTCATATGTCACTTGTTTTAGTGCCACTGTAACTTTGAATGGTCACTAGATGACCTGTTGTAAGTTGAGGATTGATTGATAAATTGAGGAAGTTGAGGACTTCCTGAAATGAGGGACAAAAGCCTATTTATTTGATCTTCAGGTTGTGTAGAATTCGTTTGATTTCTATCTTTGCAGAGTGCACTGAAATAGTAGCCAACATCAGTTCATCCTACGTAGGCTGAAATGGCCATCGTTTATCGTTTAAATATCTCTAATCGTTGCCCTTTCTTTTCAAATAGGGTGCAGATAGTCCTTGACTTGCAACAGTTCATCTAGTGACCATTCAAAGTTAAAACGGCACTGAAAAAAAGTGACTTGTGACCTTTTTTCTTACGATTTACGACCGTTGCAGCATCTCCATGGTCATGTGATCAAAATTGTGATGCTTGCCAACTGACTCATATTTATGGCGGCTGCGGTGTCCTGGACTCATGTGATCTCCTTTGTGACCTTTGGATAAGCAAAGTCAAAGTTCAATTAACAACCATAAAGGTAAAGGTAAAGGTTCCCCTCGCACATACGTGCTAGTCGTTGCCGACTCTAGGGGGCTGTGCTCATCTCCGTTTCAAAGCCGAAGAGCCAGCGGTGTCCGAAGATGTCTCCGTGGTCATGTGGCCGGCATGACTCAATGCCAAAGGTGCATGGAACGCTGTTACCTTCCTACCAAAGGTGGTCCCTATTTTTCTACTTGCATTTTTTACATGCTTACGAACTACTAGGTTGGCAGAAGTTGGGACAAGTCACGGGAGCTCACCCTGTTACACGGCAGCACTAGGGATTTGAACCACTGAGCTGCCAACCTTTCGATCGACAAGCTCAACGTCCTAGCCCTTGAGCCACCGCATCTCTTTTTAACAACCATATTACTAATTTAACAACTGCAGTGATTCACAAGAACTGTGGCAAGAAAGGTCATAAAATTCATAGCTATTAGTGAACCCATTCTTCCTTCTTCAGATGACTCCTTAGTGGGAATTATTGGGTAATGGAAGAACAACATTATCAACTGGCCCTCCCTAGCATCCCATAATTGTCTTGGTGTCTGGAGACATTTGCAAGAAACATCCTCAACCTCTTAACAACTCCATACATCTTCAAATTATGTTTATAGTACTGATTTGCACATACATTTACACGATCAATTTGTGTGAGTCTGTTTTGTTTCCCCTTGAAATTCCTCAGATATTTTCACTGCTGCTGGAAAACCAAAATGTCTTCTGCTTTAGGCAAAATGTTGTTTGACTTTCTGGTACCTTAGATAAAAAATCTCTAGATATCCAGCCAACAGAAACAAGGATTAGATGCAAAGATGAAACTAAGTCAAACAATTTACAACATGAAAGTTTTGCAGGAAAATTCCCTCTGAAAATTCCCACGTAAACATTGAGACAGAACCTCATAGAGAAGGTCTAAGGGGCGTGCATAAGAGCACAAAAGTGCCTACCGTTCCTGTCCTATTGTTCCCTTCATTATATCAAATTAACATAGTTGTTGCATACTTTTACTTATATATACTTTTTTTCCCCTCATGATGGGTTATTGTTTATGTTGATGATTATATATACTGTTGTGACAAAATGAAATTTTTAAAAAAAGGTCAATCAGTGTTGTTGTTGGTGATGATGATCATGATCATGATGTTGTTCTATGATTATTACAAGCCTGTCAATAAATTTAAGTTCAGATTAACCAAGGTTTGGAGCAGGGGTGAAATGCTGCCGGTTCGGACCGGATTGTGTGATCTGGTAGCGATGGGGGCAGGTAGTTCGAAGAACCGGTAGCAAAAATCCCTGGCTCCCCTCCACTGCCCACGCCTCACTGTTCCTCTTCTCTGTCCCTGAAACGCTCGGTGGTGATATAGCTGCAAACGGCCTTAAATGACTGCCGCGGCACTTCAAAGGGCCGCACTACAGCTGATCAGCGCTGTAGTATTTTTAAAGAAGGTAGACCGGGGCCTCTCAGTAAAAGGCAAGTGGTAGACCGGGGCCTCTATTTTTAAAGAAAGTAGACCGGGGCCTCCCAAGTTTTGTATACTTTATTATTTTTATTATTTATTATTATTGACCATGCCCATTCAGTCACCTGACCACCAAGCCACACCCACCAATTAAGCCATGCCCACAGAACCGGTAGGGAAAATTTTTAGATTTCACCCCTGGTTTGGAGGCAACAGAGTTCTCCTGGATGAGGTAACGGGCTGACACATTTTTTACATTTTATTCTTGGAATAAAATGGTATATACCATCAAGGCAAATTGATGGTAGATAAGAGCCAATGGAATTCGGGTGGGGGGGGGGCTGGAACTCTTGTGGGTGTGAAGGGACTCGAGAGTTATGATGCATTTGACCCCACCCTTAGGCTGAGCCTGGTCATCCCCTACATTCTCCACTCGGAAGACCTTTTATTTTATTTATTGTTATTTTATTTAGTTTGTCAAATATATACGAGAAAACATATATAAACATGGACATGAACACATGAACATGTATAAACATAAACATGAACACAGGAAATGAGTACGAATAAATAGGGACAGTAGGACGGGGATGGTAGGCATGCTAGTGTGCTTATGCACACCCCCTACAGACCTCTTAGGAATGGGGTGAGGTCCACAGTAGACAGTTTAAGTGTCGTGTCCCACTCCTAATCCGACGAACGAGTCAAGGAAGTCCATAACAAACTTGGCAACGAAGCCTCTGCAGCTTGCCAAGTTCCTTCAAGGTTTATCAGGACAGGCAGGAGTCCAAGTTGTGACTTCAGCGATAGGGTCCGATATCAGCAAACTAGATAAGACTTTGCTTGACTGAAGGTTGGAATGCCAAAAGCAGGTCCTCTATATAGGCTGTGGGATGTGGCTCCATGACTCAGCATTTATCCAGGCCTGCCCCACCCCTCCTTCTGCTGGCATCGCCTCTCAGATCTCCAGAAGCAAGGGTCCACCCACCCTGAATTGTTTTCAGCTGGATCTGCTGTCAGTGTCTGGAAAAGGGAGGGGTCAGAGGGAGTAGGCCCGGGTAATTCCACCACCTGGCTGGCTTCTTGCTCTGAAGGCTGAGCCAAAGGAACACACGCTGTATGAGTGAGGTTTATAGGGCTTCTCCTTTCACTCCTTGAATCCTCTCCGGGCATGGGGCCATAGGCCATTCATCTTCATTATCAGACTCTGAGTCTGATAAAAGGCCCGGTTGGAGACGGGAGGGGCCCAGCTGAGGAGAGGAGGGAGGACGAGTCACAACATTAAGGTTAACATTTTTGGAGTTTGAGGATGTAACAACAGAGTCAGGTAGTGCATTCCAGGCATTGACCACTTTGTTACTGAAGTCGCATTTTATGCAATCGAGTTTGGATCGGTTTACCTTAAGTTTGTATCTATTGTGTGCTCGTGTATTGTTGTGATTGAAGCTGACGTAGTCATTGACAGATTGTCAGCGTTCCAGAAAACCCTCTTTGCAGAAAAGACTCCGAAGCAAACATCTTTCAAAGTTCTTTTACTAGCATAGGTAAGCTGACACAGTTGGTGGAAATCCGAATCTGGGGATCTGGGTTCCTCCCTCAGTAATACAAACTCCAAAATCCCCACCCTCATGACCCCTCTGCTGATCACATGCTCCAATCCTCAACCGTCCCATCTCTACACTGGGCTCCAGATGCAAGCCCAGCCTGACCTTGACTGGCAGGAAGAATATTGTTATGTCTAATAATCCCTTGTACCACTACCCCCCCTCCCCTACTTTCCCACACAGGAGAAAGTGGCAGCGTGTGGAAGCCTTCAGCCTAGTCTGGCTTCCAAAGCTGACATAGATAGGACATTGTAGCAGACAATTTTGTGTACTATGCTTAGGCTTAGACCATAGGCGGCATAGGTCTATGTTGTCCAAGCCCAAAATTTCAAGCGTGGTGGCATAAGGTATTCTATTGTAAGCAGAGGAATGGCGTACTCTTCTCGTGGAATATTTTTGGACTCATTCAATTGTATTAATGTCCACTATACAGTGTGGATTCTAGACAGACGAGCTGTATTCAAGAACTGGTCTGGCAAAGGCCTTGTATGCCCTAGTTTGCAGTGCAATGTTACTGGAGAAGAATCTTCGCAAAATTAGGTTAACAACTCTTAATGCTTTTTTGGCAATGCTGTTACAGTGAGCTCTGGTGCTTAGATTGTTTGAGATGAGTACTCCTAGGTCCTTGACAGAGTGAGGGTCATCTATGAGGTCATTTCCACCCAATTTGTACTTGGTGTTCTGATTTTTGTTGCCAATGTGTAAGAAAGAGCATTTGTTGGTTGAGATTTGAAGTTGCACATATTCTGACACATAGTCAAGGTCACTTTGTAGGGCAGCAGTATTAGTGGTGTTAAATAGTTTTACGTCATCAGCAAAAAGGACACAGCTGTTTATAATATGATTGCAATGGTTATTTATGTAAAGTATAAAGAGTGTGGGTTCTAAAATGCTTCCTTGGGGGACACCGCTGTAAACTGGTGCAGGGTTTGATAGGGCGCTCCTTATTTTGAGTACTTGTTGCCTGTTTGACAAGAACGCAGCTATCCATTTGTTCAGGGATCCAGAAATGCCGTAAGAGCTTAGTTTTAACAGTAGTTTGTCCTGTACCACTGAATCAAAGGCTTTGCAGAAGTCTATGTAAATTGTGTCTACTGATTTACCCTAGTCTAGTTTTGTAGTCCAAATGTTTTTGCAGTGTAGGAGTTGCAGATTACAGGACAATTTTTTCCTGAAAAATTTATAAATAAAATATATTTATAAAATATATATTTATAAAAATAAAATATTTTTATAAAAACTTATCCAGAAGGTTGAAGGATGCAAACCAATGATCAGAAAATAACATGGTCACTTAGTTTTTGCTGTTAGAAGCAGCTAGACTGGGTGGGTGTCAGGCTCCAAAACCCAAGAAAGAAACGTTGAGTTTCTTCTAAGCAATTTCCTTGATTGTTCCTCACCTATAGACAGAATCTTGCCAAATTAAAACAAACTACTTGCCTTACTGAGGATATACACTGAGGTAAAACATATGAAGGGTTGCAGGAATTTGATATGGCCACTCTACAGAAGAAATAGATAATAGATAGATAGATAGATAGATAGATAGATAGATAGATAGATAGATAGATAGATAGATAGATAGATAGGGAAAGAGAGAGAGAGAGAGAGAGAGAGAGAGAGAGAGAGATGGTAGGTTGGATGGATAGATAGATAGATAGATAGATAGATAGATAGATAGATAGATAGATAGATAGATAGATAGATAGATAGATAGATAGATCAGCGGTTCTCAACCTGTGGGTCGGGACCCCGTTGGGGGTTGAATGACGATTTGCCAGGGGTTGCCTAAGACCATCGGAAATATGGGAAGTATACTCGCGATTCGAAGAATCGCACTCCAATGGTTGACTCCACAAGCTAGCTGCAGGCTCTTCAAATCGCTAGCCGAATTCGGCTTCAGGCGCAATGAATTAAAAAAGAGAGAAATCTTTGCTCTGATGTCTCCCTCTCAAGCCAGCTGCAATCACTCCCAATCGCTAGCCTAATCTGGCTTCAGGCGCGATAAACTTAATAGGGGAGGAGTCTCCGCTTTAATGCCTCCGTCCTCAAGGCAATCGCAAGCAGTTCAGATCGCTAGCCAATACAGCTTCAGGCGCGATAAATTCAAAATGAAAATAATTTTACAGTTGGGGTCACCACATCGTGGGGAATTGTATTAAAGGGGTCACCACATCGTGGGGAATTGTATTAAAGGGGTCGCAGCACTATAAAGGTTGAGAACCACTGAGATAAATAGATAGATGATAGATAGATAGACAGACAGACAGACACAGAGAGATAGAAAGACAGACAGAGAGACAAATGAGAGAGAGAGAGAGAGAAACAGAGATGATAGATAGATGATAGATAGATGATAGATAGATAGACAGAGACAGACTGGCAGACAAACAGCCGACATGATACTGAGAGAGAAAGAGATACAGACAGATAGACAGAAAGAAAGAAAGAAAGAAAGAGAAAGAAAGAGAGAAAGAGAGAGAGAAAGAGAGAGAGACAGATGGATAAAGTTATAGATATGCACAAATATATCCTTATACCCAAGCAGAAGATTTTTTCCGTAAAAAAGAGAAATGTTCTTTACTGAGTACTTGGAAGGTCCACATATTAAATCAGGGAGAGCAGGAAATAAACCTTGGCCCAATCCTCAAGACTTCCAAGTAGGAAATGAATGTCTCTCTTTCTGTCGCTGCTGATTATTCCAAACTCTCTTTCATTGCTGATTTAATCTGTGAATCTTTCTAAACAGCACTTACACAGAGGTTTATCTCGAAATACTTACGTACAGCAGTACTTAAATGAATGTTTTCTGCCTCTCAAGTACATATCTGAACCTACGTTTTGCCACATTCCAGCTGCCTAAAACCAGGTTGTAAATTTGAGAGAGAAGTGAAATCAATTGGAGAGATTTAGGCAATTCACGGAAGAATTTAAGACCGAATGCTTGGTTCCAGCCTATAGTTTAAATGTTTCGATTTATAAATGCACAAAATTGCTTACAAAAGAAAGTTAATTTTCAGGGGCGATATTATGCTGTGGGATGCAGTAGGCAAGAACAGACAGCATAGATACAACAGCATTTATTGACTTGAACTGAACAACAACAGGCAAATTCCTGTAATTTTATACTCTGGGCCTACACATCCTCAGCCAGTCATAATGCTTGAAAAAGCCCGCCCAAATTTGAATGTTCCAAGTTTCCCTCCAAAACAGCTGAAGATAACAGTTAAGGTCATCTAAAGCAACCTTGGCAACTTTAAGACTTGTGGCCTTCAACTCCTACCATAAGTAGAGATACCATAAGTAGGCCTTGACCCTAACACAGGACTGGATCTTGATAGAATAGAATAGAATAGAATTTTATTGGCCAAGTGTGATTGGACACACAAGGAATTTGTCTTGGTGCATATGCTCTCAGTGTACATAAAAGAAAAAATACGTTCATCAAGGTACAACATTTACAACACAATTGATGATCAATATATCAATATAAATCATAAGGATTGCCAGCAACAAGTTATAGTCATACAGTCATAAGTGGAAAGAGATTGGCGATGGGAACTATGAAACGATTAATAGTAGTGCAGATTCAGTAAATAGTCTGACAGTGTTGAGGGAATTATTTGTCTAGCAGAGTGATGGCCTTCGGGAAAAAACTGTTCTTGTGTCTAGTTGTTCTGGTGTGTAATGCTCTATAGCGTCGTTTTGAGGGTAGGAGTTGAAACAGTTTATGTCCAGGATGCGAGGGATCTGCAAATATTTTCACGGCCCTCTTCTTGATTCGTGCAGTATACAGGTCCTCAATGGAAGGCAATTGATTGTTCTACAGAGAACCACGACCCAAAAGCGTGTACAATCAGGATCCATTCTGAAGAGGGGTTTCAGGGTACAGGTAGTCCTCGATCTATGACCACAAATTGAGGTCATAGGTCGAGGACTACCTGTACCCTCCAACCCCTCTTCAGAATGGATCCTGATTGTACGTCTACAATTGATCCCAAAATTTCTGGTGCTGAAAGAGTGCAGAGAAGAGCAACAAAGATGATTAGGGGACCGGAGGCTAAAACATATGAAGAACGGTTTCAGGAACTCGGTATGTCTAGCTGAATAGAAAATAATGGCTAGGGCAGCAATGGCGAATCTTTTTGGCACCGAGTGCCAAACAGATCACATGGAAACATCGCATATGCATGTGTGTGCTCATCAGGGCCGCACTTTGGAAAAGTCGAACTTCTGGGTTCTAGCATGCATGCGCAGCCAATGATCAGCTGGCCAGCGTGCATTGCACCAGTTGGTTTTCAGCACTGCCATGTGTGCAAAAGGATCACACTCCAGAAAAGCCGAACTTCCGAGTTCTGGCGCATGCACAACTGAAAATCAGCTGGCTGGTGCACATGCGAACACTGGTTTTCGGCACTGTCGTACATATGAATGACAACCGATCATCGTGTGCACATGCATGCCAGAAACCTGGAAGAAAAAACATGCAAGGCCATATGTGCCAGGCGACATGACTTTGTGTGCCACTTTGGGCACCCATGCCATAGGGTGACATGAATAGTAGCGTTCCAATATTTGAGGGGCTGCCACAGAGAGGAAGGGGTCAAGCTATTTTCTGAAGCACCTGAAAGCCAGACAAGGAACAATGGATGGAAACTGAACAAGGAGAGATTCAACCTAGACATAAGGAGAAATTGAGAGCAATCAACCCATGGGACAGAAGTTGCCTCCGGAAGTTGTGGGAGCTTCATCACTGGATGCTTTCAAGAAGAGACTGATTGCCATCTGTCAGGAATGGTGTAGGGTCTCCTGCTTGGGTGGGGGTGGGGCATTGAATTAAATGGCCTACAACAGGGGTATCAAACTCGAGGCCTGCAGGCTGGATTCAGCCCACGGGGTGTTTAAGCCTGGCCTGGGGGCTGACCTGAAAATATCAAAGGACTGGCCCACAGTGCCTCTGCCAGCCAAAATAGATTGTGGTTGGGGGCACATGCCCATTTTTGGCCTCCCCGGCCTCCTGTGGTGCTCTGCCGGCCAAAAATGGACCGCGCTGAGGCTTTTTTTTTTTTTTAATTTACATTTATATCCCAGCCCTTCTCCGAAGACTCAGGGCGGCTTACAGTGTGTAAGGCAATAGTCTCATTCTATTTGTATATTTACAAAGTCAACTTATTGCCCCCCCAACAATCTGGGTCCTCATTTTACCTACCTTATAAAGGATGGAAGGCTGAGTCGACCTTGGGCCTGTTGGAATTCGAGCCTGCAGTAATTGCAGGCTGCTGTGTTTTAATAACAGGCTATCTTACAGCCTGAGCCACCACAGTTATATATACCTGTATATATAACTTTCTACTTCAAAGAACATTGGTTTGTGAAGGGTTCTGAGGTGATGAGGATCCAGACAGAAATTGGGAACGCTTCTTTAGAAGCAAGCAAAAAAAAATAAAAAATGCCTGGTTCATTTTTAACTTTCCTATAGTTCGGATCTGGCCTAAAAAAGATGCTTATGCTGCTCAACATATTGTTGAGGCTCCGTGAGCAAAACCTATCCTGAATGTCTAGACCAGGGGTGTCAAACACAATTTCATTGAGGGCTGCATCAGGGTTGTGTTTGACCTCAGGGAGCCAGGGTGGGCATGGCCAGCTTGACTTCACTCATGTCGGGGGCACCTGTGTTGGCCCGAGTGCTCTGCCAGTGAAAAAGGGCTCTTGAGTTCTGTTTTCAGCTGCGACGGCCTCCTCCAGCCCTCCGCCAGTGAAAACAGAGCTCGGGAGACTGGGCGCAGCCCCCTGACCTCCATTTTCAGCCACGATGGCCTCCTGCAGCCTTCTGCCAGTGAAAACGGAGCTCTGTTTTCGCTGGCAGAGGCACCGCGGACTGGTCCTTTGCTGTTTCCAGGGTGACTCCATGGACCAGATCCAGTGGTGAAATTCAAATTTTTTTTACTAATGGTTCTGTGGGCATGGTTTGGGGGTGTGGTGTGGTGTGGTGTGGTGTGGTTTGGTGGGCGTGGCTTGGTGAGCATGGCAGGGGAAGAATACTGCAAAATCTCCATTTCCACCCCACTCCAGGGAGAAGGATGCTGCAAAATCCCCATTCCTGGGGGAAGAATATTGCAAAATCCCCATTCCCAACCCAGTCTGGGGCCAGCCAGAGGTGGTATTTGCCGGTTCTCCAAACTACTCAAAATTTCCACTACTGGTTCTCCAGAACCTGTCAGAAGCTGCTGGATTTCACCCCTGGCCAGATCTAAGCACCCCACGGGCCTTAAGTTTGATACCCTTGGTCTAGATGGAAAAACAACAACAATAACAACAACAACAACAACAACAACAACAACAACAAGAAAAAGCTGCAGCCCAATGGCTGATTAAGGGATAGGAAGACTGAAGAAATCCTCCAGCCGCCATCCAATCCAAACTCCCAGTACCCTAATAATTCATATTCTGCAGAAAGCTGCAGGCTTGAAGGAGAAGGCTTTTCTTGACAGTAACCTGGCACTTGCAATGTTGGAATATAATCATTTTATGATTGCTGGGGCAAGACTCTTGATTGCTTAAGTAATGTGTTTCCTGTACGGGACAGAATAAAGGTATAAAGAGGTATAAATAAAGAGTTGCTTGGATTGATTGTTTCCTATTTAAATGAGGAACAAAGGCACAGCAGACCAAATGAAGAGGGAATCCTGTTTTCACTTCCTTTGAGTGCCTTGGAAAAGTACAAACCCAAGTAAGGCACTTGAACTTTCAACGGGAATTAGAAGGGAAGAGGCTTTTTAATGTAGTTTAATCCATGAGTGATGCTTTGGGGCTGGGTGTCTGATATGCCTCCTTTCAATACTCAAGAAAGAAAAAAAACCCGACTCCATTTTCATAGAGAAAGGTACTTTTACTGAGTATGAACTGAATGCAATCAAAAAAAGCAAGGCCTGAGGCAATAGGCGCAAAAATCACATGTTTATTTATTTTATTTATTTTTATTTATTTATTTTGTCACACAGTATATATAAGCATAAGCACAAAATAACTAAACAATACATAAGCATATATATAAGCATGAGTAGTGTTATGTCTGGCAAGGTCCTAGGGGCTAAGACACGCCTGAGCCTTGACAACAGCCAGGCGGTCCCTGATTGGCTAAGACGCGCCTGGAGGAAAAAAGCGGGAGTTTGGAAGTCCTGTCATTGGTTAAGCTCCTGAGGCAGCTAGTATATAAGGGCTGTCACCGGAGAGTTTTGGTTGTTGCTGTATACACGTTATCTTGTTGTTATCCACAGTTGAGTTAAATAAAGGTTGTGTTAATTACAACCTCTGTGCGTGACTCATTTGTACCCACTAGCTACCAATTTAATAAGTATATAATAACTATATTAATTGGATATAATGAAAGGAAACTATAGGACAGGAACGGTAGGCACGGTTGTGCTCTTATGCACGCCCCTTACAGACCTCTTAGGAATGGGGTGAGGTCAATAGTAGACAGTTTTTGGTTGAAGCTTCGGGGATTTTGGGAAGAGACCACAGAGTCTGGAAGTGCATTCCAGGCATTAACAACTCTGTTACTGAAGTCATATTTTCTGCAATCAAGATTGGAGCGGTTAACATTAAGCTTAAATCTATTGTGTGCTCGTGTATTGTTGCAATTGAAGCTGAAGTATGAACTGAATGCAATCAATGAAAAGCAAGGCCTGAGGCAATAGGTGCCAAAATCACATATAGGAAACGTCCCCAAAACCCTCCCACCCAAAGGTCCAGCCAGGACTGTCCAATCCACAATCCCCCCAGGAGTCATGTGGGGTGCAGCTTCAGATGGCCCCATCCTTCTGGTATACCCGGATGGTTGACCTTGACTGGTTTTCAGCACGCCTCCCAGCTACAGAGAAAACGTTGAGGGAAAAAATTCAGTATATCTAGTTTAATGAAAAGAAGGACTAGGGGAGACATGATAGCAGTGTTCCAATATCTCAGGGGCTGCCACAAAGAAGAGGAGTCAAGCTATTCTCCAAAGCACCTGAGGGAACAAGAAGGAATGGGTGGAAACTAATCAAGGAGAGAAGCAACTTAGAACTAAGGAGAAATTCTCTGACATTGAGAACAATTAATAAGTGGAACAACTTGCCTGCAGAAGTTGTAAATGCTACAACACTGGAAGTTTTTAAGAAGAAATTGGATAACCATTTGTCTGAAGTGGTGTAGGGTTTCCTGCCTGGGCAGGGAGTTGGACTAGAAGGCCTCCAAGGTCCCTTCCAACTCTGTTGTTGTTGTTGTTGTTGTTGTTGTTGTTGTTTTTATTATTATTACTCCCTGTTACAAGACATCTTCACCAGCTCGCTTCCCTCCCCCCAACAACCAAGACAGATCCCTCCTCCCCCCATTACCATGGCAGCTGTAGCAATCAATCAATATAGAAGCGGAGGCTGATTCAAAGGGTGGCAGGCATGGGCAATGAGTTGCCCATTGTGCCCCTTCGAGGAAAACTTGGTAAAACAAATTAGAGATCAAAGTCAATCACATATAAAAAGGTTGTATAATGCATTGACAGAAATAGATTCAGAAACGGAATTAGTTAAGGACCGTATGATAAAATGGGCACAAAATATACAGGTGTATACATTATACACCTATAATGATGGAAACTTGGGAGAAAATTTGGGTTAGACATGTTAAATTTACACAAGCACAAAATTTAAGAGAAAATTTTTACAAAATGTTTTATAGATGGCATTTAGATCCTAAAAAACTAGCGTATATGTATCCAAACTTGCAAGCTAAATGTTGGAGGTGTGATTGTGATGATGCTACTTATTATCATATATGGTGGACATGTAAAAAAATCAAATCATTTTGGATAAAAATTTGGTGGATTATGGAAAATATCTTGAAAAAGAAGATAAAGTTTACTCCGCAGTTGTTTTTACTGGGTATAATTATGGATTGTACGGCAATAGAGAGTAAACTGATTTTAAATTTAATATCAGCAGCTAGATTATTGGTAGCGCAATACTGGAAGAAGGAACAATTGCCTACTATTGATGAATGGACATTAAAAGTAGCAAACTCAGCAGAGATGGCAAAAATTTCAGCGTATTCGAAAGACTACTCACAAGAAAGATACATATTGGAATGAAGAAGATGGATTGATTATATTCAAAATAAGTATCAGACTAAGAAGTACCCAATAGCTTATGAATAAATAGAATGTAAGAATTGTATTTGTATTCTTTTTTATATATAAAAAGGGAGTTAAGGTTCCAAGGGAGGGAGGGGAGCCTATGGATAGTTAGTGTAGTCTAGCTTATGATTGTTAAATGTTATACCCTGTATTTTGCTCCGGGAAGTCCGGTGGGGGGATTGGGGAAAGGTGGGAGGGGGAGGGGGGAGAGGTTGAGGGAGGGATGGGAGAATTGGCAAAAATTTTGTAAAACTTTTTAATAAAAAAAAATGGGTGAGGAGATGTTGCTTCCCAAAAAAAACCCTTGCTAATTTGAAGTATTCTTGAAGAGTGTTTGGAAGTTCCATGGAGAGGGAGAGAGGAAGGAAGGAAGGAAGGAAGGAAGGAAGGAAGGAAGGAAGGAAGGAAGGAAGGAAGGAAGGAAGGAAGGAAGGAAGGAAGGAAGGAAGGAAGGAAACTTGAAGTGCGCTCCCTGCAATTTCATCCAATTTCAGTGGTTACACGGATGTCTACTCATTCTGAAAACTGAACCTCATGAGGAAGAGGAGGGGGAAGCTGCTGACTTTGCTACCTTGAAGGACTTCACCATGTTACCTGGGACCGGAGTTAAGGAAATCCAAAAACTTTTTCCAAAAACTTTTTCCAATAAAACTTTTTCCAAAAAGTCTACACTACTAACTAGAGCATACAAAACATTTGCCAGACCTATTCTTGAATACAGCTCATCCGTCTGGAACCCATACCACATCTCTGACATTAATACAAGCGAACACGTCCAGAAATATTTTACTAGAAGAGTTCTTCGCTCCTCCGAAAACAGCAAAATACCTTATACCACCAGGCTTGAAATCCTGGGATTAGAAAACTTACAACTCTGTCGACTTCGACATGACCTGTGTTTAACACACAAAATCATCTATTGCAATATCCTTCCTGTAAAAGACTACTTCAGCTTCAATCGCAATATTACAAGAGCAAAAAATAGATTCACGCTTAATGTCAACCGCTTCAAACTTAATTGCAGAAAATATGACTTCTGTAACAGAGTTGTTAATGCTTGGAACTCATTACCTGACTCCATAGTCTCTACTCAAAATCCCAAAATCTTCAACCAAAAACTCTCTACTATTGACCTCACCCCATTCCTAAGAGGACTATAAGGGGCGTGCATAAAGCACAAAAGTGCCTACCGTTCCTGTCCTATTGTTCCCTTCATTACATCAAATTAATATAGCT
Source organism: Ahaetulla prasina (assembly GCF_028640845.1). NCBI lineage: Eukaryota > Metazoa > Chordata > Lepidosauria > Squamata > Colubridae > Ahaetulla > Ahaetulla prasina. The sequence goes on from NC_080541.1 coordinate 10,577,846, forward strand.
AATGCATATTCTTTACTTATATATATATATATATATATATATTTGTTTTCTGAGGTTTTCGCGGGTGTTTATATGTAGGTCTTTGGTTATTCGGGTTTTCTCCCGCGTAAAATTGGAAGTGTCTGATGCTTTCAAAGTCTCATTCGTCATCTTCAGGCTTCAGCTTCAGGTTTGGGAGCAATGTGTGATTGCAGCTGTTTCTTCCTTTTAACTGCTAGTGGGGTTTGAACTGATTGGGTGGGAGCTTGGCTGTGCTCTGATTGGATGGGGTTTTTGTGCTCTGATTGGCTGGGGTGTGTCCTGTTTGGTGGGGGCTTGGTTGTGCTCAAATTGGTCTGCAGGGGGATCTGAGCTGGTGAGCTGCACTGTTGCTGTTTGGCTTCGTGTTCGTGGTCGTGCTACATCTTCGTAGTGGGTGTCAGTCTGCTGCATGTATGGATTGGAGGGGTTTGAAATGGCTAATGTTGCAGCTGCGGTCTGGCTTCTGGTCCTTGGTCGTGCTTCCTGACAAGTGTGGGTTTGGGTGTGCTTTCTGGGTGGATGTGTGGTGGTGACATCCTGTGTGGACCTCGTGAGTGTGGGTCTGGTGTCATTCCTCGGATTAGAGACACGTTTGTCAATAAGGGCAGGTTTCCAAATGGCTGGTAGGCGGAGGTATCATCTCGTTTGTTCATGCTGTGTGGGCGTTTTCTATCTCGATGGCTTCTCTGATTATTCTGTTGTTAAAGTGTTCAGTTTTGGCGATAGTTCTGGTCTTTTTAAAGTCAATATCGTGTCCTGTGACTTTAAAGTGTTGGACCAGGAAGAAGTTAGTTCCTCTTTTTGAATGAGTTCTTGTGTTCTTCAATCGTGCACTTATTCTTCTGTTGGTTTGTCCAATGTATGTGGTGGGGCAGGCGGTGCATGGGATTTCATATACTCCTTGATTTTCTAACTCAATTTTGTCTTTGGGGTTTCTTAGGATGGTGGATATTTTTGGTTTGTGCAGAATGCTGTCTTGATGTTATGTTTGTGGAGGATCTTGCTGATTCTGTCTGTGGTGCCTTTTATATATGGGAGGAGGGCTGTGCCATTTTCTTGCTCTCTGTCTTGGGTTTTAGTGGGGGTTCTTTTGGATTAGTTTGGTAATCTTATTTCTGGAATCCATTGGATGTTAGTACGTTTGTGAGAGTGTGTAGTTCGGTTTTAGGTGTTGTTCATCAGCTAAGCATTTTGTTCTAGAGATGAGTGTCTTGGCTACGGAGTTGATCTGTGCTGGGTGGTGGTGTGAGAGTGCATGCAGATAGCGGTTTGTGTGTGTTTTCTTCTGGTAGATGGTGTGTCCTAGGGAGCCATTGGGTTTCTTGTAGACTAAGACATCTAGGAAGGAAGTTGGTTGTTAACTTCTGTTTCCATGGTGAACTGTATTTTGGGGTGTAGGCTATTGAGGTGTGTGAGGAAGTTTTCAAGTTTTTCTTTCCCGTGTGGCCAGATTATGAAGGTGTCGTCTACGTATCTGAGCCAGAGTTTGGGTTTGTGATCAGATTTTTCTAGTGCTTGGGTTTCAAAGTGTTCCATGTAGAGGTTGGCAATGACAGGTGAGAGGGTGATCCCATGGGTGCGCCTTCTATTTGTTTGTATTTTGTCCGTTATAGATGAAGTATGTGGTGGATAGGCAGTGGTTGGTCAGATCTAGGATGTGCTTGGGGGGGTTATATTTGTTTTGGATAGCTGTCAAGGCTTCTTTGATTGGCACTTGGGTGAAGAGGGATATGACATCAAAGCTCACGAGAAGGTCGCTGGGCTGTAAGGTTTGTTTCTTTATGATCTCTATGAACTGGAATGAGTTTTTTACGTGTGGGGCGATGGATTCTGCATAGGGCTGTAGTTACACAGAAATTTGGCTAGGTTTTGTAGAGGTGAGCCTATGGAGCTGACTATGGGTCTGAGTGGGGTTCCTTCTTTGTGTATCTTGGGAGGCCAGCTTAGGGCATCTGGATGATTTCTCTCTGGGAATGATTCTTTGTTGGATTTCTTCGCTGATGGGGAGGCTTTTATTTTGGATCTAGTGGTTTTCTAGGTAGGTGGTGGGGTCTGTTTTAGGGGCTTGTATGCAGGGTCTTGGAGTAGGTTGGTTAATTTGGTTTGGTAGTCAGATGTGTTCATAACCACCGTGGCGTTCCCCGTGTCTGCTGGTAGGATTATTATGCTGGTGTCTTTTTTCAGGTTAAGTAGTGCTGTCTGTTCCTCTTTGGGTAAGTTGCTTTTGGGTGGCTTGCTGCTGCAGAGGATGTTGGTGATTTCGAGTCTGATTTTGTTAGCCATCGGATTTTGGTCAGGCTGGTTTCAACTCCGCATATAATGGTCTCAGTGGGGATGTATTTGGGAGTGACTGCAAAGTTGAATCCTTTGGAAAGGACATCGGTTTCAGCTTTGGTGAGGATCCTATCTGAGATGTTATGCACTGTTTGTTTCATGTGCTGTGAGGGTGGAGGGTTTGTTTCTGGCGTTCTTGTAGTCTTCGGAGTTTGTTGGTGTGTGTGTCCGTCTTGAGGGTGGTCTGTGTTTCGCCTCCAGACCAGTTTGGATTTGTCCCAAAGTGCAGGGTGGATCTTGTTGCTGAGTTTGAGGTGAAGTGTGAGGAGATCTTTGTTGATTTGATCTAGGAGGAATCTTTGTGTGAAGTTCATTTCTGATTAAGGCCAATTCTGTTCTTTTTAGGATGCGTTTGGTGGCTGCAGAGTTGGAGTGGAATTTCAATTGGAAGGGGATTAAATTTTGATCTCGGCAGTTTCGTAGGAATGCAAGGTCACATAAAATGGAAGCTCTTTGGACTTCTAGTTTTTCATAGGTCCTGGTCAGATGGTGGATTTCCTCCCCGTAGAGGTGCAATATTTGTTTTCTGAGGTTTTCGGTGTTTATATAGGTCTTTGGTTGTTCGGGTTTTCTCCCGTGTAAAATTGGAAGTGTCTTGGCGACGTTTCGACGAAGTCTCATTCGTCATCTTCAGGCTTCAGCTTCGTGCTTCTGGGAGCAATGTGTGATCGCAGGTGTTTCTTCCTTTTAACTGGTAGTGGGGTTTGAACTGATTGGGTGGGAGCTTGGCTGTGCTCTGATTGGATGGGGTTTTCTGTGCTCTGATTGGCTGGGGTGTGTCCTGTTTGGTGGGGGCTTGGTTGTGCTCAAATTGGTCTGAGTTGCAGGGGGATTTGAGCTGGTGAGCTGCACTGCTACTGTTTGGCTTCGTGTTCGTGGTCGTGCTACATCTTCGTAGTGGGTGTCAGTCTGCTGCATGTATGGATTGGAGGGGTTTGAAATGGCTAATGTTGCAGCTGCGGTCTGGCTTCTGGTCCTTGGTCGTGCTTCCTGATCAGTGTGGGTTTGGGTGTGCTTTCTGGGTGGATGTGGTGGTGACATCCTGTGTGGACCTCGTGAGTGTGGGTCTGGTGTCATTCCTCGTGTTAGGGACACGTTTGTCAAAAAGGGAAGGTTTCCAAATGGCTGGTAGGCGGGAGGTATCATCTCGTTTGTTCATGCTGTGTGGGCGTATTTCTATCTCGATGGCTTCTCTGATTATTCTGTTGTTAAAGTGTTCAGTTTTGGCGATAGTTCTGGTCTTTTTAAAGTCAATATCGTGTCCTGTGACTTTAAAGTGTTGGACCAGGGAAGAAGTTGGTTCCTCTTTTTTGAATGAGTTCTTGTGTTCTTCAATGCGTGCACTTATTCTTCTGTTGGTTTGTCCAATGTATGTGGTGGGGCAGGCGGTGCATGGGATTTCGTATACTCCTTGATTTTCTAACTCAATTTTGTCTTTGGGGTTTCTTAGGATGGTGGATATTTTTTGGTTTGTGCAGAATGCTGTCTTGATGCCAACCTCTACATGGAACCTCTACATGCCAACCTCTACATGGAACCTCTACATGCCAACCTCTACATGGAACACTTTGAAACCCAAGCACTAGAAAAATCTGATCACAAACCCAAACTCTGGCTCAGATACGTAGACGACACCTTCATAATCTGGCCACACGGGAAAGAAAACTTGACTTCCTCACACACCTCAATAGCCTACACCCCAAAATACAGTTCACCATGGAAACAGAAGTTAACAACCAACTTCCTTCCTAGATGTCTTAGTCTACAAGAAACCCAATGGCTCCTAGGACACACCATCTACCAGAAGAAAACACACAAACCGCTATCTGCATGCACTCTCACACCACCACCCAGCACAGATCAACTCCGTAGCCAAGACACTCATCTCTAGAACAAAATGCTTAGCTGACGAACAACACCTAAAACCGAACTACACACTCACAAACGTATTTAACATCCAATGGATTCCAGAGAAATAAGATTACCAAACTAATCCAAAAGAACCCCCACTAAAACCCAAGACAGAGAGCAAGAAAATGGCACAGCCCTCCTCCCATATATAAAGGCACCACAGACAGAATCAGCAAGATCCTCCACAAACATAACATCAAGACAGCATTCTGCACAAACCAAAAATATCCACCATCCTAAGAAACCCCAAAGACAAAATTGAGTTAGAAAATCAAGGAGTAATGAACCATGCACCGCCTGCCCCACCACATACATTGGACAAACCAACAGAAGAATAAGTGCACGATTGAAGAACACAAGAACTCATTCAAAAAGAGGAACCAACTTCTTCCTGGTCCAACACTTTAAAGTCACAGGACAATATTGACTTTAAAAGACCAGAACTATCGCCAAAACTGAACACTTTAACAACAGAATAATCAGAGAAGATGACACAGCATGAAACGAGATGATACCTCCGCCTACCAGCCATTTGCCCTGTTTATTGACAAACATGTCCCTAACAGGAATGACACCAGACCCACACTCACGAGGTCCACACAGGATGTCACCACCACACATCCACCCAGAAAACCCACAGAAGCACCAGGATGAAGCAGTGCAACATTAGCCATTTCAAACCCCTCCAATCCATACATGCAGCAGACACCACAGGATGTAGCACGACCACGAACACGAAGCCAAACAGCAGTGCAGCTCACCAGCTCAAATCCCCTGCAACTCAGACTAATCTGAGCACAACCAAGCCCCCACCCAAACAGGACACACCCCAGCCAATCAGAGCACAAAAACCCCATCCAATCAGAGCACAGCCAGCTCCCACAATCAGTTCAAACCCCACTAGCAGTTAAAGGAAGAAACAGCTGCAATCACACATTGCTCCCAGAAGCACTGAAGCTGAAGCCTGAGAGAGAGACGGATGCAGAGATATAGATATAGATAGAATAGAATAGAATAGAATAGAATAGAATAGAATAGAATAGAATAGAATAGAATAGAATAGAATAGAATAGAATAGAATAGAATAGAATAGAATAGAATAGAATAGAATAGAATAGAATAGAATAGAATAGAATAGAATTTTATTGGCCAAGTGTGATTGGACACACAAGGAATTTGTCTTGGTGCATATGCTCTCAGTGTACATAAAAGAAAAGATACATATTGGAATGAAGAAGATGGATTGATTATATTCAAAATAAGTATCAGACTAAGAAGTATCAAATAGCTTATGAATGAATAGAATGTAAGAATTGTATTTGTATTCTTTTTGATGAGATTGTTTTGTTGTTGTTATTGTTGTTGTTTTAAAACAGATTAGAGAAGACTGGTTTCCCCCTTAGGAGTCATCTGCATTTCACAAAGAATAATTGTACCACTAACATTTATAATACCAAAGTTCTGTGACATATCATCAGGAGTAGCCATCATCGCTATGGTGCTCATAAGCCATCCAAAATTACTATTTTAAGTACACAGCAAGTAAAGGATATAATCAAAACATCACAAATACGCCCGCATGGTGATTGAGAAGTTAAATATTCTGGGACACCTATTGTCAATGTTCATTCTTGCACTCTGAAGAAAGGCCTGGCTTTAGGACAGCGGTCCTCAAACTTTTTAAACAGTGGGCCAATTCATGGTCCCTCAGACTGTTTGGGGTGGGTGCAGACAGGCTGTGTGGATGTGGCTAGATGTTCATGTGACTGTGTGGGCGTAGCCGATTTAGCAGTCCATTAAACAATACTCACAAATTAAACTTCCATTTTTTATGCTCCTGGGGGTGGAAAGCGGGTTAGTGAAGGGATGTGGCTGCGTGGGGTGTGTGTGAGAGACTTCTGTTTGTTTGTCTGTCTCTCTCTCTCTGTGTTGTGACCCAGGCCCCAGTAGGTAGTAGGAAACTCAGTCCGTGAAACAAACAAACTTTATTCGAAGTTTGTTTAGGCAAATTTCCAAAGGCCTTTCCTGGCAAATGTTCAGAAGTCACAAAAATACATGCAAGACATAGACGAAGCAACCAACACTGTTTTTCGGCAAAGCCCAAACGCCGTTGCTGGTCTGTTTTAAGCCTTATGGGAGGGGTCAATCATCTCTTGGCCCTATTCCTGAGTTGCCCTCTCTGCTTGAGCTGCTCTTGTCTTCTGGCAGCTCTTCTCATGTGTGCATTAGGAACAGGCTCCTCCTGTTCCTCTGCCTCACTACTATCAGTCTCTGGAGGCTCTGGAGTCCGCACCTCACTTCCCGATGGCCCTGGCCCCACCTCAGCCTCATCGCTGTCTGACTCCGTTGCCAGCTCCGCAGGCTGCTGGCAGACCACAACACTCTCTCTCTCTCTTTGTCTTGAGGCTAGAGAGCCTCCAGAATCACTCTGTTACCCAACGCATCCCATTTTTGGCCTCCTCAGCCTCCAGAAGGCAGGTGGGGGCCGGTGGATGGGTGGAGCAATGTGGCAGGGGCAGCCTCGTGGTCCCTCACAGGACAGATTAATGCCTTCGGCTGGCCACATCTGGCCCACGGGGCAGAGTTTGAGGATGCCTGCTTTAGAATAAGCCCTGGATAAGGCATTCCTGACAGGAAAAAAAGAAAAAGGATCATGGAAAATATGTTTATGCCATTCCCCTCCTATTTGGTATCATAAGCAGAATGAAAAGGAAAACATCTTTTCATGAAGAAAGATCCATGCTACACAAACAGGACCTAATTGGAAATGGTGAGGAGAGGAACTCATCATAACCTTGCCAGCAAAAAAAGTTGTGATTGGCAGAGAGACAAATCAGGTCAGGAATCTCATTGGCTGGCTGTGCACATCAATGTCAGAAAGTCTGTCACATTGTTCAGCCTGCCTCTGCATTTTATTTTATTTTATTTATTTATTTGTCACAACATCATATAAAAACATTATATAGTATATAAACACATATATGAGTAAATATTAGGAGGTATAAGCATATATATATATACATATATATATATATATGTATGTATTTATGTATGTATATGTATATATGTATGTATGTATGTATGTATGTATGTATGTATGTATGTATGTATATATATATATATATATATGTATATATCTATATACATATTTATATATATAGGTCTTTGGTTGTTGGGTTTTCTCCTGTAAAATTGGAAGTGTCTTGGCTGACGTTTCCGACGAAGTCTCATTCGTCATCTTCAGGCTTCAACCGTTAGCTTCTGGGAGCAATGTGTGATCGCAGCTGTTTCTTCCTTTTAACTGCTAGTGGGGTTTGAACTGATTGGGTGGGAGCTTGGCTGTGCTCTGATTGGATGGGGTTTTCTGTGCTCTGATTGGCTGGGGTGTGTCCTGTGTTGGTGGGGGCTTGGTTGTGCTCAGTCTAATCTGTGCTGCAGGGGATTTGAGCTGGTGAGCTGCACTGCTGCTGTTTGGCTTCGTGTTCGTGGTCGTGCTACATCTTCATAGTGGGTGTCAGTCTGCTGCATGTATGGATTGGAGGGGTGTGAAATGGCTAATGTTGCAGCTGCGGTCTGGCTTCTGGTCCTTGGTCGTGCTTCCTGATCAGTGTGGGTTTGGGTCTGCTTTCTGGGTGGATGTGTGGTGGTGACATCCTGTGTGGACCTCGTGAGTGTGGGTCTGGTGTCATTCCTCGTGTTAGGGACTCGTTTGTCAATAAGGGCAGGTTTCAAATGGCTGGTAGGCGGGAGGTATCATCTCGTTTGTTCATGCTGTGTGGGCGTTTTCTATCTCGATGGCTTCTCTGATTATTCTGTTGTTAAAGTGTTCAGTTTTGGCGATAGTTCTGGTCTTTTTAAAGTCAATATCGTGTCCTGTGACTTTAAAGTGTTGGACCAGGGAAGAAGTTGGTTCCTCTTTTTTGAATGAGTTCTTGTGTTCTTCAATGCGTGCACTTATTCTTCTGTTGGTTTGTCCAATGTATGTGGTGGGGCAGGCGGTGCATGGGATTTCATATACTCCTTGATTTTCTAACTCAATTTTGTCTTTGGGGTTTCTTAGGATGGTGGATATTTTTTGGTTTGTGCAGAATGCTGTCTTGATGTTATGTTTGTGGAGGATCTTGCTGATTCTGTCTGTGGTGCCTTTTATATATGGGAGGAGGGCTGTGCCATTTTCTTGCTCTCTGTCTTGGGTTTTAGTGGGGGGTTCTTCGCCCACACAGCATGAACAAACGAGATGATACCTCCCGCCTACCAGCCATTTGGAAACGAGTCCCTAACATGAGGAATGACACCAGACCCACACTCACAAGGTCCACACAGAATGTCACCACCACACATCCACCTAGAAAACAGAGCCAAACCCACACTGATCATGAGGAATACCTCCCGCCTACCAGCCATTTGGAAATCTGCCCTTATTGACAAACGAGTCCCTAACACGAGGAATGACACCAGACCCACACTCACGAGGTCCACACAGGATGTCACCACCACACATCCACCCAGAAAGCAGACCCAAACCCACACTGATCATGAAGCACGACCAAGGACCAGAAGCCAGACTGCAGCTGCAACATTAGCCATTTCAAACCCTCCAATCCATACATGCAGCAGACTGACACCCACTATGAAGATGTAGCATGACCACAAACACGAAGCCAAACAGCAGTGCAGCTCACCAGCTCAAATCCCCTGCAACTCAGACTAATCTGAGCACAACCAAGCCCCCACCCAAACAGGACACACCCCAGCCAATCAGAGCACAAAAACCCCATCCAATCAGAGCACAGCCAGCTCCCACCCAATCAGTTCAAACCCCACTAGCAGTTAAAAGGAAGAAACAGCTGCAATCACACATTGCTCCCAGAAGCATGAGCTGAAGCCTGAAGATGACGAATGAGACTTAAACGTCGCCAAGACACTTCCAATTTACACAGGAAAGAATAAAGACCATATACACACACACACACACACACACACACACACACACACACACACACCCCTTCTCTTGGGCCCCGCCTTAGAGCTTCCTGTTCCTGTGTAAGGGCAGGTATCTTGATTAGTTGTCAGACTCCCGTGGGGCCATGCAGGGGTAACTTTGTAGGTTGTCTTGAGTCCTAGGCTTGATTGAGTCTTGCTGGGTGATATTGTAATGAAGAGGGTTTTGGACAATTCCTATTATGGCTGAAGGCTAATCCTACCTTTGTTGGATCTTGGGTGAGGGTATTTGCTTATGAATAGCTATCTCTTTATCTCTTAAATGCTGACATCTGCTGTGGGCTATTGAGGAGGGTAGTGGCTATTAAGAGTGAGTCTGGTTCCTGCCTAAAAACAAAACATGTTTCTCCATTTCTCATCCAGGGAAATATAATATTCTGCCTTTTTAATATTTTCTAGAATAATATCATTTTTCTAAAAGGGTGGGTGCTAACTTTCTACAATAATAAAGGTGGGATAACATATCTCTTTTTTTTAAAAAGTACATCCTGCATAAATTGAACCAAATCTTACTCTATACCCGTTAAACAGGATAGCTTCAGCATGCAGTACTGATAATGCAGAGGCTCACAAGTCAAAGAATGTTTATGCAGCATCGACAAATCTAATTCCATACTATTATACCACAATGTCATTCTATCGTACTTGTGAATGTATTCTTATACAGTCTTTGTCGGAGATATGTCTGTAGGAGTTTCATTTACGTTTAATAACACGCTAATTTGGGGAACTTAGCAGACATTAGTTTTCTTTTCAAGGTGACAAAAATATTTAGCATTTTAAAAGTGAAATGTTTGAATCTTTATTACACAGCTTTGATTTTTTTTTTCCTCCAGTGTTTTGATTGATCATTACACCAGCTGTTCAAAATATACTTGGATCTTGGCTGCTGAGAATAAACCATGCAGGGGGAAAAAAATTCTCTAATGCTTCAAGTACTTGCTAACGATTTTTTATTTTATTTTTTTGGTAGAAGATTGTTTAAACTCTGCTGAAATATATCTGATGATCCTTTCATGTACACAGAATTACCTGTTAACGATAAATAGGACAAACAGACAGGCAGACAGGCCGGTAGGCAGGCAGAAATTACTTTTCTCTGTAATTACTTTTCTCCACATAAGTATTTCTGTTAAAAAGATTCAGAGACCCAATGTAAAAAAAAAACAGAGGCGATTTTCTTTTGGGTGCATACGGACATGTGAAAGAAATTTGACGATGGAAATCGTGAAGGAAGGTCTTTTGTGCAAAACAATGAAATGTTTTGTTCAAAACCATCCTCCCGAGAGAAACCCTAAAGGACCTGCCAGAATAACCTTCATTGTAGGCAGAAGTGACTGGCATTTACTTGTCTACAATCACTGATGCTCCTTAATGCGAACGCCATTCCCAAAGCTTTGTGCGCCACAATGCCTCCAAAGTGTCCCTGCTGAGTTTACAGTTTTTAATTTGACAGAAGGTCAAAATGATTGAAATGCAGGAGGACAGTCATAGATCACAGGCCTCATGTTGTTTGTTCGTCAGCTTATTACTTGATATATATGCCCCACATTTTTTTGTCCAGAAAGCACAATTAAGACAATTAATATTTTTTTTTTAAAAAAAAGCAACAGGTTATATACAAAGTTAAAAATATGGATTAAAAATTAGCAATATACTTTTTTAAAAACAACAACAAGAAGACATAACAAACACTAACATAAAACATATATTCCTTCTTTTTTTTAAAAAAAAAATAAAAAATAAAAATTAGCAATATAAATAATTCACCAAAATTATCAAGCAGTTCAAAGTCTGGTGAAAGAGACATGATTTCACACTTCCCACCTACCTCCCCCCCCACTCCAAATACCACAAAAATAGAAGTAACTCACGAAGAAATGAATTTCATAGTCTGAGGCCTATTGAGAAAGTTGCCTTTTCTTGCATTCTAAACAAAAAAAAAAAAGAGCTTCTGGCAACTGAAACATCTTGAAAAGTGTTTCTTCTCTCAATTTCAACAAGCTGAGTCACCCTTAACGAGAAAAGCAACCCCTTGGATATTCTGCTATTTGAAATTTCAAAAGTCAATAATTTCACCGGTCGGAAGATAGAAATGAACAAAATAAGACATTTGCTTGTAGTTAACAAGTGTCTACAGTTCTGTTTATTGATATATAAGCTTAGTGCAAAATGTGTTTACAAGATCTTTAATGAATATTCCCCCCCTCTCTCTTATCTATCTATCTATCTATCTATCTATCTATCTATCTATCTATCTATCTATCTATCTATCTATCTATCTATCTATCTATCTATCATCAGTCTGTCTATCTATCATCTATCAGTCTGTCTGTCTGTCTGTCTGTCTCTCTCTCTCTCATCTATCTATCCTCTATCAGTCAGTTAGTCTGTCTGTCTGTCTGTCTGTGTCTGTTTGTCTGTCTGTCTGTCTGTCTGTCTGTCTGTCTATCTGTATCATCTATTTGTATCTCTCTCTCTCTCTCTCTCTTCTATCTATCATCTATCTATCTATCTATCTATCTAAAAATATTTACAGATCCCTCACATCCTGGACATAAACTGTTTCAACTCCTACCCTCAAAACGACGCTATAGAGCACTGCACACCAGAACAACTAGACACAAGAACAGTTTTTTTCCCAAACGCCATCACTCTGCTAAACAAATAATTCTCTCAACACTGTCAAACTATTTACTAAATCTGCACTACTATTAATCTTCTCATCATTCCCATCACCCATATCCTTCCACTTATGACTGTATGACTGTAACTTTTTTGCTGGTAATCCTTATGATTTATATTGATATATTGACCATCAGTTGTGTTGTAAATGTTGTACCTTTTTTTTTTTTGTTTACATTTATATCCCGCCCTTCTCCGAAGACTCAGGGCGGCTTACAGTGTGTAAGGCAATAGTCTCATTCTATTTGTATATTTTACAAAGTCAACTTATTGCCCCCCCAACAATCTGGGTCCTCATACCTTGATGAAGGTATCTTTTCTTTTATGTACACTGAGAGCATATGCACCAAGACAAATTCCTTGTGTGTCCAATCACACTTGGCCAATAAAAAATTCTATTCTATTCTTCTGTTCTATCTATCTATCTATCTATCTATCTATCTATCTATCTATCTATCTATCTATCTATCTATCTATCTATCTATTTATCTATCATCTATCTATCATCTATCATGGCTAAATGTAAATATGTACACAAATGAATCTAACATAAGTAGGAAGTTAGCACCCACCCCTCTCCTAGAAGAATGAAATATTCTAGGAAATATTAAAAAGGCGGAATATTATGCCTTCCTGGATGAGAAAAGGAAAAACATGCTCTTGGAAAGCGGCTCCCACCTTTGTTAATAACCCCAGAAAGACAAAAGACATCTTATCTGCAACACAAAAGGCCTTTAGCTCCAGGATGATGGGATTAAGACATGGCCCTCAGGCAGTGGTGGGTTTCAAATTTTTTTACTACCAGTTCTGTGGGTGTGGCTTGGTTGGCGTGGCAGGGAAATATACTGTAAAATCTCCATTCCCACCCCACTCCAGAGGAAAGTTAATGCAAAATCCCCATTTCCTCCCAATCAGCTGGAACTTGGGAGACCCAGAATAGATGGGGGTGGGGCCAGTCAGAATTTTTACTACCGGTTCTCCAAACTGCTCAAAATTTCCACTACCGGTTCTCCAGAACTGGTCTGAACCTGCTGAAACCCACCTCTGCCCTCAGGACATGATAGGATTAGCCCTCTACTCATCTCACCACATGGCACCTGGGAAAATTACATCACTCAGCAAGGCTCAACCAAGCTTGGGACTCAAAAACACAGCCTACAGAGTTGCCTCTGCATGGCCCCATGGGAGTCTGACAGACAATCAGAATACAAACTCAAATTCAAATGCCCAGAGAAGGCATAAAACCCAGGCACTCTCAGCATCTCTCACCCTTTTTTTCTTCTTCACCCAACATCATCAAGGCATGAGATCCTGTCCACCATTAAAAACCATCTTTCCAAGTAGTCTCCATGTTTCTAGTGTCTTTTTCCCCACTTGGAACTGAACCTAGGCGGACATTTCTTCCAACACATACAGTATGCTAACAAAACTCAACTAAAGGCCTAAGAATCTTATTCCCTTAATTTCTAAGAGAAGCATTTAGCAACTAGTTTTTTCCTTCCTCCCACACTTAGTTATCTTCAGCACAGACTTAGGAAAGCTAGCAACTACTAATTTTAACCCACGCTTGCCTAGTTGTCCGGGACCTGGACCACTTTCAGTTGCTACTCACCATCCACCATCTAGACTTGCAATTTCCTTTCGGATATCTCATTCAACTGCTTCTTCTCTTTGGCCATGCATGGCTCCTTGCTATCCATTGGGCGCTATCTAACAAAATAAAATTCAACAGTGAAAAAAGTAAGGTTCTACATTTAGGCCAAAAAAACAAAATGCACCAGTACCGTATATGTGGTACCTTGCTCAATAGTAGTACCTGTGAGAGGGATCTTGGAGTCCTAGTGGATAACCATTTAGATATGAGCCAGCAGTGTGCAGCAGCTGCCAAAAAAGCCAACACAGTTCTGGGCTGCATAAACAGACGGATAGAATCAAGATCACGTGAAGTGTTAGTACCACTTTATAATGCCTTGGTAAGGCCACACTTGGAATATTGCATCCAGTTTTGGTCGCCACGATGTAAAAAAGATGTTGAGACTCTAGAAAGAGTGCAGAGAAGAGCAACAAAGATGATTAGGGGACTGGAGGCTAAAACATATGAAGAACGGTTGCAGGAACTCGGTATGTCTAGTTTAATAAAAAGAAGGACTAGGGGAGACATGATAGCTGCGTTCCAATATCTCAGGGGTTGCCACAAAGAAGAGGGAGTCGGGCTGTTCTCCAAAGCACCTGAGGGTAGAACAAGAAGTAATGGGTGGAAACTGATCAAGGAGAGAAGCAACTTAGAACTGAGGAGAAATTTCCTGACAGTTAGAACAATTAATAAGTGGAACGACTTGCCTTCAGAAGTTGTGAATGCTCCAACACTGGAAATTTTTAAGAAAATGTTGGATAACTATCTGACTGAGATGGTGTAGGGTTTCCTGCCTGGGCAGGGGTTGGACTAGAAGGCCTCCAAGGTCCTTCAACTCTGTTGTTATGTTATGTTATGTTATCCCAGCTGTTGCCTTCTCTGTTCCATATCTTATTGTTTTCACTCCAACAAGGTCTCCTGCAAGGCTAGGGGAAAAAAAAATCCCCCTTCCTTCTGTCAGCCTGCTGTGACATATTTTAGGCTTCTTTTGGAAACCTACTGTATGTGCCAGTTTGCAAGCAATTCTAAAGAGTTTATATCTTTATTTTATTTTATTTTATTTTATTTTATTATTTAAATTTTATACCGCCCTTCTCCCGAAGGACTCAGGGCGGTTTACAGCCAGATAAAAATAAACATTCCTATTACAAAATAAATACTATTAAAATACCACTAAAAACTTATTCAATTTGGCATAATTAAAATTTGTAAATAATAAAACCCATTAAAACCCATTAAAACCCATCATGAAACCCAATTAAAACCCATAAAAAGCTAACCCAGTCCAGCGCAAATAAATAAGTGAGTTTTGAGCTCATGGCGAAAGGTTCGGAGGTCCGGAGTTGGCGAAGTCCTGGGGAGTTCGTTCCAGAGGCGAGCCCCACAGAGAGGCCCTGTCCACCATTAAAAACCATCTTTCCAAGTAGTCTCCATGTTTCTAGTGTCTTTTTCCCCACTTGGAACTGAACCTAGGCGGACATTTCTTCCAACACATACAGTATGCTAACAAAACTCAACTAAAGGCCTAAGAATCTTATTCCCTTAATTTCTAAGAGAAGCATTTAGCAACTAGTTTTTTCCTTCCTCCCACACTTAGTTATCTTCAGCACAGACTTAGGAAAGCTAGCAACTACTCTTTTTAACCCACGCTTGCCTAGTTGTCCGGGACCTGGACCACTTTCAGTTGCTACTCACCATCCACCATCTAGACTTGCAATTTCCTTTCGGATATCTCATTCAACTGCTTCTTCTCTTTGGCCATGCATGGCTCCTTGCTATCCATTGGGCGCTAACAAAATGAAATTCAACAGTGAAAAAAGTAAGGTTCTACATTTAGGCCAAAAAAACAAAATGCACCAGTACCGTATATGTGGTACCTTGCTCAATAGTAGTACCTGTGAGAGGGATCTTGGAGTCCTAGTGGATAACCATTTAGATATGAGCCAGCAGTGTGCAGCAGCTGCCAAAAAAGCCAACACAGTTCTGGGCTGCATAAACAGAGGGATAGAATCAAGATCACGTGAAGTGTTAGTACCACTTTATAATGCCTTGGTAAGGCCACACTTGGAATATTGCATCCAGTTTTGGTCGCCACGATGTAAAAAAGATGTTGAGACTCTAGAAAGAGTGCAGAGAAGAGCAACAAAGATGATTAGGGGACTGGAGGCTAAAACATATGAAGAACGGTTGCAGGAACTGGGTATGTCTAGTTTAATAAAAAGAAGGACTGGGGAGACATGATAGCTGTGTTCCAATATCTCAGGGGTTGCCACAAAGAAGAGGGAGTCGGGCTGTTCTCCAAAGCACCTGAGGGTAGAACAAGAAGTAATGGGTGGAAACTGATCAAGGAGAGAAGCAACTTAGAACTGAGGAGAAATTTCCTGACAGTTAGAACAATTAATAAGTGGAACGACTTGCCTTCAGAAGTTGTGAATGCTCCAACACTGGAAATTTTTAAGAAAATGTTGGATAACTATCTGACTGAGATGGTGTAGGGTTTCCTGCCTGGGCAGGGGGTTGGACTAGAAGGCCTCCAAGGTCCCTTCCAACTCTGTTGTTATGTTATGTTATTTTATCCCAGCTGTTGCCTTCTCTGCTCCATATCTTATTGTTTTTCACTCCAACAAGGTCTCCTGCCAAGGCTAGGGGAAAAAAAAATCCCCCTTCCTTCTGTCAGCCTGCTGTGACATATTTTAGGCTTCTTTTGGAAACCTACTGTATGTGCCAGTTTGCAAGCAATTCTAAAGAGTTTATATCTTTATTTATTTATTTTATTTATTTATTATTTAAATTTTTATACCGCCCTTCTCCCGAAGGACTCAGGGCGGTTTACAGCCAGATAAAATAAACATTCCTATTACAAAATAAATACTATTAAAATACCACTAAAAACTTATTCAATTTGGCATAATTAAAATTTAGCAAATAATAAAACCCATTAAAACCCATTAAAACCCATCGATGAAACCCAATTAAAACCCATAAAAGCTAACCCAGTCCAGCGCAAATAAATAAGTGAGTTTTGAGCTCGCTGAAAGGTTCGGAGGTCCGGAAGTTGGCGAAGTCCTGGGGGGAGTTCGTTCCAGAGGGCGGGAGCCCCCACAGAGAAGGGCCTTCCCCTGGGCGTCGCCAGGCGGCACTGGCGCGGCGGCGGCACCCTGAGGAGTCCCTCTCTGTGAGGCGCAGGTCGGTGAGAGGTATTCGGTAGCAGCAGGCGGTCCCGTAAGTAACCCGGCCCTATGCCATGGGCGCTTTAAAGGCGTTCACCAAACCTTGAAGCGCACCGGAAGGCCACAGGTAGCCAGTGCAGCCTGCGCAGGATAGGTGTCACTCGGGAGCCACGAGGGCTCCCTCTATCACCAGCGCAGCTGCATTCTGGACCAACTGCAGCCTCGGATGCCCTTCAAGGGAGCCCCATGTAGAGCATTGCAGTAGTCAGGCGAGGCGTCACAAGGCGTGGTGACTGTGCACAAGGCATCCCGGTCTAGAAAGGCGCAACTGGCGCACCAGGCGAACCTGGTGGAAAGCTCTCCTGGAGGCGGCCGTCAAATGATCTTCAAAGACAGCCGTGCATCCAGGAGGCGCCCAAATGCGCACCCTCTCCATCGGGGCCAATGACTCGCTCCCGACAGTCAGCCGCGGACTCAGCTGACTGTGCCGGGATGCCGGCATCCACAGCCACTCCGTCTTGGAGGATTGAGCTTGAGCCTGTTTCTCCCCATCCAGACCCGTCGGCTTCCAAACACCGGGACAGCACTTGATAGCTTCATTGGGGTGGCCGGTGTGGTGCAGCTGGGTGTCATCAGCGTACAGCTGGTACCTCACACGAAGCCACTGATGATCTCACCCAGCGGCTTCATATAGATGTTGAACAGAAGGCGAGAGAATCGGCCCTGCGGCACCCACAAGTGAGGTGCGCGGGGTGACCTCTGCCCGTCAACACCGTCTGCGACCGGTCGGAGAGATGGGAGGAGAACCACCGATAAGCGGTGCCTCCACTCCCAATCCCTCCAACCGGCGCAGCAGGATACCATGGTCGATGGTATCGGCCGCTGAGAGGTCTAATAGGACCAGGGCAGAGGAATAACCCCTATCCCTGGCCCTCCAGAGATCATCCTGCGACCAAAGCCGTCTCAGTGCTGTAACCGGGTCGGAAGCCGGACTGGAGCAGGTCAGATAGACAGTTTCCTCCAGGTGCAGGGGAAACTGATATGCCACCATACTCTCTACAACCTTCGCGGCGGGTTGGAGACGACGATAATTACCTAAAACAGCGGGTCAGGAAGGCTTCTTGAGGAGGGCCTCACCACCGCCTCTTTCAAGGCGGCGGAAGACTCCCTCCAACAAGGAAGCACTCGTAATCCCTGGAGCCAGCCTCGTGTCACCTCCTGAGTGGCCAGCACCAGCCAGGAGGGCACGGGTCCAGTAAACACGTGGTGGCATTCAATCTACCCAGCAACCTGTCCATGTCCTCGGAGTCACAGGGTCAAACTCATCCCAAACAACATCACCAAGACCGCCCTCAGATACCCCGTCTGAATCGCCACAATTTTGGTCCAGACCGTCCCTAAGCTGAGCGATTTTATCGTATAGATAACCGTTAAACTCCTCAGCACGTCCCTGCAGGTCATCCCGCTCCCCTGGTGAAGGAGGAGCGGGTCACCGAACAGGGCAGCTGGGCGGTTATCTGCCGGCGCAATGAGGGAGGCGTACGCCTCGCTTCCCTCAGTGCCACTAGGTAGGTCCTAGTATAGGATCTAACTAGTGTCCGATCAACCTCTGAGCGGCTGGACCTCCAGGAACTCTCTAGGCGTCTTCTCCGGCGTTTCATCCCCTCAGCTCCTCGGAGAACCAAGGGCGGTTGGGATCTGCGCCGGGTCAGAGGCAAAGGCACGACACGGTCTAAGGCCCGCCGCAGCCCGTTCCCAGGCTGCAGCTAGTTCCTCTGCCGTGCCGTGAGCCAGACCCTCAGGAAGTGGCCCAAGCTCCGTCCGAAACCTCTCTGGGTCCATCAGGCGCCTGGGGCGGTACCATCCTAATGGTTCCGTCCCCCTGCGGTGTTGGTGGGTCAGAAAGTCCAGGCGAAGGAGAGAGTGATCTGACCATGACAAAGGTTCAATGACTATTTCCTTTAAGTCCAGATCTCAACCACTGACCAGAGACAAAATCAGGTCCAGTGTGCCTCCCCGATGTGAGTGGGGCCATCCACTACTTGAGTCAGGTCCAAGGCCGTCATGGGCCATGAACTCCCGAGCTACCGTCGATGGCGAGCGGCAGATGGCAGTTAAAGTCCCCATGACTAACAGTCTGGGGTCTCCACTGCCACCCGGCAAGCACCTCCAGGAGCTCGGGCAGGGCAGCTGTCACGCAGCAAGGAGCCAGGTGCAGCGACCAGCAAGCCCATCTGACATCTATGACCCCACCTCACAAGAGGATTCACACCCGGCGATCTGAGGTACAGTGGTCTCCCTCGGCTCTAGACTCTCTTTAATAGCAACCGCCACCCCTCCACCCCTACCCTGGGCCTCGGCTGATGGAATGCGGAAACCGGTGGGCACATCTCGACCAGGGCACACCCCTTCAGTGCCCAACCAGGTCTCCGTGCGCCTATAATATCCATGGCACCCCTGAATCAGATCATGTATTAGGGGCCTTGTTACGGACCGTGGGTTGCATAACATCAGGCAGGCCCAGGCTCTGAGGGTCTTGACCATCCGGGGGAGGAAGTCAGGATCGGGCACGCGATCGCCTGTAAACATCGACGCGTGACCCCTATGTTGATCGATCCCCCTTCCGCCATATCTGCCTCCCACTTACCGTGCAAATAGACTCACCCTCACAAAGGAACACACTCCCCCCATAACCTCCGAACCCATTTGATAGTCGCCACGAGCATGCTGGAACTGGTTTCCCGACAGACCCCCTCACCCACCTAACCCTCCCACCCCACCCAACACTACCCTCCCCTAACCCAGACCGTCAGTTCTTAAAATTCCCATTAAAATTCCTTTAAAACCCTATTAAAATAATTAATTAAAAATCCCTGAGTCTCCTATTTTGGCATGCCATCTCGGGGTTCCAAAACCCGTCCTCAAGATGGACCTCGATAATGTGGAGGCCAGACCCGCAGAGGGAATCTCGAGGGCAAGAAGGTCAGCCGCTGTAAATGTCCGCATGATAAAAGTCCCAAGCGGACCCATCCTGGACCTGTCAAGATGGAATTGGCGCACCAGGAGTTCAGTAGAAGACAGGCGGGATATAGGTCTTGGGCGGTAGATGAACAAACCGCCATGATTAAGTCAGAGCTCCAACACCTCTTCTCCAGTCCCGATGGTCTGTCACAAAGAGGATATGTCCTACAATAGTCAAGCTAGGATTGTCCAGGACCATCCTCAATTCCCCACTGGGGACAAGGTCTTTGTCCCTTGCAGCCAGCCCATGGGCATCCTCAAAGATGGTAAAGGTGCCTACATGGCCCGTGATCGTCCTTCAAGTTGACAAGAGACGAAAGCCTAGTGGGCCAAGCCATACCCAGGCATCTCTCTCCAACAAGTCCGGGGGGGGCAAAGGACTCAAAAAGCCCCCACTGACGGTCTATAGACGTCCTCCAGGTGGTAGCGAGGGCGTCCCCTGGACCCCTCTTCAGCCCCTCTTCAGCCTTATCCTCTTTTGTCTGCAAATGGTTAGACGCCCAAGTTGTGCACTGGACAGAAAGAAAGAGAATGAGAGAGACACAGAGACATCCACAGTGTCAGAGGTGCCTCCTTTCAAAACTCAAGAAAGAAAAACCCCAACTCCATTGTTTGTAGAGAAAGGTCTCTTTTACTGAGAATGAACTGATTGCAGCGAAGTAAAGCAAGTTCTGAATAATAGGTGTGTCTTACACATACAAGTTCCCACATAAATCCCTCCTCCCTCCAAAGGTCAGACAGTTGTGTCCAATCCACTTCGCCCTCAGGGGTCACGTGGAGGTCGTCTTCAGGTGGTTTCATTTCTCTGCTATGCAGGAACCGTTGGCTGCGAGGTTATCAGCCCGCTTCTTAGGTTTTGAATTTGAATAAGTTGTGTAATTTCTGCATTAACCCCTCCCCCCCCACTTATGGCAGCCGAAGCAGCTGGCCCATAATTAAGGATACATTAAGGTAAAAGTAAAGGTTCCCTGACATATGCTTTTGCCACTCTAGTGGTGCTCATCTCCGTTTCAAGCAGCCAGCGCTGTCCAAGCCTCCATGGCCATGTGGCCGGCATGACTCAATGCCAAAGGTGCACGGAACAGCTGTTACCTTCCCACCAAAGGTGGTCCCTATTTTTTCTACTTGCATTTTTACGTGCTTTCAAAACTGCTAGGTTGGCAGAAGCTGGAACAAGTAACGGGAGCTCACCCCGTTACACGGCAGCACTAGGGATTCAAACCGCTGAGCTGCTGACCTTTTGATCGGCAAGCTTAACGTCCTAGCCCCTGAGCCACCACGTCCCTTATACATTACCCCTTTCCAATGCCTAGCACTAAAGACAGCAATAAAACAATTAACTGAGCAATAAACCAATAAAAGCAGCATGCGGAGGCTGACACAGAGAGAAAGAGGGAGATGCACAAACCTTGGGGTATTATGCAAAGGCGGGATTCAGTTACTGTTACTACCGGTTCACCCAGTACCAGAAATGTGACTGTGCACGCGCAGAAGCTTGCTTTGTGTCCGCGTCATGCGTGAGGCATCACAAAACTCTGCAATTTTCTTGGGTGTGCCATCTGCACATGTGTGTGATTTCAAAAACACAGCAATATAGGACGGGATTGCGGCCAGGTGGGTGTCTCCATATAATCCACTAGTTGGAAAATGTAAGAAGGCTGAATACCACCTCCAGTATTATGGAAGGATAACTTGTTCTGAAATAAGAAATTGTTATTGTTAACAATTGTTACATCAAAGTCATCTCTCTCTCTCCTTTCACCCATCTTTTCATTTATCCCTCTCTTTCCCTCCCTCCCTCTCTCTCCTTCCATCCATCTTTCAATACACACACACTGTACATATATATGAAATGTTTATATATATCGAAAGTCAGATGAAAAGAGACAGATGGAAAGAGACAGATGGAAAGAGAGATCACTTATGTAACAATTTCTTATTTCAGGGATTATTATCCTTCCATAATATTCCAAGGTTTGTGCAACCAGTGCAAAACTTCCAATACAGACCTGGTGTGAACACTGTTCCTTGCACCAATTATCAATCTAAATCTGGTGGTTTGCATAACTGTATCTTCTAGACATTGTTTAAGGATGGCCCTAGAATCCAGTAAAATAAGCCATATGGGATGTTAGCCATCTGACTAAGATAGGAAAGAATACAATGAGCATTCAGCACCTAAAGGTGCAAAGGTGTTTCTTGCCACACCTCTCACCTATTAATCTAATGGTGTGGGGATCAAGAAATATTCCCAGAGTTTAATTCTGCTCTTTTAAGAAAAGTGTGATTCTGTACTTTAGGAAGTTAGCACCCACCCCTCTCCTAGGAAAATGAAATATTCTAGGAAATATTTAAAAGGCAGAATATTATATTTTCCCTAAAGGAGAAATATGTTTCTAAAGACATAAACTCAGAAACTCAGTTCCCTGCCTTCCCCCAGAAGATATTTTGGTGCCAATCTATCTACAAGACAAAGGCTGGGCCAGCTTATCTACAACACAAAAGACATGGCCCTCGGGACAGGATAGAATTAGCCCTCATTCAAGATCCAAACCAGGATAAAGCCATTAAGCCATAATAGGAATTGCCCAAAGCCCCTTCATTATATCATCACCCAGCAAGATTCAACCAGACCTGGGACTCAAGACAACCTACAAAGTTACCCCTGCATGGCCCCATGGGAGGTTTACAACCATGAGTACATTTCTTACACAGGAACAGGAAGCTCCAAGGCGGGGCCCAAGAGAGGGTATAAATCTCCCTCCCCTCTCTCTCTCTCATATCATTTTGCCTAGGACCTCAAACCATGTGGTCCTGTCCATCATTAAACCATCTTTCCAAGCAGTCTCCATGTTTCCAGTGTCTTTTTCCCCACTTGGAACTGAACCCAGATGGACATTTCTTCCAACAGTACAAAACTACCTAAAGGTTAGTCCCCAAGTCCACTTTCCTACTTATGTACAGTACTCCTGTAGAAGTTCAATTTCAGCATGTTCTCTCATCCAGTCCACTAAGGAAGGAAAAAAAAAAAAAAAAAAAGGAAGGAAGGAAGGAAAAAGAAAGAGAGAGAGAGAGAAAGGAAGGAAGGAAAAAAAGAAGAGAGAGAGAAGGAAGGAAGGAAGGAAGGAAGGAAGGAAGGAAGGAAGGAAGGAAGGAAAAAAAAAAAAAAGGAAGGAAGGAAGGAAGGAGAAAGAAGAGAAAGGAAGGAAGGAAGGAAGGAAAAAAAGAGAGAGAGAGAAAAAAGGAAGGAAGGAAAAAAAAAAAAAAAGATTGTGATTATGTGTAACACTGTCTTTACCTGACCTGAGGGAGGGGCAGATTCATGGAAGAAGACATTAAATGAGATTTGAATGTTAAAAGAACACATTTTTAAAAATGCTTCTTCTGTCAGGTATCATATCATCTTAGGAAGTAGATTTATTTCCATTTCTTTAAAGACATTCATTTGTATGTAAATTGTACACAATGATACGTCTCAGCTTTCTCCTTTCATTTGTATGTAGCGGTACTGAGTAGCTATCAGCATCCAGCTATCAGTGGGGGATGTTCAAAAGGTCAAGGGCATCGGGAGGGAGCTGAATGTACCCAGTAATTTCAAAGGAACAATGTCAACAGCATCCTTTCAAACGCATCTATTTGGTGCTAAGACCTCATTACAAAATGTGCCATGTTGAGCAGAATGCTTAATCAGACGGTAAGGCAAGCAACTTCTGGTTGAGTTTTCCTGTCAGACCCGAAATCCACTCAAGCTGGTGTTGAGACAAATGACAACCAACAATAGAGCATAATAAATATGTCATCTGCTGGTAGTGCCTCTGACTTGCATTGAATAACAATAATCTCCCCAATCTAATCCATTACTACTTGCCTCATGCAGGCGAACAAAGCCATATCAGTGACATGCATGGAAATTGCTGCCATTTTGGAGCTGGGGTTTTAGAAGCAGATTCCAGCTCAAATCAGCGAAGGTTCTGCATTTTGGGATATAAGCAGGGGTGAAATCCAGCAGGTTCTGACAGGTTCTGGAGAACCGGTAGCAGAAGTTTTGAGTAGTTTGGGGAACCAGCAAATACCACTCTGGCTGGAAATGGAGAATAAATTTTGCAGTATCCTTCCTGGAGTAGGATTTTGCAGTATCCTTCCTGGAGTAGGATTTTGCAGTATCCTTCCTGGGTCAGGAAGATTTTGCAGTAGCCTTCCCCTGAAGTAGGGTGGGAATGGAGATTTTGCAGTATCCTTCTGCTACCATGCCCACCAAGCCATGCCCAGCAAGCCACACAATGCTCACCAAGCCACGCCCACAGAACTGGTAATAATAAAATTTGGATTTCACCACTGGATATAAGTATCACTAAAGGAGACAAACAATCCTGTATTTTCCCCACTATTTCTTATTCCAATTGATGATCATTGTTTAGAAAGTTAGCACCCAGCCTCAGGAGAATGATATATTTTGGGAAATATTAAAAAGGCAGAATATTATATTTCCTAGAAATGGCATGCTTGGAGAAAGCAATCAGCTTTCTGAATAGACAGATATTTAGTGCATTAAAGATTGGATCAGCCTTGAAACCAGTCAATCTTGCTAAGCAGAAACTGAGGCCAGCAAATAGAATTCAAAAGACTGGGTACTCTGGAGCCACCTTTCTCGCTGGGTGCTAATTTGTGGCTCCGCTGGATATGGTAAAGCGGTGAAAACAGCAGCGAACAGCTGTTCGACTTAATTTCCCTCTCTGGTTGAAAGAGAGAAAGAGCAGGGGGAGTGGTAGATTCCCTAGGGGCTTTGTTTTGTTATGCAAAGTCCGAAGGTCAAATCCATTGAATCCTCCTTTAATCTCCAGTATTCAGTGCGCTCCTGCAAAAGCAGGAAAAGAGGAAGGTGTCCACTTCTGCTAACAATTGATTTCTTTTGTGGATTTCTATAAGCAGGCGGAAGAAGCATGAGTGAACAATTATTGGTTTGCAAGTATTTTGATTTCTGACTTCCACCTTCTTTAAAAGAAAAATCCTTCCTTTAATTGTTTAAAATGGCGTTTGAGAGCAACTGAAAGTAGGCGATAAAGGAAGGAAAGCCTTGGTCGAAACTGAATGGAGATTTTATCTTATTGTGTTGGACTGTGGATTGTTGGATTATATTACGTTGTTTAAGTATTTCATAAGGATTCTCAGCAGAACTTTGCCATGAAGGTTCTTTCAGAAGAATGGATTCGTGACTTTATACAGGATTACACAGAAAGAATGTATTTAATTATTCAAAAATACAATTGATAAAAATGGGGCGTTTTGGATGAGAGCTTGGAGGAAATTAACCAGTGTAATCAGGACTTGGAAAATGGAATGGAGGAGATACAAACAAAAGTGGATAAATATGAAGATGAGAATAAACAAGTTGATGTAAAAAGTTTCTTTAAATAGTTTGGATGAAATGCCTGAATTTGTGCTACAGGAGGCTGTCTCCGAATGAAAAAACTCACAGGTTAATGCTTTCAAGAGTTCTCTTTTGGACTGATGGAATATCTGCAGTAATTTGTGGATTCTTGGACATAAGGAACTACTAGGAAATATTGTGACTGACTTTTCAAAAGGAGTAATGAAGGAAAGACAGAGATTAATGCATCAAAAAATGGCAAGAGACAAAAGTATTATCCTTGAAACAAGGTTTTTGAAATATTAACAGACAAAAATATTAGTGTCCCTGATAGACAATATGTGAGGAAGATTTGGAAGAAATGGGTTGATTATATGTTTTATATCTATCATAAAAGACTAGATATTTGGATTTATACTGGATTTTGATGAGGAAGGACTAAAGTTGAATACATATTGTAATTTTCTGTATTGAAATTTTATAATGTGTTGTATTGAATTTTAAATAGAATATTCTGAAAGATCTTATGTAAGAAAGACCTGGGGAAAATTATATGGTTATAGAAGCTATAAGGAGATATTCTCTGAATTGGATTGGATTTTATGCTTTAGCTGGTTTTAAATACTTTAGGATTAATTTGTTTTATTGCTTTACATATCTTATTATTGTTAATTGTTAATTTTTTTTGAAGGATTTTGGTAATGTTAGGAGGAAGTCAGAGCTAGAGATGGAAAATTGGTATAATAGTTTTGGGGAAAAATTTTCTTAGCATATGTTTGTTTTATTTTTAACTATACCTTGTGCTTGTTCCGGGAAGTCAGGGGGGAGGGGGGAGGGGATTAGTGAAGGGAGGGGGGTTGGGGGGAAAGGGGGAAAAAAATTTTTGTAAAACTTTTTGAATAAAAAAAAAAAAGAAAGACTGGGTCAGGACAGAAACTCAGATAAGGAACAAACAAATGGTTGACAAAATTAGCTCAGACAAGCACCTAGGATTTTCATTTTCTCTTTTGCCTATAGAGCCAGCTATGACCCCTATATGACCCCATAGGACTCTGACAACAATCAATAAAATATTAAAAGACAATATTCTTGCACAGGAAGGGGAAGCTTAAATACAAAGCTCAAATACAAATCCTAGAGAAGGTATAAACCCCGCCCCACTCTCAACTCCATTTTGTCAGCTGCCCAGAACCACAAAGCCGTGTGGCTCTGCTTCATCAATAAACCATCTTTCCAATCAGCCTCCATGTTTCCAGAGTCTTTCTCCCGGCTTCAAACTGAACTATTCCCACAGTTGCTTGCCAACTTATTTTAATGGAAAGGAGAAATTTTGGAGAAATCCTTTGGGAGGAATTGTGATATCCTCACATTTCTTTATGGATTGTGCATGCTAAGGATGTTACACACAGTTGCGCCCCTTCCTAGACCGGGATTCTCTATCATGGTCACTCATGCCCTTCCCGCCTGGACTACTGCAATGCTCTCTACATGGGGCTCCCCTTGAAGAGCACCAGGAGGCTCCAACTGGTCCAGAATGTGGCTGCGTGGGTAATTGAGGGAGCAACACGATGCTCCCATGTAACATCTTTCCTGCGCAAGCTGCGCTGGCTGCCGGTGGTCTTCCGGGTGCAATTCAAGGTGTTGGTTATCACCTTTAAAGCGCTCCATGGCACAGGACAGGGTTATTTACGAGACCGCCTACTGCCACCAATAGCCTCCCACTGACCTGTGCGCTCCCACAGGGAGGGACTCCTCAGGGTGCCGTCAGTCAAACAATGCTGACTGGCGACCCCCAGGGGGAGGGCCTTCTCTGTGGGGGCTCCTGCTCTTTGGAATGAGCTCCCTCTGGGGTTATGCCAACTCCCTGACCTCCGGACCTTTAAACGCGAACTTAAAACCTTTTTGTTCCACCGTGTGGGTTTGGCCTAATGCAATTTTTAAATGTGGGGATTTTTAATGTGGGTTTTATGACAGTTTTAACTATTGTGGCCAAATTTTAGAACCAGTTTTTTAAAAATGTTTTAATTTTTATGTTGTTTTATCCTGGCTGTAAACCGCCCTGAGTCCTTCGGGAGAAGGGCAGTATAGAAATCAAATTAATAAATAAATAATAAATAAATAAACACAAATGACCTATATTTTATTTTTTTCAATTGCAGGTAGTCTTTGACTTACACAACCAGAATTGAGATTTGAATTACGGTCGTAAATGGTTGCAGTTGTAAGTTGAGGCTCCCATGGGATGGGAAGTTTATTTTCACAGTGGTCATTAAGTCAATGTGGTGGAAACCATCAAAAGACATCATAAATAGCAGTTGCATGACCACAGGACACCGCAAAAGGTTGTAAAGCCAACCGGTTTGACATGCGACACCATTTATGATGGCCAGGGTGCTTTCTGTCCTTTTTATTTTATTTTATTTTATTTTTTTATTTGCATTTATATCCCGCCCTTCTCCGAAGACTCAGGGCGGCTTACACTATGTTAAGCAATAGTCTTCATCCATTTCTATATAATATACAAAGTCAACTTATTGCCCCCAACAATCTGGGTCCTCATTTTACCTACCTTAGAAAGGATGGAAGGCTGAGTCAACCTTGGACCTGGTGGGACTTGAACCTGCAGTAATTGCAAGCAGCTGTGTTAATAACAGACTGTCTTAGCAGTCTGAGCCACCAGAGGCCCTTCCCTGTAGCATCTATAATTCCTCACACTTCCATTAAATACCAAGAAATGCTCACAACTTCTGGACTGGAATGCTTTAGTAATACTTCAATATTTGAGGGGCTGCCACAAAGAAGAGGGAGAAAGTCTATAGTTTCTTTCCCAAACCCCCAAAATGTTAAGCTTAAACTGTCTACTGTAGACCTCACCCCGTTCCTAAGAGGTCTGTAAGGGGCATGCATAAGTGCACCAGCGTGCCTACCATCCCTGTCCTAATGTCCCTTTTTACTTATCCTTTTCATGTATCCAAATTATGTTTATACTTTTACCTGTTATCTTATAGACGATTGACAAAATAGCATGCCTAATTTAACGAAAAGTAGGACTAGGGGTGATGTGATAGCAGTGTTCCAATAGATAAGAGGCTGCCACAAAGAGGAGGAGGTCAACTTATTCGCCAAAGCACCGGAAGGCAAGACAAGAAACAATGGATGGAAATTAATCAAGGTGAGAAGCAAACTAGAACTAAGGATAAATTTCCTAACAATTAACCAATGGAATGTCCCAAAGGTGCTTTTTCAGGAGGAAACTGGATTTTTTTTTTTTTTTTTTTTTTTGTTTACATTTATACTTCTCCAAGACTCAGGCGGCTTAATATAATAGTCTCATTCTATTTGTATATTTACAAAGTCAACTTATTGCCCCCCCAACAATCTGGGTCCTCATTTTACCTACCTTATAAAGGATGGAAGGCTGAGTCAACCTTGGGCCGGGCTCGAACCTGCAGTAATTGCAGGCTTTGTGTTCTTAATAACAGGCCTTACCAGGCAGAGCTAAACCGGCTCTTATATATTATTATTATTATTATTATTATTATTATTATTAATAATAATAATAATAATAATAATAATAATAATAATAATAATAATAATAATAATAATAATAATAATAATAATAATAATAGATTGGAAGGGACCTTGGAGGTCTTCTAGTCCAACCCCCTGCCCAGGCAGGAAACCCTACATCATTTGTTTTTTCTTTGAAGGCATTTTGCTTCTCATCAGAAAGCACCTTTTGAGACAACCAGGACCTGGATGGCTAAGAATCTGTATAGACTTTTAGCTATGCAATTTGGGATGAACACACTTTGAATGGTGTGGGAGTATGAACAGATTTCAAAAAATAAAATAAAATAAATGCAGACCCATTAGCACTACTCAAGTCACCCTGAGGACACCAATAAACCTCCAAGTATTTCAACGACCCTCTGAAACTGGGGTCTCCAACCTTGGTCCCTTTAAGACTTGTGGACTTCAACTCCCAGAGTTCTGCTCTGAAAAGATGCAAATGACCAGCTGTCTGCAAGGAATATAAATCCTTCCATTCCCCACCATCCGGTCAGAGCTGGAAAAGCTACTTGGATGAGAAGTGAAAAGTCTTCAAAGAAAAAAACAAGGAAGTCCAGTTGCCTCCTGAAAAAGCACCTGTTCTGTCCTCTTTCGCCTCCGTCCGAGTGATGGCTTAATTAGCCAGCACTATCAGCTGGCAGCAAAACAGCAAGCGTCTGCCAAGTGTCTCCATTATCTCCCTCAACGCCGATGAGTCACCCAGGAACAAACTTCAGCTCTTAGTTAATCAGTTGCTTTGCCTGCCACGAAGAGGCACAGCAGTTCTTGCTGCCTTTATATCCTGTGTGGTGTGGCTCAGCACTTCCTAGGCCTGCCCCACCCCTGCTTCTGTTGTTCCTCCTCTCCTGCCTACGAAACATAGGGTCCAACCAAGCCTGATTGCCATCAGCTGCGTCTGAAGCATGACCTAGTGGGGGGGGAAGAGTCAAGGGACGGAGGCCTCGTTATCTCTTCCACCTGGCCTGCCTCTGGCTCCTGCAGCTGAGCCAGGGAAGCCGGTGCTCCTGAGGTAAGTCCTGATGGCCCTTCCCCGTCATTTTCCAAGTCACTTTCTGGCAGGAGGCCCGGCTCGGGGGGCACAGACACAATAGCACCTTTGGGACAACCATGACCTGGATGACTGAGAATCGCTATAGACTTTCAACCAGTAGAATGGTTTGCCTTCAGAAGTTGGGGGTGGGGTCCTCCAACACTGGAGGTTTTTAAGAAGAGACTAGACAGCCACTTGTCTGGAATGGTATAGGACCATGATGGCGAACCTATGGCATGCGTGCCAGAGGTGGCACGTCGTACCCTCTCTGAGGGCACACGAGCCATCACCCCAGTTCAGTTCTGCTGCGCATGTGTGCACACCTCCCACCGGCCAGCTAGTCTTTGGGTCTCTGCCGCGCATGCACAGGGGGCGTGGGGCATGCATGCTCTGGGGGGAGGGGAGATGTAAGTGGGCCACATGCACATGCACAGGGCTGGGCTGCATGCAGGGGGGGTCACATGTGCATGCGCTGGGGGAGTGCATGTACGAGGACTGCACATGCATTGCATTTTGGGGGTTCGGGCGCAGGGGCGTGCAATTCACGTGCTTTCGGCACTTGGTCCAGAAAAGTTTAGCCATCACTGGTATAGGGTCTCCTGTTTGAGCTTGGATGTGAAGATCTTCAAGGTCCCTTCCAACTCTGTTACTCTGTTAATGCTGCCAACTCTCAGAGCTGAGAAAGAGATCTCTCTTTGAGAAATTGTTAAATAAACATTTATCGTAATTCAGGAAGAAAACACAAAAATAAGCTGTCCAGTTTGTCTTCCCCAATGTTTGATGCAGCATTCCAGAAATTGCTCTTCAGGTAGACCTCGACTTACAACAGTTCTTTTAATGACCATTCAAAGTTACAATGGTACTGTACAAAGTGATTTATGACCATTTTTCAGACTTACGACCGTTGTGGCATCCCCATGGTCGCATGATCAAAATGCAGACACCCATGTGATTACCGTTTGTGACCTTTCGACAAGCAAAGACTCGCATAACGACCGTGTGACTAACTTAACCACTGCAGTGACTCACTTAACAAATTGTCGTGGCTCCCGTATGACACCTATCCTGCGCAGACTGCACTGGCTACCTGTGGCCTTCCGGGTGCGCTTCAAGGTTTTGGTGACCACCTTTAAAGCGCTCCATGGCA
This sequence comes from Ahaetulla prasina, assembly GCF_028640845.1. Lineage (NCBI taxonomy): Eukaryota > Metazoa > Chordata > Lepidosauria > Squamata > Colubridae > Ahaetulla > Ahaetulla prasina. Next base: position 10,608,740 of record NC_080541.1, read on the forward strand.
TAGGGCCGGGCTACTTACGGGACCGCCTACTGCTACCGAATACCTCTCACCGACCCGTGCGCTCTCATAGAGAGGGACTCCGCAGGGTGCCGTCAGCGAGGCAATGTCGTCTGGGGACGCCCAGGGGAAGGGCCTTCTGTGGGGCTCCCACCTCTGGAACAACTACCCCAGGACTTCGTCAGCTTCCAACCTTTGGACCTTCCGCCAGAGCTTAAAACATACTTATTTAATTTACGGGTTTTAAATTGGGTTTTATTTTCATATTTTTAATTTACGGGTTTTAAATTGGGTTTTATTTTCATATTTTTAATTTAGGCTTTTAGAATAAGTTTTTTAATTGTTTTTAGACTGTATTTATCTATTTTTAAATGCCTGTAAACCGCCCTGAGTCCTTTGGGAGATAGGGCGGTATATAAATTTAAACAATAAATAAATAATAAATAAATATGGCAAGGAAGGCTGTAAAACGGAGCAAAATTCATTGAAGCAATGCCTCACTTAGCCACATAAATTTTGGGCATAAATTGGGGATTACCCGTATTCTATGCAATTTAAAAAAACAACAACTTTTAATCGCAGCCATTTTTTCTTCGTTGTTCTGTTTTCAGGAATAAAGACATGAATAGAAAAGGGGGAAATGGAAAGGAATTTTCGGGGTTTTTTTTTTTAAAAAAAATTGAAAACGGATCCACGTCAAAGCAAAACGAACTTCTGAGCTGCAAATCACACCCCCTTCGCTCTCTCCCTCCCTCTCTTTCTCTCTCTCTTTGCCAGTGTGAGACCTTTTAAGAACACGCAATGTGCCTTTAATGCTCACTGCTATTAGCAAGGCTGGAGATGCTTGTATACGTCGCTTAGATAACTGACAGGTGCGTGCGGAGGAAAACTTCTCCAATGATTTCACCTTCAGGTACGAGAGGCATTGGAAAGTCAGCGCGGAGCACGCTGGGTAAGAAAAGAGCAAGTTGCTGACAAAGGCCAAAGTTTAAATAAAACATGTTCCATGCAGTTAAATCAATACTTTATTTGTTAAGGCGAAGTAAAAGTACAAAAAAGCTTGTACGACTAGGCATTAAAAAAAAAAAAGAGAAGTCAGAAATCAATGCCAGTTAATTTAGCATGCTCAAGCAGTCACCGATGCTGTTATGTATGAATAATTCACCAATGGATATTTATTGCAGACATTCGTTGTTTGGTTTGGATGAAGTTTTGCCCCTCGTTTGACCTGAATCCTGTAAAGAATGATAGCCGAGTGACTGAAATCACATCTTCAAACCGTACTGGGGTATTCGCAGATTAATCGCTGAATGGTTTGGGGAGATGAAATGTCTGATAGGTTTAATGCAAATAGCGTTATTCTGCAACATTTTAAGGGTAGTTTGTTAGATTCCTAACACACACCCGCATCTTAACACCCCCCCAACACACACACCCCATGAGTGGTGTTGCCTCTAAAACATAAATCTTATTTGGTTGTGGGGTGTGTGTAATAGTGAGCATCAATTAGGCAGAACAAATCTTTGCAGAAAATCATTAGTAGCTTTCTCTCTCTTCGATGTATTTTTTCCCCCCAAGACTTTCCACCTCTTCCCTCCATAGGAGGATATTTCCAAGATGTTACTACACCCATCTGCTTGACTTCCTTCCCTCTGCGGCAACCTATTCTCCAATCAACCTGTTCTCCGAAGCATCTGAAGGCAGCGCAAGAAGCGATGGATGGAAAGTAAACAACGAAGGAGCCAACCTAGAATTAAGGACAAATTTCCTGACATTGAGAACAATTAACCAGTGTAAGGACTTGGGTGGGTGCTCCATCACTGGAGGTTTTTAAGAAGAGGATGGACAACCATCTTGTTCTGACCTAGGCTTCCCCAGCTGTTGTGCCTCGCTCGCCCCCCTCGCCGCAGCCGGGCCCTTCTCATCTCCTGCCAGACACTGATAGTACAGGAGGATGTCCTGGCATGCCTCCAGCCCCCGGTCCTGGCACCATGCCCAGAGAAACTGAGCAAGACGAATGGCCTGACATGCCTCCAGCCCCCAGTCCTGGCACCATGCCTGGTCAAACGGAGCAACTAAACACTTCCCCCACAGCATGTGAGCCTGAGGAATATGAAGCCAGTCATGAGATGGTATTACCAACAGCTGGAGGCTGGAGAGATCCACGCTTCCGGAGAATGGAGAGGCGACGTCAGCAAAAGGAAGGGAGGGGCAGGCCTGGATAAGTGCTGAGTCATGGAGCCACACCCCATGGCCTATATAAAGGATCTGCTTTGTGGCATCCTCTGAGTCAGGCAAAGTCTAATCTGGATTGCTGAAGTCACACCTTGGATTCCTGCCTGCCCTGAGGACTCTGATAGGACTTTGGCAGAGCTGCAGAGGCACGGTTGATACAGACTTCCCCGACCCGGCCGTCAGAGGATTTATCTATTTTAAATGCCTGTAAACGCCCTGAGTCCTTTGGGAGATAGTATATAAACAATAAATAAATAATAAATAAATATGGCAAGGAAGGCTGTAAAACGGAGCAAAATTCATTGAAGCAATGCCTCACTTAGCCACATAAATTTTGGGCGTAAATTGGGGATTACCCGTATTCTATGCAATTTAAAAAAAAAACAACTTTTAATCGCAGCCATTTTTTCTTTGTTGTTCTGTTTTCGGGAATAAAGACATGAATAGAAAAGGGGGAAATGGAAAGGAATTTTCAGGGTGTTTTTTTTAAAAAAAATTGAAAACGGATCCACGTCAAAGCAAAACGAACTTCTGAGCTGCAAATCACACCCCCTTCGCTCCCTCCCTCCCTCTCTTTCTCTCTCTCTTTGCCAGTGTGAGACCTTTTAAGAACACGCAATGTGCTTTTAATGCTCATTGCTATTAGCAAGGCTGGAAATGCTTGTATACGTCGCTTAGATAACCGACAGGTGCGTGCGGAGGAAAACTTCTCCAATGATTTCACCTTCAGGTACGAGAGGCATTGGAAAGTCAGCGCAGAGCACGCTGGGTAAGAAAAGAGCAAGTTGCTGACAAAGGCCAAAGTTTAAATAAAACATGTTCCATGCAGTTAAATCAATACTTTATTTGTTAAGGCGAAGTAAAAGTACAAAAAAGCTTGTACGACTAGGCATTAAAAAAAAAAAAGAGAAGTCAGAAATCAATGCCAGTTAATTTAGCATGCTCAAGCAGTCACCGATGCTGTTATGTATGAATAATTCACCAATGGATATTTATTGCAGACATTCGTTGTTTGGTTTGGATGAAGTTTTGCCCCTCGTTTGACCTGAATCCTGTAAAGAATGATAGTCGAGTGACTGAAATCACATTTTCAAACCGTACCCTGGGGGTATTCGCAGATTAATCGCTGAATGGTTTGGGGGAGATGAAATGTCTGATAGGTTTAATGCAAATAGCGTTATTCTGCAACATTTTAAGGGTAGTTTGTTAGATTCCTAACACACACCCGCATCTTAACACCCCCCCAACACACACACCCCATGAGTGGTGTTGCCTCTAAAACATAAATCTTATTTGGTTGTGGGGTGTGTGTAATAGTGAGCATCAATTAGGCAGAACAAATCTTTGCAGAAAATCATTAGTAGCTTTCTCTCTCTTCGATGTATTTTTCCCCCCCAAGACTTTCCACCTCTTCCCTCCATAGGAGGATATTTCCAAGATGTTACTACACCCATCTGCTTGACTTCCTTCCCTCTGCGGCAACCTATTCTCCAATCAACCTGTTCTCCGAAGCATCTGAAAGCAGCACAAGAAGCGATGGATGGAAAGTAAACAATGAAGGAGCCAACCTAGAATTAAGGACAAATTTCTTGACACTGAGAACAATTAACCAGTGTAAGGACTTGGGTGGGTGCTCCATCACTGGAGGTTTTTAAGAAGAGAATGGACAACCATCTTGTTCTGACCTAGGCTTCCCCAGCTGTTGTGCCTCGCTCGCCCCCCTCGCCGCAGCCGGGCCCTTCTTATCTCCTGCCAGACACTGATAGTACAGGAGAATGTCCTGGCATGCCTCCAGCCCCCAGTCCTGGCACCATGCCCAGAGAAACTGAGCAAGACGAATGGCCTGACATGCCTCCAGCCCCCAGTCCTGGCACCATGCCTGGTCAAACGGAGCAACTAAACACTTCCCCCACAGCATGTGAGCCTGAGGAATATGAAGCCAGTCATGAGATGGTATTACCAACAGCTGGAGGCTGGAGAGATCCACGCTTCCGGAGAATGGAGAGGCGACGTCAGCAAAAGGAAGGGAGGGGCAGGCCTGGATAAGTGCTGAGTCATGGAGCCACACCCCATGGCCTATATAAAGGATCTGCTTTGTGGCATTCTCTGAGTCAGGCAAAGTCTAATCTGGATTGCTGAAGTCACACTTTGGATTCCTGCCTGCCCTGAGGACTCTGATAGGACTTTGGCAGAGCTGCAGAGGCATGGTTGATACGGACTTCCCCGACCCGGCCATCAGAGGAGGAGTGGGACACGACACCAAAGCACGAAGCCAAGTCCTCATCCCAATAAACCCTTTTTATTTAATTTACAGTAAATTCCTCTCCAGCAAAGTCTTTCCTCTCCCACAGTCTTTCTTTTTTTTTTTTTTTTTTTTCTTCCAAAAAGTTTTTATTGGTCAAAAAAGGTTTATACAAATACATATCAGGTATGGTAAATTTTCATTTTTCTTATACAAGATAAGAATTTTACTCAAAATTTTAAACACATACAACAGCCATATGGCAAGCAGGTGATACGAAGTAGCTAAGTTTATCAATCTTACATACGCAATAAAGAAGGGTCAAGAATAATCAGAATATCATACAAAGGAGAATAAGGAAAACCAACACAATACCAAATATCATTGTCACTTCCTAGTTTTGGATCTCAGAACTCTGGGTTCAGCCTGACCCAACTCCAGGGCCGCAACAGCGGCAGCCGCCTCCCATGGTCTATAACCTCCCTTCTTCAACTCCTGGGTCATCTAATTCCAGGAGGGCTTTGTGTTCCTCCACGAGGCCGCAGCCTCCGCAATTGTACTAATTTTTTCGTAATGCCCTCCCGGAAAATCATCAATCCTCTGGCATCAGCCATCTGAAGCCTACTCCCTTCTGGTACAATTTGCTTGACAAAAGTAATATTTCTTTCTCATTTCACGCACCTGTCTGGGAATCTGCCTCAGAATGGCTATCTCCTGCCAGACACTGATAGTACAGGAGGATGTCCTGGCATGCCTCCAGCCCCCAGTCCTGGCACCATGCCCAGAGAAACTGAGCAAGACGAATGGCCTGACATGCCTCCAGCCCCCAGTCCTGGCACCATGCCCAGAGAAACTGAGCAAGACGAATGGCCTGACATGCCTCCAGCCCCCAGTCCTGGCACCATGCCCAGAGAAACTGAGCAAGACGAATGGCCTGACATGCCTCCAGCCCCCAGTCCTGGCACCATGCCCAGAGAAACTGAGCAAGACGAATGGCCTGACATGCCTCCAGCCCCCAGTCCTGGCACCATGCCCAGAGAAACTGAGCAAGACGAATGGCCTGACATGCCTCCAGCCCCCAGTCCTCATCCCAATAAACCCTTTTTATTTAATTTACAGTAAATTCCTCTCCAGCAAAGTCTTTCCTCTCCCACAGTCTTTCAAGATAGTTCACAATTACTGACTTTTATCAGGCTTGGAGAGTAGCCAGGCTGATATCTTTCAGATGCTGCAATACTTGGCAAGAATGCAGTAATGAACTAATTTTCTCCTGCAAACTCCACTCCCCTTTCGCTCCTCTTTTATTCCCTCTGGGAGGGGCTATTCATCGTCCACCTGTGGCCTTACTCCCAAGTCGACCCTTGTTCTTTAGCTGTTCCCTGCATCTGGCAACTCTGCTCATGCATACACTGGGAACAGGCTCCAGCTGTTCTTCTGCCTTTCTGATGTCTGACTCCAAAGGCAGCTGATAACTGGCATACAGCCGTGACCCCCTCTTTGCCTCTGATGTAGAGTCCCCATCAGAGCCTTCCCCAGATCCCAGGACTGGCCCATCTTCTTCCCCAATCTCCTCGCTGTCCGAATCTGCTACTAGAACCACTGGCCACTGGCAGGCCACAACACATCTTCTGAAATTGTGTAGGGTTTCCTAGGGAAAGAGTTCCTTTCAGCTCTGTTATTCTATAGAACCAAAGGTTCTTTTACTTTTCCATCATTTTTACACTCTAATTCAGAGGTCAGAGAGTGCAACCCTTCAGATGTTGTTCAACATTTCCCATCTAACCCAAAGGGATGAGGAATGCTGGAGTCCAGTACTATAAACAGGATCAAAAGTCTCCCATGGCTTCTTAGATGATTCTTCTCCAATTGTGAGTTGATGCCAGATGTGAAAGACTAGGTCCATATGTGAAAGTCCAATTAAGCTGATTTATTTTGTACATAGCCCATGCACAGAAATCTTCTCAACTAACAGTTAACACTTACTTGGAATTATATAAGAGTCAAACGGAATTCAAGAGGGGTTGGACACAATCCATTTGTGGATACACAGTGACGCTTCTCCACCCACAAGTTCTATCCACCTTCTCCTAGAGTTGACCAATATTCAAGTCTTTAGATTAAAAAAATAACAGAGTTAGAAGGGACCTTGGAGATCTTCTAATCCAACATCTATGAAAATTTTCAGTCATCCAGGTCATGGCTGTTCCAAAGGCGCTTTTTCAAGAGGCAACTGGGCTTTTTTGGTTTTTCTTTGGACAACGTTTCCCTTCTCATCCAAGAAGCTTCTTCAGCTCTGACTGGATGGTGGGGAATAGAAGGATTTATATTTATTTATTTATTTTTATTTTGTAAAAAAGCCTTCTTTAATAAAGAAAATAATTTAAGAAAAGTTTTATTCTCTGCTGTTTTGTTACACATACCGCTTTTGTCAAACTCTTCTTAAAAACCCCCAGTGATGGAGCATCCACAACTTCTAGAAGCAAGTTGTTCCACTGATTAATTGTTCTCACCATTCATAAATTTCTCCTTAGTTCTAGGTTGCTTCTCTCCTTGATTAATTTTCATCCATTGCTTCTCGTTCTGCCTTCAGGTGCTTTGGAGAATAGAATAGAATATAATTTTTATTGGCCAAGTGTGATTGGACACACAAGGAATTTGTCTTGGTGCATATGCTCTCAGTGTACATAAAAGAAAAGATACGTTCATCAAGGTACAACATTTGCAACACAATTGATGGTCAATATATCAATATAAATCATAAGGATTGCCAGCAACAAGTTATAGTCATACAGTCATAAATGGAAAGAGATTGGTGATGGGAACTATGAGAAGATTAATAGTAGTGCAGATTCAGTAAATAGTTTGACAGTGTTGAGGGAATTATTTGTTTAGCAGAGTGATATTTCAAAAACTGTTCTTGTGTCTAGTTGTTCTGGTGTGCAGTGCTCATAGCTGCTGAGGGTAGAGTTGAAACAGTTTATGTCCAGGATCATCTGAAATATTTCAGGCCCTTCTTGATTCGTGCAGTATACAGGTCCTCAATGGAAGGCAGGTTGGTAGCAATTATTTTTTCTGCAGTTCTAATTATCCTCTGAAGTCTGTGTTTTTCTTGTTGGGTTGCAGAACCGAATAAGTCGACCCCCTCCTCTTTGTGTTGATAAATAAATAAATAAATAATTTTTGAGTAGTTCTGAGAACCGGTAAATACCACCTCTGACTGGCCCCACCCCCCCATCTATTCTCTGCCTCTCAAGTCCCAGCTGATCGGGAGGAAATGGGGATTTTGCAGTATCCTTTCCCTGCCATGCCCACCAAGCCACGCCCACCAAGCCATGCCACGCCCACCAAGCCATGCCCACAGAACCGGTAGTAAAAAAAATTGAATCCCACCAGTGCTACACACATACTCCTGCAGTCACATGATTGCATTTGGGGCACTTAAATAATTTTATAGACCAATTTTCTGAATATATTCGATAATGCAGAGACTGCTAAAGCTCATTGCTTTTCCTTCAGCAGTCAGTAGGAGGTAAGAAAAGTCTCTTACAATGCATGAGGTTCTTTGATTTCAAATTGCTGTTTTCTGTGTCCTGTCCAACAATTTCATTTATTTATTTGTTTTGCAAATTCTCTTCTCAAAGTTGATCATCATCTAACTGTTACTCTCCTTCATCTGCATTCTGAAGCTGCTTTGAAAATTGCTGTAGTTAAAACTTGTTTTTTATTGCATTTTTTTTTAAAAAAAGGACTTTGGGCTGAAACAGGAAAAAATGAACTTGTGATTTATGGGTTGGATGATTAGAAAGGGTAGAATATGGAAAAAAAAACCCTTCATGTAGCCTTAGAGAGAACGGATAAAATATAAATTCATTTATAAGGAAGTGGCTTCAAGAGGATTTGAAGCTACTTCCTTATATATATTTTTTCTTTATCTTTTCTTTTTTCTTCTATTTATTGACCACTTTTCCATTTTTACTTTATTTTTCTTTAAATTTGTATTATTTTTATTTTGTAAAAAAAAAGCCCTTCTTTAATAAAGAAAAATAATTTAAGAAAAGTTTTATTCTCTGCTGTTTTGTTACACATACCGCTTTTGTCAAACTCTTCTTAAAATGTCTCATTTATTGTCTTAACTTATGTTGCCAGCTCCGTGCGACTCACTGAAAAGGAGATATGATAGAACCAGGCAGAGAGAGAGAGAGAGAGAGAGAGAGAGAATGAGTGAGAGAGAGATGGGGGGTGGGGGTACTCATAAACATATTTTACTACATTCCACTAATGTATTAAATGCCAGCTAATCATTATTATTTCTCACTTTATTTCTTAGATTTCTTTGCCTTTGCATTATTCATTCGTATATTTTTAGCAGTGAATAGATTAAAATACAAATGAACATGTTCATGAAGTCTTGTCCCCAATATCATTTAAATTAATTTGCTTCCTAAACAGATAGATAGATAAATAGATAGATAGATAGGTAGGTAGGTAGGTAGGTAGGTAGGTAGGTAGGTAGGTAGAATAGAATAGAATAGAATAGAATAGAATAGAATTTTATTGGCCAAGTGTGATTGGACACACAAGGAATTTGTCTTGGTGCATATGCTCTCAGTGTACATAAAAGAAAAGATACGTTCATCAAGGTACAACATTTACAACACAATTGATGATCAATATATCAATATAAATCATAAGGATTGCCAGCAACAAGTTATAGTCATACAGTCATAAATGGAAAGAGATTGGTGATGGGAACTATGAGAAGATTAATAGTAGTGCAGATTCAGTAAATAGTTTGACAGTGTTGAGGGAATTATTTGTTTAGCAGAGTGATGGCCTTCGGGAAAAAACTGTTCTTGTGTCTAGTTGTTCTGGTGTGCAGTGCTCTATAGCGTCGTTTTGAGGGTAGGAGTTGAAACAGTTTATGTCCAGGATGCGAGGGATCTGCAAATATTTTCACGGCCCTCTTCTTGATTCGTGCAGTATACAGGTCCTCAATGGAAGGCAGGTTGGTAGCAATTATTTTTTCTGCAGTTCTAATTATCCTCTGAAGTCTGTGTTTTTCTTGTTGGGTTGCAGAACCGAACCAGACAGTTATAGAGGTGCAAATGACAGACTCAATAACTCCTCTATAGAATTGGATCAGCAGCTCCTTGGGCAGTTTGAGCTTACTGAGTTGGCGCAGAAAGAACATTCTTTGTTGTTCCTTTTTAATGATGTTTTTGATGTTAGCTGTTCATTTGAGATCTTGCGATATGATAGAACCCAGAAATTTGAAGGTTTCTACTGTTGATACTGTGTTGTCAAGTATTGTGAGAGGTGGAAGTATGGAAGGGTTTTTCCTAAAGTCTACCACCATTTCTACGGTTTTGAGTGTGTTCAGTTCCAGATTGTTTTGGTTGCACCACAAGGCTAGTCGTTCGACCTCTCGTCTATATCGGATTCGTCATTGTCTCGAATGAGACCAATCACTGTTGTGTCATCTGCGAACTTCAGTAGCTTAACAAATGGATCATTGGAGATGCAGTCATTGGTATACAGAGAAGAGAAGTGGGAGAGCACACAGCCTTGGGGGGCCCCTGTGCTAATTGTACAGGTATTTGATGTGATCTTGCTTAGCTTCACCTGCTGCTTCCTGTTTGTTAGGAAGCTTGTGATCCACTTACAAGTCTGTTCCGGTACCTGTAGCTGGTTTAGCTTAGTTAGAAGAATGTCTGGAATGATGGTATTGAATGCTGAACTAAAGTCTACAAAAAGGACCCTTGCATAGGTCTTTGGAGACTCAAGATGTTGTAGGATGTAGTGCAGAGCCATATTAACAGCATCATCTGTTGATCTATTTGCTCGGTATGCAAATTGCAAGGGGTCTAAAAGCGGATTCGTGATGGTTTTCAGGTAGGAAAGCACTAGCCTTTCAAAGGTTTTCATGACTACAGATGTTAGAGTAGGTAGGTAGGTAGTTCTACCGGTTCTGTGGGCATGGCTTAGTGGGCTTGGTGTGGCTTGGTGGGTGAGGCAGGGGAAGGATATTGCAAAATCTCTATTTCCATCCCACTCTGGGGCCAGCCAGAGGTGGTATTTGCCGGTTCTCTGAACTACTCAGAATTTCTACTATCGGTTACTGTCAGAACCTTCTGAATTTCACCCCTGATGATATATGAGAGATGAGAGAGAGAGAGAAAAAAATTGGATGGATGGACAGACAGACAGATGCAGATCACACATATATAGGCATACACCTACACAGACTGGCTTTTCATACATGTACTGTACATACTATATGTATATGAAGTTTTATATAGCAGTTTCAATAAAGGGTGGCCATAATTCATTATAATTATCCCTGTGTAGTATATGTCTCTAAGCTTTTGAGTTGCAATTAAGTTGCATTTTCTTTCTTCTTCATCCTTCTTTTTCAGTTTTTCTGTTCTGTTTAATTTTTACATACAGAAACCAACTTGGTATGGAATGTGCTGAATGCTTGCTCTATCTAACTCAGAAACAAGTGGTATCTATGCAGGAAAGAATAACAAAAACTCTAACTCTGGTGTAATAGAAAGTTCCAAGGACAAAAACAAAATATTCAGGAGAGTATTATGTAAACAATCAGATCTTCATTTTTCTTTATCAGTGAGAAGAACCACTTCCCTACCAGCAAGGAAGAAGAAGAGGGGGGGAATCAGAAAGTGTCTCCTTTAATGTGTACAAGACTATATTGATTTTATATGGAAATCAGTTCGTTTGCAAGGCTTCGTGCAGCCCCACTCCATCCATCTCAATAAATCTTGTTAAAGAGAACTCTTGTGAGAATCTTGTTTGGCAAGGATCACTTTCAGGATACTGCAGGGGTCAAAGTGACTCACACCAGCACGTGAGAACAACAAACTAAGGAAATTACCCTGTTTTCTCCAAAATAAGACGTCCCTTGATAATAAGCCCAATCGGGCTTTGGAGTGCGTGGCAATAAGGCCAAGCACTTATTTCAGGGTTCAAAAAAAAAAAAAAAAAAGACAAGGTCTTATTTTGGGGAAAACATGGTACAAACTAATGTGAAAGACTAGATGACAACAACATATTAATTGCGCTTGGCACAGTTGGGCGTTGTTCCAAATGTATCACATTCCAGGCTTTTCTCTTATAAGGTAAAGGTAAAGGTTCCCCTCGCATCTAAGTACTAGTCGTTCCTGACTCTAGAGGGCAGTGCTCATCTCCGTTTCAAAGCCGAAGAGCCAGCGCTGTCCAAAGACATCTCCGTGGTCATGTGGCATGACTCAACGCCAAAGGCGCACGGAACACTGTTACCTTCCCACTAAAGGTGGTCCCTATTTTTTCTACTTGCATTTTTACGTGCTTTCGAAACTGCTAGGTTGGCAGAAGCTGGGACAAGTAACGGGAGCTCATCCCGTTACACGGCAGCACTAGAGATTTGAACCGCCGAACTGCCAACCTTTCGATCGACAAGCTCAGCTGTCTTAGCCCCTGAGCCACCGGGCCCCTAATAGTCTATCACTATTAAATATGCGATGAGATAGATGGATGTGGCTAATCAGCTCACATTTGTTAAGAATGGGTGTCATGGAGGAGAGAGATGAGATGAAGTACGAATATTGCCTTAGCAGGCTCATATATTTTCAAGGCTAATGTTATAGATGGATCCATTTGTCTAATTAAATAAAGTGGGGGTGTAGAAATTGACTGCAAGCAACGTTATGCAAAATTAAAACTAAGGAGGACCAAGGGATTTCCTGAAATATCTGCCTTTAAGCTCTATGTACAAAGTACCAGCTTTATCCGCTATTAAAGTCTTCCAAATATTTGAGGCAATGTAATTGTCCAAGACCAGCTATGAGAGTTATCTTTAGATCCAAGGGTAAAGAACACAAGAATCAATATTCTTCTTCTTCTTTTTTTTTTGCAAGATACCCTGCTATTGTTTTCTCAACAAGGAAGTGAATCAGAACTTTCTATTCCCAACAAGCCTCTCTCACATTTAGGCCATGTGATATTCCACATTGAACATCTTCCTGCAAAGTCAATGTTAATTAACTTCCTACTGATACTGTTTATAGGCTGCTTAGCTGTAGGCAGCTGAGCTTCTGCAATCAAAGTGGAAGCTGACATCCTCACTCTGGCATTTTTCAAGGTTTTGGCCTTCAGAAGGGTGGATTTATTTGCCAACCAAAAGTCTTGTGAGTTGAGAACCAGATCAGGCAAGGACAGAAGGAAGGAGCACAGAGTCAGATTGGCTCATTACAATAACAACGCAAAGATTTCAGTCTCTTATACCACTTGGACAGGAGAAGGAGATATAAATGGTGGTGGTGTGGTCCATCATCAGCCTACGGAGCTGGCAACGGAGTCAGACAGCGATGAGGCTGAGGTGAGGCCAGGGCCATCGGGGAGTGAGGTGCGGACTCCAGATCCTCCAGAGACTGATAGTAGTGAGGCAGAGGAACAGGAGGAGCCTGTTCCTAATGCACGCATGAGAAGAGCTGCCAGAAGGCAAGAGCAGCTCAAGCAAAAAGGTCAACTCGGGAGTAGGGCCAAGAGATGATTGGCCCCTCCCATAAGGCTTAAAGCAGACCAGCAACAGTGTTTTGGCTTTGCCGGAAAACAATGTTGTAGCTGCATCTTCTGCTTTGTCCTCTGCTTCGTCTATGTCTTTGTTTTTGTGGCTTCTGGACGTTTGCCAGGAAGGGCCTTTGGCAGTTTGCTTAATTGGACTAAGGTTTGTGAGATAACTGAGGAATTTGTGTTGGGAGGCATTTGTTTTACTTTGAGTTGAACGACTCTGGGAATGAAGTAATTCCCAGCTGTTCAAATAAAGTTTGTTTTTCCACGGACTAAGTTTATTACTACCTACTTGGGCCTGCGTCACAACAGGTGGTGCGGTAGTTAGAATGCAGTATTGCAGGCCACCTCTGCCACTTGGAATGGGACAAAAATGGGGCTCATGGAGGAGAGCTCCGAAGACCACCATCTGGGTCCCCTGAATTACACGCATGAGCATCGGAGGCCCAAATACCAGCTGGGACGCGCACACATGTGTAGCTGCAGGTGAGTTAGGCAACAGCTCGTGTGCCCAGAAAGATGGCTTTGTGTGCCACGTCGGGCACGCATGCCATAGGTTCACATCATGGGTGTAGGGTCTCCTGCTTGGGTGGGGGGTTGGACTAGATGACCTACAAGGTCCCTTCCAACTCTGTTAATCTGTAATCTTCTTTTCCCTTTTCATCTTTTTCTTCTCCTTCGTCTCACATTGTTCCCCGGGATGCAAGTCTTCCTTTTTCCAAAGGAAATAACAGTCCAACCTAGGATGTCATATCTTCACCCACCCATTTTTAGATTTATTTCCATGATCTGCTCGGGGAACCTGGTGTTGCTAGATCTTTCAACATTGGCAAGAAGCTAAAGATGAGTTTACACCTGCAGTTATGGAAACCATCCATGGAATGGGTGGAAATCGAGCAAATCACCTCTGAGTGACAGAAAGGAGCAGGGGAAGAAATGAATGGCCCAACCTGACTTGAAGATGCATCAGTTGGAAAATGAGCAGAAAGGCTTTGCTTCTTCAAAAGGCTTCTTATCACTTTTGCCAAACCTTCTGATCTGGTCTGGGACCTGGGTATTTATGGGACCGCCTACTGCAACCGATGGCCTGCCAGCGACCAGTGCGCTCCCACAGAGTGGGCCTCCTTGGGGTGCCGTCGGCTAGACAATGTCGGCTGGCGACCCCCAGGGGGAGGGCCTTCTCTGTGGGGGCTCCAACTCTCTGGAACGAATTACCACCAGGTATCCACCAACTCCCTGATCTCCGGACTTTTCAACGCGAGCTGAAAACATGGCTATTTCATCGTGCAGGACTGGCCTGATAGTTTTAATTGGGAATTTTAAATGGGTTTTTAAATGGAGTTAGCCTAAATCTAAATATTTCATTTTAAATTATCTTAATATTTGTAATATTGTTTTTATATGGCTGTAAACTGCCCTGAGTCCTTCGGGAGAAGGGCGGTCTAGAAATTTAAATAAAATAAATTAATTAATTAATAATAATACTAATAATACTAATAATACTAATAATAATAATCTGCAGCTAAGAAGCTGCATCCTCATCAATGAATCAAGGGCCGATATTCTTTGCAAGGTGTTCCTCTTGACCCATGCTTGCCAGATGCATTATCTAATTCCTTTTGATCTCCCCCAATTCACCCATTATGGACCCACCACGTTCCGCTTCCAATAAAATGAGCCGTTAACTACCAATTGGTGGTTGATATGTGGGAACGACTTAAAAAGATAGGGCGAAGAGACACAACCAAGGGGATCAATAAAAAGTGACTTAGCCCACAGCGGCTGTATGGGTGGAGCAAGCAACTAAGAAGACACCATTCTTTGTTTCCCAAGCTATGAGGGAGATGGAGAAGAAATGTACTTTCAGACTAGCAAGATTCTGTTAATGTACCCTTTACAATAAACTAGAATTAATGAACTTGGCCAGGTTTCCTGTCTGGGCAAACTCACAAGGTTGACATCATTTTTTTATGATTGTTCTGAATTTATATTTTCCCCCGATCCCCTTCTGGTAAAATAGGGAGGGTTCCTTCTGAAATGGATCTCTTCTTGCTCCCTTCATATTCTTGCTGAGGGCTTAAGTATTTTTTATCTGACTGTTCCCTTGACTGTGTCTCTTCATCCTCTCTCCCAAAGTTGTTCCAACTTGCATCCAGGGGTGAAATGCTACCGGTTCAGGCCAGTTCACCTGAACCATTAGTAAACAAACGCTACCTGTTTGCCGGAACCGGTAGTAAACAAATGCTTAAAAAAGTAAAAAAAAAAAAAAGCTCCGATGATCATGTGTCACAGCTGATTGTCACACAGCTGATCGTCGGAACTTTTTTTTTTTAAAAAAAAAACAACTTTTTAAGCATTTTTTTACTACCGGTTCACCAGAACCGGTAATAAACAAATGCTTAAAAAAGTTCTGACGATCAGCTGTGCAGCAATCAGCTGTGCCATGTGATTTATATTCATTAATCGTGCGCTGCAGCTGTCCCCCCCCCTCGCTGTTCTACTTACTTTTGCAGACTCAGAAAAGGCTTCTTAGCACCTGTGGAAATTTCTCCTTAGTTCTAAGTTGCTTCTCTCCTTTATTAGTTTCCACCCATTGCTTCTTGTCCTGTCCTCAGGTGTATTGGAGCAGGGGCCTCCAACCTCGGCAACTTTAAGCCTGGAGGACTTCAACTCCTAGAATTCTGGGGGTTGCAAAGCTGGCTGGGGAATTCTGGGAGTTGAAGTCCTCCAGGCTTAAAGTTGCCAAGGTTGGAGACCCTTGCTTTGGAGAACAGCTTGACTCCCTCTTCTTTGTGGCATCCCTTGAGATATTGGAACACTGCTATCATGTCACTTCTGGGTCCTGTTTTAGCCTCCAGTCCCCTAATCATCTTTGTTGCTCTTCTCTGCACTCTTTCTAGAGCAGAAGTCTTCAAACTTGGTAGCTTTAAGACTTGTGGACTTCAACACTAAGAATTCTACAGCCAGCATAGCTGACTGGAGAATTCTGAGAGTTGAAGTCCACAAGTCTTAAAGCTGCCAAGTTTGAAGACCTCTGTTCTAGAGTCTCAACATCTTTTTTTTACATTTTGCTGGTATGGAGACTGCTGATCACCGAAAAGCCAACCTGTGAGATTAGAATTAGGGATGCAGCAGGAGGAAGAGATGTTCTCAGAGGACCTGAAGTGCCACCTCCATCCCAATTCCACCTTTTGGTTCAAGACATGAATCTCCAATCCTACGCTAAAATTTATTTGTAGGATGAGTGTCTGTGACTTTCAGACTGTTCCAACCAGACTTCCCCCAAGAGTGAAGTCTCACCAGCATTCCTAATCCAGTTTGAACATTCAGTCTATAGTTCGAGGAATAAACCAGTTGTGACATTTCAAAAAAGCATAAGTAGTAATAAAAAAGATTTTAGAAATTCAGTATCCGCTGCCAAATCAGTGCAATAATACAGCATGTTCTCTCATTATTATTTTTTTTTCTCTCCGTTGCCTAAGCCAATTTAATTTTCACTGTCTTTAATGCCAGTGAAAACGCAATTTGGGTTTTCTCTTTATTATTTTATTTTCAAACTCATCTTGTCTGCTACTCTTCTTTAATGGCACTCTGATAGAAACAATTTAAAACATTTAGAGCCAAATGCTAAAGTTAACCTTTAAGTTGAGCCTCCAGGAAGGAGAGAAAAAAAAAACTTGGGCCATTACTAATATTAAAACGTTAATATAACCACCAGGAATTGTTAAAAAATACAGCATGTGAGTTGTCTTTAAGGGAAGGGAAGGAAACAGCAGCTGAAATTATTGACCTAATTCTCGGAAGATAGACGGAGATGGATTGAAGAAAAGCTGTGGATGTAAATTATGTATTTCTAACCCCAGACTCATAGTAAGAAAGATACCAATGCCTCTTTGCAGAATTAAAAGAAACACTCCAAATGCAAAAAAATGAAAAGAATGGAGTAACGTAGCTAAGAAATTTTTAAAAAATAATAATTCCAGGATGCATATTATATATATATAAAAAACCTGACTCAGATTTTCCTGAAAGTTTTCTTCACCTTCAAAAAAAGATTCAGATGTCTGGATTTCAATTTGAAGAATTTCTAGCCAATGTTTTCTGGTAGTTGATCCCTACCTGGTAGGGCTATGTAGCTGATGTGTAAAAATCTAGAGATACTGGACAATCCATAATAACGAAAAGACACATGAAATTCTTAAGCCTGCTGCCCTTTAGTGCTCATCTATTTTTTGAGTCCAGATCTGATGACCCCAATAAATGGAAGATGACCAGGTTGGTCTAGAGCAGGGATGTCAAACTTAAGGCCCAGGGACCAGATCCGGTACAAGGGGTGCTTAGATCTTGTCCGTGGGGCCACCCTGAAAGCAGTAAAGAACTGGCCCACTTGGAAGCTGTGGAAATTTCAGTGTACCTGAATGAATACCCACAAGAAAATATACTATGAATAAGATGGACTGACTACAATTAGAACAATTATTGGATGAAGAAATATCAAATATCTTATGAATGAACATTTCCTTTTTTTTTCTTTATTATGGAGAAGGAGAGTTGAGGTTATAGGGGAAGGATGGGAATTTATGGATAATTAGTGTATTTTAGCTTATGATTGTTAGATCTTCACATCCCTCACATCCAGGACATAAACTGTTTCAACTCCTACCCTCAAAAACGACGCTATAGAGCACTGCACACCAGAACAACTAGACACAAGAACAGTTTTTTCCCGAAGGCCATCACTCTGCTAAACAAATAATTCCCTCAACACTGTCAGACTATTTACTGAATCTGCACTACTATTAATCTTCTCATCGTTCCCATCACCAATCTCTTTCCACTTATGACTGTATGACTGTAACTTTGTTCCTGACAATCCTTACGATTTGTATTGATATATTGACCATCAATTGTGTTGTAAATTGTGTTGTACCTTGATGAATGTTTCTTTTATGTACACTGAGAGCATATGCACCAAGAAAAATTCCTTGTGTGTCCAATCACACTTGGCCAATAAAAAATTCTATTCTATTCTATTCTATTCTATTCTATTCTATTCTATTCTATTCTATTCTATTCTATTCTATTTCTATTTTATACCCTGTATTTTGCTCTGGGAAGTCCGAGGGGGGTGGGTGGGTGAAGATGGGTGAGGGGAGGGGAGTAGGATGTATTGAAAAAATTCTTTGTAAAACTCTTAAAAAAAAAAAAAGAACTGGCCCACATTACCAATGAAAACAACAATCAGGAGGGTTGTGTGCGGCCCTCCCAAGCTCTGTTTTTGATGGCAGAGGGTCGCAGGAGGCCGTCGCAGCTGAAAATGGAGCTTGGGAGCCCGTTTTCTCTGGCAGAGCACTCAGGCCACCACAGGAACCCCTGACACGAGTGACATTGAGCTGGCCATGCTCCCCCTGGCCACACACCTTCCTGAGGTCAAACGCAATCCTGATGTGGCCCTCAGTGAAATCAAGTTTGACACCCCTAGTCTAGAGCAGTGGTTCTTAACCCGTGGACCTCGGGGGGGGGAGGCACAGGGGGTCTGTGAAGGCTTGAAGAAATGTTATGATTTAAATCTTGAGTTAAGTCTTGGGGGGGGTGTCACAAAAGGTATTTAAAGGGAGTCCATGGTAAAGAAAAAGGCTGAAAACCACTAGTCTAGATTATTTTCAATGGGTTTAAAATTTCAGTAGGACTTTTGAGCATACTTAGCTGGTGGGAGGTAACTTCCAGAAAGAAGAGAAGAGAAGAGAAGAGAAGAGAAGGGAAGGGAAGGGAAGGGAAGGGAAGGGAAGGGAGGGAGGGAGGGAGGGAGGGAGGAAGGAAGGAAGGAAGGAAGGAAGGAAGGAAGGAAGGAAGGAAGGAAGGAAGGAAGGAAGGAAGGAAGGAAGGAAGGAAGGAAGGAAACCACTTTTATGTAGGGTTTGAACCAGGGGTGAAATTCACTTACATTCCCTACCGGTTCGCAAATGTGTGTGCACCGCATGCGCAGAGGCTTAAAATCTTTGCAAAAAAATGACATCATGATGCCCATGTGGGTAGGTGGAGCCTCCAACAACCGCGGCTAGAACTGGCTGAATTTCACCCCTGCTTTGAATCTACATTAGCTCAGCCCGCTAGGTATGTATTTATTTAAACATTGTCTATGGCTGCCCGCCCCGTAGCAATGGCCCCATAGAACTAAACCAACAAAGATCATTACCGATATAAGAGATTGCAAATATATTTTTTTTCTAATTTAAAGCAAAGAAAAGCTACAATAAAACCAATCAAACAACAGAGATTACTTAACTTGGAGGAATAATTAGTCTACAATATCTTGTGAAAGGTTAGCGATAGCACTTAGACTTAACATACTGCTTCACAGTGCTTTACAGCCCTCTCTAAACAGTTTACAGACACTTATGGGAGAGGAATTACAAATTAACAATGTCCACTGCATACAAAGAAAATCAATATAAGATGTTTTATAGATGGCATATGCCACCTGAGAAATTGGCAAAAATGTTTAAAGATAAATCAGCTAAATGATGGAAATGTCATCAGTTACCAGGATCTTATTATCATAGGTGGTGGACATGCCCAGAAGCCAAAAATTATTGGGAGAAAATAAAGGGTTGGTGTCGTGTCCCACTCCTCCATGACTCAGCACTTATCCAGGCCTGCCCCTCCCTTCCTTCTCTTGCCTCCGCCTATCAAGTCTTCTGACTCGAGGGTCACTCCAGTCTGCAGCTGTTGGCAATTGACCTCCCTCAGGCTCACATGCTGTGGAGGAGGGGGAGGGGTCTAGTTGCTCCGTTTGCCTGGGCATGGAGCCAGAGCTGGGGGCTGGAGATACTTCCTCCTCTTCAGCCTGTCTGGGCATGGAGCTAGGGCTGGGGCCGGGAGGCATACTAGGACATTCCTCCGTGTTCGGAAGCAGATAAGAAGGCCCCGGCTGTGGTGAGATCGGACGAGACACAACAGTTGGTTAGAAGAAATGACCCAACAGCACATTGACTCAAAACCGGAGCTGTTCTTATTGGGGATTCTACCAGAGAAAATCAGTAAAGAAAATATCTATTTGATTATACACGTAATAACAGCAGCAAGAATTGTTTTTGTGCAAAATTGGAAAGAAGAGAAAATACCCCTGGAAGGAGAAATTATTAGGAAAATTTTAGAAATTATTAGGAAAATTTTATAATTTTAGATTGTGCAGAAATGAATAGATTAACCTTGATGATTAAAGAAAGAGAGAATTCAGAATATTTTAAGATATGGGATAAATTCTACCATTGGTTAGAAAAATGGTATAGATAAGCAATTGATGTAAGAAAATGGTATAATTAGAATAGAGTATTTGTGGAAAAATGGTAATAGTTTAAATTGAAGAAAGAAGAAATAATGAAAAGATGGAGCCATGAAGAAAACACAGAGATGTCACACGGAAGGAATGACTGATGTACTAAATGTTTGTTTGTTTAGAAGATAATTTTTTAAAAAAATAATAATAAACAGTTTACAGAGTCAGCCTATTGGCCCCAACAATCTGACTCCTCATTTTACTGATCTCGGAAGGATGGAAGGCTGAGTCAACCTTGAGCCAGTCAGGATCGAACTCCAGGCTGTGGGCAGAGTTTGCCTGCAATAGTGCATTCTAAGCATTGTATCTTTTCTTTTATGTACACTGACAGCGTATGCACCAAGGCAAATTGCATTCAGTTTTGGTCGCCACGATGTAAAAAAGATGTTGAGACTCTAGAAAGAGTACAGGGAAGAGCAACAAAGATGATTAGGGGACTGGAGACTAAAACATATGAAGAACGGTTGCAGGAACTCGGTATGCCTAGTTTAATGAAAAGAAGGACTAGGGGAGACATGATAGCAGTGTTCCGATATCTCAGGGGTTGCCACAAAGAAGACGGAGTCAAACTATTCTCCAAAGCACCTGAGGGCAGGACAAGAAGCAATGGGTGGGAACTAATCAAGGAGAGAAGCAACTTAGAACTAAGGAGAAATTTCCTGACAGTTAGAACAATCAATAAGTGGAACAACTTGCCTGCAGAAGTTGTGAATGCTCCAACACTGGAAATGTTTAAGAAAATGTTGGATAGCCATTTGTCTGAAATGGTGTAGGGTTTCCTGCCTTGGCAGGGGGTTGGACTAGAAGACCAGTCCCTTCCAACTCTGTTATTATGTTAAATTCCTTGTGTGTCCAATCACACTTGGCCAATAAAGAATTCTATTCTATTGTGCTACCACGGCTCCTGGTGGTTCACAGACATCCAGGTCTAAAGGGAGGGAATGTGGTTCCACTGGGTGGGCACTGTTATTCCTGAGCCCCATGAGATTACTGGTTGATCAAAGGATCCTAAGGATGAACTTGCCTCTTAATTCTGTTAAGTGAGCAGAAACAATTGGAGACAGGTGTTCCTACAGCTGTCCTGGCCTTATGCTATGTAGAGCTTCCTAGGCAAATAACCAGCCTGGAGATTCCAGTTAATATAGAGATGTAAAAAGATGAGCTTCATGCTTTCCTCCTCGAAGGAAAAAATAAAATCTCCTTTTTTTTTTAACTTCTAGCCCATTATATGTTAAATAAAGTGATTAAGGATTGTTTCGGTAAGAAGAAAGCTATGAGAGTTAACCTATCTCTGACCTCAGAAGATAACATCTTCACTGCAATAAATATGGAAGAAAGAAAATGCTGATTAAAGACCAAAAAGCTTCCAAGAACTAATAATGATTAGAGGACTGTAAATTTACAGCTTGTTAGCTTGTCTCCTCCGGTGCATAATTGCAACAAATCAAGAGACCGATAAGCAGCACCTTGAATTGCCCCCAGAAGCCAATGGAATCCACTGCAGTTTGTGGCTTGTTGGAGTTTTATGGATGCCATGTGAAGTGTCAGGAAACTGTGCTGCATTCTGGACCAGTTGTATCTTCCAGGTTCTCTCCAAGGTGAAGTCTACTGTTGGAAGAAATATCTAACTGGTTCAGTTCCAAGTGGGGAGAAAGACACTGGAAACATGGAGGCTGATTGGAAAGATGGTTTATTGATGAACAGGACCACATGGGTAGGAGGTCCTGGGCAGCTGACCACATGGAGTTGAAAATGAGGGTTATTTATACCTTCTCTTGAGCCTTGCCCTTGAGCTTCCTGTTCCTGTGCAAGAACATGTATTCTATTGGCTGTAGTCAGAATCTCATGAAGCCTTGTGGGCAGTAGTGGGTTTCACTTACCTTTACTACTGGTTTGGAAGTGGGAGTATGCACGTGTGCACGCTTGCTTCGTTCGCTCATGGTGCTTCTGCATGTACGCAGAACCTTCTGTGCATGCACAGAGCATCTGTGATGATGTTTGGGTGGGTGGGCGGAGCCTCCTGATGCCGCTGCTACCAGTTCGCCCGACCTGGGCCAAACCAGTAGAAACCCACCACTGCATGTGGGGTCTGAATCAAGTTTGGTTGAGCCCTGGAGGGTGATGCAATGTTCCCAGGTAATTGTGCTATGTGGTGAGCTCTGTTGATAGATAATCCTATTATGTCCTGGAGGGTCATGTCTTAATCACATCACCCTGGAGCTGAAGGCCTTTTGTCTTGTAGGTAGGCTGGCCCAGTCCTTCTCAATGAGCATCAATATCTGCTGGGGGCAGAAAGCTGGGGCTCTGAGTTTCTGTCTCTGTTAAGATTTCCAATTCTCTTTCAGAGGAAGTATAATATTCTGCCTTTTTAAATATTTCTCAAAATATTCCATTCTTCTAGGAGGGGTGACTTCCCTCACTACCAATCCAAGACAAGCCCAAGTGACACAAGTAGGACTTACACAAAGAGGACATCTCAAGAGTAAGTTACAGTAATTGAAAAAGGGGGGTGACTAAGACATAAGTCACCAAGAATGAAACCTACAGATCCAAAAACAACCACAATGGAAACCCAAGGACCCATGCAAAGATTCTGTTGTGACCCAGGCCCAAGTAGATAGTAGGAAACTCAGTCAGTGTAAAAACAAACAAACTTTATCCGAACAGCTGAGAATTATTTCATTCCCAGCGTAGTTCAATTAAATTAAAGCAAGTTCCTCCCACACAATTCCTCAGTCCTATCACCAGTGGTGGGATTCAGCCAGTTTGCACCACTTCAGGAGAACCGGTTGTTAACTTTCTGAGCAGTTTGGTGAACTGGTTGTTGGAAAAAATCATAAGGGCAGAGAACTGGTTGTTAAATTATTTGAATCCCACCACTGCCTATCACCAACCTTGGTTCAATTAGGCAAACTTTCAAAGGCCTTTCTTGGCAAAATTTCAGAAGACACCAATACAAAACAAATGCAACAAGACAAAGCTATCAACGTTGTTTTCCGGCAAAGAGCCCAAATGCCGTTGCTGGTCTTTTAAGCCCTATGGTAGGGGTCAATCATTTCTTGGCCCTACTCCTGAGTTATCCTCTTTGCTTGAGCTGCTCTTGCCTTCTGGCAGCTCTTCTCATACATGCATTAGGAAAAGGCTCCTCCTGTTCCTCTGCCTCACTACTGTCAGCCTCTGGAGGCTCTGGAGTCCACACATCACTCCCCAATAGCCCTGACCCTCCTCTGCCTGCAATGCAGAGCCCTCATCCAGGCCTTTCCCAGCCTTCAGGACTGGCCCATGTTCTTCCTCAGCCTCATCACTGTCTGACTCCATTGCCAGCTCTACAGGCTGCTGGCAGACCACAACAGATTCCCCCAACCACAGCTGCCATCTGCTCTTCAGTCATGAATCCAGGAAGATTCTCAGGTTGCACACCAAATCTGACTAAGAGGAGTGAAGCTCCATTCATGGTTAAAGATGGAAATCCTCTGGATCCAGGCAACCTGAAAACCCACACAGTTCTGTCAGGGCTGAGGCAAATTCTGGTCCCCCAACCCCCCCCAATCTGAATCTTCATAGTCTCCAGACCAGGGGTGAAATCCAGCAGGTTCTAACAGGTTCTGGAGAACCAGTAGCAGAAATTTTGAGTAGTTTGGAGAACCAGCAAATACCATCTCTGGCTGGCCCCAGAGTGGGGAGGGAATGGAGATTTTGCAGTATCCTTCCCCTGCCATGCCCATCAAGCCACACCCACAGAACCGGTAGGGAAAAATTTTCACCCCTGCTCAGGGGTGAAATCCAGCAGGTTCTGACAGGTTCTGGAGAACTGGTAGCAGAAATTTTGAGTAGTTCGGCAAATTGACACATGCCACCTCTGGCTGGTCCCAGAGTGGGGTGGGAATGGGGGTTTTGCAGTATCCTTCCACTGCCATGCCCATCAAGTCACACCCACAGAACCGGTAGGGAAAAATTTTCACCCTTGCAGCTGCTCCAGATGCTGGGAAAACACACACACATACACACACAAACACACAATGACATAGGAAAAAGTTAATAGCCAGACTCAGATTCTATAATGTGTTCTAAATTTTCAGTGTCTCCATAACATCCTTAGAACTATTTTTCCCCCTCATCCCTATGCTACTTTCTCCAAAATGCTCAAAATTTCCGCTACCGGTTCACCAGAACCTGTCAGAACCTGCTGGATTTCACCTCTGGATCAAACTGGTTAAGCATGTTGCTTTAAGGGTTCCCCTCCACCTCTAGTTTTCTAAGTTTCAGATCTTTTTGGCGAGGTTAAAAAATTAAGACTTCTTCTGGTGAAAAGAAAATATCAGTTCTATTTAGAAGATTTATTGGTTAGGATAGTGGCCAGAACCATTAACTAGCAGCATAGAGTATTGTGAGTTTATAGCATTTTACTGGCTTCCAGAAACGTGTGTTTGTGTGCCTCCAATCTCATATCTTT
Source organism: Ahaetulla prasina (assembly GCF_028640845.1). Classification (NCBI taxonomy): domain Eukaryota; kingdom Metazoa; phylum Chordata; class Lepidosauria; order Squamata; family Colubridae; genus Ahaetulla; species Ahaetulla prasina. Next base: position 10,633,574 of record NC_080541.1, read on the forward strand.
GATTAATGAAGGGGCCTTAGCAGCTCTGAATTGGCTGTTGTGGTTTTTCAATTAAAATGCAAATAAAAATTAATATATTAAACAAAACTTGTGCGTGTATTTGTGAGAGCCAAAGACATGCAGACATGCATTCTGTTAGAGACATTATTTACAAAGGTTTGTGTATTACACACACAAAAGTATATCAAATGTATGTATTAGTAAACATGGCCCTAAAAAAATGTATAGCTATAAACTTAATTGGTGCAAGGGAAGTTAAAGTGAGAAGAAGAATGAGAATAATGGAAGGAAAACAAAGAGACTCTTAAGGACAGATCTTGGGAAGCAGATTAACAGAATTGGAGGTAACTTTGGAGGTCTCCTAGTCCAGTGGTCACCAACTGATGGTCCATGGACCACTGGTGGTCCACGAGAAAATTTTGGTGGTCCGCAGAAAAATTATTTGCATCTTTTTATATTGCACTAAATCAGGGGTCCTCAAATTATGGCCCCTGGGCCGGAGATGTGCAATGAATGTTTGTGTTGCTGCAGAGTCTCCCCCTTTGGGGTCTTTTTTTGTGGGTTAGAGGAGGGCAGAAATTCTGACTGGGGTCTGCTTTGGCCTCCTGGTGCAGGGCTTTGGGCGAAGGCTGGAGGGAAGCATCACTGGTGGTGAAGAGCCAGAGGGCCTTGTTCTAGTGGGATTGCCTCATGATCTGGAACTGGTTGACCATCTCAGCCTGCTGAAGTTCCAGGCATCGGTACCTGGCCTTGCACTCCTGCAGGTCTTCCCTCTGCTTGGAAAGCCTATGCTCATAGTCCTCAATGAGGGGCTTCTGCTGAGCCTCCCTCTTGGTCAGATCCAATTTGAACTGAGCCAGCTGTTTTGTCAACTCTTTCTTATGGTGGCTGCTTAGCTCCAACAACTGCTTCCTGTTGGGGCCCTAAGGAACCTGGGCAGGTAGGCGAGAAGTGGCTGGGTGGGGAGGGGTGAGTAGAGGCCAGCGAGGTAACCCTTGATGTGAGTGACATTGAGCTGGCCATGCCCCTCCCCATTCATATGACCACCTAGCCACGCCCATGCAGCTGGTCATTAGGCAGATCATATTAGTGGTCCGTGGGATTTAAAATTATGAATGTAATGGTCCCTGAGATCCGAAAAGTTGGTGATCCCTGTTCTAGTCCAACCCCCTGTTTAGGCGGGATACCCAATAACATTTCAGACAAATATTTGTCCAATTTCTTCTTAAAAACTTCCAGTGTTGGAGTATCCACAACTTCTGGAAGCAAGCCATTTCACTGATTAATTGTTCTCACTGTCAGGAAATTCCTCCATAATTCTAGATTGGTCTCTCCTGGATCAGTTTTCATCCATTGCTTCTTGTTCTGCCTTCAGGTGCTTTGGAGAATAGTTCAGCCCCTCTCCTTTTGGTAGCTCCTCAAATATTGGCACACTCCTATCCTGTCATCCCTAGTTCTTATCTCTTCAAGATAGTAATTCAACTTTCTGTTATGCAGATCAACCAGTAATGAACTGTATAAACCACAATGTTTATATCACTTCAATGATGACTGAATGATGTTATGATGATGCTGTAAGTGATGGACAGAGAAATGGCTCACACGTCATTTTATGATTTCAGGGTATGACACCAACATGTTTGGCCTCTAACCCTTGAAAAAAATCAATTGTCCCTTTGCTAAGTCAAGATAGTTCAAGAGATTTTAGCTCTTGACAAAGGATATTATTGTTAGAAATTCTGTTTATATATAGCACCACAGCTCAAATAAAGAGCACAGTCACCATGTGCTTTACTGCTTAACCATTTTAACTGTAACAGGAAACAGGAAACTCTACTTAGAACAAAAGAGCATAGAGTATATACCAGAGAGCCAAACTTGTAAACACTGCCATCTGCTGGCTGAATACTACTGTAGTTGTTGCATAAAAATACATTCCTACAATGAATTATAATCTTCAGCTGGACACATGCAACAGGGGGAAAGTCCCAAGTCATAGATCTCTTTCAGATGACTGAAACTGCATGACTTTTGCACTCATGTCAGAAGCCCTGAGGCACTTTTGGGTTGAAAGCATTAGCTGGTGACATCATCGTTGCCCAATAGATGTCCAGTTGGGACTCCTTTCATGTCCCTGACAGGAGCTGGAGTGAAGGATAAGAACTCAATACTACCCCGTGTCTTCTCTTACTCTTAAACACAGTCTCGCTAACCTCCTGCGCAGCATGCCAAACACTCGAGCCACCATGCTTCTAACTGCACGGTTATAATTTGAGACTTTCCAAGTCTCAAAATCCTTATGCTTCCTACTTTTACTGTATCCTTTCTTCACAGTTGAGGTTCTTTATGTGTGTGGATGGGAGAATGCGAGAGAAGGATTCAAAACTACCAGATTTGCGAAAGCTGTAGAGATTCTGATTGATGCTTGCTCAAAATTGCACCTGAAGTGAAATCTCTTAAAGGGTCTTTTGTATGAGGAAAATATTAGATATTTTTTTCCTCTTTTTTTTTTCTTTGCGCATCCCATTAAAGGAAGCCCTACAAAGAAAGTTCTTTCAGTCTGTTTTGTGAACGTGTGTTGACAATTGTTTCTTTTCTCTGATGCTCCAAAACATGTTTATTCTGCAGAAAAATAAATAAATAAATAAAATGGTGGCCCGGCTCCCAACACAATTGTGGACAGTTTTATTTGAAGAAACAGCAGGAGGAAAATAATAATGGAAAAAAGAAACGTTAGGGAGAAAAAGAAATAAATTGAGTTTCTTTCTCTGTTATTGTTGAGCTGTATCCCGGAGAGAGGAAAACAAATCTATTGTGAGAATTTGTACTTGCCATCCTTTAGCTGCAATTAGAATTTGGGAATAAAAACCAGAGTTAAAGTCTTGTGACCATGGAATTTATGGCAAGAGATTAGTGATGGGAGAAATAATTTAAAAAAAAAAAAGTTTAAAAGCAGTTAAGGATGATGGGCTTTCACCGAAGAACGTAAGATCGGAAATGAAACTGAACCAAACAATCAAAATAAGAGAAAATGATAAACAGAAAGATGCGATCGCTGCTGATAGCAAAAATTTGGCCAGAAAACCAAATGAGAAGCAAGGAAATAAATAACAATAGGAAAGATGTTTGGGGGTTTAAAGAAAAGTAATTTAAGATTAAGCAGGAAACAGGTTCTTCTTTCAACAGCAATTAGGGACAGAGATTGTCAACTCTGAAAACATTCTCCATTTCTTAGCAATGTAGAAGAAAAATAACCTAGGAGCAGAAGAGAGCCAGGAGTGGACAATGGAGGGAGAGAAGCTGGCAGGTTAGCCAGCAAGAAAGCGAAGAGCGGATAGGCTAGAGATTGTGATGGGGAGTCAACAAGGCAATATATAGCAGATTGGCTAGAGATTGCAGAAAATACGACTTCAGCAACAGAGTGGTCAGTGCCTGGAATGCACTACCTGACTCTGTAGTTTCTTCCCTAAACCCCCAAAACTTTAAGCTTAAACTGTCTACTGAAGACCTCACTCCATTCCTAAGAGGTCTGTAAGGGGCGTGCATAAGTGCACCTGCATGCCTACTGTCCCTGTCCTAATATTCCTTTTTTACCTACTCTTTTCATGTATCCAAATTATGTTTATACTTTTACCTGTTTATATATGATTGACAAAATAAATAAAATAAAATAAAATAAATAAGATTGTGATGGGGAGCCAGCAAGGATGTGAATAACAAAGTGGGTAGAGATTGTGATGGGGAACCAGCAATGAAGAGAATAGTGGGTTGGCTAGAGATTGTGACTCAGGAGTCAGCAAGGATGTGAATGGAAGGTTGGCTAGAGATTGTGGCTGGGGAACCAGCAATGAAGAGAATAGTGGGTTGGCTAGAGATTGTGACTCAGGAGTCAGCAAGGATGTGAATGGAAGGTTGGCTAGAGATTGTGGCTGGGGAACCAGCAAGGAAGCGAGTAGCAGAGTGGCTAGAGATTGTAGTTATGTACCCTATGTAGCCTATGACTATCATTAAGTGTTGTACCTGATGATTCTTGATGAATGTATCTTTTCTTTTATGTACACTGAGAGCATATGCACCAAAGACAAATTCCTTGTGTGTCCAATCACAATTGGCCAATAAAGAATTCTATTCTATTCTATTCTATTCTATTCTATTCTATCTGAAGAGTCAACATGGAATTGAATAGCCAGGGTAGTTAGAGATTGTGGCTAGGGAACCAGCAAGGAAGTGAATAGCAGGATAGGTAAGGATTGTGGCTGGGGAACCAGCAAGGAAACGAGTAGCAGAGTGGCTAGAGATTGTACCTATGTACCCTATGTAACCTATGACTATCATTAAGTGTTGTACCTGATGATTCTTGATGAATGTATCTTTTCTTTTTTAGGTACACTGAGAGCATATGCACCAAAGACAAATTCCTTGTGTGTCCAATCACACTTGGCCAATAAAGAATTCTATTCTATTCTATTCTATTCTATTCTATTCTATTCTATTCTATTCTATTCTATTCTATTCTATTCTATTCTATTCTATCTGAAGAGTCAACATAGATGTGAATAGCAGGGTCGTTAGAGATTGTGGCTAGGGAATCAGCAAGGAAGTGAATAGCAGGATAGGTAAAGATTGTGGCTGGGGAACAAGCAAGGAAGCGAGTAGCAGAGTAGCTAGAGATTGTAACTGAAGAGTCAACATGGAATTGAATAGCAGGGTGGGTAGAGATTGTCCTGACGGAACCAAGACAAGGAGTGAGAATGGTGAAAAGAAGAGAACAATTCAAGTAACTCGAAAGGTCCACTGGTGACAGAAGACAGAAATCAAGGGAGAGATCTTGAGGTGACAATCCAAAGGTATGGATTTGAGTTGATCACCTGGAAGAAGGGGTCTACCATTTATGCTTTAAAGTACAGCTTCCAGAGGCCAGTTGGAAAGAGACTTTAACAAAGGACAGTCTGACACACAGAGACAGGGCTGTGTGCAAGTTGTTAGCATTTCAAGAAGAGAATCAACACTCTGATTGCCATTTGGCTTAAATGTTATTCTGACTCCCGCCAAACAGAATTGTATCTCTCTGTTAATGCTTCTTTTCTGAGAAGTAATAACAAGGGCACATCTCTTTTCTGTCCTCCAAAAAGAAGATGTGGCTTCTTTTATTGGCTTTCAGTTTCTCCGTGTGCTTATATGTGGGGGCAGGTACGTGGGTGTCTCAGTGTTTATTGGAAATTGAGCTGCTTAGAACTCCAGCCAAGGTGAGAAGGCATGACAATGGGGTCAAATTTGATTAAAGGCAAAGCTCCATTGTTAACTTGGGAGTGAAGACAAAATGAATAGAGGAGCTACAGCGGTCTTCCTGGAAGTAAAGGTGGATTTTACTTTGCTACTAGTTGATGTCAAGTATAAGGATGGTGCTCATGTCTATTTCAAGGCCATTGAACCTGCCCTCTCAGAAGACATTTCCATGGTCATGAGGCCAGCATGACGGCACAGAGCACTGTTACTTTCTCACCGAAGTGGTACAACCAATCAGAATAAAGCTGTAAGGGACATTGGAGGTCTTCTAGTCCTACCCTCTACTCAAACAGGACAGCTTATAACATTTCAGACAAGTAGCTTCCAATCTCTCCTTAAAAGCCTTCGGTGATGGAGCACCCACAACTTCTGAAGGCAAAGTGTTCCACTGGTTAATTGTCTTCCCTGTCAGGAAGTTCCTCCATAATTCCAGGTTGCTTCTCTCCTTGGTTAGTTTCCATCCATTGTTTCTTTTCTTGCCTTCTGGTGCTTTGGAGAATAGCTTGGCTCCCTCTTCTTTGGGGCAGCCCCTCAAATGCTGAAATACTGCTATCGTGTCACCCCTAATTCTTCTTTTCTTTAGACAGGCCAAACACAAATCCTGCAACTGTTCTTCATATGTTTTCATCTCCAGCCTTTAATCATCCCAGTTGCTCTTTTCTGCACTTTTTCTAAAGTCTCATTCTTTTTAACTTATTTTTTTTGAATGTGGTGAACAAAACTAGATGCGGTATTGATCCAGTTTTATCTTGGTACTTAGTTATTTACTCACATTTGCATGCTTTCATACTGCTAGGTTGGCAGGAGCTGGGGGGAGGACAGGAGCTCACATCTTCACAAGAGGAACCCATTTTACAAATCTTCATTTTATAAATTAAAAATGATTTTACGAATCTTGCGTAGCTTCTTCTCCGGTAATATTGAACTGCAAACTAGGGCATACAAAACTTTTGCCAGACCAATTCTTGAATACAGCTCATCTGTCTGGAACCCGCACTGCACATCGGACATTAGTACAATTGAACAAGTCCAGAGATATTTCACAAGAAGAGTCTTCCACTCCTCTGCTCGCAACAAAATACCTTATACCACCAGGCTCAAAATTTTGGGCTTAGACAACTTAGAACTTTGCTGTTTTCGGTCTGACCTAAGCATAGTACATAAAATCATCTGCTACAATGTCCTACCAGCCAATGACTACTTCAGCTTCAACCAAAACAATACAAGTAAACCGATCCAAACTAAACTGCAGAAAATATGACTTCAGTAATAGAGTTGTCAATGCCTGGAGTGCACTACCTGACTCTGTGGTTTCTTCCCCAAATCCCCAAAACTTTTACCTTAGACTGTCTACTGTAGACCTCATCCCATTCCTAAGAGGTCTGCAAGGGGCGTGCATAAGCGCATCAGCGAGCCTACCGTCCCTGTCCTACTGACCCAATTTATTCGTAGCCATTTCATGTATTTATAATTATGTTTACGCTTGTATCTGTCACAAAATACATGCTTGACGAAATAAATAAAATAAATTAAAAAAATCACACTTGGATTAAAAAAAAAAGACATGCGACAGAGTCTCTTCCTGGAAAAGATTTGTAAAATGGGTTCCTCATTCATCTCTCTTGAGAACAGGAAAAAAACACGTCAGCTTATTTTTTTCCCCCTTGGTTTTACTTTCTCTCTATGCATAATACACTCATTTTAATAAATAAACTGGGCAGAGATCCATGTAGTGTGAGCTAGCATTTAAGACACCATATGTTAATAAGTGACAAGCAAAGTTGTTTTAATTAAGAAAAACACTTTCGTGTCTGCAGTGAGAAGCATAAATAGTTCCTTCCATATTTTGTGGTCGCAAAAGCTGAAGTTCCATTAGGTAATACGCAAAATAATTTCCTTTCTTTTGTCCCGAACACGGTAATTTACCTTCATTAGGTGATGCAGGATTCCTTTGCCATGAGAGATGAAGGGGAAAAATTAACAGGATAACAGAGTTGGAAGGACAACTACCCTTTGTATCCGAATGGTCTAAAACTTGGCAACTCCAAATCTCTACCAGCAAATGTTCAGTCTTACATATTGGAAAAAAGAACCTAAACACTAAGTACAAACTTGATGGACATTACCTTACAGATGACCCCCATCCTGTTAAAGAGCTTGGAGTTTTCATATCAAATGATCTAAGTGCCAAAGCCCACTGCAACTACATCACAAAAAAAGGCTCTAAGAGTTGTAAAACTAATCTTGCGTAGCTTCTTTTCCAAAAACACTACACTACTAACCAGAGCATGTAAAACATTTGCTAGACCAATTCTTGAATAAAGCTCGCCTGTTTGAACCCATACCACATTTTTGATATCAACACAATTGAACGAGTCCAGAAATATTTTACAAGAAGAGTTCTCCACTCCTCTGAATACAACAAAATACTTTATGCCACCAGACTTGAAATCCTGGGCTTAGAAAATTTAGAACTCCGCCGCCTTCGACAGGACCTGAGTTTAACTCATAGAATCATCTATTACAATGTCCTTCCTGTTGAAGACTACTTCAGCTTCAATTGCAACAATACATGAGCACACAATAGATTTAAGCTTAATGTTAACCGCTTCAATCTTGATGGCAGAAAATATGACTTCAGTAACAGAGTTATTAATGCTTGGAACACATTATCTGACTCTGTGGTCTCTTCTCAAAATCCCAAAATCTTTAACCAAAAACTATCTACTATTGACCTCACCCCATTCCTAAGAGGTCTATAAGAGGCGTGCATAAGAGCAGAAACATGCCTACCGTTCCCTGTTCTATTGTTCCTCTTCATTATATCCAATTAATACAGTTATTACATATTTATGCTCATATATATGCTTACATATTATATAGTTATTTCATGTCAATGCTTATATATACTGTTATGACAAAATAAATAAATAAATAAATAAATAAATAAATAAATAAATAAATAAATAAATAAATAAATAAATAAATAAATAAATAAAGGAACCTTGGAGGTCATTGCTGGCTGAGGGACTCTGGGAGTTGAAGTCCACAAGTCTTAAAGGGACCAAGGTTGGAGACACCTGTTCTAGTCCAACTCTCTGCACAAGCAGGAAACCCTAAACCAGTGGTGAAATCCAATTTTTTTTACTACCGGTTCTATGGGCATGGCTTGGTGGGTGTGGTGTGGCTAGGTGAGTGTGGTTTGGTGGCAAGGCAGGGGAAGGATACTGCAAAATCTCCATTCCCACCCCACTCCAGGGGGAAGGATACTGCAAAATCTCCATTCCCACCCCACTCCAGGGGGAAGGATACTGCAAAATCTCCATTCCCTCCCCACTCCTGGGGGAAGGATATTGCAAAATCCCCATTCCCATCCCACTCCAGGGGGAAGGATACTGCAAAATCTCCATTCCCACCCCACTCCAGGGGGAAGGATACTGCAAAATCCCCATTCCCTCCCCAGTCCTGGGGGATAGATACTGCAAAATCCCCATTCCCACCCCACTCTAGGGGAAGGATACTGCAAAATCTCCATTCCCACCCCACTCTACCAGCCAGAGGTAGTATTTGCCTGTTCTCCAAACTGCTCAAAATTTCCGCTACCGGTTCTCCAGAACCCGTCAGAACCTGCTGGATTTCACCCCTGTCCCTATACCCGTGATGGTGAACCTTTTAAGCACCGAGTGCCCAAACCAGAATGTTGGTGCATGTATTTGCATGTGCATGCACCAGAGTGCCAGAAAGCCAAACACCACCTGGCCAGTGCACATGCGTGCGCCAGCCAGCTGGTCTTTGGGTTTCTGGCATGCACATGTGCGCTGGCCAGCTGGTCTTTGCATGCACCAGAGCACTGGAAACCTGAAGACCAGCTGGTCTATTTTTGCTCATGTTTTTTGGCCATTTTTCGGGCCATTTTCAGACTGTTTTGGGGGCCGTTTTCAGGCTGTTTTGGGGGCCGTTTTCAGATTGATTTCAGGCGCTCCAGCACTTGCGGAGACCAGCTGGAAACCAACATTAAGGGCCTCTGTGGCTCAGACTGGTAAGACAGTCTGTTATTAACAGCAGTTGCTTGCAATTACTGCAGGTTCAAGTCCCACCAGGCCCAAGGTTGACTCAGCCTTCCATCCTTTATAAGGTAGGTAAAATGAGGACCCAGATTGTTGGGGGCAATAAGTTGACTTTGTATATAATATACAAATGCTTAACAAAGTGTAAGCCGCCCTGAGTCTTCGGAGAAGGGCGGGATATAAATGCAAATAAAAACAACAACAACAGAGCAGCTGGTGACAGCGCACGAGCCCACAGAGAGGGCATGCATGCCAAAGGTTCACCATCATGGCATCATACCATTGCAGACAAGTGGTTATCCAGTCTCTTTTAAAAAGTCTTCAGTGATGGAGCATCCACAACTACTGATGGGAAGCTGTTTCACTGGTTACTAGTTCTCACCGTCAGGAAATTTTTCATTGGTTGAGATTGCTTCTCTCCTTGATTAGTTTCCATCCATTGTTTCTTGTCTTGCCTTCTGGTGCTTTGAAGAATAGCTTGACCTCCTCTTCTTTGTGGCAGCCCCTGAGATATTGGAACATGGCTATCATGTCACCCTTAGTCCTTCTTTTAACTAGATTAGACATACCCAATTCCTGTAACCATTCTTCATATATTTTGGCCTCCAACCCCCTAATCATCGCAATAATATCAAATCTAATAGAGCTTTGGTGGCACAGTGGTTAGAGTGCAGTACTGCCGACTACTTCTGCTGCCTGCTGGCTGCCTGCAATTTGGCAGTTTGAATCTCACCAGGCTCAAGGTTGACTCAGCCTTCCATCCTTCCTTGGTGGTTAAAATGAGGACCCAGATTGTTGGGAGCAATATGCTGACTCTGTAAACCCCTTAGAGGGGGCTGTAAAGCCCTGTTAGCGGTATATAAGTCTAAGTGCGATTGCTATTTCTACTACTAATAATAATCTATATGTATAATATCTGTATATACATCTAATCATCATCATCATCATCATCATCATCATATTTTAATTTGTATACCGCCCTTCTCCCGAAGGACTCAGGGCGGTTAACAGCCAAATAAAAACAACAGACAAAATACATACAATATAAATAAAACAAAAACTAAAAAACTTATTCAAAATTTAAAACATATTTTAAACCCTAAAAACAAATTAAAAATTAAAACCCATAAAAACATCTAAAAATTCTATGCCAGTCTTGCGCGGAAAAATAGATGGGTTTTAAGCTCGCGGCGAAAGGTCCGAAGGTCAGGAAGCTGTCGAAGTCCAGGGGGAAGTTCGTTCCATAAGGTAGGGGCCCCCACAGAGAAGGCCCTTCCCCTGGGGGTCGCGAGCCGACATTGCTTGGCTGACGGCACCCTAAGGAGTCCCTCTCTGTGAGAGCGCACGGGTTGGTGGGAGGCAAATGGTGGCAGTAGGCGGTCCCGTAAGTAACCCGGTCCTAAGCCATGGAGCGCTTTAAAGGTGGTAACCAACACCTTGAATTGCACCCGGAAGACCACAGGTAGCCAGTGCAGCTTGCGCAGGATTGGTGTTATATGGGAGCTCCAGACAGCTCCCTCTATCACCCGCGCAGCTGCATTCTGGACTAACTGGAGTCTCCAGGTGCTCTTCAAGGGGAGCCCTCATCATCATAATCCAATAGTTCAGGCTTCCTCTGAATCAAATTCACATAAACTTTCAGCTATATCTCAAAAATAATACTCAGCCTAAGAGAGACAGCAGCATTTTTTTTTTAATTTGTCACTGGGCTCAAGTTTAAAGCAACCTATTTTAATTCCTTCACCCAAATGAACTTACGATTCTCAAGAACCTAGTAGAGGAATAAGAAAGGCTAATTCTCCTGACTGCCATAAATTCAGCAGTTTGAATCTCACTGGCTCAAGGAACAACTTGCCTCCAGAAGTTGGGGGTGCTCCAACATTGGAAGTTTTTAAGAAGAGATTGGACGGCCATTTGTCAGAAATGGTATAGGATTTCCTGTCTGAGCAGGGGGTTGGACTAGAAGACCGCCAAGGTCTCTTCCAACTCTTCTCTTCTCTTCTCTTCTCTTCTCTTCTCTTCTCTTCTCTTCTCTTCTCTTCTCTTCTCTTCTCTTCTCTTCTCCCCTCCCCTCCCCTCCCCTACCCCACCCTACCCTACCCTACCCTATCCTGACTTCGTAAAGTGCTCTGTGAAGTGGTATGTAAGTCTCAGTGCCATTGCTAGTGCTAATGTGAGCAAACATGGACCTTTAATTGGGGCAAGAAATCATCATTAATCCAGGCATTAATTCAGCAACAGGAACTGGACAAGCCAAATCTCAAATCCTATATTAATTGCCGCTTTATCCGCAGCAGGGAAATTGTGCCTTGTCATTCAGATCTGGTCTAGTCGGTTTGAACCCGATCTTAACCTTGTCATCTTTAGTTTTAATATGCTTGCAGGTAACTACAGCTGAAGAAGCAGATGACCTCAGGTTAATGACACTGCATATGTTCCTCTACTCAAGTTGTACTGGCCGAGTCCCAACTAAAGGCGGTAAGACTGACAGTGTGATCAAATTACCATTATTACAAGAGCTGGGGAAACAATTACATCTTCTGCAAGGTTCTAATCAATCTTGAAGTGCTGGCATTGTGATCTGCTTTGGTCTGACTGTTTTCCCATCCTCTGCCAAATTTAAGATGTGTTGAGAGGTTAGCCAGCAGAAGAAAAGGCATGGCAGTGAGTACTTGTGTAAAAAGGAACAGTAAGAAGACAAAGTGCTTCCTTCTTAAAAAGATGTTGATCTTTGCCCTTGCAGCTCCAGTTACACAAAAGCCAGCTTTAACTTCTGAAGCAGAGGAGAGCTCACTCAGTGAATTGTTGGGAGGTAGCTGTTTACTTGCGGGAAGTTAAACTCTAATGGGGTTTTATATTGAAGGAATTTTGGATTAGCATAATACACTCAAAGGAGTAACATGTCCGGGTTCCAAGTAACACCCCCAACGAAAGAAGACTTTGATGCTTGAAGTTCCTCAAAGTTCCATTTTATGAGAGATGTCATATTGGCACATCTGGGAAAACCCGAATCTGAAAGTTTCCAGGTTTTCCCCACCCAAAGGAAAGTCCAAATTCCTGCCCAGCACCCACATGTCCATCACATGGTCCAATCATTCACTGTCCAAACTGAAGACACCTCCCAGTCATGGTGCCAGGGTGCCAGGGCAATACGACCTTGACTCTCTGAGAAAGGAATGTTATTTTGACTACGTATCATCTACACTCTATGCAAACTCCCTTCCCATTTTCCCACAGAAGAAGATGTGGCAGGCCTGAAGGCCCAAATGTAAAAGATGGCTTCCTGGTCTAACATAACAAAGATTCAGTCCAGGGAGGCAAACTGGAGGCCACCTGATTCAGAGGGTTTTCAAACATTTTGGACCAGTGCAATGGGTGAAATATAGAACAACAGGGTTAGAACATAGAGTAATAAGTTTTGAAGGGAACTTAGAGGTCTTCTAGTCCAGCCTCCTCCTCAAGGAGGAGACCCTGTACCATTCTGGACAAATAGCTGTCCAGTCTTTTCTTGAAAACCTCCAGAGATGGAGCATCCATAACATTTGAGGCAAGTCTTCCACTGATTAATTGTTCTCACTGTTAAGAAGTTTCTCCTTAGTTCTAGGTTGGATCTCTCTTTAATTATCTTCCACCTTCTAATTATCTTTTACCTATCTTAATTATCTTCTATCTTTTTTGACAATTACTTCTTGTCCTGCTCTTAGGTGCTTTGGAGAATAGATCAATCCTTTTTTCTCTGTAACAGCACTTCAAGTACTGGAAGATGGCTATCATATAAGCCCTAGCCCTTCTCTTTGTTAGACTAGGTACACCAAGTTCCCTCAGTCATTCATCATATTTCAGCCTTCTCCAGATGCACTGTCCAAAGGACTTCCAGACTAGAAGATCTTGGGCAGTTCTAAATACATGGTGGAACAGCACACTGTACAACCTCACGAGTGGTTCTGAGGGGGCCCCACTTGCAAAAGAAAATGTATTTCAGCTTTTCTTTATAGCAGGAGTCTCCAACCTTGGCAACTTTAAGACTTGTGGACTTCAACTCCCAGAATTCTGGGAGTTCCATTCCACAAGTCTTAAAGTTGTCAAGGTTGGAGACCAGGGGTGAAATGCTCCTGGATCAGACGGGATCGCGCGATCCGGTAGTGATGGCAGCTGCTGGTTCGGAGGACCAGTAGCAAAAATCCCTGCCCCCACCCCCCCGCCTCTGCTGAGCCGCAGCATCTGCAGAAGGTTTTTTTTTACTTTTAAAAGCCAGTTTTGCTTCAGCCTAAACCTGCCTTTAAAAGTAAAAAAAAGCCTTTGAGGATCCCGCCCCTCAGCTGAGATCGGCAGCCTTTAAACTTAAAAATTAAAATTAAAGGCTACTCTGGGGATCTCACCTGAGTTCCTCATCAGCAGAAACTTAAAAACTCCTTTTAAAAGAGTCTAAGCCACTAACCTGATTACTGATCGACTTCATGGTTTTTCTCACAGCCCAAAAGCCCCAGTTTCACTTTTAGCACAAGACAGAACTAATCTAAACTTAGCTAATCTATTTCACCACTGAGTGATTAATGCTGTCTGGCTGAGGAATTCTGGGAATTGAAGTCCACAATAAAATAAAATAAAATAATAAATTATAAAATATTTGTGCAGCTTTCTGAGATTTTTAGATTTCACCCCTGTTGGAGACCCCTGATCTATAGCACAAGGTCTGTGGATAAGCTGTGAAGACTTCAAAGGAGAGTGAAGGGAAGCCACATGGTTGCTGAACATCCATTTTAGGAGCATGGGGACTGTAGGTAGTTTTCAACTTACAACTGGTCACTTAGCTACCATCTGAAGTTTTGACAGACCTCCCTTTTTGTACTTACAACACGGTTTCAAAGTTCCCAAACTGTCTGGGTGGATCTATTTGTAAGCAAAAGTCCTTCAGATCCATCTGATGGGATTAAGAAGGACAGGACCTGACCTTTAGAACATAATAGGATTAACCCACCATCCATTCACTCAGCTATATTGTCAGCCACCTCAGGAACATGGTTTTGTCACTGAAGTTTCTGGAAACCAAATAAACAGAGACTATGGAGATTCCCAGTCATCCAGATCATGGTTGCCCCAAAGGTGCTTTTTCAAGAGGCAACTGGACTTTCTGGTTTTTCTTTCAAGACGTTTTGCTTCTCATCCAAGAAGCTTCTTCAGCTCTGACTGGATAGTGGGGAATGGAAGAATTTATATTCCTCACAGACAGGAAATGGAAGGATTTATATTCCTTGCTGGTCATTTGCATTCTTTTAGAAAGTTGTTGAGGCCACTTGGAGGTTACACTTCATGACATCAATAAACCTCCAAGTGGCCTCAATGACTCTCTAAAAAATGCAAATGACCAGCTGTCTGCAAGGAATATAAATCCTTCCATTCTTCAACATCCAGTCAGAGCTGAAGAAGCTTCTTGGATAAGAAGTGAAACAGCTTCAAAGAAAAACCAGAAAGTCCAGTTGCCTCTTGAAAAAAGTACCTTTGGGACTTTTTAGTATAGCTAATCCTCTGCTTATGACTGCAATTGAGCCCCAAATTTCTGCTGCTAAGTGAAACATTTGTTAAGTGAGTTTGCCCCCATTTTACGACCTTTTTTGCCACAGTTGTTAAGGGAATCATTGTAGTTGTTGAAGTTGGCTTACCGTTGTTAAGTGAATCTGGCTTCCCCCTTGACTTTGCTTGTCAGAAGGTCACAAAAGGGGATCGCGTGACCCCAGGATACTGGAACCATCATAAATGTGAGTCGGTTGCCAAGCGTTGTAAGTCGAGAACTACCCGTACTGTCAAAATCTGCAAACAAATGCAGGATTTACAATTTTGAAATCATTTACACACACAGTGACTGTTCTGTCCTCACTACATGTTAGTCTGTTTGCAGTTCAAAATGCAAAAGGGACGTGGTGGCTCAAGGGGCTAGGACGCTGAGCTTGTTGATCGAAAGGTCGGCAGTTCAGCAGTTCGAATCCCTGGTGCTGCCATGTAATGGGGTGAGCTCCCGTTACTTGTCCCAGCTTCTGCCAACCTAGCAGTTCGAAAGCACGTAAAAAATGCAAGTAGAAAAAATAGGGACCACCTCTGGTAGGAAGGTAACAGCGTTCCGTGCGCCTTTGGCATTTAATCATGCCGGCCACATGACCACGGAGGTGTCTTCAGACAGCGCTGGCTCTTTGGCTTTGAAACAGGGATGAGCACTGCCCCCTAGAGTTGGGAATGACTAGCACATATGTGCGAGGGGAACCTTTACCTTTACCTTTACCCTCTAATAAAACAGACCATGTGGGTAGATCTGGATGCTTTATTGAAAGAACAGGATATGGTGAAACTGGGGAAAACAGGGATACAAACAATGAGAACCAAGTACAAGATAGGCAGTATTGAGTTACTGCTGAATAACAATTAATAAATACAAGAAATCTAAATCTCACCAGCGATGCTCTGTGTGTGGGATGTGGGTTTGTCCTTGGATGACCATGTGCCACAGATTAAGATGGAGTCTTCTTTGTGCTTCTGCCTTCTCCAAATGCTAAAGGAAATGGAGTCTGGCTTTCCACCATGCACTTGGTTTGAGAGTGCGGGCTGATGGGTAAAATGGGTTGGGTCCGCTTCAAAGAATATACTTGGTATTTGTCTCTCCGGTCACTAGATGGGGCTAGAGTGCAATACCAATATATAAATATGGTACATTGGGGGATAATTGTCCCTCCAGGCCACTAGATGGGGCTAGAACATGCTGGGGCATGACAGTGACAAAAAATGTGTACACTGACATGGACTAATTTTAGACTAAGCTCCACATCCTTAGACTAAGTGGATTTGCTTAAATGTAGACTTCCTGCTGCAAATTGTACGATGAATCATAACCACTGCTGATTGTATTTTCATATGGAGAAAGTGAATGGCAGACCTAGGAAGCAAAATTGGAATAGCCAAAGGGAAGCATTTTTGTCACAATTAACTTGGCGGTCTAATAAAATCTTAATAATCCACTTGTCATACCGCACGTGGAAAAAAACGACGTCACATCGCTTGGCTCAAGCGAGCAAAGCTAATAAAATGTGCTCCCTTGCTTCACTTCATAATTACTACCACTTACAAAGGAAAGATAAATAATGAAAAATTAAAAAGAGTGCTAATAGCGATACCCCTTTTAATGAACAATGCTCCACCTTTAAATTAATATTCTCCTCTTGAAAAAAAAAAGAACAGATTGGAGAAGTCATTGGAAGTGCGTTCCACAAAAGGTAAAAGCTGGAGAGAAGGAACGTAGAGCTCCATGCCAATTTCAAAGAAAGCATCAACCAACTTAAAGGACAAAAGGGCATTGCTGCGCTTACCTTGAAAAGACCACTTTGGTTTTGTGAAGGTTTTATTTTTATTTTTTAAAAAAACATTCCTTCAATGTAAACCTCTATGAATGTCAGGATGTTTGCTTCTAATCAGTAGAATTTCTGCAGTTTTTGCTTCAATTGACAGTCATTCTGAGCATTCCCAGTTTTGTCAGAATACAGCTGGAAGGGTCCTTGGAGGTCCTCCAGTCCAACCCCCTGCTCAAGCAGGAGACCCTATACCAAATCACACAAGTGGCTGTGTGAAACCTCTTTGAACATCATTAAAAAAGGACAACAAAGAATGTTCTTTATGCGCCAACTCAGTAAGCTCAAACTGCCCAAGGAGCTGCTGATCCAATTCTACAGAGGAATTATTGAGTCTGTCATTTGCACCTCTATAACTGTCTGGTTCGGTTCTGCAACCCAACAAGAAAAACACAGACTTCAGAGGATAATTAGAACTGCAGAAAAAATAATTGCTACCAACCTGCCTTCCATTGAGGACCTGTATACTGCACGAATCAAGAAGAGGGCCATGAAAATATTTGCAGATCACTCGCATCCTGGACATAAACTGTTTCAACTCCTACCCTCAAAACGACGCTATAGAGCACTGCACACCAGAACAACTAGACACAAGAACAGTTTTTTCCCGAAGGCCATCACTCTGCTAAACAAATAATTCCCTCAACACTGTCAGACTATTTACTGAATCTGCACTACTATTAATCGTTTCATAGTTCCCATCACCAATCTCTTTCCACTTATGACTGTATGACTATAACTTGTTGCTGGCAATCCTTATGATTTATATTGATATATTGACCATCAATTGTGTTGTAAATGTTGTACCTTGATGAAGGTATCTTTTCTTTTATGTACACTGAGAGCATCTGCACCAAGACAAATTCCTTGTGTGTCCAATCACACTTGGCCAATAAAATTCTATTCTATAAAATTCTATTCTATTCTGAATAAGTGGCATGGGTAAAATGGGACTTTGTCAATGTCTGAGTTAGTTCCTAGTGGGTTGCTTGACCCTTCTTTGTGAAGAAGTATGATGTGGATTGAGGATATTGAGATGATGGAGAATGGTAGGATGAAGTGTAGGGCGAAGAGTCGTGTTAGGGTTGGATCATTAATTGAGAATCCACCTCACAATCATGTCGTGAGTACGGTGCCAATGTATGGTACGGCGGTCAATAGGTTTGTAATTACTGTTGCTGCTCAGAATGATATTTGTCCCCATGGTAGGACATAGCCAAAGAAAGCTGTTGCTATTAGGATGATTAGTAAGATAGTCCCTGATAGTCAGACGTTTTTGTTGAGGTAGGATCCGTAGTATAACCCTCGTGCAATGTGGATGTAAATGCAGATGAAAAATATTGATGCGCCGATTGCGTGTAGGTTTTGTAGGATTCATCCGCATGGGACGTCTCGTGTGATATGAACAATTGATGAAAACCTCTGAAAAACCTCCAGTGATGAAGCACCCACAACGTCTGAAGGCAAGCTGATCCACTGGTTAATTGTCCTCACTGTAAGGGGCCTCTGGTGGCTCAACAGACTAAAGCAGTCTGTTATTAACACAGCTGCTTGCAATTACTGCAAGTTCAAGTCCCACCAGGCCCAAGGTTGACTCAGCCTTCCATCCTTTATAAGGTAGGTAAAATGAGGACCCAGATTGTTGGGGGCAATAAAAGTTGACTTTGTATATAATATGCAAATGGATGAAGACTATTGCTTAACACAATGTAAGCCTCCCTGAGTCTTCGGAGAAGGGCGGGATATAAATTCAAATAAAAAAAAAAAGTTTCTCCTTAATTCTTTGCTTCTCTCCTTCAAGTTTCCAATTCCCAGCCATTGTTTCTTGTCCTGCTCCCACAACTTCCGAAGGCAACTTCTGTTCCATGGGTTGATTGTTCTCGCTGTCAGAAAATTCCTCCTTATTTCTAGGTTGAATCTCTCCTTGGTCAGTTTCCATCCATTATTCCTTGTCTGGCCTTCAGGTGCTTCGGAAAATAGCTTGACCTCCCTCCTCCTCTCTGTGGCAGCCCCTCAAATATTGGAAGATGGCTATCATGTCTCCCCTGGTCCTTCACTTCACTAGACTAGCCACACCCAGTTCCTGTAACCGTTCTTCATATGTTTTTGTCTCCAGTTCCCTAATCATCTCAGAGAGCAAGATGGTGGCTTTGATTGAACTTAGCTTTGATTCCAGCTGTGATTTTTTTCCTTGGCAAGGGTCAAACTCTACTGCTCCAGAAAAGGAGACACAATGAAATCCCATTGCAACAGCCAGAAGGAACTGGATAAATCCCTGAATGTTACCTTCTAAAAGATATTGTTCTGCTGTACCCCTAAATACACCATCACTCCAACACCCAATCTGTGTTTCAATTCCTCTTGACAGCATGTTTCTCTTACAGACAATTAGACTTTCTCTTGGGAAGCCTTGTCTATATTTACCCGATAATAAATGTTGTTTAACCAGGGCACACTTAACCGTGTGGTCTCCCTGTTAAGTGATTTACTAAGCAAAACAGTCTTGGCCTCCTTGGTGGTTTAGAATTATTCAGTCCAAGGATGCAGCTTGGCACACAGATAAATAGCAGAGTCTGTTTACATCATGGCTCAGCCTTAAAACCCAACAGAGATGGGAATGACCAGAAATCAATCTCTTCCAAAGTTTGTAAAAAAAACAAACCCAAAAACAAGAGAAGCCTAATAATTGTACAGACTATTATTCAGCTAGTATTCCAGAATATGTTTCTGCATAAGGCTCCCATAAATCAACATACAATCAGGTGCCATTGTTGCCTCGTGGGAGAGTGAGAGGGGCATATTTATGAGATGGCAGCGCCATTATGTAAATTGCAGAAAGGCAGCGCATATTTTCTTCTTCTTCTTCCCAGAATGGATTGTAATTCTACAATGGTTGTGTTCGTTCTTACGCAGCGTGGCCTGCTTTTACTCTTCTCTTAACTTTGGGCAACTTATTGCTGATTTTCTTGAAGGACAGATCATAACGGCATGTGCAGTTCTGGGGTTGCTTGCCATCCCATAACACAGAGTGTAGGGTGCCTAAAATAACAGAATATCAGGGTTGGACCTTGGAGGTCTTCTAGTCCAATCCCCTGCTCAGGCAGGAAACCCTATGCTGCTTCAGGCAAATGGTTGTCCAATCTTAAAAATTTCCAGTGTGAGAGCACCCACAACGTCTGGAAGCAAGTTGTTCCACTGGTTAATTGTTTTCACAGTCAGGAAATTCCTCCTTAGTTCTAGGTTTGATCTTTCTTTGATTAGTTTCCATCCATTGCTTCTTGTCCTGCCTTCAGGTGATTTGGAGGATAGCTTGACTCCCTCTTCTTTGTGGCAACCCCTGAGGTATTGGAATGCTGCTTTCATGTCATTTCTAGGAAGTGGTGGGTTTCTATCAGTTGGCCCCGGTTCGGGTGAACCGGTAGCAGCAGTAGTGGGAGGCTCCGCCCACCCACCCAGACGTCATGCACAGAAGCATAACAAGCGAACCGGTAGCAAAGGTAAGTGAAACCCACCACTACCTCTAGTCCTTCTTTTCATTAAACAAGATATACCCAATTCCAACAATCATTCTTTGCCTGTTTTACCCCCCAGTCCCCTTCCTGGGTATATAATATTTATTTATTTATTAATTTATTTATTTAGTCAGACACAAATATATATATAAGTACAAGCATGAAATAACCACACAAAATCAATACAACCAAAGGGAACATTAGGACAGGAACGGTAGGCATGCTGGTGCTCTTATGCACACCCCTTACAGACCTCTTAGGAGTGGGGTGAGGTCAACAGTAGACAGTCTTAGGTTAAAGTTTTTGGGGATTTTGGGATGAGACCACAGAGTCAGGTAGCGCATTCCAGGCATTGACAACTCTGTTACTGAAGTCATATTTTCTACAATCAAGATTGAGTGGTTCACTTTAAGTTTGAATCTATTGTATGCTCGTGTATTGTTGTGGTTGAAGCTGAAGTAGTCTTTGATAGGAAGGACATTGTAGCAGATGATTTTATGAATAATGCTCAGGTCATGCCGAAGGCGGCGTAGTTCTAAATTTTCTAAATCCAGAATTTCAAGTCTGGTGGCATAAGGTATTTTGTTGTGATCAGAGGAGTGGTGGACTCTTGTAAAATATTTCTGGACACGCTCAATTGTATTAATGTCCGAAATGAAGTGGGAGTTCCAGACCGGTGAGCTGTAATTGAGAATTGGTCTAGCAAATGTTTTGTGTGCTCTGGTTAGTAGTGTAATCTTTCCTGAGAAGAAGCTACGCAAGATTAGGTTTACAACTCTTAATGCTTTTTGGCGATGTAGTTGCAGTGGGCTTTGGCACTTAGATCGTTTGATATGAAAACTCCAAGGTCTTTGATGGGGTGAGGGTCATCTACAAGGTAATGTCCATCGAGCTTGTATTTAGTGTTCTGATTCTTTTTTCCAATGTGTAAGACCATTTGTTGGTTGAGATTTGGAGTTTCCAAATTTTTGACCATTCCGACACAAAGTCAGGGTCTTTTTGAAGGGTAGCAACATTATTGGTAGTGTTAAATAGTTTAACATCGTCAGCGAAGAGAACACAGATATGGAAGACTGTAAAGTGTAGCTACCCTGAACAGCTTGTCTTCAGCAGTTGTAGGTGTTCCATCACTGGAGGTTTTTAAGAAGAGACTGGATAGCTATTTGTCTGGAATGGTATAGGGTCTCCTGCTTGACTAGAATTTTCAAAGGTTCCTTTCATCTCTGTTATTCTATTATATCTATTTCTCTCTCTCCCCTCACTGCAAAATTTCTTGTTTTGGGTTCTTCTTTGGAATGTGCTGTTTCTTTCCTGACAAACTGGGGTGATGTTGCCAATGTGGGCCCCCCTCCTCACTTCTCCTCCAGCTACATATTCTATCAGAGACATGATTGTGTGCGAACATTGAAAAATTTAGACCTAGCAGTGACTAGGTTACATCTTTTTATGTGTGTGTGTATGTGTGTTTGGCTCGCCCATGGAAGGGTTGTTATCTGCAATTTATTGTCCTTGCCATATAGAGAGAAAGAAAGGGGGAAAAAAATCCCCTTTCAGGTTTCTCAGCCTTAATGATAGTCATTCAAAAACTCAGCTAGCAATATGTCCCATGTTTTCCTTCCTAAATTGTGGAGTAGAAAGGCTGTGGTGACATTCAGAAGTAATAATATTATCTCTTGGTCTGTAAGAAGAAGCAAGTAGCAAACATAAATCTTGCTTCTATAAATATTACCTCTCATTCTTCCTTCTCTCTCTCCCTCTCTCCCTCCCCCCTCTCTTTGTCTATCTGTCTGTCTGTCTGTCTCTCTTTCTCTCTCTCCCCCTCTCTCTTTCTCTTTCTCTCTCTTTCTCTCTCTCTCCCTCTCTCTGTGTCTCTCTCTGTGTGTCTCCTCTCTCCCTCTCTCCCTCTCCCCTCTCTTTGTCTATCTGTCTGTCTGTCTCTCTCTTTCTCTCTCCCCCCCTTCTCTCTTTCTCTTTCTCTCTCTTTCTCTCTCTCTCCCCCTCTCTCTGTGTCTCTCTCTGTGTGTCTCCTCTCTCCCTCTCTCCCTCCCTGCTCTCTTTCTCTGTCTCTCTCTCTGTCTCTCTGCCTCTCGCTCTGTCTCTCTCTCTCCCCCCCCTCTGTCTCTCTGTTTCTCCCTCAAACAAACACACATACGTGTGACAAAAGAAAATATATGCCATCCCTGCATTTTCTCCAGAGAATGGTGCAGAGAATGATAAACAGTGATTATGTCATGTTGTATCAAGTTTTCTTTAATTTTTCTTCAGTTTAATAATCTGATAGCCCCCAAGTATTTCACTCTGCTAGAGACATCTCAGTCTAGATAGACAAAGGCAGCCAGCATGTTTCCTGCATTGTGCTAAGCCATCCTGCAGGGATGGGATTTAGCTCTAAGAATGAACCCAGCCGCATTGCTTTGAAACCAACAATTATGGTGTAGCGTGAGGATTAATTCACTCAAACCATCATAAAGTAATTCATCGCAAGCCTGATAAGTGAAGAAGAGGTTTTCCTATTATTTTAAACCAAGGAGAAGCATTCTCAGGAATGGTTACTGATAATCGAGTCCGCTTAAATTCAGCAGAGAGGATATATTTCATTATTGGCAATAGACGATTCCAAAAGATCTAGGAAGACTCTGTTGGAAGAAATAGCAATCTGGTTCAGTTCCAAGCAGGGAAAAAACATTGGAAATATGGAGGCTGATTGGAAAGATGGTTTATTGATGAACAGGACCACATAGGTTTGAGTTCCTGGGCAGCTGACCACATAGAGTTGAGAATGAAGGTTATTTATACCCTCTCTGGCCTTTGAATGTGAGCTTCCTGTTCCTGTGCAAGAGCATGTTATTCTATTGGCTGTTGTAGGGGGTCATAGTTAACTTTGTAGGTAATGATGCAATGAAGGGGCTTGTTGGGCAATACCTATTGTGGCTGAGGTCTTTAGAAACATGTTTCCCCTTTAGGGAAAATATAATTTTCGGCCTTTCTTTTTTTTGATATTTGTCAAAATACTTCATTCTTCTAGGACAGTGATGGCTAACCTTTTTGCCATTGCATGTCAGGATGGGGGGCAAAGGTGGTGGTCGTGCCTGTGTGTGCCAACACCCATAATTCTATGCACCCCACCCCCACGCATGCACGTGTGACCCCCCATGCTCCCCTCCACTCTTAGCACGTGACGGCTCAGTAGGCCCATTTTTCTTTCACCTGGCTCCAGAGCCTTTCTAGGAGTCTGGGGAGGGCAAAAATTGCCTTCCCCACCCTTCTGGAGGCCCTTTTGTCAACTTCCGGTGGGACCGGAGGGTCCGTTTTTTGCTGTCCCCAGCCTCCAGAGCCTTTCTAGGAGTCTGAGGAAGGTGAAAACTGCCTTCCCAACCCCCCTGGAGGCCCTCCAGAGGACAAAAACGGCCCATTCTAGTGGGTCCAGAAGGCCTGAAAATCAGCTGGCCGGCATGTGCCTGTGTGCAGGAGCTGAGCTCGGCTGCCCACTGATATGTCTATGGGTGCCACCTGTGGCACACGTGCAATAGGTTTGCCATCATGGTTCTAGGAGGTGTGGGAGCTATCTTTCTACAACTTGAACAATGGGTTGAAATGAATGGATGGAACTTTAGAGGAAGAAGTTTAATGTTGTGCATCTGGAAAGGAAAAATGTAAGACACAGATATAAGACAAGGGGCACAAAGCTTGGAAGTAGTATATGTCGAAGAAATCAGATGACTTTATGAACTATGACTGAGCATATGATCCAAATCTCCTGGATAGTCTGCTGTCTGAAATCCTTCAACCCTTTCATTCCAACACTTTTTGTCTGAATGAGAGATAAAACACTATTCCTTTATCGCTTCTTTGGTTTGGGCCAAATTCTGATTCTTCCTGAGGTCTACTTTGATTAGGAGAATGTTAAAAACCTACCGTTACATAAATAAATAGTTGGCTGCAGCTTTTAGTTTAATATATTACTTATTCATTTAAAGAAAAATGCTTCAGTACTACTTTCCCTCAGAGCAAATTTGGGTGGAGGGACTACCAGCATAATTTTTATAGCATTCCTCTGCTTACATAACACTGAGGGAGGAGGAGGAGGAGGAGGAGGAGGAGGAGGAGGAGCTCTTGTCACTGCTCCAGCAAGTGAAGTATAGTGTGGTGGTTAAGGTGCTGACCTAGAAACCAAGAGACTGTGAGTTCTAGTCCTGCTTTAGCCATGAAATCTGACTGGGTGACTTTGGACCAATCACAAGGAGACCTAGAGTTCTAGTCCCACCTTAGACATCAAAGATGTCTGGGTGACTTTGGGCCACTCACCTACTCAGTCCAACCCATCTCAGAGGTTTGTTGTGAGGAAAATAGGAGGAGGAAGGAATGTATATACAGTATGTTTGCTGTCTTGAGTTACTTATGAAGTGATAAAGATGGGATTTTAAAAAAAATAAATAAATAAATAAATAATTGGTAAGTCCTTCAGCTTAGGTGGACCAAGGCTTACTGTCTGAGGCAAAGAACAAGATGGCAGCCAAAAAAGTTCTATATGTTCACTCAAAATGTACCTCAGTGTTTATGTATCTTGGATTGCAAACAGAACAG
Organism: Ahaetulla prasina; assembly: GCF_028640845.1. Classification (NCBI taxonomy): domain Eukaryota; kingdom Metazoa; phylum Chordata; class Lepidosauria; order Squamata; family Colubridae; genus Ahaetulla; species Ahaetulla prasina. The sequence continues at coordinate 10,658,414 of NC_080541.1, forward strand.
TTGAAGATGCTAGAATAATTTAGTATAATTAAAGGTTAAGGTAAAGGTTCCCCTTTGTTTACGTATCTTGGATTGCAAACAGAACAGTTGAAGATGCTAGAATAATTTAGTATAATTAAAGATTAAGGTAAAGGTTCCCCTTGCACATATGTGCTAATCATTCCTGACTCTAGGGGGCAGTGCTCATCTCTGTTTGAAAGCCAAAGAGCCAGCGCTGTCCGAAGACATCTCCGTGGTCATGTGGCCGGCATGACTAAATGCCAAAGGCGCACAGAACACTGTTACCTTCCCAACCAAAGGTGGTCCCTATTTTTCTACTTGCATTTTTTACATGCTTTCGAACCGCTAGATTGGCAGAAGTTGGGACAAGTGACGGGAGCTCACCCCGTTATGCGGCACTAAGGATTCAAACTGCTGAACTGCTGACCTTTCGATCGACAAGCTCAGCGTCTTAGCCACTGATCCACCACATCCCTCCCTTTTACCTTAGTGTAATTACAAGATGATAATTCCTCAGTTAGTGCAGCATTATGCTTTCAGTGAGTTTCTGCTTCCGTTTGAAACTATGTAGAGATACAAAATAGTCCTTGATCAAGTGCCAATTAAATATCAGAACAAATATTAAGTTACCTAGGGAGTGTATAAATTCAAAAGCTAAACTATCCTTTAAGGCAAGCTCTTGATTATGTGATTAAACAAGGAAGGAGTACCAATTGACATTGATATACGGTAAGTCAAAATTAGCCCATACTGTGTTGATACATATAGCAAAACATCAGTACTTTTTTTTAGTCTTAATATATTACTATAATGTTGGCCCAAAATTTTATTTAGGGGATGCATTTTGTGTGTGGGGGAGAGGTAGTTTGGAAAAATTCCTTTCAGGGAGCTCTGAAAGTTTCTTCAACATTTCCTTGCTAAAATCACTTATAATTCTTTATATTTTGACTCCATATCGGTAGGCCCAATTGAGAGGAATGGGAGAAGGTCCTACAAGAAGAGCTATGGGGGCACACTGGTTAGAATGCAGTATTGCAGACTAACTCTGTCAACTGACAGCAGTTCAATCCTGACAGAGGTCAAGATTGACTCAGCCATCCATCTTTCCAAGGTTGGTAAAATGAGGACCCAAATTGTTGGGGGCAATATGCTGACTGAGTAAACTGCTTAGAGAAGGCTGTAAAGCACAGAATAGAATAGAATAGAATAGAATAGAATAGAATAGAATAGAATAGAATAGAATAGAATAGAATAGAATAGAATAGAATAGAATAGAATAGAATTTTTTATTGGCCAAGTTTGATTGGACACACAAGGAATTTATCTTTGGTGCATATGCTGTCAATGTACATAAAAAGACAAGATACATTTGTCAAAAATCATAAGGTACAACACTTAGTGATAATCATAGGATACAAATAAGCAATCAAACCATACTAGGAAACAAGCAATATAAATCGTAAGGATACAAGCAACAAAGTTACAGTCATACCGTAATAAGTGGGAGGAGATGGGTGATAGGAACGATGAGAAAACTAATAGTAATAGTAATGCAGCCTATGTGAATAGTTTGACAGTGTTGAGGGAATTATTTCTTTAGCAGAGTGATGGCATTCAGGAAAAAACTGTTCTTGTATCTAGTTGTCTTGGTGTGCAGTTCTCTATAGCATTGTTTTGAGGGTAGGAGTTGAAACAATTTATGTCCAGGATACGATGGGTCTATAAATATTTTCACAGCCCTCTTTTTGACTTGTGCAGTATACAGGTCCTCAATGGAAGGCAGGCTGGTAATAATTGTTTTTTGGGGGGCGATATATACATACATACACACACACACACACACACACACACACATATATATTCGTAGGTTTTCACGGGTATAGGTATGTAGGTCTTGGCATATTTGGGTCTTTTCCTGTGTAAGGTTGAGAGTATCTTGGCGACATTTCGACGAGGTCTCACTCATCATCTTCAGGCTGGGTTTTTCGGCTTCATGCTTCTGTGAGCAAAGCGTGGTCAGAGCTGCCATCTCTATAAATACTGGTGGGGAGGTGGGGAGTGTTGCTGTGAGCGGGTTGGTTGGCTGTGTGGTTGCATCTTGATTGGTAGATGGAGTTGGTGTTTGCAGATTGGTCGAGGTGGGGAGTGTTGCTGTGAGCGGGTTGGTTGGTTTTGTGGTTGCATCTTGATTGGTAGATGGAATGGGTGTTTGCAGATTGGTCGGCTGTTTCATAGCATCCTGTGTGGGTGTGGTCCTAGTCTCTTGTTCCTGAGCTTTGGTGTTGTGGCCTCTGGAGTTCTGTGATGTGATGTCTTGAGCAGATGGCTGTGATGCAGTTTTGGTTTGGCTCCAAGTCCGAGGTCTTGTCATGTGTTCCTAGCATGTGTCAGCTTGCTTTGTATGGGGATCATGCTTCTGTGAGCAAAGCTTTGCTCAGAGAAGCATGAAGCCGAAAGCACCAGCCTGAAGATGATGAGTGAGACCTTGTCGAGACATCACCAAGATACTCTCAACCTTAACAGGAAAAGACTTGAATATGCCAAGACATATATATATGTGTATGTTATTGTTATTGCTATTTTTACCTGAAAATCTTGAGGATGTGGGTCCTTGCTTCATCTAGCTTACATTACATGGTAGAGATAAGCCAAGAAGACATTTCTCTTTTGTATATCATGATATGCACCTAAGGAGATGCTATCTGCAAGAATTGGACATGCACAAATAAATACAGCTTGATATATTTTTTTCCCTACATCTCTTTGACATTTCTCAGAAGGGTCTGCTGAACAACAACCTTTTAGTTGGAAATGTTATTCTCTTGCAACCCTCATTCCATCAGAGGGATCCATCCATCAACCAACCAACCAGAATCCATCACTTTCCATCATCTTTTCAAACAATGACCTTGCCCGGCTTTGCTTAATAGGTGCCTATCAATGAAAGCCTGCAGTTCAGTGCGTGCGAATAGCATTCGGATCAGCAAAACATTTGCATCATCCATTTGAGAATTTCAAACTGCCTCATGCCACCAAAGTTTTCACAGATGCTTTCCAAATGACCCATGGGCATCTGCTGGGTGGAAAGATCCAGGAAAAGTGGGTAGTATGTTAGGAAATTTATTTTTACACTACCTTTGCCTCCGTGTGATCAAACCTGCCTCACCAGCATTTTTCTACTCATGCTCTATGCAGAAGTAGCAGCAGAAAAGTTCCAGTGATGAAGATCCCACAACTTCCGAAGGCAAAGCTGGTTAATTGTTCTCGCTGTCAGAAAATTTCTTCTTATTTCCAGGTTGAATCTCTCCTTGATCAGTTTCCATCCATTGTTCCTTGTCTGGCCTTCAGGTGCTTTGGAAAATAGCTTGACCCCCTCTTCTCTGTGGCAACCCCTTAAAGATTGGAACACTGCTATCATGTCTCCCCTGGTCTTTCTCTTTATTAGACAGCCACGCTCAGTTCCTGTAACTGTTCAGCAGCAGAAGACAAGACAACAAATGGATGGAAACTAATGAAGGAGAGAAGCAACCTGGAATTAAGGAGAAACTTCCTAACAGTGAGGACAATTAACCAGTGGAACAGCTTGCCTTCAAAAGAGGTGGGTGCTTCATCACTGGAAGTTTTTTAGGAAGAGACTGGACAGCCATTTGTCTGGAATTGTATGCTTAAGCAGGGGGTTGGACTGGAATACCTCCAAGGTCCCTTACAGGTCTGCTCTGATTAAGAATTAAAATCTAAATCAATGAACTTTTTTCTCTGAAGTTGGCTTTCCTTGGGGAGACTGAATGGAAACTACCTGGAACGAAGGAAAAACTAGTTTCCTGACAGAATAACCAACCAGTGGAACGGTTTGCCTTGAGAAGTTGTGGGCGCTTCACCACCGGAGCTTCTCAAGAAGAGACTGGATAGCCATCTGTCTGAAGGGTCTCCTGCTTGAGCAGGGGTTGGATTAAAAGGCAATACTTTGGACCCCTTCCAATTCTGTTATTTTGTTATTCTTTGATCTCAGCTGGACGATCACATAGGGGAAAAAAGGGTAGAAGCTTCTTGACCAACTGGAATTGATCCAACTGGAATTTTCAAGCATTACAAAGTTACTGTAGTGAATTGGGCCTCTGTGGCTCAGACTGGTAAGACAGTCTGTTATTAACAGCAGCTGCTTGCAATTACTGCAGGTTCAAGTCCCACCAGGCCCAAGGTTGACTCAGCCTTCCATCCTTTATAAGGTAGGTAAAATGAGGACCCAGATTGTTGGGGGCAATAAGTTGACTTTGTATATAATATACAAATGGATGAAGACTATTGCTTGACATAGTGTAAGCCGCCCTGAGTCTTCGGAGAAGGGCGAGATATAAATGCAATTTTTTAAAAAAATATAGTTCGTATTTAAAAGAGATCAGAGCCAGTGGTGGGCTGCAACCGATTTAACAACCAGTTCTATGAGCGGGCGCTTCACGCGTAACTGTGGGTGAAGCCCATGCACATACTTAACACAGTTACGCGCAATGTTCAAAATACAGCAATTTGAAGCTCAGCTGCTTACCTTCTAAGGTAGCCCCAGTAAAGTAGAACAGTGGAGGAATGGAAATCAGCTGTACTGCACGAATCAGCTGAGCAAGAAAGAAGGAAATATAGGACAGGATAGGGCGGAGGCGGATAAGTGGGGCCAGCTGATCATCAGAACTACCGGTTCGCCCGAACTGGTCTGAACCAGTAGCAGCTCACCACTTATCAGAGTTGCCAACCACAGCCAAAGTCCAAAGGGAAAGCCAATAGTGTCATCAGGATGAGACTATCATTTTTGGTTTTATGTCCTAATTCTCTTTCTCACTGATGAAACCTGCGTGACTAGCTCTAGCACTAGCAGTAGACTTATATACCACTTCACACAGTGGTGAAATCCAATTTTTTTTTACTACCGGTTCTGTGGGCGTGGCTTGGTGGGCATAGTGGGCGTCCATGCCCACCCCACTCGAGGGGAAGGATACTGCAAAATCTCCATTCCCACCCTTCTTCAGGGGAAGGATACTGCAAAATCTTCATTCCCACCATATTCCAGGGGAACGATACTGCAAATCTCCATTCCCACCCCACTCTGGGGCCAGCCAGAGGTGGTATTTGCTGGTTCTCCAAACTGCTCAAAATTTCCGCTACTGGTTTTCTAGAACCTATCAGAACCTGCTGGATTTCACCCCTGACTTCACAGTGCTTTTCCAGAAAGAAAGTCCTCAAGGACATAAATTAGGAAGAACCCGCCCTAATTGATCAGATGGTTAAAAGTGGCAATGAGAAGTTTGTACCTTCAGACTTGCAAAATTCTGTTAATGTAGCAATAGCACTTAGACTTATATACTGCTTCACAGTGCTTTACAGCCCTCTCTAAGCAGCTTACAGAGACAGCCTATTGCCCCCAACAATTTGGCTCCTCATTTTACCCACCTCAGAAGAATGGGAGGCTGAGTCAACCTTGAGCCTGGTGAGATTTGAGTTGCCAAATTGCAGGCAGCTCGCAGTCAGCAGCAATAGCCTGCAGTACTGCACTCTAACCACTGTGCCACCATGGCACTATAGCTGTCTCTCTGCTAGGAGAAGATGAAAAACATTGCCATTTTGGAGATGAGGCAGTGCCTGTAGAATGGAACACCCAATTTAAAAACTTTCAAATAGTGAGAGAAAGGGGGAAAAAAGCAGATCCATCAGGAATAAAGTACAATTTCTTGCAAATAATCTGTATAGGAAGTAACCTTTAATCCTAGCATCCACTGAGAAAACTTAGATGATTGCTAATCAGGATGATCATTAAAGTCTACACTTGCATTTTGTAAACGCTTCCGTTGCCACAGAGATGTAGGAAGGAAAAAAGAGAGAAAACTCAGAATGAGAAGTGTTAGAGATTTCCTTAATCTTAGTAGGGGCCAGATTTTTCCCCAGTTTAAGACGTTTTCCGCTGAAATGAGCTATCATTCTAGTGCCTATTTAGCTAAACAGTGTTGAGGCTTCATACTCCTTAAAAGAAGAAATATTGCTGAGAAGGGGTTCTCCAATCACAAACCAACATTTTCAGGAGCTGTTGTAGCCCGCCGGCAGCCAGCGGAGCTGGTAGCAGAGTCAGACAGTGGGGAGGTTGGGGAGGAACTTGGGACAGTCCTGGGGCAGGGGGAAGCTTGGACAAGGGCTTTGCATCGGAGTCAGAGAGGGGACCAAGGTCATCTGATAGTTATGTGCAGTCTCTGGAGTCTGACATCAACAAGGCAGAAGAACAGTGGGAGCCTGTTCCCAGGGTGCACATGCACAGGGCTGCCAGATGACAAGAACAATTAAGAAAACAGGGTCGACTTGGGAGTAAGGCTTGGAGATGATTGGCCCCTCCCATAAGACATAAAAGAAGAACGAACGGGACGTGAGCTTTTGCAGGAAGCAATTAATTATTTTTATCAACAGCCGCACAAAAAAGTGCTGCTGAGTTTTGTCCAAACCAGTCCCTTAGATTTTGAAGCCATGATGTTTTTTTTCTGCCTGGATTTCATTTTTCTTCAATCTTTCCTTGGAGGATTAAGTGAAGTATAATGTATTTTTCCGGGTGTTGCATCACATGTCCAAAATATTCTAACTTTCGCTTTTTTATGCTTTTGATGATTTCCCTTGGCTTTCCCAGGAGGCTTATCACCTTCTCATTTCTGATTTTGTCAACCCAACTTACATGTAACAGCCACCTGTAAATCCACATTTCAAGTTCACCAGGCAAACTTAACTTCACAACACAAGAGAGCTCACGAGTCAAGCAAAGTTCAGAGTTTCACGATTCAAGAATAGAATAGAATATTACAGTATAGTACAGTACAATACAGTACAATACACTACAGTAGACTACAGTAGAGTACAATACAATACAATACAATACAATACAATACAATACAATACAATACAATACAATACAATACAATACAATACAATACAATACAATACTCATTTTAGCCATTGTCTAGCCACTGCAGGATGAAGTCCTCTTCTTCTATTGTTTCCAAACAATACGCTGTTGAGCTTTCCTTTATTTATTTATTATTTATTATTTATTTATTTATTTTTCGTATTTTTATACCGCCCTATCTCCCTAGGGCCTGCCCTACTTGCTGATATCATCGCTCCATCTTGTTGCAGGTCTCTTTCATAGACACTTTTTATCAAGTGGGATACATTCTTTATTTTATTTTATTTTGCCATAACATTATATACAGGAACATATATTGAAAGGAAACAATAGGACAGGAACGGTAGGCACTTTTGTGCACTTATGCACGCCCCTTATAGTCCTCTTAGGAATGGGGTGAGGTCAATGGTAGACAGTTTTTGGTTAAAGCTTTTAGGAGTTGGAGAGGAGACCACTGAGTCAGGTAGTGTATTCCAAGCATTAACAACTCTGTTACTGAAGTCATATTTTCTGCAATCAAGATTGGAGCGGTTGACATTAAGTTTAAATCTATTGTTTGCTCTTGTATTATTGCTATTGAAGCTGAAGTAGTCTTTAACAGGAATGACATTGTAATACATGATTCTGTGTGTTAAACACAGGTCTTGTCGGAGTCGGCGGAGTTCTAAATTTTCTAATTCCAGGATTTCAAGTCTGGTGGAATAAGGTATTTTGTTGTTTACAGAGGAGCGGAGAACTCTTCTTGTAAAATATTTTTGGACTCGTTCAATTGTATTAATGTCAGAGATGTGGTGAGGGTTCCTATGAATACTATGAATGAATGAATGAATGAATACTATGAATACTATGAATCCTATTCTAGGAATACCTTGGTCAACCTGCCATCCGTTCTTGCTATGTGTCCAGCCCATTTCCATTTAATGGATTATAAACACAATATAACACCGTGTAACACAATATTATGTATTGTATTGTATTGTATTGTATTGTATTGTATTGTATTGTATTGTATTGTATTGTATTGTATTGTATTGTATTGCAGTACAATAATACGTATCATATTGTTTACAGTTCTGTATTTCTCTTTAAAAATACGAAGAACATTTTGAAAAAAATCACATAACATGTTTATTTTTAATATAGTTATTTTTGTGGAGGGAGGCCAAACTGCCTAGGCTTGACTTTTTTTGCAGATCACTTTAGCATATGCACACTAGGTGGGTGGAATTATCCATTTAGAATAGAAGAGAATTTTTTATTGGCCAAGTGTGACTGGACACGCAAGGAATTTGTCGGTGCATATGCTCTCAGTGTACATAAAAAGAAAGATCAAGAATTCTAAGGTACAACACTTAATGATAATCATAGGGTACAAATAAGCAATCAGGAACCAATCAATATTAATATAAATTGTAAGGATACAAGCAACAAAGTTACAGTCATATAGTCATAAGTGGAAGGAGATGGGTGATGGGAACGATGAGAAGATTAATAGTAGTGCAGATTTAGTAAATAGTTTGACAGTGTTGAGGGAATTAGTTGTTTAGCAGAGTGATGGCGTTTGGGAAAAAACTGTTCTTGTATCTAGTGGTTCTGGTGTGCAATGCTCTATAGCATCGTTTTGAGGGTAGGAGTTGAAACAGTTTATGTCCAGGATATGAGAGGTCTGTAAATATTTTCATAATTAATTGAGAAAGCGACAAGCCGAACCTAGGGGAAAAATAGTATGGAAGAAATAAGAGTCAAGGGAAATACCACTGCTTTAAAAGAAACAGTAAATATCCATGCAGCTTAAGTGTTTATCTTGTTAAAGCTTTAATGTGATCAACATTTGAATTTTCTGGTGGAGAAATATAGGTGCTTTGCTGACATAAACATAAACTGCACACTCACATCCTAACCACTGTGCCAGCACTGCAGGCTACTTCAGCTGACTGAAGGCTGCTTGCAAATTGTCAGTTCGACTCTCACCAGGCTCAAGGTTGACTCAGCCTTCCCTCCTTCAGAGGTGGGTCAAATGAGGACCCAGATTGTTGGGGACAAGAGGCTGACTTTGTGAATCGTTTAGAGAGGGCTGTAAAAGCACTTGCACCTCATACAATGAAATTAAATGCCATCTTCAGGATATATTATAACTGGAAAAAAAACCCTACAAACACACATCCTTCACATTCTATACAATTGAATTGAAAACCTGATATTGTATTAATATTGCACTCTACAGGAGAATTCACTATAGTCACTGCCCTGGGATAGAAGCTGTTTTTATCACTGGAAAGAATATTCAGTCTTTCTCTTTACTGTTGAACTAGAATTCCAGTCCATGGAATCATGAGAATTTATAGTCCTCACTTGGAGAAGAGGGTTGTTCTGGTTTGTTCTTCCAACTTCAATCATTTGTGTCAAGGTCTATTGGATCTGATACCTAGGGATCTGGCAACAATGTCATGTAGCCAGTTATGACTCATAGTCGCCCTCTCCTTGTCATCCAGGAGACAGCAGATTCTCCTCCTCCTCCTCCTCCTCCTCCTCCTCCTCCTCCTCCTCCTCCTCCTCCTCCTCCTCCTCCTCCTCCTCCTCCTCCTCCTCCTCCTCCTCCTCCTCCTCCTCCTCTTCTTCTTCTTCTTCTTCTTCTTCTTCTTCTTCTTCTTCTTCTTCTTCTTCTTCTTCTTCTTCTTCTTCTTCTTCTTCTTCTTCTTCTTCTTCTTCTTCCTCCACTGCTCGTCTTCCTCTTTCTCCTCCTCCTCCATTTATTTTTCTTTCAAAACCAGGTCTAACAAGACTTGTCAGCTGTTCCACATTGAATGCTATCAGGGGTGAAATGTTTTGAAGACATGTCACCACACTTTAAGACAGCCCAGAACTGAATAAAAGAAATAGTGTCAAATATTTCGCCCAACTAATGACTTTCACGTTGATAGAGCCTGAAGCCTGCGGAAAAAGGGGAGGGAGAAAGAACAAATGTTCTGTAATATCTGAATACATGCACAATGCAACCAAGAAGCAGGTTGCTCACAAAATAAATTTAAATATATGTTAAAATCATTTCTTAATGTATACTAACAGCTAGTGTAGGTGTTCATATAATCTCACTTCTTTGAGCACTACGCACCTAGCATTTTTGGATTTAGTTTGCTCTAGAGTGCTTAAGATTTCCTAGCTGAAATTCTGGTTGAGTCTGTCCATGAGGGTTAGGAGTTTTTATTATTTCTTCTGAATGCTATTTCATTGGTGGGTATTGCTAGTATGTCTTTTGTCCTATATAGTGCCTGTTATAGTCACCTGCATGTTCCATGTAATTCTTCTTCTTCTTCTTCTTCTTCTTCTTCTTCTTCTTCTTCTTCTTCTTCTTCTTCTTCTTCTTCTTCTTCTTCTTCTTCTTCTTCTTCTTCTTCTTCTTCTTCTTCTTCTTCTTCTCCTCCTCCTCCTCCTCCTCCTCCTCCTCCTCCTCCTCCTCCTCCTCCTCCTCCTCCTCCTCCTCCTCCTGATTAATTTTTCTAACTGTCAGGAAATTTCTCCTTAGTTTAAAATTATTTCTCTCCTTGATTAATTTCCACCCATTGCTTTTTGTCCTGGCTTCAGATGCTTTTGAGAATAGGTTGACCCAATGATGGGATTCAAGTAATTTAACAACCGGTTCTCTGCCCTAATGATTAATAATAATAATAATAATAATAATAATAATAATAATAATAATAATAATAATAATAATAATAATAATAATAATAATAATAATAATAATAATATCAGAGTTGGAAGGGACCTTGAAGGTCTTCTAGTCCAACCCCCTGCCCAGGCAGGAAACCCTACACCATTTCAGACAAATGGCTATCCAATATTTTCTTAAAAACTTCCAGTGTTGGAGCACCCACAACTTCTGCAGGCAAGTTGTTCCACTGATTCATTGTTCTAACTGTCAGGAAATTTCTCCTTAGTTCTAAGTTGCTTCTCTCCTTGATTAGTTTCCACCCATTGCTTCTTGTTCTGCCCTCAGGTGCTTTGGAGAACAGCCCAACTCCCTCTTCTTTGTGGCAGCCCCTGAGATATTGGAAGACTGCTATCATGTCTCCCCTAGTCCTTCTTTTCATTAAACCGCCCTGAGTCCTTCGGGAGATAGGGCGGTATATAAATATGATTAAATAAATAAATAAATAAATAAATAAACTAGGCATACCAAGTTCCTGCAACCGTTCTTCATATGTTTTAGCCTCCAGTCCCTTAATCATCTTTGTTGCTCTTCTCTGAACACTTTCTAGAGTCTCAACATCCTTTTTACACCAAAATTGAGCTGAACTATTTGACTCGGAGAAGTGAGCTGAACTCTTTGACTCTTGGAGAATTGAGCTGAACATTCGGCCTAGACTGCTGACTTCCTGGTTGCCTGGCAACCCCAAGATAAAAGGGAGACTTTGGCAGGCAGCTGCAGATTCCCTGCCAGGACTGATAGCAGCCGTGAACTCAATTACTGGCTCGTTTAGCCAGCTCGCGTGGCTGAGGCCGGGAGGGGACAGAACATACCCCGTTACACAGCAGCACCAGGGATTTGAACCACTGAACTGCCAACCTTTCGATAGACAAGCTCAACGTCCTAGCCCCTTGAGCCACCGTGTCCATTTTAATTTCTTCCAACAACCAGTTTGCCAAACTGCTCAGAAAGTTAACAGCTGGTTCTCCCGAAGTGGCACAAACTGGCTGAATCCCACCACTGGGTTGACCCCTTCTCTGTGGCAACCCCTTAGATATTGAAACACTGCTATCATGTCACCTCTGGTTTTTCTTCTGCCTGGAGACTAAAACATATGAAGAATGGTTGCAGGGTTTGGGTTTGGCTAGTCTAGAGAAAAGAAGGCCTGGGGGGACATGATAGCAGTATTCCAGTATTTAAAAGGCTGCTACAAAGAGGAGGGGGCCAATTTATTTTCTAAAGCACCAGAGTGCAGGCCAAGAAACAATGGATGGAAATTAATGAAGTAACTTAGAACTAAGGAGAAACTTCCTTATGGTGAGAACAATTAACCAGTGGATCAGCTTGCTTTCAGACGTTGTGGGTGCTTCATCACTGGAAGTTTTTAAAAAGAGACTGGACAATGACTTGTCTGAAATGGTATATGGTCTCCTGCTTGAGCAGTAGGTTAGAGTAAAAGACCTCCAAGGTCCCTTCCAGCTCTATTCTGATTCTGATCATATCACCCCAGTCCTTCTTTTCATTAAACTAGGCATACCAAGTTCCTGCAACCGTTCTTCATATGTTTTAGCCTCAGTCCCTTAATCATCTTTGTTGCTCTTCTCTGAACTCTTTGACTCTTGGAGAATTGAGCTGAACATTCGGCCTGGACTGCTGACTTCCTGGTTGCCTGGCAACCCTTAGATATTGAAACACTGCTATCATGTCACCTCTGGTTTTTCTTCTGCCTGGAGACTAAAACATATGAAGAATGGTTGCAGGGTTTGGGTTTGGCTAGTCTAGAGAAAAGAAGGCCTGGGGGGACATGATAGCAGTATTCCAGTATTTAAAAGGCTGCTTCAAAGAGGAGGGGGCCAATTTATTTTCTAAAGCACCAGAGTGCAGGCCAAGAAACAATGGATGGAAATTAATGAAGTAACTTAGAACTAAGGAGAAACTTCCTTATGGTGAGAACAATTAACCAGTGGATCAGCTTGCTTTCAGACATTGTGGGTGCTTCATCACTGGAAGTTTTTAAAAAGAGACTGGACAATGACTTGTCTGAAATGGTATATGGTCTCCTGCTTGAGCAGTAGGTTAGAGTAAAAGACCTCCAAGGTCCCTTCCAGCTCTATTCTGATTCTGATCATATCACCCCAGTCCTTCTTTTCATTAAATTAAACATACCCAATTCCTGCAACTGTTCTTTTTGTGTTTTAGTCTACAGTTCCCTAATTGTCTATCAACATTCCGACTGATGAACCCAACCAAAGCAAGCAGAGCTGAGGCGTTGCATCATCTTAATGCAAAACTTTAATAAGTACATCATATTGGCAAAGATGAGGGCAAAACCAGCTCTAATTATTTCCCATGCAAACCCACATAGTTAAAGTTCAGGTCTTCCCTTCCTCCTATTGTCCAATGGAGACTTCTGTGTGAGAAAGTTGACATCTTAATGTCTGGCGCTTAAGTTCTATTTCCTCCTTCCCTCTCCCCATAGTTTTATATATATATATATATATATATATATATATATATATATATATATATATATATATATATATATATATATATATATATATATAATATATATATATATATATATTATATATATATATATATATATATATATATATATATATATATATATATATATATATATATATATATATATATATATATATATATATATATATATATATATATATATATAAAACTATGGGGAGAGGGAAGGAGGAAATAGAACTTAAGCACCAGACATTAAGATATATACACACACACACACACACACACACACACTTTATTGAACTTTTTTATATTAAAAGCATAGAAAAAAAAGGAAAAAGAAAAGATTATAATCACTTAACAGCTAATTGTGGTGTTTTTCTTCTAACAATAATCCGTGCAATAATTACAAACATATTTGTACATATTTGTGTTCTTATTTTATCTATTGATTATACTTAGTAACTAAATATCCCTGTCTATCTCCTTTCCATCCATCCATACCACCGTTCCCATATACCATAAAATACTGATGTCTCTTTATCTTTCAAACTCAGAGTTAATTTGTCCATTTCTGTGCAATTCATGATCTTTTGTATAATAAGTCTCCCTGTGGGCACACATGGCTGTTTCCAACATTGAGCGAAGGCCATCCTAGCAGCAGTTAATATATGTAGTATTAAATATTTTATACTCTTCACGTATTTTTTTTTAAAAAATCCCCAATAACTGCCCTGAGTCCTTTGGGAGAAGGGCGGTATAGAAATCAAATTAATAAATTAATAAATAATAAAATAAAAAGAGTTCGGGTTCTAGATCCAATTGTTCATTCGTGATTTCTTGTAGCCACTTTTTAATTTTTAACCAATATTTACGGGATTCGGTCTTGCCCCATAGTTCATTGGCAAGCTGAGAAGCGATAATAGTTGCAGCAGCAAAAATGTATTTTTAAGCTTAACATTGTTTTGTTGCTCTTTAGACTAGACTAGACTAGACTAGACTAGACTAGACTAGACTAGACTAGACTAGACTAGACTAGACTAGACTAGAATAGACTAGAATAGAATAGAATAGAATAGAATAGAATAGAATAGAATAGAATAGAATAGAATAGAGTTTTTTATTGGCCAAGTGTGATTGGACACACAAGGAATTTGTCTTGGTGCATACACTCTCAGTGTACATAAAAGAAGAGATACGTTCATCAAGAATCATAAGGTACAACACTTAATGATAGTCATAAGGTACAAATAAGCAATCAGGAAACAATCAATATCGATATAAATCGTAAGGATACAAGGAACAAAGTTACAGTCATACAGTCATAAGTGGAAAGAGATTGGTGATGGGAACAATGAGAAGATTAATAGTAGTGCAGATTTAGTAACTAGTTTGACAGTGTTGTGGGAATTATTGGTTTAGAAGAGTGATGGCATTCAGGAAGAAACTGTTCTTGTGTCTAGTTGTTCTGGTGTGCAGTGCTCTATAGTGTCATTTTGAGGGTAGTGGTTGAAACAGTTTATGTCCAGGATATGAGGGGTCTGCAGATATTTTTCTGCATTCTTTCTCCATATCAACATAATGTTCTGCTTCTCTTTATTTACCCATCCATATTATACTTTAGGAAACTCAGATGCTTTTTAAAAATTGAATATGCTATAGCAAACGAGGACACGGGGGTGGGGATGTATTGCAAGTTAACTTATGTCTTTTTAGGAACACAAGGAACTCTTAGGTCTGGTAGAAGCAGTGACAATAGCTTCTAATTGAAAGGACCAGTGAAAACCAGAGATTGATTGATATTTGTCTAGTGACAGAGCCAAATGAAAGAGGGTTGGAAGAATATTGTCAACAAATATACCCACTTCAAAGTCACAGCAGGTATTTACAGAAAACCTGCATTTTATGTTGTTAGTTCCAATAGAAGAAAGTAGAAGTAGTTCAGTGTTGAACTGTGAGGTCCTTCATGCTCTCTCTGAGCTTGGTGGTTTTCTTGCAGATGTTTCATTGACCAACCAGGTAACTGTAATGCTCTCTACATGGGGCTCCCCTTGAAGTGCACTCGGAGGCTTCAGTTAGTCCAGAATGCAGCTGCGCGGGTGATAGAGGGAGCTACGCGTAGCTCCCATGTAACACCGCTCCTGCGCAGACTGCACTGGCTGCCTGTGGCCTTCCGAGTGCACTTTAAGGTGTTGGTTACGACCTTTAAAGCACTCCATGGCTTAGGACCTGGGTACTTACGGGACCGCCTGCTGTTACCACATGCCTCCCACCGACCCGTACGCTCCCATAGAGAGGGACTTCTCAGGGTGCCGTCCGCCAAACAATGTCGGCTGGCGGCCCCCAGGGGAAGGGCCTTCTCTGTGGGGGCTCCCACCCTCTGGAACGAACTTCCCCCGGGTTTACGCCAAATACCTGACCTTCGGACATTCCGTCACGAACTGAAGACACATCTCTTTATCTGCGCGGGGCTGGCTTAAATTGGAATTTTTAATGTTAAATTTTATTATTTTTAAACGGGGTTTTTAGTTTATGGCAAATTTTAATTTTCAGGCTAATTTAAATAAGTTTTTTAAATTGTATTTTAACCTGTATATTGTATTGTTGGTTTTATCTTGCCTGTACACCGCCCTGAGTCCTTCGGGAGAAGGGCGGTATAAAAATCAAATAAATAAATAAATAAAATAAATAAAAAAACTTCATTAGCTAAAGAATTCAATCTAATCCCTTGTCCCAAAGCTTTTTCAGGAGGAAACTGGACTTGCTTTTTTCTCTTTGAAGATATTTCACTTCTCATCCAAGAAGCTTTTTCAGCTCTGACAGGATAGTGGGGAATGGAAGGGTTTATATTCCTTATAGACAGCTGGTCATTTACAGCTGTCTACAAGGGTCTTGTAGGGTTTTAGAGGGTCATTGGAACACCTGGAGGTTTATCTGTGTCCTCTGGGTCACCTGAGTAGGGCTCCTGGTTCCTGTAGCCTGCAATTTCTTCCTCTGGAAATCAATTCCTACTCCTACACCATTCCAAGGTTGTTCATCCCAAATGGTATAACTAAAACTCTGTAGGGCTTCTCAGTTATCCAGGTCTTGGTTGTCCCAAAGGTGTTTTTTTCAGGAGGCAACTGGACTTTCTTGTGTTTTCTTTTGAAGATGTTTCGCTTCTCATCCAAGAAGCTTCTTCAGCTCTGACAGAATAGTGGAGAATGAAGGAAGAAGTCCTGAAAAAGCACCTTTGGGACAACCATCACCTGACTGACTGAGAATTTCTACAGAATCCACTCCCTTCTAGCACTGATGATGTCACCTAATTGGATAATGAAGCTGAGAGAGCAGCGAGTTCAAGAATCAATTCTGGAGTGGCACATCAGATCAAGTGTGTGTCTGTGGGCATGAATGTTCATGAATGCATTTATATAGAAAATGAATGCCAATCATTGCCACCTTATTTATTTATTTATTAGATTTTTATACCGCCCTTCTCCCGAAGGACTCAGGGCGGTGTACAGCCAGAATAAGAACAAAATATATACAATTTAAAACAACATTTAAAAAGAGCAAATTTTAAAGGCTGATTATTAAAATTTAGATTTAAAATTTAAAAAATATTAAGAATACCCAATTAAAATTCATCAAAAATTATGCCAGTCCCGCTTTAATGAATAAATATGTTTTGAGCTCACGACGGAAGGTCCGAAGATCAGGCACTTGACGCAGGCCAGGGGGAAGTTCGTTCCAGAGCGTCACTGCCCCCACAGAGAAGGCCCTACTCCTGGGGGCCGCCAGCCGACACTGTTTGGCGGACGGCACCCTGAGGAGACCCTCTCTGTGAGAGCGTATGGGTCGGTGGGAGGCAAAGGGTAACAGCAGGCGGTCTCGTAAGTACCTGGGTCCTAAGCCATGGAGCGCTTTAAAGATAGTTACCAGAATCTTGAAGCGCACCCGAAAGACCACAGGAAGCCAGTGCAAGCTACAGAGCAGCGATGTCACGTGGGTACTTTGTCAATACTTGTCTCTTTCTAAGAGACTATTGTCTTCAAGAGGTCACTGTGCAAATAACTACAGCTAATGAACTTCAGATGAAAATTAAATCACAGTATGATCACACTGGAAGCTGCTTAGAGCAGAAGAGGGGGAAAAATAATAATTATTTCTTGCAGATCTAGTATGGGTAATTATTTGTTATTCAAGCATACTTCCACTATTGCGTGCATATTTTTTTTTCCTTCAGATGCAATGAAAACAGATCTTAAATCATAAAATCCATAACTCTAATCTGAAACGGAAGGAAGGAAGGAAGGAAGGAAGGAAGGAAGGAAGGAAGGAAGGAAGGAAGGAAGGAAGATGCAGATAAAAGTGCTACATCTTGATTATAAAAAGTGCAGTAAAGAATAGTTTCACCAACAAAGACTCTGTTCAAAGATTCAAATATCTATATCAGGGGTCTCCAGTCTTGGTCCCTTTAAGACCACAAGCAAAGCTGGCTGAGGAACTCTGGGAGTTGAAGTCCACAAGTCTTAAAGGGACCAAGGTTGGAGACCCCTGATCTATAACATAATCTCATCTCCTCCATAATATAAAAACTCATTAGCGAAGGTCAGACCTCAACGTTCATATTTCCACTGACAAACTTATCATTTTGTTCCTATTTCTTTCTATATATTAAATTATGAGAGTCAGTGTTGGGAGGCGCAAGTGTGACAATAAAGAAAAGTTAGCTTCACACATTGCAGTTCAATTATGAAGTTGATTATCATAAATTATATTGGTGACCACCAGCCAAAACAGGAAGAGCCGATTAGAAATAATAATAATTTCCCAGCAATTATTCAAAGCATTATGTCAGTGATTGGGCTTGGAATAAGTTATCATTTGAACATCAAAGGGCTAATTATACAGAAGCACAAAGGAAGCCTAAGAACACCATAAAATTGTAAAAAATCATTGCGCTATTGATACTGTTATCTGGACGGAAATGCAAAGGGAGAGAAAAATATTAACTGGAAAAAAACACACCATACCTTGATATTTGCTAGTTTTTTTGGTTAGGGAGGGTGGAGTCCATCAACTTTTACTTTTCAGGTCATCCTTTGGTCATGGTTCATGGTCATGACATGGTCATGGTCATTCCAATATCTCAGGGGTTGCCACAGAGAAGAGGGAGTCGGGCTGTTTTTCAAAGCACCTGAGGGTAGAACAAGAAGCAACAGGTGGAAACTGATCAAAGAAAGAAGCAACTTAGAACTAAGGAGGAATTTCCTGACAGTTAGAACAATTAATCAGTGGAAAGACTTGCCTGCAGAAGTTGTGAATGCTCCAACACTGGAAATTTTTAAGAAAATGTTGGATAACCATCTGACTGAGATGGTGTAGGGTTTCCTGCCTGGGCAGGGGGTTGGACTAGAAGGCCTCCAAGGTCCCTTCCAACTCTGTTGTTATATTATATATTATGGTTGTCCCAAAGGTGCTTTTTTCAGGAGGCAACTGGACTTCCTTGTTTTTTTCTTTTCTTTTCTTTTTTTGAAAATTTTTATTAGATTTAAAAACAAACAAAAACAATGGATATTGCTCCACGTCTCTGGTTTCTAACATCTACGTCAAGTTCAAGTTACTATATCATATATTCCTCAGTCTATATACAAATTTACGTATCTCCTAATTCCTTATCTATCAAGGATATATTATATTACTCCTCCTCCTCCAACTATATACATATTTAATAAATCTATTATACCCTCACAAGTACAATATACTTTGATACATACATTTCCAGACACTCATTATCTCTTGTTTTTGACGTTTTTCCTCCTCTCAAGCCAGTCGTAGAATTTACTCCAGACCTCATCGTACCTTGATTCGCTTTTATCTTTGAGTTCTAGAGTAAGTCCATCCATCTCTGCACAATTGTAGGTTTTGTTTATTACTTCTTCTTCTGAGGGTATTTCCTTACACTTCCATTTTTGAGCAAATGTTAATCTTGCCGCAGTTAATCTATGCAATGTTAAGTAGGTAATGTTTTTATCGTATTTACCATCCACCATACTTGTTTTTTTCTTTTGAAGACGTTTCGCTTCCCATCCAAGAAAATTCTTCAGCTCTGACAGGATAGTGGGGAATGGAAGGATTTATATTTCTTGCAGACAGCTGGACATTTGCATCATTTTGTGGGGGAGGTTTGTTGGACGTTTATCTGTGCCTGTAATTTCCTGTAGCCTGTAATTTTTCCTCTGGAAATCCGTTCCTACTCCCACACCGTTCAAAGGGTGTCCACCCCGAACTGTATAGCTAAACATCTGCAGAGATTCTCAGTCATCCAGGTCATGGTTGTCCCAAAAGTGCTTTTCAGGGGGCAACGGGACTTTCTTGTTTTTTTCTTTTCTTTTGAAGACATTTCCCTTCTCATCCAAGAAGCTTCTTTAGCTCTGACAGGATAATAGGGAATGGATGGATTTAGAATAGAATAGAATAGAATTTTTATTGGCCAAGTGTGATTGGACACACAAGGAATTTGTCTTGGTGCATATGCTCTCAGTGTACATAAAAGGAAAGATACGTTCATCAAGGTACAACATTTACAACACAATTGATGATCAATATATCAATATAAATCTTAAGGATTGCCAGCAACAAAGTTAAAGTCATACAGTCATAAGTGGAAAGAGATGGGTGATGGGAACTATGAGAAGATTAATAGTAGTGCAGATTTAGTAAATAGTTTGACAGTGTTGAGGGAATTATTTGTTTAGCAGAGTGATGGCCTTCGGGAAAAAACTGTTCTTGTGTCTACTTGTTCTGGTGTGCAATGCTCTATAGCATCGTTTTGAGGGTAGGAGTTGAAACAGTTTATGTCCTGGATGCGAGGGATCTGTAAATATTTTCACGGCCCTCTTCTTGATTCGTGCAGTATACAGGTCCTCAATGGAAGGCAGGTTGGTAGCAATTATTTTTTCTGCAGTTCTAATTATCCTCTGAAGTCTGTGTCTTTCTTGTTGGGTTGCAGAACCGAACCAGACAGTTATAGAGGTGCAATATTCCTTGCAGACAGCTGATCATTTGCATCCTTTTAGAGGGTTGTTGAAGCACTTGGAGGTTTATCTGCGTCCTCAGGGTCACCTGAGTAGAGCTCCTGGTTCCTGTAGTAGTCTGCAATTTTCTTCCTCTGGAAATCCATTCCTACTCCCACACTATTCGAGTGTTCATTCCAAATTGTATAGCTAAAAGACTATAGAGATTCTCAAGTCACCCAGGTCATGGTTGTCTCAAAGGTGCTATTTTCAGGAGGCAACTTTTGTCAGGTGACCACTTTTCCAAAACTAAATCCAATTCATCCAGTTTCCATATTACTACTAGTTTGTTTTTTTAAAATGAATGTAGTTTCGTATGGTTTTCTCTTCCTCTGCACTATTTTCCTCTTAGTGTCAGAGCTTTATAAATCCTTAATTTAAAAACGTAATTAAAAAACTTAAAAAACAATTGAGGACCTGTATACTGCATGAGTCATAAAGAGGGTTGTGAGAATATTTACAGAGCCCTCACATCCTGGACATCAGTTGTTTCAACTTCTAACCTCAAAATGATGCTATAGAGTACTGCACACCAGAACAACTAGACACAAGAATGTTTTTTTCCCGAACGCCATCAAATAATAACAAATAATTCCCTCAACACTGTCAAACGTACTAAATCTGCACTACTATTAATTTTCTCATCGTTCCCGTTACCCATCTCCGTCCACTTATGACTGTAACTTTGTTGCTTGTATCCTTATGATTTATATTTATATTGATTGTTTCCTGATTGCTTATTTGTACCCTATGACTATCATAAGTGTTGTAAGTGTTGTACCTTGATGAAGGTATTTTCTTTAATAGACACATAGAACTTTTTGAAAATCATTGTAAACTTTCCAATTGAAAGAATCCTTTATCTAACAGATAAGTTAGGAGGGAAAGAATGATGGTGGTGGTATAACAGGATTGTCATAAGTGCTAATTTGCAGAAATCACAAATATTCTAGTGCTCTGCTTTCCATACATTTCACAGCATGTTTTTGTATGAAAGCATGAATAGATGCATATAAAAGAAGTACATGAGTCTCACTCAAGTCAAGCCATACAGCTGCAGGGTTTTGTTCCATAGAATTCAGTCTCTCATCTCTCTCTCTCTCTCTCTCTCATCTCCTCTCTCTCTATATCTATCTATCTATCTATCTATCTATCTATCTATCTATCTATCTATCTATCTATCTATCTATCTATCTATCTATCTATCTATCTATCATCTATATATTATCTGTCATCTATCTATCTATCTATCTATCTATCTATCTATCTATCTATCTATCTATCTATCTATCTTTCTATCTATCTATCTATCTATCTATTTCTACCTCATCTCTATCTCTCCTCTCTCCTATCTATCTATCTATCTATCTATCTATCTATCTATCTATCTATCTATCTATCTATCTATCTATCTATCATCTATCTCCATCTCATCCTTGTCTGTCTGTCTGTCTGTCTGTCTGTCTGTCTGTCTATCATCTATCTATTAATTATCTGTCTGGCAGGGGGACAACAATATTCTAAAGGACAGGAACCATAGATGAAAAGGCCCTTCTTCTGAATCTTGCCAGGTGGAATTCCTTGGCCAACAGGATCTGCAGCATGGCCTTTGGGGTGGGCTAATCCCACTGGGGAGAGCCGTTCTCTCAAATACTCTGGATCCATGCAGGCTATCTAATGCAGAATGCAGATGTTATGCAGAATGTGGGACAATAAGCAAATGAAGAATTTTACATTGACGCAAGAAGAGTTGGCTGTCAGAAAGATTGCATATAAACCTATTGTGTTTCCCCGAAACTAAGACCTCTCCAGATAATAAGCCCAATCGGGCTTTTAAGCGCATGTGCTAAAATAAGCCCTCCCTCCAAAATAAGGCCTTTGAAATGCCTGCGCAGCCAGTCCCTGCCATTTCCTCGGGGAGGGGGGAAGGAGAACATGACCCATGCACCTCACACACACCTGCCATCCATGTGAAATGGCCTCGCGGAGGCCGCTCCCACAAACCCTAGCTATAGTGCCCCTTCTCTTAATGGTGGCTGCAAAAAGAGCGGCTGGTCCAGCCATGCACCTCACACCTCACACTCTTGCCAGCCCTAGCCATATCAACTTGGGACTGGGGGGGGACTGGTGCCAGAGCTCTGAGCAGTGGCCACTCGGGCTCTGTCTGCATAGACATGAAGAGGGATGGCGTGGTCGGTTCTTGTCTGCAGCATTGCTGACCAGGATCAGGTCAGAGCCGCTGCCATTGCTGCCGCCACCACTCGAGATCAGGAGGACAGATTCGGTGAGCTGGACGCACCGCCGCCGCTTGGGAGGAAAAGAGAGACAGGAGGCGCTGCGAGAGAGCCCATTTCTCACGTACTTTTCCTCCTGGGTGATGGTGGCGGCTTCAGCTCACTGAATCTGGCCTGCTGATCTCGGCCAGTGAGGGGGTGTGGCAGGTGCGGGTGGCAGGTGAAGTGGGGTGGGGTGGGGTGGGGGGAGAAGTGAGACGCGTGTCTGACCTGACTTCCAACTCCATCGCATTTCTCACCATTGTGTGCAGGGAAACAAGTTGGTGGGACTATCGTAAAAATCTTCCCGCGAGTTCAATCAATTAATTCCAACTTCTCAAACTCAGGAGAAGTGGGTTTTTTTTATAGTATAACTTGTTTCCCTGCACACAACAGTGAGAAATGTGTCGGAGCTGGAAATCAGGTAAGATGGCAAGAAGCGTCCACGTGCCCCAAATAATAAGACCCTCCCAAAAATAAGGCCAAGCGCTTATTTTTATATTCAAAAAATATAAGACAGGGTCTTTCTTTCTTTCTTTCTTTCTGTGCCAACTCAGTAAGCTCAAACTGCCCAAGGAGCTGCTGATTCAGTTCTACAGAGGAATTATTAAGTCTGTCATTTGCACCTCTATAACTGTCTGGTTCGGTTCTGCAACCCAACAAGAAAAACACAGACTTCAGAGGATCATTAGAACTGCAGAAAAAATAATGGCTACCAACCTGCCTTCCATTGAGGACCTGTATCCTGCACGAATCAAGAAGAGGGCCATGAAAATATTTACAGACCCCTCACATCCTGGACATAAACTGTTTCAACTCCTACCCTCAAAACGACGCTATAGAGCACTGCACACCAGAACAACTAGACACAAGAACAGTTTTTTCCCGAAGGCCATCACTCTGCTAAACAAATAATTCCATCAACACTGTCAAACTATTTACTGAATCTGCACTACTATTAATCTTCTCATAGTTCCCATCATCCATCTCCTCCCACTTATGACTGTATGACTATAACTTGTTGCTGGCAATCCTTATGATTTATATTGATATATTGACCATCAATTGTGTTGTAAATGTTGTACCTTGATGAACGTATATTTTCTTTTATGTACACTGAGAGCGTATGCACCAAAGACAAATTCCTTGTGTGTCCAATCACACTTGGCCAATAAAAATTCTATTCTATTCTATTCTATTTTGGGGAAAACATGGTGTACGGTGACAATATTCAACTGAAGTAGTTCCAGGATAAAGGAGAGAAAAGTCATGGTGGGATTAGACAACCTTGATTGGAAATTGTGAAGGTAAATGGGAACTGTAATTGTTCAGAATATTCGTCTAACACAAAGCACCATAAATGATAGATTTTCCATGACTCCGACCTAACTTAAAGTTTGAGCTGCATAGGTATGGATGGGATGTGTGCATATATGTCAGTGAAGAGAGCCATTGATTCAAAAAATGAACCATTAATCAGTGGAATACTTTGCCTCCTGTATTGTGGGTGCTCTATTCTTGGAGGTTTCAAAAATAGACTGGGATGGTATAAGGTCTCTTGCCTTGAGCAGGCAGTTGGATTAGAAGACCTCTGAGGTTCCTTCCAGCCCTGTGATTCTACGTTCTGTTTTAAAAACAAGTGCAAACCAGATTTTTTTCTTTACATGTTCTGAGTCTCCGGATAAAAACAAAAATAGCATTGGAGGAAAAAGACACCTTTTAAAGTCTTCCCTGTTATAAAATGAAATTTAAAAAGGGGAAGATTTCTGCATTTCAGCTGACATGGTTAGATAAAAGGGATGAAGTTGGTTTGCATCGGGAACAGACGCCTAAACTTTTGGGAACTTCATTCTGAGTTGCTTTATTTAACATTTCAAAGTGACACTGGAGGTGTTCTTTCCCCTTTAGGTAGGTTACTCAAGCATTATGCTAAGACATTTTCAGAAAAGAGGGTACAGAAATGAATCAAGAGGGAATGACTTAGAATTGCCCAAGGTAGCTGTCAAGACGGTCCGGCCAGAGCATCTAATTATAAACGACAGTTCATCTTCTTAATGTTGTGAATGTTATTGATAGAGAAAAAGAGAAACTACAGATAAAAACATACCAGATGTTATTTGCGCTTTTATTTGGAACAACTTGGAAGTGATAGCTATGAGACTGGCACTATTATTTTTAATCCTGTTTTTTTTTATTATTATTATTATTATTATTATTATTATTATTATTATTATTATTATTATTATTATTATTATTATTATTATTATTATTATTATTATTATTATTATTATTTAATAACCACAGCAACAATCCTGCTGAGGAGATGATAATTGCTGTGCTGGTGAAGTTCTTCAGAACAGAACAGAATAGCAGAGTTGGAAGGGGCTTTGGAGGTCTTCTAGTCCAACCCACTGCTCAAGGTCTCTGTCTTGTCTCTGTCTGTCTTTTTCTGTCTCTGTCTCTCCCTCCCTCCCTCCCTCTCTCTGTCTCTCTGTCTCTCTCGCTATCTATCATACATCTATCTAGAGAGAGAACAAGAGTGAGCGAGGAATAGAAAGAGAGAAAGAGAAAGGGGTGGGAGAGGGAGAGAGAAAGAGAGAGGGAGAGGGAGAGAAAAAGGGAGAAAGAGAGAGAGCGAGGGAGAAAAAGAAAGAGGGACAGAGAGAGAAAAAGAGAGGGAGGGAAGGAGGGAAGGAGAGGAAGAGAGGGAGTGAGAGGGACAGAGAGAAAAAGAGAAAGAGAGAGGGAGAGAGAGAGAGAAAGAAAGGGAGAAAGAGAGAAAGAGAGACGGTGTGAGAGAGAGGGACACAGAAAGAAAGAGAGGGAGGGAGGGAGAGGAAGAGAGGGAGGGAGAGGGACAGAAAGAGAAAAAGAGAATGAGAATGAGAGAGGGAGAGGGAGAGGGAAAGGGAGAAAGAGATACAGTGAGGGAGAGAAAGAGAGAGGGACAGAGAGAGAGAAAAAGAGAGTGGGAGGGAGGGAGGTAAAGGAAGAGAGGGAGTAAGAGGGAGAGAGAGAAAGCGAAAGAGAGGGACAGAGAGAGGGAGGGAGGGAGAGAGAGATACAGGAGAGAAAGATATTGGAAAGAAAAATTTGGAGATTGAGGCATGGTGGTACCTGTCCAGTGCTACCTGACTAGGGGCATTAATACAGTGATTATTAATTTTTTTGTGGATATTAGTTAATGTAAAGTTATGTTTTATAATGATTAGATTTGGCTTACAGTTTTGTATTTGTTATATGCTTATTATATTATCCTACATTGTGCAGTGTATATATTTTTGCTTTTGAGCTGCTTAGAATCAGAATGATCAAAGCACCCTTAAAAAAAAAAAAGGTAAATTTATGAACACGCAAATAAAGAAATGAATTCCATTTTTTTGTTGTTGTGGTTGTATAATTCAAAAGTGTATCTGCATTTTAAAAACCATATTGATCCTTATAACGCCATTGTAACAAAGTTATGAATATTGAACTAAAGCAGAATAATACCCAAGGAGGCACATATTATATGAGTAAATATCCTGCATTTTATATTCCAATATAATAAGGCTGACATATGACCCTTTCCGAACATTCTCTGGCTTGTCCAATAAATATGAAAGAAAATCTTTCATTGAATTAATTATTCCAACCCATTTCTATTTAGATCAGTGGGTTTTTCTCCCCTCCTTTTATTGATGCAACTATTTTCTATATGCTCTCTCTGCTATTTCTAGCTTTGGATGGTCACTTTCCGAATACTTAGCTCTTTTGTTTTTCTTAGTTCTCTGATACCTTTTCTTTTAGGCCTTTCAGAATAACGGAATAACAGAGTTGGAAGGGACTTTGGAGGTCTTCTAGTCCAGCCCCCTGTTCAAGCAGGAAACCCTATACCATTTCAGACAAATGGGTTGTCCAAATAATTCCATCAACACTGTCAAACTATTTACTGAATCTGCACTACTATTAATCTTCTCATAGTTCCCATCACCAATCTCTTTCCATTTATGACTGTATCCCTATAACTTGTTGCTGGCAATCCTTATGATTTATATTGATATATTGACCATCAATTGTGTTGTAAATGTTGTACCTTGATGAACGTATCTTTTCTTTTATGTACACTGAGAGCATATGCACCAAGACAAATTCCTTGTGTGTCCAATCACACTTGGCCAATAAAAATTCTATTCTATTCTATTCTATTCTATTCTATTCTATTCTATTCTATTCTATTCTATTCTATTCTATTCTATTCAATCTCCAACCAGTGATGGAGCACCCACAACTTCTGAAGGCAAGTTGTTCCACTTATTAATTGTTCGAACTGTCAGGAAATTTTTTTCTTAGTTCTAGTTGCTTCTTGATTAGTTTCTACCCATTGCTTCTTGTCCTGCCTTCAGGTGCTTTGGAGAATAGGTTCAAATCTGCCCCTTCTTTAGGGCATCCTCTCAAATATCAGAACACTGTAATCAAAGTCAACTTCTGAAATTCAGATCCCACCACACTGGTACTGTCAACTCCGTAGTTGGCCTGAGCAAGGCCATTTTCTAGCTTTAGCATTGCCACACTCGAGCTGAGGGTTAGGGAGCGGGGAAGTAGAGATAGAGTGGGTTTGTAGCAGTGGTGGGTTGCCCCAGTTCGGATCGGTTTTATAGAACCGGTAGTAAAACTGGTGGGAGGTTCCGCCCACTGACCCAAACATCATCAAAACTCTTCTGCGCATAGGGCTTGCACAGGCACGATAAGGTAAAGTAAGCAGAACCCACCCCTAGTTTGTAGCCAAAACAAAATACTTTCTCTTGGGAACCAAGGACATTCCCACAGATAGTCGGAGAGAGGTGGAATGATGTTACCAGACAACTGGACGACACGATGATTGGACCATGTGACTGACAGTTTGGGGAAGGGGAAATATTTTTACTTTTAACTTGGTGAAAACCGTGGGAATAGTCAGAATTGGTTTTTACCAGCCTGTGCCAATATGATATTTTCAATACATCAGTTCTTTGAGGAATCTGCCTGCCTCGGAGTCCTATTTATCATGGGTGTATTACTTGGAACCCTGATAGGTACCTCATGTAAAGGAACCAGAATGCAGTTTGGATAGAAATGACATCATGTCTTCCACATTCATATAGATAACCACACTTTTAGGGACCACAAAGCTGGTAAGTAGAGTACGTATCTTGAGAACTGTCTTAAATTGATGTTGTTCCTTTCCTTTTCCAGCTCCGAAGTAATTTAGGCATTGGGAAGTATGTTATTCTTTCTCAGAGGACAAACTGACCCTGAACAATTAATACGACATTTTAAACAATAACCTAACAAGTTGTTTCTCTTTAAGAAGGTACCGCAACACTCCTTTGTGCTTAATTACATAATAAATCTTTGGCTTGACACAAGTGGTTGCCAGAAATCTCCTTTTGTTGCTGTTGCAATTGTGGTTTAGCATATATTCCCGTTTTTATTTTATTTTTTTACTCTAGCTATTAATTGTCTCACTCATTGTTTTCCACTTTTTCTCAATATTCTCCTGACTTTATGGTTACCCCATCAGGAAGTAACTCTATTCTCCCACTCTAACTGAACAATAAATTAGTTTTTTTAATCATGAACCATTCAGAGATATTTCTTTACAGAGTCTTTTAAAACAAATTTTCTTTCAAATTCAGGATGTTGCTGCCTTAATAGGCATTGTCCTTTGTCTCAACTAGTTTATGTTGTCATTCTTTATTAAGGCAAATAATAGTGACTCTGGCAGTACTCTTCTTAAAAAGTGAAGGGACGTTTGACAACTCTGAAGCTAACCTGGCTGAAGCCATTTTGTGCTGCTTCATAGTTGCCATGAACCCTGAGAGTGGGAAGGGAGGTGGGAAGGAGATAGACCGCTTAGCAGTCAAAACAAAAAGTTTTCTTGTGAGAACCAAGGTCATCTCAACAGGTGGCAGCTGAAGGAGGAGAGGAGTAACAAAGCAGCCTGCCAGCTATTTTCATTGGAAAATGTGACCGGTGACATCCGGGAGGGGAAACTTTTGCTCCTTTAATTAGGTGAAAACCTAATTTTTAGAGTTGGTTTTTCACCAGCTGTGCCAATATGATGTATCTAATAAACATGTTCTTTGAGGAATCTACCTGCCTTGGAGTTCTGCTTTTGGTAGATGTGTTACTCAGAATGCTGACAACGTTAATGTATCTTCCATCACTGACATTCTTGGGTCCAATGAAAATTACTGCTGATTTTTATTTCCAGTAGAACAGACATGTCAAACTCAAGACCTGTGAGCTTCATATAAGGAAAATCTCTATAAAATGTTCTATAGGTGGCACCTAGCCCTGGCAAAATTGGCTAAAATGTTTAATAATATGTCCCCAAACTGTTGGAAATGTAAATAAATACCTGGCACATATTACCACATGTGGTGGGTTTGAATAAAGGAAAGGAAATTTTAGACACAATTCCATACATGGTTAGAAAAAATGATCAGACAACATATAGATTTTAAGCCAGAATTGTTTTTATTAGTTATTATAACAGATGGCTATTACAAAGGGACAATATGAACAGCCCAAGGAGTTGCTGATCCAGTTCTACAGAGGAATGATTGAGTCTGTCATCTGCACCTTTATAACTGTTTGGTTTGGTTCTGCAACCCAACAAGACAGACACAGACTTCAGAGGATAATTTGAACTGCAGAAAAAGCAATTGCTACCAACCTGCCTTCCACTGAGGACCTGTATACTGCACGAATCAAAAAGAGGGCTGTGAAAATATTTACAGACCCCTCACATCCTGGACATAAACTGTTTCAACTCCTACCCTCAAAACGACACTATAGAGCACTGCACACCAGAACAACTAGACACAAGGACAGCTTTTCCCCAAACGCCATCACTCTGCTAAACAAATAATTCCCTCAACACTGTCAAACTATTTACTAAATCTGCACTACTATTAATCTTCTCATCATTCCCATCACCCATCTCCTTCCACTTATGACTGCATGACTGTAACTTTGTTGCTTGTATACTTATGATTTATATTGATATTAATTGTTTCCTGATAGCTTATTTGTACCCTATGACTATCATTAAGTGTTGTACCTTATGATTCTTGATCAATGTATCTTTTCTATTATGTACATTGAGAGCATATGCACCAAGACAAATTCTTTGTGTGTCCAATCACACTTGGCCAATAAAAAATTCTATTCTATTCTATTCTATTCTATTCTATTCTATTCTATTCTATTCTATTCTATTCTATTCTATTCTATTCTATTCTATTCTATATATCTAACATTACATATCCTGACCACAGCAAGAATTGTATATGCACAGCAGTGGAACAATGAAAACACCCCTTCAGAGGATGAGATGATAAGGAAGATAGAAGATTGTCCGGAAATGGACAGAGTAATGCTAAAAATAAAAGATAAAGGAGATAGAGAATACTATTCAATATGGAATAGATTCTATCAATGATTAGAAACACAAGGTAGAAGTTGGAATTCGAAATAATCAGGTTAAGTGGACATGGAAAGAGATATTATTATTAATATCGATATAGGAATGTAAGCATTAGAATGATAGATAAGTTGACATACTACTGTAGAATACGATGGTCAGAAACTGTTGTACAATACTAGCACTGTCTAAAATAGTATATACATTATTCTGTTTTATGGTAAGTGGAATGCCAGGACAATTGTACTATATTCAATATATTCATATGTAAACAATAAAAATATATGATGTGTTTAGATCTGGCCTGCAAGCAGACGAGTAGTAGGAGGTGATTGAGTAGTTACCCCCTCGTTTCTTTGGGAGGTAACTACTCAATCAGTGGCAGCAACACTAGCAGAGAATGGGCAGCGGGACCTTCTGCAATGTGTTGGTGCTGCGTGGCAGCGGTAACTGCAGGGGTGGGTGGGCATGGCTAAAGTGCCCTCTTCCTGAGAGTGAGTGGCTGGTAAAGGAAGGAAAGGGAGGAAGGAAAGAGAAAGGATGGAAGGTGCGTGTGTCATGTGTTCCTTCAGTTCTCACTCCTCTGTCAACTCGCACAGCATCCCTGGGCTGCTCTCAAGTTGCCATAGGCCATGGGGGATGGGAAACTGGCGAAACTGACAAAATTACCATCAGTCAATTGCAAAAGGCAGTTCTCCTTGGAACAGCTTACATCCAGCGACGATAGCTCTAACACCATCAGACAGGAACATCTGCTTGTTAGAAGCTTAAAAGGCCTTCAGTCGCCCCCCTATTTATTTGAGTGGGGGACACTTCACCGGCTCCATCGGGAGACAGGAATTCCCTCTGGGTGAGGGAGGAGTCTGTAGAGATGGAATCTGAGGGCAAAGTCAATCTATCTTTTTCCAGATTTCAGACAGGATCAAAGCTCAAAGCAGGGATGTCCCAAGCTGCAAAGAAAGGACACACTGAAATCAATACGTACCCAAATCACACCTCTAAGTCAGAGATGGGTTTCAGCAGGTAGCAGAAATTATGAGTAGTTCGGAGAACCGGTAGTAAAAATTCTGACTGGCCCTGCCCCCATCTAGTCTCTGCCTCCCAAGTACCAGCTGATCGGGAGGAAATGGGGATTTTATAGTAATCTTCCCCCAGAGTGGGTTGGGAATGGAGATTTTACAGTATCCTTCCCCTGCCACCCCCACCAATCCATGCCACGCCCACCAAGCCACGCCCACAGAACTGGTAGTAAAAAAAAAATTAAACCACTGCTCCAAGTTCACACGAAGGACCAGATTAACAGATTAACAGAGTTGGAAGGTACCTAATAGGTCATCTAGTCCAACCCTTATAAAACCCCTATAAAACCCTGTGCCCCATTTTCTCTGCAGACTGCCCTTGAGAACGAGGCCTTTTGTTCATGAGAATAAAATCTCCTTATGTATGGATTTCATTTTTCTTGTTTTTGTTCTCAATCCTGGCTCTTGGAAACCACAAGCTATTCTCTCAGCATGCCTATCCAGAATTTTGGGAGGGGCTTAATAAGGCGGATAAAAATGCCGAATCCAGTTTAAACCTCTGGTTGATTGCATAGCCAACAACAATAAATAATATCATTAAGAAAAATGTAGAGGAATTAAAGTAATTCTTGGACAGAAATACGATTGCTTTGAAAGAAAGAAAAAACCCATTTTTTTTCTTTTAAATATAATTCTGTTCAACCTGTTGAGGACTGTCAAATAAAATGTAGTTATCTGGAACAGACAGAGCAACTCTTAGCGGGACAATTTAAAGCAAGAAATAACAAATGAATAGAGCACAATGTGAAGCCTTGGATAGTTTATAGAGGCTGATAAAGGAATTTAGCTTGTCAGATCTGGGTAAGAAATATTGGAAAGAGAAGGAAGGGAAAAGCAGAGCCTAATTTTACATCTTAGATTTATTTTGCCATTTAAAAAAAAAATCTTACTTTTGCCAAGGAAGCAAATAACCTCAAGCACAGAGATAAAATAAGTGAGCCAAGGTGAGTAGGAGGTCATTAGAATACAGTCTCCACTCCTGCAATCCTTTATCTAACTGTTGTGGTCTACCAGCAGCCTGCAGGCCTGGCAACGGACAGCGATGAGGCTGAGATGAGGCCAGGGCCATCGGGGACTGAGGTGCAGACTCCAGAGCCTCCAAAGCCTGATAGTAGTGAGGTAGAGGAACAGGAGGAGCCTGTTCCTAATGCATGCATGAGAAGAGCTGCCAGAAGGCAAGAGCAGCTCAAGCAAAGAGGACAACTCGGGAGTAGGGCCAAGAGAGGATTGGCCCCTCCCATAAGGCTTAAAACAGACCAGCAAAGGCATTTGGGCTTTGCCAGAAAAAAATGCTGGTAGCTGTGTCTTCTGCTTTGTCTACGTCTTGCCTTAACTGTTGTGACTTCTGAACGTTTGCCAAGAAAGGCCTAATTGGACCAAGGTTTGTGAAAGTACTGAGGAATTTGTGTTGGGAGGAATTTGTTTTAATTTGAGTTGAACTACGCTGGGAATGAAGTCATTCTCAGCTGTTCAAATAAAGTTGTGTTTTTTTTTTCACGGACTGAGTTTCCTACTATCTACTTGGGCCTGGGTCACAACACTAACATTCTCACAGCATAAAGGGTGTGTGTTATGAACATGTGTCTGCTATGAACTTCAAAGGTGATATTCAGCCGGTTCGCACAGGTTTGCCCAAGCTGATAGCAGAAATTGCAGGCGGATCTGCCCAACTGCCCCAGCTCTATGCCATCCTATTTAGGCACATTTTTGAGGCCACATGCATGCATGGAAGGCTATAGTGACCAGACGTCCTACTTTTGGCGGGACAGTCCCGCTTTTTAATAATTTGTCCCGCGTCCCGTGGCAATTCCAAAAAGTCCCATTTTTTTTGTTTCACTCCCATTCTGAAAATGAGAGGCGGCAACACAAGAGGAGGAGGTGGAGAAGGGGGAGTGGTGGAGAAGGGGGTGCGAGAGGGAGGAGAGACGCCGCTTGACTTCACCCGAGAGGAAGAGAAGAGCCGAGAGGAGAGCCAAGGAGAGCTGAGCCTGCCTGGAAGAGCGGAGAAGCAGCAGCCGCTCCTCCTCCTTCAGGCAGGTGGCAAGACTCAGCACGCATGCGCAGCCCCCCCACCCCGGTCAATGGTGTCCTGCTTTGCCATCGCTAAAATCTGGTCACTTTATAGAAGGCATGCGTGCCAGCAAAACACATGCGCAGAAGGCTGGGCGCATGTGTGGATGGGTACGCGCTCACATTTGTGAAGCGGTATGGAAAGTAAGTGACTACCACCCCTGATGAACATATATTTCAAATGTCTGTGGAGATTCTCAATCATCTAGGTCATGGTTGTCCCAAAGGGGTTTTTTCCCAAAGGCAACTGGACTTTCTTTGTTTTTCCTCGAAGAAGTTTTGCTTCTCACCCAAGAAGCTTCTTCAGTTCTGAGTGAATGGTGGAGGATAGAAGGATTTATATTCCTTGCAGTCATCTAGTTGTTAGCACTCCCTCTGAGAATGCTATTGAGGCCACTTGGAGATTTACCTGTGCCCTCAGCATCACCTGAACAGTGCAAATGGGTATGGAACCTTCTTGGAACTGCTGAAAAGACTATGTTGTCAACAGGAGATAGGTGGTGTCGTATCCCCCCCCCCTTCCTCTCTGTTGAGAATGGGCTGTTCAATTTTAACGTAGATGGCCTCTTTGACCCCTCTTTCAAACCAGAGGTGATCTCCAGTGGTGGGATTCCAAATCTTTTCTAACTGGTTCTATGAGAGTGTGGTTTGCATGCATGCGCAGCACTCAAAGACCGCCTCGGTGTCAGCTCTGTGTCAGTTTTGGAAGGCAATTTTCTTTTTTGCTTCTTAACTGCCACATATTTTAGCTGGGGAAGTTGGGAGGGGGTTGTTGTTGGAGCGATAGAAAATTAGTCATAACAACATTCCACATTCAAGGACATCCTGCGTCTGATGGAAACTGCCTGAAGATTGTATCCAGTTGAGTTTGAAGAGTTGATTGGACAATGTAATGAACTTGTGGGTGTGGGGCAGGGCTGTGAACTGTCAACTGGGTGTGGAAAATCTGGAAGCTTTCAGATTTGGATTTTGCCAGCTGTGCCAACATGACATCTCTAATAAATTGGAACTTTGAGGAACCTCAAGCCTCAGAGCTTTATTTCGTTGGGGGTGTTTCTTGGAACCCTGACATTCTGGTGAGCTGAGCTGTTGTTTAGCTCAACTGAGGTGCGGCAATCTGCTCTGCCATGCAAATTAGCTAAGCTAAAAAAACAAGGGAATATAGAGCAGGGAATGGCGGGGATGGGAGGGCGGGGCCAGCCAGAGGTAGTATTTGCCAGTTCTCTGAACTACTCAAAATTTCCACTACCGGTTTGCCCGAACCGGACTGAATTGGCTGAATACCATCTCTGATCATCTCTGTCCAGAATGTGAACTTTGCTGCCTTTGGCTTTCAGATGCAGATGGACTGCTGAATCATTTTCCAGATGGCCTTTGTTCTCCACTTCACAAATCCATGGCACTACAGTGGAGAACATTTCAAACGGTTTCCTAACAGATACTTTCACAATCCCTAAAGGCAAACTCACATACACACAGACATAATTTTTATTAAAGCCATTTTAAGAAGATTAAAACCAGAGAAATGCTGAAAAGAAACAGACCAAAATAGTGCATAGTGAGAAAAGAAAAGAGAAGGGAGAGAAAAGAGACCTAGAAATAGAAGGAAAGAAAGGGAAAGAAAGAAAAAGGAAAAGATAATAAAGAAGCAGGTACTCATCTTCTTAACAGTGGTTATAAATCCACTTATAATTTACTTTTTCCCTCTTTCCCATCATCCTTTCTTTCTTTCCATAAATCATTAATAAATATAATAAACCTCTCTCCAATCAAACAAGTCAATTTTCTATCTCTGCTATCCTTCTATTGTAGATACTCTAAATCTTTCCATTACTTCAAATATAGTAATCTCACAACACTGATCATATATAAAAATAATCTTGCATGGATCTTTTCTAATTTTCTATCTATTAATCCCACTAAAAACAAGGTTACATTTTAAAGCAAATTGTCTTTATTTTCAATTCTATAGTAATAGAGAAGACATTTCCATTGCTGAGGAAGGTGTGTAAGGATCATCACAACCACTAGTAGAGAAAAATAAGAGCATAACTCCCTCCTTTCTAGCACTGAGGATGTTATCTAGTTTGGTAATGAAATGTCTGCAAGTGAAGCACAAAGCTCAGAGAGCACCAAGGAGCCCACAGGTCAACCCTGAGCTACATATATTCTATCAATTTCATTTTTATTTTATTTTTTGTGTACTAGTGCAGTGCTCCGTGACATCATGCTGGCCACTTGACCACAGAACTGTCTTCAGACAGCGCTGGCTCAATAGCCTTGAAACAGAAATGGGTATTGTAATGTATTTAAACTTTAGGAGGGAAGTTTGGGCGGGAACTAGCATGTTGCTGATTGGTTGAAGCCTCAGCCAAAATAGTATTTAAAGAGGGGTTTTTGCCTGTTGTCTTTTGCTGGGATCACTATAAACTAAAGAACTGTTGTCACTCACTGGTCTCCTGCCTCTTTATTGCCCGAACTTAACATTGGCGACGAAGGTGGGATATTGAGGCAGTGAGATCGGGAAAAAGAGCTGAAGGAGCAAAGGAATTCATGAACCCAGCCAGTTTCAAAGGGCGGATATTAGCGATGTCCAGCTACACGCTGCCAGTGCCATTTGACCCAGCCAAGGAGAAATGGGGGTCGTACATGGCTCGCTTCGAGTGTTTCCTCGAAGCAAACGAACTACAAGGAGTCTCAGATAATCGGAAGCGAGCGTACTTCCTGAGCCACTGCGGTCCAGAGGTTTTCGATACCACGGAGTCACTTTCAGAGCCAACGCCGGTACAATCTGTACCGTGGCAAACACTACAAACAACACTTCGAGCGCACTACGCACCGGTACCCTCAAAGTTCGTCCAACGGTTCGAGTTGAGGCAACGGGTACAGCGAGAGGGCGAATCGATAAGCGTGTACATGGCCGCGTTGAGGAAAGCCGCGAACCACTGTGAGTACAGAGATTTGGAGGACTCCTTACTCGAACAACTCATTTGTGGGGTCAGGGACATCCGACTACAAAGGCGGCTGCTGTCTAAGAGCAACCTGACTTTGGCAATAGCCTTGGACGAGGCCAGGGCTCACGAGATGTCCACCAAAGCGGCGGAGACCTTGCAAAAGCCGAACGCGCAGGGTGCCGGAGCGAAAACAACACCGGTCCACAGCGAGGAAGTCCAGGCCGAATCGGAAGGTGAGGAAGAGGAAGAGGTTTTCCACACCGGGAGGCCGGAGAGAGGTGACCGGGACGAATGCGTGAGTTGCGGGGGCCAACACCAACGACAAAACTGCAGGTTCAAGGACGCGATTTGTCGGCGGTGCGAAAAGAAAGGACACATAGCTCAGGCCTGTCGAGCCCCCCAACCTTCCCGCCAAAAATTCAAACCGACCAATCAGAGCGCGGGAGCAGCGAAGCGGCCCGGGATTGGTCCATTCAAAAAGGGCGCGAAGTTAAATCAGACCACTGTGAGAGTGGGCCACGCATCGACACGACTAGAAAAGAAGATTTTTACCAAAACATACATTGAAGGGGTACCGTGCCAAATGGAGGTGGACACCGGCTCATCAATCACAATTATGTCCTGGGACACCATCGTGAGGGACTTGCCAGCCATTGCAAAGCGCCAGCTACAAACCCAGAAGCTGAGAGTGCAAGACTACCAGGGAAATCGGATCCCTGTTCGAGGGGTCACGTCCGTCAAAGTCAAGTATGGACAATTCAAGAAGACCCTGCCAATCACTGTAGTAGATGGAACTCTACCAAGTTTGCTAGGACTGGACTGGTTCCGAGCTTTGGGCATGGGAGTGACCGGGGTCTACAGAAATGAAGTCAACCTCAAGGATGAACTGCTGAAGGAGTTCGAGGACGTCTTCAAGGACTGCCTGGGCAAGTATGTGGGGACCCCTATCTCTTTCAATCTAGACCCACAAGTTGCCCCCATCAGGTTAAAGGCTAGGAGGCTCCCATTCGCCCTAAAGCCCAAGATTGACAGGGAATTAGACAAGCTAGTAAGCCAGGGAATACTAGTCCCCGTCGACCATGCAAAATGGGAGACGCCTATAGTGACCCCAGTCAAACCGGACGGATCGGTCCGGATTTGTGCTGACTACAAGGCAACGCTTAACAAAACATTGCAGAAGAGCGCATACCCCGTCCCAGTAGTGCAACACTTGCTGCACTCATTGGGACAAGGGCAGGTTTTCGCCAAACTCGATTTGGCTCAAGCCTACCAGCAACTACCCGTAGATAGCAGCACAGCCGAGGCGCAGACAATTGTCACGCACCGCGGCGCTTTCAAATGCACTCGACTCCAGTTCGGAGTTAGTGTGGCTCCAGGGCTATTCCAAAACCTAATGGAACGACTGTTACAGGGTCTACCCAGGGTGGTACCATATTTCGACGATGTATTGGTATCAGCAGAAAACTTAGATGAACTTGGGGTAAAACTAAGGAAGGTTTTGGGCATTTTCAGGTCTGCTGGGCTTAAAGTTAAGCTTAACAAATGCCAAACTGGGGTGGAATCCGTAGACTTCTTGGGATACCGAATAGACAGGGAAGGGATTCACCCTACTGAGAGCAAGGTACGGGCCATTAGGAAGGCCCCAGCTCCCAAAAATAAAACAGAATTACAAGCATTCTTAGGGCTTGTCAACTTCTATGCGGTATTCTTAAAGAATAAGGCAACAATAGCCGAACCGTTACATAAATTACTAGTACAGAAAGCTGTTTGGTCGTGGGGCAGGGTGGAGGCTAGGGCATTTGAGGGGGTAAAAAACCTTTTGTCCAGCGATAGCCTCCTCATTCAGTACAATGGCACGTTGCCATTAGTACTAGTTTGCGATGCATCTCCCTACGGGGTGGGGGCTGTGCTCAGCCATAGGTTACTGAATGGAACAGAAGCCCCTATAGCGTATTATTCCCGAACAATGTCCTCAGCCGAAAGGAACTACAGCCAGCTAGATAGGGAGGCATTGGCTATAGTCTCCGGGGTTAAGAAATTCCACGAATACTTATTCAGACGAGATTTCGAGATAGTCACGGACCATAGGACTCCTAGCGGGGGACTGCCCAACACCCGTTGCACTTTCACCCAGGCTGACCCGATGGACTACCTTCCTAGCAGCATACTCTTACAAATTGCTCCACCACCTGGGAAAAGACTTAGGGCATGTGGACGCTCTTAGTAGATGCCCTTTACCAGAGACTATCGAAGACCCGACCCCGGGGACACCCCTCCTGCTAATTGACTCTTTGGACTCTGGCCCAGTCACATCCAAGGAAGTGGCTAGGGCATCTTACAGGGATATTACCATAAGGACTGTAATCGGTTGGGTGCAAAGTGGATGGCCCGCTGCACCGGGTGAGAGTTTCAAAGACTTTGCGAAAAAACGATCGGAACTGTCGGTTCAAGGGGGGTGTCTGTTATGGGGGGATAGAGTGGTTATCCCAGAAAAATTACGCGGAAATGTGTTGGAACTGTTGCATGTGGGCCACCCGGGGATTGTGAGGATGAAGAGTTTAGCGAGGAGTTATGTATGGTGGCCCCTGATGGATAAGGACATTAGCGACAGGGTAGGGAAATGCCAATCCTGCCAAGAGTCAAGGCCACTACCCCCTACAGCCCCAGTTAAAGAGTGGGAGAAACCCCAAGAGCCATGGTCCAGGATTCACATAGATTTTGCCGGGCCATTCCATGGGCAGACCTTTTTAATTGTAGTAGATGCCTACTCAAAATGGTTAGAAATCATCATCATGAAAACCACGACGGCCGAAGCAGTTATCACAGTCCTGAGGCATCTATTCGTAACACACGGCCTGCCCGACACCCTAGTCTCCGACAACGGCCCGCAATTCACGGCAAACCAGTTTGAGGGGTACTTAGCGGGAGAGGGCATCAGACATGTCCTCTCGGCGCCTTTCCACCCGGCGACGAACGGACTTGCAGAACGTTTCGTTCAGAGCGCCAAGGAAGCGCTATCTAGGATAAGTCCAGGCGATTGGCAAACCAAAATCGATACCTTCTTGGCAGTCCAACATAGAACCCCCTGTGTGACAACTGGCCGCAGCCCAGTGGAACTATTGATGGGCAGGAAACTCAGGTGCCCATTAGACCGACTAAACCAACCTACACCCCAGATGGGTACAAGGGTATACAAGAAAAAACTAGGGAAATGACAGCAGGTGACCCAGTGTGGGCACACAACTATAGCGAGGGCCCAACATGGTTAAAAGGGACAATTCTTGGAATAACCGGGCCGAAATCATATGTAGTAGACATGGAGGATGGCCGGGTTTGGAGACGCCACATAGACCAATTAAGAAAACGAATACCAAGTAATACAGAAACCAAACAGCCAGGCCCTGACTACCACATGTTTGAATCTATAGCTGACTCAAACCCGAGGCGAGCGGGGGACTTATCTGAATCCGATGAAGTCCAAGGACGCCAACCGGTTCCTCCTGAAGACAGCAGGGACGACTCTGCCAATAATCCAGGGCCGGACGGCCCAGAGGAGGAGCTGGGAGGAACAAACAGTCCCTCCAACCAGCTCGACTCACTCCCAGAGAATGAATTGCGCAGGTCAGAAAGAGTTAGGAGACGCCCTGTCTACCTGCGTGACTACGTGGAAAAATAACATGCTAATTTTATGTAAATATGGGTACAATGCGTTCTGGGAGGGAAGGAGTGTAATGTATTTAAACTTTAGGAGGGAAGTTTGGGCGAGAACTAGCACGTTGCTGATTGGTTGAAGCCTCAGCCAAAATAGTATTTAAAGAGGGGTTTTTGCCTGTTGTCTTTTGCTGGGATCACTATAAACTAAAGAGCTGTTGTCACTCACTGGTCTCCTGCCTCTTTATTGCCCGAACTTAACAGGTATCATCCTCTAGAGTTGGCAAAGATTAGCAGAGTAAAATCTGCAGGGACATTTTTTTCCTTCTTTAGCAATAGTACTTGGACTTATATACCACTTCACAGTACATTATTGTTTTGGCCCGCCAGTAGCCTGAGGAACTGGCAATGGAGTCAGATAGCGATGAGCCTGAGGAAGAGCATAGGCCAGTCCTGGAGGCTGGGGAAGGCCCGGATAAGGGCTTTGCGTTGTAGGCTGAGGTGGGGCAGGGCCATCGGGGAGTGAGGTGCGGACTCCAGAGCCTCCAGAGCCTGACAGTAGTGAGGCAGAGGAACAGGAGGAGCCTGTTCCTAATGCACGCATGAGAAGAGCTGCCAGAAGGCAAGAGCAGCTCAAGCAAAGAGGACAACTTGGGAGTAGGGCTACTTTTAAGCCCCTCCCATAAGGCTTAAAAGACCAGCAACGGCATTTGGGCTCTTTGCCAGAAAACAACATTGATAGCTTCATATTGTTGCATTTGTTTTGTATCGGTGTCTTCTGAATTTTTGCCAAGAAAGGCCTTTGGCAGTTTGCCTAATTGGACCAAGGTTGGTGATAGGACTGAGGAATTGTGTTGGGAGGAATTTGCTTTAATTTAGTTGGACTATGCTGAGAATGAAGCAATCCTCAGCTGTTTTAATAAAGTGTGTTTGTTTTTACACTGAGTGTGTTTCCTACTACCAACTTGGGCCTCGGTCACAACAATTATAGCCTTCTCTAAGGAGTTTACAGAGTCAGCATATTCCACCCCCCCAACAATCTGGGTCCTCATTTTACCAACCTTGGAAGGATGGAAGGCTGAGTCAACCTTGAGCCAGTGAGAATCGAACTGCTGGCAGTCAGGAGAATTAGCCTGCCATGCTCCATTCTAACCGCTGCACCACCACTGCTCTTTCCAAGAGACTACAAACAAAACAAAGCGATGGACTATCAAATATACCAACCCAGAATTCTCACTCAATTCACAAATGACCCAGGTTAGATTATCTCCTTCGAACATATTCTGAGAAGACCCAGAGATGTGGCTTTCCAGATTCTAATGCTGGAAAGGTGGAAGGAAAGAGAAGACATGGAGTAGAGAGATAAATCAGTTACAATAGTCATGAATACCTCATTGGGAGAATTGAAAGAAAAGCTACATTGTGGAGAAAGTCTATTTATGTGTTTGTTAGGGGTTGAAAACTACTTGGCGGCACATAATCAGTCAGGAGAGCTGTGTTAGTGTATTGTCAAAAAATCTCAAGAAAAACAAGGGCTTTCTAATATATTGTAATTCTTAATTGGCTTGGTACTTGTAATCTGTCTTGCATACAATCTACATAATTAACTTGTCTTCTCCTCTCTTCCTGCTACCTCATCCCAATTTAAATCCTACATTAGTCTAGCCTATATAATCCTACAAAAGTCTTTACTTCTTTGATAAAAATAAGAGGGCTTTTTAGGTGGTTTTTTTTTTAAAAACCCTCAAGTTGTAAAATTAGGCTCTGCTTCGGTCTCTCTATTTCTTACTTACTTTGCTTTTTTTTAATTTA
Organism: Ahaetulla prasina; assembly: GCF_028640845.1. Taxonomy (NCBI): domain Eukaryota; kingdom Metazoa; phylum Chordata; class Lepidosauria; order Squamata; family Colubridae; genus Ahaetulla; species Ahaetulla prasina. The sequence goes on from NC_080541.1 coordinate 10,699,861, forward strand.
TTTGTCAAACATGTATAAGATTACAGATATAAGTATAAACATGGACATGAACACAAGATAAGGATGCGAATAAATGGGGACAGTAGGACAAGGAGGGTAGGCACACTGGTGCACTTATGCACGCCCCTTCCAGACCTCTTAGGAATGGGGTGAGGTCTACAGTAGACAGTCTAAGGTTAAAGTTTTGGGGATTTTGGGAAGAAACCACGGAGTTCCTTTTGAAAGCCACTCTCCCCTCCCATAAGGCTTAAAAGAGCAGCAAAGGCTCTTTGTCTCTTTGTAGGAAAGCAACATTGCTACATTTGTTTCTAGTCAGCATCTCTTTTTTTCTGAACTTCGTGGGGCTTTGCCAAGAAAAGCCTTTGGCAGGGTGCCAAAGAAGACAAAGGTTTGTGATAAGGCCGAAGGACTTTTTCTGAAGGACTTTGTTTTGGAATTAATTTGGACTAATTTGGCTGTTATAATAAAATAGGGTTGTTTAAGACTCATTGTGTCTTTTATGCCTAAGTGAGCCTAGGTCACAACAAGAGTGCAGAGAAGAGCAACAAAGATAATTAGGGGCTGGAGGCTAAAACTTATGAAGAACGGTTACAGGAATTGGGTATGTCTAGTCTAGTGAAAAAGGATTACAAGTGACATGATAGCAGTGTTCTGATACCTCAGGAGTTTCCACAAAGAAGAGGGGGAACAATCTATTTTCCAAAGCATCAGAAAACAAGACAAGAAGCAATGGATGGAAACTAATCAAGGAGAGAAACAACCTAGAAGTAAGGAGAAATTTTCTAATGGTGAAAACAATCTACCAATGAAGCAACTTGCCTTCAGAAATTGTGAGTGCTTCAACACTGGAGGTTTTTAAGAAGAGACTGGACAGCCACTTCTCTGGAATGATATAGTGTTTCCTGCCTGAGCAGGGGAATGGACTAGAAGACATCCAAGGTCCCTTTCAACTCTGTTATTCTATGTTCTAAATGGGCTCTTCTTCAAATGAAACCATCTGTCAGCCTCCGCTCACTACAAGTTTATTGCTTTATTGCTCTGGGTAGTCTGTCTCCTGATTTATGCATTTATTACCTTGCTTGCTACGGCTGTCATAGTAACGGGGGTGGGTGGGTAGGTAAGGAGTGTTGGAGGAGAAATGGAGAGTTTTCTTCAAATGTGTTCGGCAGTTGACAGCTGATAACAGTCAAGATTAATGGCTCGCACATGCCAGAGGAATGAAACCATCACGTGCCACCTAAGGGGAATGTGGATTGGACAAGACTGACCGGACTACAGGGAGGAGGCCTTGGGACATATTTCTTATATGTGAATTCCACGCCAAATACCTCAGAGCTTGCTTTCATTTTGTTTGCTTTTAGTTCTTACTCAAAAAAAGTACCTTTCTCTACAAACAATGGAGTTGGGGGTTTTCTTTCCATTGCTTAATGCAGCTAGATCCTATTGCACTAGATGGACACAATCTAAATCAACACTGATTGTAACAAGATGGATTTTGGCATAGGCTTGGAGCTCAGGTGGACAGAGGAGAGGAAAATTTATTTTATTTATTTATTTTGTCACAACAGTATATATAAGGACCGGGTTATTTACGGGACCGCCTACTGCCACCAATAACCTCCCACCGACCTGTGCGCTCCCATTGGGAGGGCCTCCTCAGGGTGCCGTCAGTCAAACAATGCCGACTGGCGACCCCCAGGGGGAGGGCCTTCTCTGTGTGGGCTCCTGCTCTTTGGAATGAGCTGCCTCCGGGGTTGCGTCAACTCCCTGACCTCTGGACCTTTAAACGCGAGGTTAAGACCTTTCTGTTCCACCATGCGGGGCTGGCCTAACGTAATTTTAAATGTGGGGATTTTATGAGGGTTTTATGATAGTTTTATTTACTGTGGCCAAATTTAGAATCAGTTTTTTAAAAATGTTTTAATTTTTGCTAATGTTGTTTTCTTCTGGCTGTAAACCACCCTGAGTCCTTCGGGAGAAAGGCGATATAGAAATCAAATTAATAAATAATAAATAAATAAAGCATAAGCATGAAAGTAACTGTTCTGTCTCCTTCCCCACTTTGGATCAACGAGCTGGCCTTCAGCCAGTGGATTCACGGCTCTTATCAGTCCTGGCAGAGAAATCGCAGCTGCCTGCCAAAGTTTAAACAAATGACTCACGTAGCAAGACTTTCAGCTCTTTTTGAAATGGTTCAGCTAAACTTTTGCTTCCCGTGGAGTGAGAGCAGTCCCAAAGCTTCTTATATATCCTGTGGAGCCCCACCCTTCCCTTTGATTTTGCCACCTCTCTAATCTTCTGAAACGCGGGTCAGTCCAAGCTTGATTGTTATTATTATCAGCTGGATCTGAAGGCGTAGCCGGGGGAAGGAAGGAATCAGGGGATGACGGCCTCATTACGTCCTCCGACTGGTCTGGTTCTGGCTCCTGGAGCTGAGCCACAGGAATCGGTGCTCCCGAGGTAAGCCTTATCGGCCCTTCCCCCTCACTCTTGGAGTCACTTTCGGGCATGAGACCAGGTTCGGGGGCTGGAGTTACAACAGTAACTATATAATATATAAGCATATATATAAGCATACATATTCAATAACTATATTAATTGGATATAATGAAAGGAAACAATAGGACAGGAATGGTAGGCACGTTTGTGCTCTTATGCAGGTGGTTATTTTATTCCAGAGTTTAGCAATATTTTCGTGATCATAGGCCAGGGTCCACACCATGTGAGGAGGGAAATGAAGGTCAGGTACAATGATGACACAAGTAGATAGATCATTATCATTAATGCAAAATGGAGAAGAGGTCTCATCAGATTTATGCAAATTTCTGTTTCTTTCTCCATCATGGGAAAAATGAAACTTATTCTGTTGGGGAACTTACTTTGTTTCAATGAATGACTTGAAGTGATTCTAGGACTTACTGTATGTAATAGGGGGTTTTTTGGGTTTTTTTTGTCTTCCTCCTAAAAATGGTGGCAAAACATAAAACTCATCTTTGGCATTCTATCTGTTCATCTTTCAGTCTGGTAGATTTGTGAGGGTTCCAACAGTGGAGATATTTAAGAAGAGACTGAATAGCCATTTGTCTGGAATGGTATAGGGTCTCCGGCTTGGGTAGGGAATTAGACTTGGAAACCTCCAAGGTTCCTTCCAATTTGGTTATTCCATTATTTTATATTCTATGTGTTGTTATTCCACTCTATCCAGTGGTGAAATTTTAATAATAATAATAACAACAACAACAACAACAACAACAACAACAACAGAGTTGGAAGGGACTTTGGAGGCCTTCTAGTCCAACCCCCTGCCCAGGCAGTAAACCCTACATCATCTCAGACAGATGGTTATCCAAGATTTTCTTAAAAACTTCCAGTGTTGGAGCATTCACAACTTCTGCAGGCAAGTCGTTCCACTTACTGATTGTTCTAACTATCAGGAAATTTCTCCTTAGTTCTAAGTTGCTTCTTTCCTTGATTAGTTTCCACCCATTGCTTCTTCTTCTACCTTCAGGTGCTTTGGAGAATAGCTTGACTACCTCTTCTTTGTGGCAGCCCCTGAGATATTGGAACATGGCTATCATAGCTCCCCTAGTCCTTCTTTTCATTAAACTAGGCATACAGAGTTCCTGCAACCGTTCTTCATATGTTTTAGCTTCCAGTCCCCTAATCATCTTTGTTGCTCTTCTCTGCACTCTTTCTACATTCTCAGCATCTTTTTTACATCGCGGCGACCAAAACTTTTGTTTGCTAACAGTTCTGTGGGCGTGGCTTGGGGGGCATGGCTTGGTGGGGGGAGGGTCATGTGACTGGGTGGGCATGGACAACTTTTTTTTTTACTTTTTAAAGCATTTTTTACTACCTATTTGCCCGAACTGGTAGTAAAAAAATGCTTTTAAAAAGTAAAAAAAAAAAAAAAGAGGTTCCTACAATTGGGTGGCACAGCTATGATCATAGGAATTTTTTTTTTTTACTTTTTAAAACATATTTTTACTACCGGTTCATGCAAACCGGTTGTTTTTATCACTACTGGTTCACCCAAGCCGGAGAGAACCGGTAGCATTTCACAACTGATTCTATCCCTTCATGTGGCCCCACCCATGCCTACAAACCAGAGATCTGGTACTACTCTTTCTACTCTACCCCCCCATAAGAAATTGAATGATTGTGTACGCGTTTATGTCTATGTATATATGTAAATAAAATCATTAATATTAGAAATATATGTATAAAAGATACATTAGGATTAGGGAGAAAAAATGTATAAGTATTGGTTGCCGACGCAAAATTGTTGAAAAGAAAAAAGTGTTAAAATTTCTTTTTGTTTTTTTCAAAAAAAGTTTAATAAAAATATTGAAAAGAAAAAAGAAATTGAATGATAAGAATGACTTTGGGCCATTCATTCTCTCTTAAATAAATCCACAGCCAGATGGTTGATAGATCTGTAGTGTAGATTGATAGATAGATAGATATAGATAGATAGATGAAAGAGTGAGAAAGAGAGAGAGAGAGAGAGAGGAAGACAGACAGACAGACAGACAGAGACACATACACAAACACAGGGAGACAGACAGATAGCTACTACTACATTTGTATCAGAAGCCCCTATCAAGGTGATATCACTTTTACCCAGGCAACATCCAAGGAGGCTCCTTCCATGTCCCTTTTATTTTCCCACCAAAGGGATACCTATTTATCTACCTGCATTTTCATGCTTTCAAAATGCTAGGTGGGCAGGAGCTGGGACAAGTAACGGGAGCTCACCCCCATCATGTGGCTCATTCTTGGGTTTTGAATTGCTGAATGTCTGCCTCTCCATGCATCCTAACCACATGAGCCACCATGGCCTCCATGATAGATAGATGATAGATAGATAGATAATGATGATAATGATAGATAGATAGATAATGATAGATAGATAATGGTGATGATAGATAGATAGATAGATAGATAGATAGATAGATAGATAGATAGATAGATAGATAGATAGATAGATAGGTAGGTAGGTAGGTAGGTAGGTAGGTAGGTAGGTAGATAGATAGATAGATAGATAGATAGATAGATAGATAGATAGATAGATAGATAGATAATGATGATAGATAATGATAGATAGATAGATAGATAGATAGATAGATAGATAGATAGATAGATAAGAGAGAGAAAGAGAGAGAGAGAGAGATGATAGATGGTAGCTAGATAATGATGATAGATAGATAAAGATAGATAGATAGATAGATGAATACAGACAGACAGACAGACAGAATAGATAGATAGGACAAACATAATTGAATATTGCTTCTCAACTGACCTGAAAATGTGCAGCTAAGATTGAACTTTACTGCAAGTCTGCATTTATTTTCTTAATGGGTCTTACACTGAGCAGAATCCCCTGAGGCAGCTTGTCCTTTGAAAAGGGCCAGAAAGCAATTATGCATGCAACGTCTTATGGATACCAGCTGTCATGGGAGTCCAGCAGACCGGAACCAAAATCCCAAGAAGGAAGTGTCAAGTATCCAGAGAGCTGAAGGTGCAAGTGCTACAATCGATCCCAGGCTGCAGGATCACCCCAGTCCTTTCCACTATCAGCAAGGCTTGTGCTAAAAGAAGATGGCAGACAAAGACATCCACAGCTCTGAGGTGCCAACGACACAAAGAGAAATGTCTTTAGAATATCCTTCAAGAATTGTTAACCAAGACACCACGGAACCTCAATTAGAGGGTAGGTTGATAAACCCTTAGTAAGTTTCAGTCTCTCTCTGTCTCTGTCTCTCTCTCTTTTTCTTTCCCTCTTTCTCTTTCTCTCTTTTTCTCTCTTCATCTTTCTTTCTTTCTCTTTCTTTCCTTCCTTCCTTCCTTCCTTCCTTCCTTCCTTCCTTCTTTCTTTTCTTTTCTTTTCTTTTCTTTTCTTTTCTTTTCTTTTCTTTTCTTTTCTTTTCTTTCCTTCCCCTTCCTTCCTTCCTTCCTTCTTTCTTTTCTTTTCTTTTCTTTTCTTTCTTTTCTTTTCTATCCTTTTCTTTTCTTTTCTTTTCTTTTCTTTCTTTTTCTTTTCTTCCTTCCTTCCTTCCTTTCTCTTTCTTTTCTTCCTTTCCCTTCCTTCCTTCCTTCCTTTTTATTTCTTTCACTACCTCTCTCTCTCTGTCTGTCTGTCTGTCTGTCTGTCTGTCTGTCTGTCTGTCTGTCTCTCTCTCTCTCTCTCTCTCTCTCTCTCTCACACACACACACACACACACAGAATCATCCTAATTTCCATCCCCTTCTCCGAGTGAGGGGTCACCTCTGCAGTAATAGCCCCTGCCCTCTGAACTGCTGGCAACTCAAATCAATAGGAAATTTCTGCAACTAATGACAACATCACGCCAAGAGTGATATACCCAGCTATCTTTTTGTTCCTTTACAGTTTAATGGGCCTTTTTCCCCAGGCTCAGTTGAGGTTTTTTTGAACATCATTAGATTTACTGCTTTGCCAATTATACTTCTGGGTGATTGTGACATATTTAACTTTGCCATTGCCATGGCTTTTTTTTTTTTTTTTTTCATAAGCATCCTTAAAATGCTCGAACCATTGGAATTAAGCAGTGCTCTCTGTAAAAAAACAAAAAAAACAAAAACCCCTCATCCTAGAAACCTTTCATGTGGAATTCCATCAATACTTTAGAGCCGGTCAACAAATGATTCATATCATATTAAATTGCATTTTTCTTCTCCTGCACAACCCCTTCCATATTTTTCTCCTGATGCTTCAATTCCTTAAGCAGGCCTCTATTGGAACGCGTGACTTGGAAGCATCATTTTTAGTGATGCGGGCACCAGTGTGCTTCAAACTCTTCATAATCCTTAGGAAAAAGTTTCTTTTATTCCAGCCCTTTTCCTAACAGTCAAAACAGAATTCCACATAATAATATTTCCTCTCCTTCCCCTTTCTGATTATTTGTGCCTCTTCACAAAGATCTCCTTCTCAGCTGTCTTTATTTGGTGGTGAATTTAAGAGGCTTAAAAAAGAACACACGTTGATTAAGTTTTTTTTTGAAAATGGATAATTAATTAAGCATTTGCCTTAGCGATCGCTCTCTTGCTCTCTCTTCCCATTGAACGAAGAGGTGAAAAATAATCAGATAATAATCACATAGTCTTCCTTTTCTCTATCCAGCTGATGGTAGTGGTGAGTTGGTTGAAGAAACTTTAAAAAAAGAAGAAGGAGATACCATATTTTTCAGAGTATAAGTCGCACCGGAGTATAAGACACACCTTAGTTTTTGAGGAGGAAAATAAGAAAAAAGCTGATTGGCAGGTGGATCGGCCTCCTGGAATACCCCCAGTCAGTTGTTCCCAGAGGTGACTTTTAGCAACAGGTTCCTTGGTTGTGAGCTCTGTGCCTTTTTTTTTTTTTTGCTTTTTTTTCTGCCTCTGAAAGCCTCCAAAACAGAACTTCAGAAAAAAAGCCTCTGAAGCTCTGTTTGGGGGCTTCTTTTCTGAAGCTTCAATTCTGAGGCTTTTTTCAGCCTCTGAAATCTCTGTTTGAGAAACTGGGCGGGGCTACATTTGGAGTATAAGATGCACCCAGATTTTCACCCTCTTTTTTGGGGGGGTGAAAAATATGCTAAGTGTGATATCGATTTTCGCAGGAAATCAAAGAGCCCTTTTCCTATTATTGTCACACCTTCCTCTCTCAAAGCTGAGGATATTTTCCCCCTTCTTTTTATATTATGAAAGGGGAAGAAGGAAATGCATAATTATCTCTTTTATTATAGTGCCTCTCATCTTTGCAGAATAATAGCCAGAACAACCTTGTTTCTTAAAACTGGAAAATAAATCAAAACAAACCCTTACAGAGGACCATTGTTTGAGTGGAAGCAGACCCAACCACGTAAGCCTCAACAGGATGTTACAAACCAGCACTGGACCATTTCCTTAATGAATGTCCTGTCAACTCGCAGAGCATCCCTGGCCTGCTCTCAAGTTGCCACAGGCCATGGGGGGATGGGAAACTGGTGAAACTGCACAGCAGCCAAAAAACAGATGCACATTCCACACTTATCTCCCTCAAGGCTGTATCCCAGGGATACTTACAGCAGTCGAAGGGGAGTGACCTCTACAACCCGCAAAATTGCTCCATTGGCGAATGTGATTGATGACACACCTTGGGGGGAGGAGGGGAAACAAGGTCATAATTGGAGCGAAAATTATGTAGGGTCAGAGCCGGCTTCACCTGGGAACATGCCGACATGAAGCTCCTAATAAATAACTGGATTTCTTTTGAAGCTTGGCTCAAGACTCATGATTTAATTAGGGCATCTGTCAGAACCCTGACACATCCCATGATCTACAGAAGTACCACGGAGGGTCAACCTCATCTACTTTTCATCTCTTCTCTCCATGGAAAGCTGTCTTCTACGGAATGAACAATGAGACCATTCAGTATGGTTGACAATGTCTAGCTACGCTTGGAGATGACCTTTTTCCAACCATAATCAGAGATGCTACAGACTAATTTTTTTTCCCCAGTCATTCATTTATATCACTTTATAATACCCTGGTGAAACCACACTTGGAATATTGCATCCAGTTTTGGTAACCACAATATAAAAAAGACATTGAGACTCTAGAAAGAGTGCAGAGAAGAGCAACAAAGAGGATTAGGGGACTGGAGGCTAAAACATATGAAGAATGGTTGCAGGAACTGGGAATGTCTAGTTTAATGAAAAGAAGGACTAGGGGAGACATGATAGCAGTCTTCCATTATCTGAGGGGCTGCCACAAAGAAGAGGGAGTCAAGCTATTCTCCATTGAAAAACATCACGGATCCGCTCTTAGACCCCTTGCAATTTGCATATCGAGCAAATAGATCAACAGATGATGCTGTTAATATGGCTCTGCACTACATCCTACAGCATCTTGAGTCTCCAAAGACCTATGCAAGGATCCTTTTTGTAGACTTTAGTTCAGCATTCAATACCATCATTCCAGACATTCTTCTAACTAAGCTAAACCAGCTACAGGTACCGGAACAGACTTGTAAGTGGATCACAAGCTTCCTAACAAACAGGAAGCAGCAGGTGAAGCTAAGCAAGATCACATCAAATACCTGTACAATTAGCACAGGGGCCCCCCAAGGCTGTGCGCTCTCCCCACTTCTCTTCTCTCTGTATACCAATGACTGCATCTCCAATGATCCATCTGTTAAGCTACTGAAGTTCGCAGATGACACAACAGTGATTGGTCTCATTCGAGACAATGACGAATCCGCATATAGACGAGAGGTCGAACGACTAGCCTTGTGGTGCAACCAAAACAATCTGGAACTGAACACACTCAAAACCGTAGAAATGGTGGTAGACTTTAGGAGAAACCCTTCCATACTTCCACCTCTCACAATACTTGACAACACAGTATCAACAGTAGAAACCTTCAAATTTCTAGGTTCTATCATATCGCAAGATCTAAAATGGACAGCTAACATCAAAAAATCATTAAAAAAGGACAACAAAGAATGTTCTTTCTGCGCCAACTCAGTAAGCTCAAACTGCCCAAGGAGCTGCTGATTCAGTTCTACAGAGGAATTATTGAGTCTGTCATTTGCACCTCTATAACTGTCTGGTTCGGTTCTGCAACCCAACAAGAAAAACACAGACTTCAGAGGATAATTAGAACTGCAGAAAAAATAATTGCTACCAACCTGCCTTCCATTGAGGACCTGTATACTGCACGAATCAAGAAGAGGGCCGTGAAAATATTTACAGATCCCTCGCATCCTGGACATAAACTGTTTCAACTCCTACCCTCAAAACGACGCTATAGAGCACTGCACACCAGAACAACTAGACACAAGAACAGTTTTTCCCCGAAGGCCATCACTCTGCTAAACAAATAATTCCATCAACACTGTCAGACTATTTACTGAATCTGCACTACTATTAATCTTCTCATAGTTCCCATCACCAATCTCTTTCCACTTATGATTGTATGACTATAACTTGTTGCTGGCAATCCTTATGATTTATATTGATATATTGACCATCAATTGTGTTGTAAATATTGTACCTTGATGAACGTATTTTTTTTTTAATGTACACTGAGAGCATATGCACCAAGACAAATTCCTTGTGTGTCCAATCACACTTGGCCAATAAAAATTCTATTCTATTCTATTTTTTTCAATGCATCTGAAGGCAGTGCAGTTGTAACTTGGAATGGTCACTAAATGAACTGTTGTAAGTTGAGGTCTACCTGTACTCTGCTCATCTCACGAACAAGAGATGCTGAACAGCTTACAAGATGATAAAAACAGCAATTTTTTTTTTATTTGCATTTATATCCCGCCCTTCTCCGAAGACTCAGGGTGGCTTACACTATGTCAAGCAATAGTCTTCATCCATTTGTATATTATATACAAAGTCAACTTATTGCCCCCAACAATCTGGGTCCTCATTTTACCTACCTTATAAAGGATGGAATTTAATTTAAAACATTTAAACAATAAGTAACATTAGATTTTTTAAAAAAATACTTTAACAAAACTTCATATTATCTGTGGACAGGTGAGCCAGAGAGAGAGAGAGAGAGAGACAGAGAGAGACAGAGTGTTCAGACTTTCTAGCCTGATTTTATTTTAATTGTAAAGAAGGGCATTTTGCTGGTGCCTAGGGAAAAGAAGCCCAATTACTCAATTTGTTAAGCTTTTGAATATGATCCCATACAGAGGCAATGAATAGATTTCTCCCTCTTTTTTTCCTTCATTTCCTTTTCATCAGACTGAATGGATGCTTGAATGGTCATTAAAAGCACAAGCTGCAACTATGCATCATACTTTCTCTGTGTGTTTGTGTATGCCTGCCTACGTATGTACACAAACGAATATATTTGCTCTCCGTTATCATTTTAATTATTTCCTGAACAATATCACTAAATGGATCTTGTGGATTACATCATTGAGCATTAATACAACATTTTGTACAAAAAATTAAATAAAATATCACATTTATCTCCGGGATTTGAATCAGAACTGTTTGAAATGAGGGTCTACTTTGAGGAGAATGTCTTCTTTTTACTTCCTTGAAAACCATGAACTTCGTTAAGTACCTCCGAATCTCTGTTTCCCCCTTCAGCCATGAAATTCACTTGGTTGTCAATTACTATCTATCAGCCAAATCTATTTTACAGATGTGCTCTGAACAGATACCTGTATTTTGGCATTCTCTTCAGGTGATGCACACAGCAGAACTGATTAGGCCCTTGCCTCTTCTTTGAAGACTGGGAAAGAGCTGATGTGGTTTCAATCTTCAAAAAAGAGGAATAAAAATGGATCCAGGAAACTACAGGCCAATCACTTTGACATCAATATTTGCGAAAATAGAAACAGAAACTTTTCAGCAGCTGTTTCTTCATTGAGGGACCTACCAGGATCTCTATCTCAGCTTGCTCAGCCACAGTTGTGTCAGACGCTGTGAGAATAAACAAGCCAACTTGGGTTTCTTTCCGAGAGTGACTTCTTTTATTGGGTCTGCTACAAACCGGGTCTCAGGAAAAGTCGAGGTTCCTCTGTAAGAAGTCAGTGCTGAGAGCTTCTGTCTCTCAGCCCCTTTTTAAACATCCCACGCTGCTCAGGCCTTGCCCCATGGCTGAACTGCTCCATTGATTGGATGCCCGGCCACTCTCTCCCTCCTCATCTAACAGCCTCAGCTGCCACATCATCTGCTAAATCTCGGAACTAAAGCAGTTCTTTCTAACGCTCAGCCCTCATCTCCCTCTATGCCGGCCGCCACTGTGCTGACTCATTTCTCATACTTGCCAAACGCAGCTCCCTGCAGCCCTCAAACAAGTCCTTGAAATGTCATCCCTTTGGATCTTTGATTAGGGCTGCTCTCATGATCAGGATCCCTGTAGCGTCATGTGTCGAGCCGGAGCTGTGCTCGACACTCTATGAGGATCACATTTGCTATCACATCTTCTAGGAAGGACAAAAGATTATTACATCAATGTTCTCTTTCCAGACTCCAAGCATACTATCCAGCGGTGAGTTTCCAATATTCTCACCACTGGTTTTCCCCCGTCCGCACATGTACCCAGTCTTCCGTGCATGTGCCCAGCCTCGAAAACATGCCTAAATAGGACAGCATAAAGATAGTGGAAATTTCCACTACTGGTTAGCCCGAACTGGTATGAACTGGCTGAATACAACCTCTGATACTACTGTATCATTGACATAGTAGCCACAGAATGACAGAGTTAGAAGGGACTTGGAGGTCAAGCTCAAGTAGGAGAATCTATATCACTCCAGACAAATGGCTGTCCAATCTCTCCTTAAAAACTTCCAGTGATGAAGGCAACTTCTGAAGGCAAGCTGTTCCACTGGTTAATTGCCCTCACTGTTAGGAAGTCTAAACTTCTGGCTAACTGTGCAACCAACAAGAATAATGTAGAGAGGGCAAGAAAGGATATGTTGTGGTCCGCCAGCAGCCTGCGGAGCTGGCAACATAGTCAGACAGCGATGAGGCTGAGGTGAGGCCAGGGCCATCAGGGAGCGAGGTGCAGACTCCAGAGCCTCCAGAGACTGATAGTAGTGAGGCAGAGGAACAGAAGGAGCCTCTTCCTAATGCATGCATGAGAAGAGCTGTCAGAAGGCAAGATCAGCTCAAGCAAAAAGGACGACTCGGGAGTAGGGCCAAGAGATGATTGGCCCCTCCCATAAGGCTTAAAACAGACCAGCAACAACGTTGGTAGCTTTATCTTCTGCTTCATCTATGTCTTGCATTTATTTTTGTGACTTCTGAACGTTTGCCAAGAAAGGCCTTTGGCAGTTTGCCTAATTGGACCAAGGTTTGCCATAGGACTGAGGAATTTGTGTCAGGAGGAATTGATTTTAATTTAGTTGAACTACACTGGGAATGAAGTAATTCTCAGCTATTTGAATTAAGTTTCCCCCCCCCACAGACTGAGTTTCCTACTACCTACTTGGGCATGGGTCACAACAGAATATAGACTTAAACTTAAATAACTAAATAAATAAATAAATAAATAAATAAATAAATAAATAAATAAATAAATAGGCATATACCCACATATATTATATGTCACAGAGAAAAAACAGTCTCGTTCAGATGTATACATGTACATGGTGGGAGAAACGAATATTGTGAGTTTACCAGACAGATGGACTAGAGAACAAAGCTAGCCCTGGTAGAAATACTTTGAAACCTCCTCTCATAAGGCAGCAACAGTGGATGCGTGGGATCTCTAACGATGCTTTGAGCTCTAAGCCCATAGCGCTTATAAGCAATATTCCAAATAAGAGGAAGAGAGCTTCCTATAATCTTCTCGGCTGTCCTTACCACTCTCTGTATGGACTTTCTATCTGAGGCACTGCTGTCACCAAACCAAACAGGGATGCAGTTTGTTAAAATGCTCTCAGTCATGCCTTTGTAAAAAGTGGCCAGGACAGAAGGAAAAAGATGTCCTCTCCTCATCTGACTCAGGAAATAGATGAGCACGGACCAATAAATAAATACATTGCAAGACAGGGTAATTCCGGTTTATATGAAGGTGGATATTTGATGGCGTTGGAAGTTAGCACCCACCCTTCTCCTAGGAAAATGAGATATTTTAGGAAATATTAAAAGGGCAGAATATTTCCCCTAAAAGGGAGGCAGAAATCAGCCCCCCTCCACTTTTGTTAATGGGCCATTAAGGTCTGGACCAGTCTATTCTACATAACAAAGATCTACCTCCTTTAGACAGAGCCATAATAGGAATTGCCTAAAGCCCCTTCATTACATCATCACCCAGCAAGGCTCAACCAAGCCTGGGGCATAGACAACCTACAAAATTACCCTTGCATGGCCCCATGGCAGTCTGACAACCAATCAGAATTCAAGCTCAAATTCAAAAGCCCAGAGAAGGCATAAAACTCCAGGCATGCTCATATTTGAATATGAAATATTCTAAATTGAATATTTAATTTTATTACGTCATTCATTCCATCATCTTAAATCCATATGTATTTCAACAATTCTTTCATTATAAAAACCTCTCTCAAATCCTTTTTAATGTATTTTTCCTCTAGGCATTGATAAAATGAATCCCATATCTTATAATATTGTTTATCTTCCTGTTCTCTAATTTCAAACATCAATTTACTCATTTCTGCCCATTCCATTATTTTCTTAATAATTTCATCTTGCGATGGTAATATCTCACTTTTCCAGTTCTTGGCAAACACAGTCCTAGCCACTGTTACTACATTTACAATCAGATATCTCAATTCTCTATTATAGGTTTCAGGTATGATCCCCAATAAAAAAAACTTCTGGTTTAAAGTCTGTATGCTTTTTTATCATTTTTTCCAACCATGTGTGGAGTAAGAAACTCTTAAATACACGAGAAAAGGAGATGGGTTATCACAGAGTAGCTGTAATTCTTTTCCACGATAACTGAACCAAATATAAAGGAAGGGGATATACATATAGTGTATTACTTTTGATTATCCTTAATAAGAAAAAAAAATAATCGGTAAGGGGGAAAAAATCCTGACAAAGGTCATAGCCATGACATTTTTATTATGCCACTGTGTGTGATATGGCAGATAATAATGTATTTCCATTTCACAAGCTACAAGGCTAGTAGAATTAAGAACTCTGAGCTCCAGGATGATGGCTTAAGTCAACTAATTATCACAAATTTCTCAGCCAGCAGAATGTCACTTGGGCAATAGCCAAGAATACTAATTTCCACTTACGCTATTATTATTATTTTCAACCGGCAATCTAAATGAACACATGTAGTGCATTAAATAGATGAAATACATTCAAAGATGAAGCTTGATTCATCTCCCAGCTGATGGCTCTGCCAAAATAAAACATGCAATATTAGAGGAATAGCAATAGCACTTAGACTTATATACCGCTTCTGTTGTGTCTGCGCCCCCCGAGCCGGGCCTCCTGCCAGAAAGTGACTTGGAAAGTGAGGGGGAAGGGCCGTCAGGACTTACCTCTGGAGCACCGGCTTCCCTGGCTCAGCTCCAGGAGCCAGAGGCAGGCCAGGTGGAAGAGATAATGAGGCCTCCATCCCCTGACTCTTCTCCCCCCCAGGCCACGCCTCCACACCCAGCTGATGGCAATCAGGCTTGGTTGGATCCTAGGTTTCGTAGGCAGGAGAGGAGGGAACAACAGAAGCAGGGGTGGGGCAGGCCTAGGAAGTGCTGAGTCATGGAGCCACACCCCACAGGATATAAAGGCAGCAAGAGCTGCTGTGCCTCTTCGTAGCAGGCAAATCAACTGATTAACTAAGAGCTGAAGTTTGTTCTTGGGTGACTCATCGGCATCAAGGGAGAGAACTGAGACACTTGGCAGATGATCGCTATTTTGCTGCCAGAGCTGATAGTGCTGGCTAATTAAGCCATCACTCGGACGGAGGCGAAGGGGGACAGAACAGCTTCACAGTACTTTACAGCCTTCTCTAAGCGGTTTACCAGAGTCAGCCTATTGCCCCCAGCAATCAGGGTCCTCATTTTACACACCTCGGAAGGAAGGAAGGCCAAGTCAACCTTGACTTGGTCAGAATCGAACTCCTGGCCTGCAATACTGCATTCGAACCACTGCACCACCATACGGCTCATTCTCCTCTGGAACTATCATACTTTGCTTTTCTGTTTTGGGGATGATGAACTATGTAGTCTAAACCTGATGGCAGTTATTAATCTGAAGAATGCTTTGTCCGGATGGGCATTATTGATCACTTTTTCTCTGCAGAGATATACTGGTATTCCTTGACTTACTTATGACCCAGTTCAGCCCAAAATTTCTAATGCTAAACTAGACAACTGTTCAGTGAATGGGGCCCTATTTTACATTAGTCAAAAGATTAAAACAACAGAATTAAAGTATTATTAAGAATGGTCCTTATTTTACATTCTGGGCCTCTGGTGGCTCAACAGACTAAGTCTGTCTGTTATTAACACAGCTGCTTGCAATTACTGCAAGTTCAAGTCCCACCAGGCCCAAGGTTGACTCAGCCCTTCCATCCTTTATAAGGTAGGTAAAATGAGGACCCAGATTGTTGGGGGCAATAAAAGTTGACTTTGTATATAATATACAAATGGATGAAGACTATTGCTTAACACATTGTAAGCCGCCAATAATTAATTAAAAAAAATTATTGTCCCTAATTAAAATGTAGAGAATAGCAATATTTTAAGAGGGGATTTTAATGGATATAAAAACTGGCAGACGCCTTCAATTGTTTGTGAGAGCAACTGCTGAGATTGATTGATTGATTGATTAACTAGTTTCCTGGTAAAATATGATAACATGTTTATTCTTGGAGCAAAATCCAGCCCGCAATTGTTCATATTCATTCTTCTAAGGCACAGGTGTTAAACTAGATTTCATTAAGGGACACATCAGAGTTGTGTTTTACCTTGGGGGTAGGGGGTGGGGTGGCCAGGATGGGTGTGGCCAGCTTGATGTCACTCATGTCAGGGGTGCCTCTGTGGCCCAAGTGCTCTGCCAGTGAAAATGGGCTCCCAAGCTCCATTTTTGGCTGAGATGGCCTCCTGTAACCCTCTGCCAGCAAAAAAATGGAGCATGTGGCCCTCCCAAGCTCCATTTTTCCTGACAGAGGCCCTTCACTGTTTCCAGGGTGGCCCCAAGGGCCAGATCTAAGCACCCTGCAGGCCGGATCCAGCCCTCGGGCATCGAGTTTGACACCCCTGTTCTAAGGCATTTTTGAACAATCTGGAACTGAACACAAAAACCGTAGAAATGGTGCTACACTTCAGGAGAAACCCTTCCATACTTCCAACTCTTACCATACTAGACAAAACAGCATCAACAGTAGAGACCTTCACATTTCTAGGTTCTACCATATCTCACGACCTAAAATGGACCCCCAACATCTAAAACGTCATCAAAAAAGCACGTTCTTTCTGCGCCAACTCAGAAAGCTCAAACTGCCCAAGGAGCTGCTGATCCAGTTCTACAGAGGAATTACTGAGTCTGTCATCTGCACCTCCATAACTGTCTGGTTTGGTTCTGCAACCCAACAAGACAGACACAGACTTAAATGGATAATTAGAACTGCAGAAAAAACAATGGCTACCAACCTGTCTTCCACTGAGGACCTGTATACTGCACAAGTCAAAAAGAGGGCTGTGAAAATATTTACAGATCCCACACATCATGGACATGAACTGTTTCAACTCCTACCCTCAAAACGACGCTATAGAGCACTGCACACCAGAATAACTAGACACAAGAACAGTTTTTTCCCGAAGGCCATCATTCTGCTAAACAAGTAATTCCCTCAACACTGTTAAACTATTTACTAAATCTGCACTACTATTAATCTCATAGTTCCCATCAACCTTCTCCTTTCACTTATGACTGTAACTTGGTTGCTGGTAACTTTATGATTTATATTGATATTGATTGTTTCCTGATTGCTTATTTGTATCCTATGCATGTCATTAAGTGTTGTACCTTATGATTCTTGATGAATGTATCTTTTCTTTTATCTACACTGAGAGCATATGCACCAAGACAAATTCCAGTTATGTATTGTCATAACTGGTGGGGTACCCAGAAGTGAAAAGATAAAATTAAAAGTAAAATTACTACATTTTTATTAAAGAACATTGTATAACATATGGCAGTGAAGGAGTCAATATGCTATTTCCATTTTTAAAAGGTTATTTATTTTAAATTTGGCAAGCGGTTGATTACAAAATGATGTTATGATGTTCATGATTGAACAACTAAAAATGAGTATAATTTTTAATGCATTTCCTAGTAGAATTGGATCACATTTTTACCCTTGGAGCAAAACCCAACCTGCATTTTTTGTTCTAAGGCAATTTTGTTATGTATGCAAAAAGTTTACATTTTCTGACTAAAACAAAGATTACACATTTAAAGCTAATTCTTAAGAAAAGTATATATATTGTAGAATACTCTATAGTATACTAGTAGTATATATTATAGACCTGTCTGTAAGTAAAGGACTTGCAAATTTTCTTGAAGACTGGGTGAGGACTGGGAAGTTATAGTGAATGAAAAACAGTCTATGGAAATAGAATCAGCTGGATTTTCAGGATTTTCAGAGCAAGCATTCAATTATGCATTTTTTATAGATTTCATAGATACCACGCAAGCCTTCCTTCCTTCCTTCCTTCCTTCCTTCCTTCCTTCCTTCCTTCCTTCCTTCCTTCCTCCCTCCCTCCCTCCCTCCCTCCCTCCCTCCCTTCTTTCCTTTCTTCCTTCTGAAGTTGTGAGTGCTCCATCATTGGAAGCTTTCAAAAAGAGGTTTTGACAATCATTTATCTGAAATAGTATGGGGTCTCCTACTTGAGAACTAAAAGACCCTCAAAGTCCTTTCAAACTCTATTATTATTCTATCTTCCTTCCTTCCTTCCTTCCTTCCTTCCTTCCTTCCTTCCTTCCTTCCTTCTTTCCTTCCTTCCTTCCTTCCTTCCTTCCTTCCTTCCTTCCTTCTTCCCTCCCTCCCTCCCTCCCTCCCTCTCTCCCTTCCTTTTTTCCTCCCTTCCTCTCTTCCTTCCAAAGTTGTGAGTGATCCATCACTGGAGGCTTTCAACAAGAGTCTCGACAACCATTTATCTGAAATGATATGAGGTCTTTTGGTTGAGCAAAGAGTTGGATCAGAAGTTCTCCAAGATCCCTTCTATTATCCTTCCTTCCTTCCTTCCTTCCTTCCTTCCTTCCTTCCTTCCTTCCTTCCTTCCTTCCTTCCTTCCTCTATGAGCTATATGATTTTGGTGATATGCAAATGAAAGAAACAAAATATATATGTTGATTTTTTTTTATGGGCCAACTGTGTAGAAGTTTAACATTGTTTCCCTCCCCCCTTATTTTATGAATGTAAACCACAAAGAGTTTTAGTGTTTGGTGGAATGCATATGAAAACATTTATACAGTGTATATTCGGAATACTTTCAACCCATTTTTATATGCTGTTACTTAAACATACTGTGGGTGCACTTTTGTGCGCATACGTGCATATATGTGCTTATACTGTATGAAATGTTAGCCCAGTTTTACTGAGATATGAATACTTCCTCTAGATAATTATTTTATAAGATTAAGCTTGAAAAATTATAGCAACTGCAGACAATGCATAGACTGGGTATTTCTATAAAAGGAGGATTTTTCCTGCATCAATATTGCATTGCAAATCCAATTATTTTCCAATAGCTTAATCCGGACATTAAGGTTCTTTTTAATTAAAACCAGCTCAAATGCATTTGTGCACAAATGGCCAGTACAGGACTTTGTAAGTAATGGCTCAGAATGTTGGGGGGGAAAACAACAACCTTGTTAAGAATAGAAATTGAATTTATTCATCTTTCCTCCCCTTGGGATAGGAATTTTAGCATGTACTTAGAACTTATGTTACCGGCACATTTGTAGATCTATTCATTTGTTTCATTTTATTTCCCAAAATTATGTACTTCGGTGCTAGAACTCATATCAGGTTCTTCAAATTCTCATGAATGAAGGCAAATATTTGTGTCTGAGGATAATGTTGCAGGATCACCAGGTTTAGTCTTCTAAGTTTTCAGACTCATCCTGGAGCCCATTCTCAGAGAATTTCTCTCTAGAAATTGCACTTATATACCGCTTCACAGTGCTTTACAGCCCTCTCTAAGCGGTTTACAAAATCAGCATCTTACTTCCAACAATCTGGATCTTCATTTTACCGATCTTGGAAGGATGGAAGGCTGAGTCAATCTTGAGCCGGTGAGAATCGAACCCCTGCCTGTTAGCAGAATTAGCCTGCAATACTGCATTCTAACCACCGTGCCATCATGGCTCCTAACAGTGTGCTTTGGGCTATTCTATGTATGGTATTTATATGGTGCCTGGGTGATTGGAGTGTTGATGGCCAGCTAATAAATCATTGGCTTAATACAACCAAGTCCTTACCTTCTAAGTATTTGATAAGATGGTGGTAAATTAGCACTCCTGTTGACTGACAGGTGGCCCGTTTCCCAGGCTTCAATCACTTCACTGGCTATTTTGGTGCCTGCTCGTCCAACAATATTAGTAGCAGCAAAATTGACAGTAGGAGGAAACAGTGAACAACATAATAGCTGGCCATCAACACTGCAATCAACAACTAAAAGCCAAATAACAATCAGGCACCTTAGAAATACCACACAGAGAATAGCCCAAAGCACATACTCTGCTAGAGAGAAGTTCTCTGATGATGAGATCCAGCACAAATTTGAAAGCTCAGAAGATTAAACTTCAGGTTCTGGTGATTGACCGAAATTGGATCTTAGAATTCTGCAGTGCTTGGGCATCAAAGTGGGAGAATCTCGTGTCTATATCAGCATATCCTTTCATGAATCCAGTTATGTGAAATTCACAAAAACTTATGCCATAATGTCGTGTTCCACTCCCCCTCCGACGACCGGGTCTAGGAAGTCCGTATCAAGCATGGCCACGAAGCCTCTGCAGCTTTGCTAAATTCCTTTCAGATTTCTCAGGGCAGGCAGGAATCCAAGTTGTGACTTCAGCAATGAAAGGAGACTTTGCTTGACTCAAAGTTGCTTGACTCAAGCTGATCCTTTATATAGGCTGTGGGGTGTGGCTCCATGACTCAGCACTTATCCAGGCCTGCCCCTCCCTTACTTCTGCTGATGTCGCCTCTCAGATCTCCGGAAGTGAGGATCCGTCCACTGTGAATTCCCTTCCTCTGGATCTGCTGCCAGTAATTCTAGCATGTGGCTGGCTCCCTGCTCACACGCTGTAGGAGTGAGATTTGTTTGTTCATTCCTGAGATTCTGTCCGGGCATGGGGCCAAGGGTGGGGGCTGGAGGCGTGCCAGGCCATTCCTCTTAATTATCGGACTCTGAATCTGATAGCAGGCCCGGGAGGCGACAGGAGGGGCCCGGCTGAGGAGAGGAGGGAAGGCGAGGCACAACACATAATATGTACTCATGAGATCTGGAAAAGATGCACTTATGAGATCCTGATAGGTGGTATTGTTTAATTGAAGGAACCTGGAACACGCCAGCCCTTCTGGGTCTAATTGTCTGGGCAGATAACTATGAGAGATAGGTGGACCATCAAGCGTTTTATGGATTGGACAGTCCTCTTATATCAAAAACAAAACTGTAGGGGAAAATGTCCAATTCTCACCAAGGCAAAACCTGGTTAGGTGCAGTGGTGGGCTGCTGCTGGTTCGGGTCAGTTCAGATCAGTTCGGGTGAACCAGTAGTTCCAACCACCCACCCACCCTGGACTATCACATCCAATATAATCAGCAGGTTTTTTATGCCGCACACTTGCACTCACATTTTCAGTTGTTACACTATGTGACGCCCACATCTGGCATGTGATCATTCATGTATGAATGTAACTATAATCTAAATCAGGGGTCACCAACCTTTCGGACCTCAGAGACCACTAAATTCATAATTTTAAATCCTCCGGACCACTAATATGATCTGCCTAATGACCCACTGGGTGGGCGTGGCTAGGTGATCATGTGACTGGGTGGGTGTGGCCAACTTAATGTCACTCACATTGAGGGGTGCCTCACTGGCCTCTACCCACCCCTCCCCTCCCAGCCACTCCTCGCCTCCCCACCCAGGTTCCTTAGCGCCCTAACAGGAAGCAATTGTTGGAGCCACCACAAGAAAGAATTGGCAAAACAGCTGGCTCAGTTCAAATTGGATCTGACCATGAAGTAGGCTCAGTAGAAGGGCCTCACTGAGGACTACGAGCATAGGCTTTCCAAGCAGAGGGAAGACCTGTGGGAGTGCAACACCAGGTACCCACGCCTGGAGGCTCAGTGGGCTGAGATGGTCAGCCAGTTCCAGGCCATGAGGCAGTCCCACTGGAACAAGGTCCTCTGGTTCTTTGCCACCAGCGGCACTTCCCTCCAGCCTTTGCCCAAAGCCCCGCACCAGGAGGCTGAAGCAGACCCAAGTTGGAATTTCTGCCCCCCTCCGACCTTCACAAAAAGACCCCGAAGGAGGAGACTCTCTGCAGCAACACAAATGTTTATTGCATGTATCTGTCCCAGGGGCCATAGTTTGAGGACCCCTGATTTAGTGCAATATAAAAAATGCAAATAATTTTTTCTGCGGACTACCAAAATTTTCTCATGGACTACCAGTGCTCCACGGACCACCAGTTGGTTACCGCTGATCTAAATGCCGCCTTTCATGTTTAGCCAGAAAATATAAATGGAGAGGATCAATTTCCCATCAGGAACAGTCACCTCTGTAAAGGAACTTTACGGTGCACGAATGAAATAAAGCACAAAGCATCATTTCTCTGTGCTTTATACTCTTGTTTCAGTTCACCCAACCTTGACATAACACGGCAAAAGACATTAGCAAAAGTATAATGTGCTTTATGGATCTGAGAGAGAGGGAGGGAGAGAAAGACAGAACTAGCTCTTTTAATGTGTTTTTTGGGAAGATGCAATTCCTTTCTGCTCAGGTTCATTAGCAGCAGATGCAAATATTGGCTTATTATATTATTCAACAGCCAGCGTGGCATTCCACTCTTGCAAACATACAGTTGACATAAGTCAGTGTTCTTCGGTTGATTTAAACTCTATATCCCCACTAACAATCATCGCACATTCTCCATGTGTTGTGTGTGTTCAATATTTAATTGCCTTGATGTAGTGCCCTGTACACTAATTTAAATGCCAAGCAGGCTCTTTGCTCTTATTTTTTTTAAAAAAAAATAACCCATGATTTATTCTTAGAAGGTTAGGAAGGGAAAAACAGCTGGGAAGAAAAAAAAATAAAGGTACAAGTCAGTGGTGAAATCCTCTGAAGTCTGCTACTGGCTGAGCCTGAGGTGCCCCCACACAGTGCTAAAAAAGGAACATTTTGAAGCCTTCTGAGTCTCCAAAGGTAAGTAGAACAGCGAGGGGGGGGGGAGTCCGCTGTGCCACATGAGTTAGATTAGCTAGAAAGCAGGAAAACTGTTGTGTCCCCCTCCCCCTCTGACGACTGGGTCTAGGAAGTCCGTATCAAGCATGGCCACGAAGGCTCTGCAGCTTTGCCAAATTCCTTTAATATTTCTCAGGACAGGCAGGAATCTAAGTTGTGACTTCAGCTAACTAAATAAGACTTTGCTTGACTCAAGCTGGTCCTTTATATAGGCTGTGGGGTGTGGCTCCATGACTCAGCACTTATCCAGGCCTGCCCCTCCCTTCCTTCTGCTGACGTCGCTTCTCAGATCTCCGGAAGCGGGGATCCTCTCACTGTGAATTCTCTTCCGCTGGATCTGCTGCTGTTAATTCCAGCACGTGGCTGGCTCCCTGCTCACACGCTGTAGGAGTGAGGTTTGTTTGTTCATTCCTGACATCCTGTCCGGGCATGGGGCCAGGGCTGGGGGCTGGAGGCATGACAGGCCATTCATCTTCATTATCAGACTCTGAATCTGGTAGCAGGCCCGGGAGGAGATGGGAGGGGCCCGGCTGAGGAGAGGAGGGAGGACAAGGCACAACAAAAACCGACGATTCTAGCTAATATAAATTGCGTGTCACAGCTGATCGTTGCCCAGCTGATCATCGGGAATACTGGTTCACCCGAACCGATAGCATTTTTTACTACCGGTTTGGGAGAACCGGTCCAAACCGGTAGCATTTCACTCCTGGTACAAGTACAGATTAGGCGAAACCTGAATCAAAAACAGTAACTGTTAGAGGGACCTTGGAGACCTAGTGGACAAGCACTTAAACATGAATCAGCAGTGTGCAGCAGCAGCCAAAAAAACCTAATACAATTCTTGGTTGTATAAATAGAGGCCTCAGACTCCCCAGCCTCCTCCCCCCCGACAAAAAAAAGTCTTGCCCCCAAATAAAGTTTATTCTGATGAATTCAGTTCATCTTGATTTGGAAAGAAAAGCTGGTGCCCAGCTTTTCACATAAACTATTTAAAAAGTTTCTCCAAGTAAAACCAACATGCAACTGAGAAGAGGTGAATAACTGTTCTGTCCTCCCTCGCCTCTGTCCGAGCGATGGCTTAATTAGCCGGCACTATCAGCCCTGGCAGCAAAAGAGCGAGTGTCTGCCAAGTGGCTCCATTATCTCCCTCAACACTGATAAGTCAAACAGTACTTCAGCTCTTAGTTCAGCAGTTAATTTGCCTGCTATGAAGAGGCACAGCAGCTCTGGCTGCCTTTATATCCTGTGGGGTGTGGCTCCATGACTCAGCACTTCCTAGGCCTGCCCCACCCCTGCTTCTGTTGTTCCCTCCTCTCCTGCCTATGAAACCTAGGGTCCAACCAAGCCTGATTGCCATCAGCTGGGTCTGAAGGCGTGGCCTGGGGGGGAAAGAGTCAGGGGACGGAGGCCTCATTATCTCTTCCACCTGGCCTGCTTCTGGCTCCTGGAGCTGAGCCAGGGAAGCCAGTGCTCCTGTGGTAAGTCCTGACAGCCCTTCTCCCTCACTTTCCAAGTCACTTTCTGGCAGGAGTTCCGGCTCGGGGGGCGCAGACACAACAATAACTTTGCTTTGATGAGACCCAACTCGCGGGATAGAACATCACAAATGCTTGTGTGTGTTGCATTTTTTTTTTTAATATATATATATTCCATTACATAAAATGCATGCAAGCTGACATTTTCAAAGATCAGCATTGTGTATAACCCAATTTCTTTTCATTAGTGGTTTTTGTCTGAATCACTCTTTTTATTCCTGGACTCGCTAATCAAAAAAGGTGCAGAGATAATTTTGCTTACATTTATTTTCCTTATGCAAAGTTCCTCAAACCAAGCTCCAATGTTTTTTTTTTCCAAAGAACAGCATTTGATCTGACTTCCACCCCAGCCCAGAGTTCTTTGTACTGCAAATCTCACTACTCATGTGATCTGGGAACAATAGCAGCAGTAGCATGGCTGAACACGAAGTTCAGGATGTCCAGCTTGATCCATATAATCAAGAATCATCCATCAAGGAACCCAGCACTTTCAGCAATAGCCATAACATTTAGATTTATGTACTATTTCAGAGGATACTGCTGCCAAATGAATTCTCTCCAGTCGTACCTTTGTTCCATTGTTTTTTCCTATTCAGATGCAGGAACTTACATGTTATATGTGTTGTGATCCAGGCCCAAGTAGGTAGTAGGAAACTCAGTCAGTGAAAAAACAAACAAACTGTATTTGAACAGCTGAGAATTACTTCATTCCCAGCGTAGTTCAACTAAATTAAAGCAAATTCCTCCCAACACAAATTCCTCAGTCCTATCGCAAACCATGATCCAATTAGGTGTTGCGTCGTTGTCATCTAGGGTGGGTCTTCTTCGCTGACTCGTAGGGTCCCCGCAGGGATGCTGTTTGCAAATGGATCAGGCCCTCGCAAGGGTGCGTGTTAGGAACACGGGCTACCTTCCCAATAAAGACTCAGACACCATGGTTCTCTCTGGATGGGGTGAGCCCAGATTGCTCTGAGCGCACACCTTTTATTGAGTAGTAAACAGGTAAGGCATGATTATACAATTATCACGTAGCATGATTATACAATTATCACGTAGCATGAATTGTTATCCTAAGTATCTGTTTCCCCAACTGCCATATTAGGTCACGTCTTTCTCTTGATTAGGTTAGGTCTTCCTCTTGATTAGGTTAAGTCTTTCCTCTTGATTAGGTTAAGTCTTTCCCTTAATTAGGTTATGTCTTACTCTTGATTAGGTTAAGTCTTTCTCTTAATTAGGTTATGTCTTACTCTTAATTAGGTTATGTCTTACTCTTGATTAGGTTGTAACTGTTGACAGTTGACTCAGTTGTCTGACCAAGGATTTTACAGGGCCGAATTACTGTTCAGATTTTGTACCTCGCAATGCACACTGACTCCACAATTAGGCAAACTGCCAAAGGCCTTTCTTGGCAAAAGTTCAGAAGACACCGATACAAAACAAATGCAACAAGACAAAGCTATCAATGTTGTTTTCCAGCAAAGAGCCCAAACGTTGTTACTGGTCTTTTAAGCTTTATGGGAGGGGCCAACCATCTCTTGGCCCTACTCCCAAGTTTATTTATTTATTTATTTATTTATTTATTTATTTATTTATTTATTTATTTATTTATTTATTTGATTTCTATACCGCCTTCTCCCGGAGGACTCAGGGCGGTTTACAGCCAGAATAAAACAACATTAGCAAAAATTAAAACATTTAAAAAACTGATTCTAAATTTGGCCAAAATAAATTAAAATTATCATAAAACCCTCATAAAATCCCCATATTTAAAATTACGTTAGGCCAGCCCCGCATGGTGGAACAAAAAGGTCTTAAGCTCGCGTTTAAAGTTGTCCTCTTTGCTTGAGCTGCTCTTGCCTTCTGGCAGCTCTTCTCATGCATGCATTAGGAACAGGTTCCTCCTGTTCTGTTGCCTCACTACTGTCAGTCTCTGGAGACTCTGGAGTCCACACCTCACTCCCCAATGGCCCTGGCCCCATCTCAGCCTCTGACATAGAGCCCTCACTTGGGCCTTTCCCAGCCTCCAGGACTGGCCCACGCTCTTCCTCAGCCTCATTGCTGTCCATTGCTCCGCAGGCTGTTGGCGGACCACAACAATGTGATAGACACCTGTAATCTAAGATTTACAAGACAACCATCTGGCCAGTCATACTGAATGGCACTGAATGCTGGGTAGCAACAACAGGGACACTCCATGCCATGGAAACTGGAATGTTCCATTGGATATTGGGCATCTCCCTTCTTGATCACATCACAAATGACACCATTCGGCAGCATTTTGGTGTGGCATCAATTATAGAGAAAATGAGAGAAGGCCAGCTCCCCTGGTATGGCCACGTCCTGAGAGCAGTACCTTCCACCGAGGCCAAGACTGCCTATCAACTAAAAGCCAATGGCCAGCGATCTTTTGGGGATCCAAAACAGAGATGGCAAGAAACCATTAACAAAGATATGCAAGCCGCAGGCCTGTGCCCCGGAGATGCAGCTGACTGGGCAAAGTGGCATTCAATGATCCGAAAAGCGGACCCTGCATCTGTGGAATACGCTAGGAAGAAGAAAAAGATACAGGAACTTACATTCCTGTAAGTTTACATGAAGTTTGCATTCCTGTCTTTACATCTATGATCTCCTGTAGTGGTGCGACTCCCGCAATTTCACCCCACAGAGTAAGATTTGGCTGCACGGCTTGCTCAGGCGCAGGCTCTTTGGACAGGGCACCCAGCTGGCACTCTCTTTCTGTGGCCTCTTCCACTTCCACCACAGCTTGGGAAGGGGAGTAGATGGTCTCAACATAAATCACCAGCCCCTGTGGCTCCCTCCATGATCGCTTTGTCCTCCTCCAACTTCTGTGAGTCTTCACGTAGCCTGGTGCCGGGCCAACATTTGGGGTTCAGGACCCTGGACAGCAACCTAGGGAACTGGTTGAACTTTAAAGAAGATTCAGGTTAATGTCAGCATTCCAAGTAACACCTCCAATGAAAGAAGACTCCGAAGCTTGAAGTTCCTCAAAGTTCCATTTTATTAGAGATGTCATATTGGCACACCTGGGAAACCCCAAATCTGAAAGTTTCCAGGTTTTCCCCATCCAAAGGAAAGTCCAAGTCCCTGCCCAGCATTCACACATCCATCACATGGTCCAGTCAATGCACCATCCCAGATGGAGATGCCTCCCAGTTCCAGCCCTCCAGGTGCAGGGCAAGATGTCCTTGACCCTCTGAGAAAGGAATGTTATTATGACTATATATCTCTCCAGCTCCATACAATCCTCCCACTCAGTTTCCCACAGCACTAAATGTGGCAGACCTGAAGGCCCAATGCAAAGGATGGCTTCCTGACATGTGATTTTTAATCAGAGTAGAGAAGATGTTTGCTCATCCTCTTGCTTGCTGATCCCTTCAACTGTAATCAAAATCATTTTTATTCCAACGTCTAAAGTTATTGAATAGCAGGAAGCTAAAAGTGAATGTGTGACCATTTTTCACCCTTACAACCAGTGGTGAAATGCTACCAGATCGGACCGATTGGGCGAATAGGTAGCAGAGATTGGGACTAGTTCGCTGAACCGGGAGCAATGGGTGGCCGGCCATGCCCCCAAACCAGTCCACGGCCCACAGTCCTGCCATGCTTGCCTGCCTTCACACTGCCTTCCCAGCATCCCAGTGGCCAGCTTATGAAGGCAGGCAAGCGGAAGCCCGCATGAAAGACAGACAAGTATGGCAGGGCTGCAGGAAAGGAGCTAGCAGCTTAGTCCCTTCCCTGAAGCCCTTCCATGCTTACCCGCCTTCCATGCTGCCTTACCAGTGGTCCCCTACGCCAGCTAGCCTTCCCCTCTGCCTCGGGTCTCACTGCATGAATCCAGCCCATGATGGGGAATGCACTGCTTCCAGGCCTGTCCGCCCTCCTGAAGCACTTTCTTCCATCATCGTCATCATCATCATCATCATCATCATCATCATCATCATCATCATCATCATCATCATATCAGAGTTGGAAGGGACTTTGGAGGTCTTCTAATCCAATCCCCTGACCAGGCAGGAAACCCTACACCATTTCAGACAAATGGCTATCCAACATTTTCCTAAAAATTTCCAGTGTTGGAGCATTCACAACTTCTGCAGGCAAGTTGTTCCACTGATTAATTATTCTAACTGTCAGGAAATTTCTCCTTAGTTCTAGGTTGCTTCTCTCCTTGATTAGTTTCCACCCATTGCTTCTTGTTCTACCCTCAGGTGGTTTGGAGAATAGCTTGACTCCCTCTTCTTTGTGGCAACCCCTGAGATATTGGAACACTGCTATCATGTCTCCCCTAGTCCTTCTTTTCATTAAACAAGACATACCGAGTTCCTGCAACCGTTCTTCATATGTTTTAGCCTCCAGTCCCCTAATCATCTTTGTTGCTCTTCTCTGCACTCTTTCTAGAGTCTCCACATCTTTTTTACATCGTGGCGACCAAAACTGGATGCAATATTCCAAGTGTGGCCTTACCAAGGCATTATAAAGTGGTATTTAACACTTCACGTGATCTTGATTCTATCCCTCTGTTTATGCTCTGTTTATTCTCCCACAGCAGCCGCTTCTCAGACCAGATGTGTGTGTTTGTGTATGAGAGAGAGAGAGAGAGAGAAGAAAGACAGAAAGACAGGAAGGAAGGAAGGAAGGAAGGAAGGAAGGAAGAAAGAAAGAAAGAAAGAAAGAAAGAAAGAAAGAAAGAAAGAAAGAAAGAAAGAAAGAAAGAAAGATTGACATGAGTGATGTCATGTTGGCCATGCCCACCAAACCACCCCCACAAAACCGATGGCAAAAATTTTTAGATTTCACCACTGCTTACAACCATCGTAGCATCCCTATGGTCACGTGGTCAAAATTCAGCCACTTGGCAACTGACTTATATTTATGACAATTGCCATGTCTTGGGGTCATGTGACACCCCCCCCTTTTGTGAATTTCTGACGAGCAAAGTCAATGGGGAAAGCAGGTTCACTTAACAAACATGTTGCTAACTTAACAACTGTTGCTAACTTAACAAGGGGCCTCTGGTGGCTCCACAGACTAATGCAGTTTGTTATTAACACAGCTGCTTGCAATTATTGCAAGTTCAAGTCCCACCAGGCCCAAGGTTGACTCAGCCTTCCATCCTTTATAAGGTAGGTAAAATGAGGAGCCAGATTGTTGGGGGCAATAAGTTGACTTTGTATATAATATACAAATGGATGAAGACTATTGCTTGACACAGTGTAAGCCGCCCTGAGTCTTCGGAGAAGGGTAGGATATAAATTCAAATAAAAAAAACCTGCAGTGATTCACTTAACAACTGGGGCAAGAAAGGTCGCAAAACAGGGCAAAATTCACTTAACAATGGTCTCGATTAGCAGTAGACATTTTGAGCTCAACTGTGGTCTTAAGTTGAGGACTAACTGGTGTCTCATCCATGACGATAGAAAATCTTTATATACGAGAGCTGAAGAAGCTGAAGAACCTTCAGAGCTGAAGAAGCTTCCTGGATGAGAAGTGAAACGTCTTCAAAGGAAAACCAAGAAAGCTCAGTTGATTCTTGAAAAAAAGCACCTTTGGAATTGTAGATATGATTATTCAACCAGTATATAGGATTGGATGAAGGGTGGAAAGAAAGAAAGAAAGAAAGAAAGAAAGAAAGAAAGAAAGAAAGAAAGAAAGAAAGAAAGAAAGAAAGAAAGAAAGAAAGAAAGAAAGAAAGGAGGGAGGGAGGAGGAGAAGGAGGAGGGAGGAGAGGAAGGAAGAAAGGAAGGAAGGAGGAGGAGGGAGGGAGGAGGGAGGGAGAAGGAAGGAAGAAAGAAAGAAAGGAGGGAGGGAGAAGGAAGGAAGGAAGGAAGAAAGAAAGGAGGGAGGGAGGGAGGGAGGGAGAAGGAAGGAAGGAAGGAGGGAAGGAGAAAGAAAGGAGATGGAAAGAAGGAGGGGAGGAAGGAAGGAAAAAAGGAGATGGAAGGAAGGAAGAGAGAAAAAGAAAAAGAAAGATTTTTTTAAAAAAAGAACCATTGAAGACTTCCTTCCTCTTTCTCTTCTGGAAAATTGCTTGGGAAGAGAAGTTGATGAATCACAGAAAATGAATGAATTGTATGAAGAAAGGGAAAACACACACATTTCCTCCCTATCTTTATCATGCAAATGATCCATTTATTTCATAAACACGGTCCTAATTTTCAGAAAAGAAACCAACCAGGGGGAATACACTTGAACCAAGATGTAAACAAGGACATAAAAGACAGATCAAAACTCTTTGTAAGTTACACGAGATCTAATGACAAGAGAGACTGGGCTCATTATAGAAAGAAGAAGAAATAACAAAGGGATAATGCGAACAACGGGGAGGATGTGTCCCACCCCCTCCCACCTTTGAATTCTAAAAGCGCTAAACAAATAAAATGATTTCACACCATAGATGGTAAACAATGTGGAGATGAAAGAGAGGCTCTTTGAAAGTTTTAGACAATAATTGGATACAATGCAGGCAAGAATGGAACAGAAGTATTAAATAATTACTCTTCATCTGTCATAGGGAGAGGAAAGGAAGGAAAGAATAGAATAGAATAGAATAGAATTTTTTATTGGCCAAGTGTGATTGGACACACAAGGAATTTGTCTTGGTGCATATGCTCTCAGTGTACATAAAAGAAAAGATATGTTCATCAAGGTACAACATTTACAACACAATTGATGGTCAATATATCAATATAAATCATAAGGATTGCCAGCAAAAGTGTGCGATTGTGTGTGTGTGCGTTTGCTTTGCAGGTGTCCAAAGTTGGGCCTGCGAAGAGATTTACAAACTCAAAGGCAAGAATATCAAGCTAAGAGAACCATGCTGTTGAAGGGGCAAATGTTTCAAAACTTCAAATTTTGGGCTTAGGCAACTTAGAACGACGCCGACTTCCGTCTGACCTAAGCATAGTACATAAAATTATCTACCACAAGGTCCTACCTGTCAATGAGTACTTCAGCCTCAACCACAACAATATACAGGCAAATAATAGATAAAAACTCCAGGTAAACCGCTCCAAACTCGATTGCAGAAAATACGACTTCAGCAACAGAGTGGTCAATGCCTGGAATGCACTACCTGACTCTGTGGTTTCTTCCCCAAACCTCCAAAACTTTAAGCTTTAAACTGTCTACTGTTGACCTCACCCGATTCCTAAGAGGTCTGTAAAGGGTGTGTATAAGTGCACCTGAGTGCCTACTGTCCCTGTCCTAATACTCCTTTTTACTTACTCTTTTCATGTATCCAGATTATGTTTATGCTTTTACCTGTTATCTTATATATGATTGACACAGTAAATAAATAAAATAAAATAAAAATAAAAAGTTTATTTATTATTTATTTATTTTATTACATTTCTATACCGCCCTTCTCCCAAAGAACTCAGGGTGGTTTACAGCCAAATATAAAACAATATTCATAATAAAAATTAAAAACACTATAAAAATCTAATTAAATTTTGGCTCCCATTAAAACTATTAAAAACGATAATAAAATCCCAATTAAAAACCATACCACAATTAGGCCAACCCTGCGCGATGAAACAAGAGGGTCTTAAGCTCGCGTCGGAAGGCCCGGAGGTTGGGGAGTGATCGTAACTCCGGAGGAAGCTCAAAAGTTCAAGGGACATTTGTCTAAACACACAACTTCTAGTTGACCATGGAGCTTTTCAGTCATCCAAGTCATGGCTGTGCCAAAGGTGCTTTTTCAAAAGGCAACTGGGCTCTGTTTTTTCTTGAAGACGTTCAGCTTCTCATCCAAGAAGCTTCTTCAGTCAGAATTGATCTTCCCGAAGTTCACCAGTTGCTAAGGGGCTGTTTTGCTAAGAGGCTGCCAAAGTTCACCCATTGCTAAGAAGCTTCCACAGAGAAAGAGACTCCACCTGTTCTTCAAAGCAGGGGTCTCCAACCTTGGTCCCTTTAAGACTGGTGGACTTCAACTCCCAGAGTCTCTCAGCCAGCAAAGCTGGCTGAGGAACTCTGGGAGTTGAAGTCCACCAGTCTTAAAGGGACCAAGGTTGGAGACCCCTGCTCCAAAGCACCTGTTGTTGTTAGTTGTGAAGTCGTGTCCGACCCATCGCGACCCCATGGACAATGTTCCTCCAGGCCTTTCTATCCTCTATGATCCTCTGGAGTCCATTTAAGCTCATGCCGACTGCTTCAGTGACTCCATCCAGCCACCTCATTCTCTGTCGTCCCATTCTTCTTTTGCCCTCCATCTTTCCCAGCATTAGGCTCTTCTCCAGGGAGTCCTTCCTTCTCATTAGGTGGCCAAAGTATTTCAGTTTCCTCTTCAGGATCTGGCCTTCTAAAGAGCAATCAGGGTTGATCTCTTCTAGGACTGACTGGGTTGGATTGCCTTGTGGTCCAAGGGACTCGCAGGAGTCTTCTCCAGCGCCAGAGTTCAAAGGCCTCAATTCGTTGGCGCTCAGCCTTTCTTATGGTCCTGAAGGCAAAGCACCTGAAGGCAGGACAATTAGCAATGGGTGGAAACTAACCAAGGAGAGATCCAATCTAGAACTAAGGAGGAATTTCCTGACAGTGAAGACAATTAATCAGTGGAACGACTTGCCTCCAGAAGTTGTGGATGCTCCAACGCTGGAAGTTTTTAAGAAGATGTTGGATAACCATTTGTCTGAAATGGTTTTCTGCCTGAACAAGTGAGGGAGGGTTGGATTAGAAGACCTCCAACTCTTCCGTTGGAAGTTCCTTTCAACTCTATTTATTTTTTTATTTATTTTATTTGTCACAACAGTATATATAAGCATAAGCAAGAAATAACTATACGATATATAATCATATATATAAGCATAAGTATGAAATAACTATATGAATTGGATACAATCAAAGGGAACAGGAACGGTAGGCACGTTGGTGCTCTTATGTTATTCTACTACTGTAACTGAGTCCATCCAATTAGATGAGAATTCTGAGAGTTGAAATCCACACGTCTTAAAGTTGCCAAGTTTGAAAAAAAATGTGGATTTAAATCATCTCGTACTGTAATAACTTTGATGGGGAGAGGTCAAAGATCAACATCTGCAAAATGAAAGCTTTCCAGTTATTACAGTGACCAAAAAAGAGAATAATGGGAAATGTTAGGAGAGAAAAAGCAATTAAGTTTACAGTCAGAAATATGGTTGCAGTGCCGAAAACAAACAGCAGGGCAGTGTTTGGGTGTTCGAGGTGTATAATATAAATCTTAGATGAAGGTGTTATTGCTATGGAAGGCTTCACTTATACCTAGTGCAGTCCTGCCCTTTTCAACAGCATTTGTCACAATACTTGCAGTAAGAACAAAATGGGCTTGCAAAGAGTAGAGCAGCAGGACAGGTACTTTAGAAAGTATAATCTAGAAGGTTAAAGACACATTTGTTTAACATTTGTTGTTTGCTTAATATTCAGCAGCTGTGTTGTGTGTGTGAGTGTATGCATGAGAAACAGCAGACAGCAGAGTAGAGGGAGGAAGAGGAAGAGAGGGAGGAGGAGGAGGAAGAAGAGGAGGAGGAGAAAAAGAAAAAGGAGGAGGAGGAGGAAGAGGAAGAAGATGAAGAAGAAGAGGAGGAGGAAGAAGAAGGAGGAAGAAGAGGAAGAGGAAGAAAGAGGAGGAAGAAGATGAATAAGAGGAGAAGGAGGAGGAGGAGGAGGAAGGAGGAGCAGAAGAATTATTGTTGTTGTTGTTGTTGTTGTTATTATTATTATTATTGTTGTTGTTGTTATTATTATCTGGGGCAAATTTGGATTTGTGGTGGTGGCAAATTTGTAATTTCTCAAAAGGAAAAAAAAATCTACAGGGAAGCTTCACTTGAATTAGGAAGCTCCAGCAAAAATAAGCTGTACTGTTTAAGCATTTCTGCACCACTGCAAATCAAACAGGTTTTTTAAACTAAAAAGGAAAAGGGGAAAAAAAAAGAGAGAATCCAATTGTTTTCTGGGTCCAGTCTAAAGAATTCCAAAATCTGAGCAATGATGAAGTCCCCGTGACTCCTTTTTTTCTTTTCTTTTGAAGAGCAGTTGATAAACCAAGCAATCCCACCGTTTCCCTTCAATCATCCCCTTTTGTCCCAGTGTTGTTTGTTTGAGAGAAAGAATTTCAATTTCTTCTGTTGCTTTCTATTTTTATTATTTTTTTCAAAGCAGTCTGGTGTACCACAGAACAATAAAACAACAACAACAACAACAAGGATGCTAAAAATCACCATCCTCTGCTAGTAGGATGCAGAAGTTGCCCAAAGCATGGGTCTTTCAACTCTACATTTTAGCCAGGATGTCAGACACTAAGGGAGGTTGGGCTTTTAGGAAGGGATTTCCAGCAACAGACATTCCTCCACCCAAATCAATGAGCTCGCATGTGGTGCCGTGCCACAAATACTCCTTTAACAACGGAAGTCAGGCAATCGATTCCTATCCGTCTTCTGAGATGTCTGGAGGATGCTTATTAAAGCTTTCTGAAGATCTAGAAACTATTGATCCAAAATGGACATCTAAGCAAAAAAAAAGAAAACCCCTGTGGTGCTACTAGATTTGATTGTCCCCACATGGTTTTATTTCCGCTGGCTGAGTGAAAAATGAAGAAGGGGGTGGGGGTGGGGAGAGAAAGAACGAGAGAGAGACAATCCCTGATGCATAGTCAGCTATGCGTACTTTGCCCCAATCATCTTTGAAAGAACTGGGGAGAAAAAATGAAGAATTGCAGCTAAATGATGCTTATTTGGAAGTCTAGCTTGTAGTTTCTATTCTATTCTATTCTATTCTATTCTATTCTATTCTATTCTATTCTATTCTATTCTATGCCATGCCATGCCATGCCATGCCATTCCATTCCATGTTTTCTATTCTATTCTATTCCATTCCATGCCATTCCATTCCATTCCATCCCATCCCATCCCATCCTGTCATTTTATCTTATTTTGCTTTGTTTATTTTTTTTATTTTTTGTTTTCTTATTTTTTAAATTAAATAAAATTTAATTTTAATATATTTTGTTTTATTTTCTTTTGTTTTTATTTTTATTTTATTATTTTATTTTATTTATTTTTTTAAAAAAAGTCAGTCCTAGACCTAGTGACGGGGATATTGATCCACTTACCATCCTATTCCTTCTCTTATGGTAATAGTGCAGCATTGCAGGCAAATTCTGCCCACAGCCTGGAGTTCAATCCTGACTGGCTACTAAGAAAAGCTTTGCCAGCTTTTCATGATCTACTGTAATAGTTCCAGTTACCTTAGTTTAAAAGTATAATTATTATAGGAATTGAATGGAGGAGGAGGAGGAGGAGGAAGAAGAAAAAGAAGAGAAGGCAGCGGCTAGAATTATAATCAGTGGTGGGTTTCTACCAGTTTGCCCTGGTTTGGGCGAATTGGTAGTGGCAGTGGCAGGATGCTCCGCCCACCCACCCGGATGTCATCATGGATACTCTGCACATGTGCAGAAGGTTCTGCACATGAGCAGAAGCACCACACACTCGCTTCTCTTGCGCATACACACATACAACACACTCACAGTTCCGAACTGGTAACGAAAGTAAATGAAATCCACTACTGGTTATAGCCTCTCTCAATCAAAAAGTGACTTTATTTTTGCAATGCATTTAAAATAATTAGTTCGTCTTGTAAGAAATTGAGGGAGATAGTGCTGTTTTTGCAAAGTAAAGCAAGTTTTGGGAGATGTGGGCTGAAAAGTTCAGTAGGACGTTGGGACATTAAAGTTAAAAAGCTCCCGACTGGAAAACAGGAAGTGTCTGTAATTCTGATAAGCAAGTCAGCTTGGGCAAGCAGATTAGTTAACGGTTTTAATCACACAGTAGAGTTATATAGTGGAGAAATTAATTAACCGCTTGCCTCAATTTAGTATGCTTATGCCGCAAGGATTGTAAGGAATCAAGAAATACAGGTTAAGAATTTTTTTAAAAACAAGTTTTTATTGATTTTTCAATTCTCCCCCCCCACATACACATACATAGTTTATGAACAGAATATTAGCCATATCATATCTTATACAATTTAACATATCCAAATACATTTCATTTTATTTCAGTTTCTGCCAAAGTATTATTTTTCCATATTTTAATCGTGTCTTAATATTCCCATGTTCAATTATATAAATCACATCTTCCTTCACCCTCCAGTTCTAATTTCTCCATTTTACTAATATTTATTCTCTTTTATTATTTAAAGGTATTTCAGTTTTTATCCTGATATATTCAAGCATATTCGGGGTTGTCTTTATTCCATTTTACCTTTTCCGTTTTACAGCAATCTTTCTTCTCCTTTTCATTCCTCTCCTTCCCTTCTTTTATCCTTCCTACTTTCTTCTCTCCTCTCCTACTCCTTCTCTATTTCCCCTTCCTTTCTCCCTTCCTCTCTTCTTCCTCCCTATCTAACTTTCTCTCCTACTCTTATTTCCCCTCCCTTTCTTCCTCTCCTCTTTCCTTTCTTCAGGTTAAGAAATTTTTAAAATTGATTGTCACGAGCTGAAGACATTTTTGTTCTCCCGCACAGGGCTGGCTTAAAGTAATTTTAATAGGGGTTATTATGGATTTAATTATAGTTTTAAAATTTTGTTTCAGCCTTAATCGAATAAGTTTTTTAAAAGTGTTTGAATTTTTGTGCAATTGTGTTTTTATCTGGCTGTAAACTGCCCTGAGTCCTTCGGGAGAAGGGCGGTATATAAATTTAATAAATAAATAAATAAATAAATAAATAAATAAATAATAAAAAGGGACAAAGGGTAATTTAGAACAGGAGTCTCCAACCTTGGTCCCTTTAAGACTTGTGGACTTCAACTCCCAGAGTCCCTCAGCCAGCAAAACAAAGCTGACTGAGGAACTCTGGGAGTTGAAGTCCACAAGTCTTAAAGGGACCAAGGTTGGAGCCCCCTGGTTTAAAAAAAAGGGGAACTGGGCAAAAAGTGGAGAAACAGATTAAGCATGGGGAAATTCATAGAGAAACAGGCGTTCCAGGAAGATTGCAACCCAGTGGTCTTCATCAAAGGGGGTTGCAAAGAGGGATTTGTGGTTTGGGTGGTGGGGATAAAAAGCTGAAGAAATTTATTCCTCTGTTTTCCTACCTGCTAACTGCCAGTTCTTGCAAGAATGTATTTTACATGCAATAAACTGCTTGCTCCTCCACTGTAAAATTTCTAACTGGTGAGTCTGTTTCTCGCAATCTGAATCTGCTTGGCAGAATAAAAGCAGTGGTGGGCTGCTGCTGGTTCGGACCGGTTCGGGTGAACTGGTAGTTCCGACAATCAGCTGGCCCCACCTATTGTAGTCCGTCAGCTGGCAGCGGAGTCAGACAATGAGAAGGCTAGGGTGGACAATGGGTCAGTCCTGGAGTCAGGGGAAGGCCTGAACGAGGGCTTTGCATCGGAGGCAGAGATGGGGCAAGGGCCATCTGGAACCAATGGACAGATTCTAAGCTGGACAGCAGAGAGGCAGAGGAACAGGAGGAACCTGTTCCTAGTGCATGCATGTGAAGAGCTGCCAGAAGGCAAGAGCAGCTAAAGCAAAAAGGACAACTCGGGAGTAAGGCCAAGGCCAATCATCTCTTAGTCCCTTCCATAAGGCTTAAAAGAGCAGCCACGGTTTTTGGTGTTCTTTACTGCAGGTTTGAAAGGAAACTACAGCCACCTATCTCTACAACCCCCATCTCAGACACACCAACAACAGCCAAGCCTCCTACAACTGACCCCATTTCATTGGGTTCACAACCCCTAGTGATCACAGAAAAGGAAGTGCAGGACCTATTTCACAGACAAAAGCCAGGAAAAGCTCCAGGCCCAGACAAGATAACTCCTTCTTGCTTAAAAGTCTATGCTGACCAATTGGCCCCCATCTTCACCCATATTTTCAATAAATCACTAGAGATGTGTTATGTTCCTTCTTGCTTCAAACGCTCTACCATCATCCCAGTGCCGAAGAAGCCCACCATCAAGGAACTGAATGACTACAGACCAGTTGCTTTAACATCTGTAGTCATGAAAACCTTTGAAAGGCTAGTGCTTTCCTACCTGAAAACCATCACGGATCCGCTGTTAGACCCCTTGCAATTTGCATACCGAGCAAATAGATCAACAGATGATGCTGTTAATATGGCTCTGCACTACATCCTACAACATCTTGAGTCTCCAAAGACCTATGCAAGGGTCCTTTTTGTAGACTTTAGTTCAGCATTCAATACCATCATTCCAGACATTCTTCTAACTAAGCTAAACCAGCTACAGGTACCGGAACAGACTTGTAAGTGGATCACAAGCTTCCTAACAAACAGGAAGCAGCAGGTGAAGCTAAGCAAGATCACATCAAATACCTGTACAATTAGCACAGGGGCCCCCCAAGGCTGTATGCTCTCCCCACTTCTCTTCTCTCTGTATACCAATGACTGCATCTCCAATGATCCATCTGTTAAGCTACTGAAGTTCGCAGATGACACAACAGTGATTGGTCTCATTCGAGACAATGACGAATCCGCATACAGACGAGAGGTCGAACGATTAGCCTTGTGGTGCAACCAAAACAATCTGGAACTGAACACACTCAAAACCGTAGAAATGGTGGTAGACTTTAGGAGAAACCCTTCTATACTTCCACCTCTCACAATACTTGACAACACAGTATCAACAGTAGAAACCTTCAAATTTCTGGGTTCTATCATATCGCAAGATCTCAAATGGACAGCTAACATCAAAAACATCATTAAAAAAGGACAACAAAGAATGTTCTTTCTGCGCCAACTCAGTAAGCTCAAACTGCCCAAGGAGCTGCTGATCCAATTCTACAGAGGAATTATTGAGTCTGTCATTTGCACCTCTATAACTGTCTGGTTCGGTTCTGCAACCCAACAAGAAAAACACAGACTTCAGAGGATAATTAGAACTGCAGAAAAAATAATTGCTACCAACTTGCCTTCCATTGAGGACCTGTATACTGCAGGAATCAAGAAGAGGGCCGTGAAAATATTTGCAGATCCCTCGCATCCTGGACATAAACTGTTTCAACTCCTACCCTCAAAACGACGCTATAGAGCACTGCACACCAGAACAACTAGACACAAGAACAGTTTTTTCCCGAAGGCCATCACTCTGCTAAACAAATAATTCCCTCAACACTGTCAGACTATTTACTGAATCTGCACTACTATTAATCGTTTCATAGTTCCCATCACCAATCTCTTTCCACTTATGACTGTATGACTATAACTTGTTGCTGGCAATCCTTATGATTTACATTGATATATTGATCATCAATTGTGTTGTAAATGTTGTACCTTGATGAACGTATCTTTTCTTTTATGTACACTGAGAGCATATGCACCAAGACAAATTCCTTGTGTGTCCAATCACACTTGGCCAATAAAAATTCTATTCTATTCTATTCTATTCTATTTTATTCTATTCTATTCTATTCTATAACTTTGTGGTGTTTTTGTCAAGAAAAGCCTTTGGCAGGATGCCAAAGAAGACAAAAGTTTGTGATAAGGCCGAAGGACTTTTTATAAAGGACTTTATTTTGGACTTAATTGGGACTAAGCTGGAAATGAAGTAATAAAATATGTTTGTTTAGGACTGATTGTGTCTGGTAATAACTACTTGGGCCTGGGTCACAACACTGCCCACCCGCCCTTGCCCTATCCTGTCCTATATTTCTTTTTTTCTGGCTCAGCTGATTCATGTGGGAGAGCTGATTTCTGCACCTCCGCAGTTCTACTTGCCAGGGCTGCCTTAGAAGGTAAGCAGCTAAGCTTCAAATTGTTGCATTTTGAACACTGCGCGCAAGTGCATTAGGTACATGTCTGCATCAAGCATGCATTCACAGAACCGGTTCTTAAACCAATTGCAGCCCACCACTGAATAAAAGTCTCAGCTACGTAAAGTAACATTAAAAGCTTTCACCAAAAACCTTGCCTGCAGAAAGTTAGGCATATCCGGTATTTTAATAGCGAGTCTTAAAACTAACAAAAAATTAAACAACTGGTTAAATGGAATATCTACATGTAGCGTTATCAGATCTAGGCTGCAAAAAGAAAGGAAGGAAGGAAGGAAGGAAGGAAGGAAGGAAGGAAGGAAGGAAGGAAGGAAGGAAGGAAGGAAGGAAGGAAGGAAGATGAAGAAGTTCAAAACTATGAATCATTTGCTGCTGTTTAGTGCCACTTTGGGTTTTTGCAACCCAGACTTTTGGATTTTGCAATTTTTCAGCTGGGATTGGGAAAAAAAGAAATAAAAATGCCCATTGGCTTGTCTTCATACCTTGCTAACAGAAGTACAAGAATATTTTACTGACCATTTTTAAACGAGAAGTATTGATGACATCACCTCCATCTGTCGTGGTAAGACCACACACTTGGAATACTGCATCTAGTTTTGGTTGCAATCATGTTGAGACTCTAGAAAGAGTGCAGAGAAGAGCAACAAAGATGATTGGGGACTGGAGGCTAAAATATATGAAGAACGGTTGCAGGAACTGGGTATGTCTAGTTTAATGAAATGAAGGACTAGGGGAGACATGATAGCCGTGTTCCAATATCTCAGGGGCTACCACACAGAAGAGGGAGTCAAATTATTCTCCAAAGCACCTGAGGATAGAACAAGAAGCAACGGGTGGAAACTAATCAAGGAGAGAAACAACCTAGAACTAAGGAGAAATTTCCTGACAGTTAGAATAATTAATCAGTGGAACAACTTGCCTCCAGAAGTTGTAGGTGCTCCAACACTGGAAGTTTTTAAAAAGATGTTGGATAACCATTTGTCTGAAGTGGTGCAGGAGGTTGGACTAATAGACCTCCAAGGTCCCTTCCAACTCTGTTATTCTATCTAGAACAGGGGTGTCAAACTTGCGGCCCGCCAGCCAGATGCGTCACACTCTGGCCATGCCCACCCTGGTTTAGCGGATGGGGGGAAAGTTGTGATACGTCACATGATGACAACTTGATGCCACGAGTTTGATACCCCTGATCCTTTCCAATTCTGTTGTTCTGTTGTTTCTTCAGGAAAGGCCTTAAAACCTGGCTATCCAAGCTGGCAGGTTGTCCTAAGGGAGAAGCTGTTGGCCAGAGGTGGTTTTGTGCACTATCAGAGAAGGCACCTCCATCTCTCCCCTCCAAAATTCTTGTGTCGTGTCCCACCCCCACTCCGACGAATGAGTCAAGGAAGTCCGTAACAAACTTGGCAACGAAGCCTCTGCAACTTGCCAAGTTCCTTTGAGGTTTATCAGGGCAGGCAGGAGTCCAAATTGTGACTTCAGTGATAGGGTCCGGTATCAGCAAACTAGATAAGACTTTGCTTGACTCAAGGTTGGAATGCCAAAAGCAGGTCCTTTATATAGGCTGTGGGGTGTGGCTCCATGACTCAGCATTTATCCAGGCCTGCCCCTCCCTTCCTTCTGCTGGCGTCGCCTCTCAGATCTCTGGAAGTGAGGGTCCTCCCACTTTGAATTGTCTTCAGCTGGATCTGCTGTCAGCATCTGGGAAAGGGAGGTGTCAGAGGGAGTAGGCCCGGGTAATTTCAGCACCTGGCTGGCTTCCTGCTCTGAAGGCTGAGCCAAAGGAACACACGCTGTATGAGTGAGGTTTATTGGGCTTCTCCTTTCACTCCTTGAATCCTTTCCGGGCATGAGGCCAGGGCCGTGGGCTGGACTCATGAAAGGCTGTTCATCTTCATTATCAGACTCAGAGTGTGATAAAAGGCCCAGTTGGAGACGGGAGGGGTGAGGAGAGGAGGGAGGACGAATCACAACATCTTGGTTTTTTTAGATTGTTTTATTTTTTGGTAATTTTAATCCCTTTTTATATCGATAACCGTCAAATGTTTGTGTCTTTTAAGTTGACGTAAGCCTCTCGTAGTCCCCTGAACCACAAGATGGATAGTAAATACATTGATAAATAAATAAACAAACAGAAAAGCAATCAAACGAATAATCTCATTCCCAGTTTAATATATTGATATATATTTCTCTTCACCTACTGAACCTTTGTGGCATATCCTTCCTGGAAAAAAAGGTATCAGTTCATCCATGGGAAA
The DNA here is from genome assembly GCF_028640845.1 of Ahaetulla prasina. NCBI lineage: Eukaryota > Metazoa > Chordata > Lepidosauria > Squamata > Colubridae > Ahaetulla > Ahaetulla prasina. The sequence goes on from NC_080541.1 coordinate 10,742,342, forward strand.
TCATGTCTGACACAGTCGGTTGGTTTGCTAAATTTGTATTTTTGCCTTCTCTGTAATAATTCACAGTCGCTGACCTTCCCATGTGATTTTCACCATTTTCTTAGGTAAACTGGGCTGAGACATCATTTTAAACATGTCTGAATCTGACCCTGGACTCTGATATTTTGGGGGGTGGGGGGTGGGGGGAGAGAAAATATGTCTCTCTACAATTCAGCCTTCATCAATGTGTCAGATTCCAGATGTGTTGGGAATGCCTAAGTCCAGGCTGGCTGGAAAAGCTGAGTGATGATTCCCAACACAACTGGAGCTTGCTGTTGGTTCATCTGTGCTTCTTCCCTTGGCAAGAAAATCAATCTCATGCTATGGTAAATCAGCAATGACTGTAATGGACCATAACATGATGATGCTCTGTCTCTTTTTCAGCATCCTGTTTTTGGTCCCTTGGATAAGAAAAGATAATTCCTAGCAATTGCCAAGACAGATTTTGTGACCCGGTTAGTCTGCACGTTAAGCTTTCAATACGGTGCCTCAGAGTTATTGAAGAGTGCATTGTAGTTTAGGAATCCATGAAGGAAAAACTTAATGTGTACAATGAAAATCTCTCTAACTCAGGGGTCTCTAACCTTGGCAACTTTAAGCCTGTAGGACTTCAGCTCCCAGAATTGAGTTAGAGAGCTTTGCTGGCTGGGGAATTCTGGGAGTTGAAGTCCTACAGGCTTAAAGTTGCCAAGGTTGGAGACCCTTGTTCTAACTGACCCACAACTGTTGGAGCAAGTTGAAGATAGAGAGGAAAGGAAGATGAACAAAGAGAGACTCAACCTAGAATCAAGGACAATAAGAACAATCAACCTCCAGAAGTCGAGGGTGCTCCATAACTGAAGATTTTTAAGAAAAGGTTGGACAGCCAATTGTCCAGAATTGTACAGAGCCTCCTGCCTGAGCAGGTGGTTGGGCTAGAAAACCTTCAAGGTCCCTTCCGACTTGTTATTCTATATCCGTGACGGTGAACCTATGGCATGCGTGCCACAGGTGGCACGCAGAGCCCTCTCTGTAGGCACGCCAGCTTACACCCCAGCCCAGCTCTACCGCACATGTGCACGCATGCCTCCCATTGGCCAGCTGGTCTTTGGGTCTCTGCCGCACATGCACGGGGGCAGGACCTTTCCCGATCTCCGCAGGTTCCACCCTCTACAGGTGCCTCTCCAGGCAGGAATGGAGGAAAGAACTAGGATGCGCTGGGAGGAGAAACTGCAGAAATTGGGGAAGGCACAGGAGGCAGGAATGCAGGAGATAGCTAGGATGCTCTGGGGGGAGAAACTGCAAAGATTGGGGAAGGCACAGGAGGCAGGTATGCAGGAGAAAGCTAGGATGCGCTGGGGGAGAAACTGCAAAGATTGGGGAAGGCACAGGAGACAGGAATGCAGGAGAAAGCTAGGACGCTCTGGGGGGAGAAACTGCAAAGATTGGGGAAGGCACATGAGGCAGGAATGGAGGAGACAACTAGGACCACTGGGGGGAGAAACTGCAAAGATTGGGGAAGGCACAGGAGGCAGGTATGCAGGAGAAAGCTAGGATGTGCTGGGGGAGAAACTGCAAAGATTGGGGAAGGCACAGGAGGCAGGAATGCAGGAGACAGCTAGGATGCACTGGGGGAAGAAACTGGGGAGATTGGGAGCCCACCCCGCCCCCCATTTTGGGCCTGAAAAGCCTCCTGCACCAACCTGGAAGCCAAAACGGGGGCCCGGGGGGGCAGGGCACATGCACGGGGCGTGCACATGTGTGGGGGCAGGGTGCATGCATGGCGATACTCGCAATGCATTTTGGGGATTGGGGCACGTGTGCATGCATTCGCGCACGCACATACACTTTGGGCACTCGGCACAAAAAAGGTTAACCATCACTGTTCTATATCCTGTTTCTTTTTTTAAAAAAATTAAAAGGCAGAATTTTGCATAAGCCCAGAGCTCACTTCATCCAATGCTTAAAGCAGTGTTACAAGAGCCACGGTGGTACAGTGGTTAGAAGGTAGCATTGTAAGCTAACTCTGCCCACTGCCAGGAGTTCGATCCTGATTGGCTCAAGGTTGGCTCAGTCTTCTCTCCATCCAACTCAGAAAGCTCAAACTGCCCAAGGAGCTACTGATCCAGTTCTACAGAGGAATTATTGAGTCTGTCATCTGCACCTCTATAACTGTCTGGTTTGGTTCTGCAACCCAACAAGACAAACACAGACTTCAGAGGATAATTAGAACTGCAGAAAAAATAATTGCTACCAACCTGCCTTCCATTGAGGACCTGTATACTGCACGAATCAAGAAGAGGGGCATGAAAATATTTACAGATCCCTCACATCCTGGGCATAAACTGTTTCAACTCCTACCTTCAAATCGACGCTATAGAGCATTGCACACCAGAACAACTAGACACAAGAACAGTTTTTTCCCGAAGGCCATCACTCTGCTAAACAAATAATTCCCTCAACACTGTCAAACTATTTACTAAATCTACACTACTATTAATCTTCTCATCGTTTTCATCACCAATCTCTTTCCATTTATGACTGTATGACTGTAACTTTTTGTTGCTATCATTAAGGGTTAATTTGCAACCTATGGCCATCATTTGTGTTGTAAATGTTGTACCTTTGATGAAGGGGTTTTTTTTTCTTTTTCTTTTATGTACACTGAGAGCATATGCACCAAAACTAATTCCCTGTGTGTCCAATCACACTTGGCCAATACATTCTATTCTATTCTATTCTATTCTATTCTATTCTATTCTATTCTATTCTATTCTATTCTATTCTATTCTATCTGAGGTCAGTAAAATGAGGACCCAGATTGTTGGGGGCAATATGCTGACTCTGTAAGCCAGTTAGAGGGTGCTGTAAAGTGCTATGAAGTGGTATATATGTGTTATTGCTACTCAATCTTTAGCAACTTCAAGATGTGTGAACTTCAACTCCCAATCTTTTTCAGCCTGTTCTTTAGGAATGTAACAATTGAACTTGAATAATGAGGAAGGATGTTCTGGATAATGATCCATAGGATTTGTAAACTGGTGAAAGCTCATTAAAGAGAAATCCAAACTAGAAGTAAGAAGACATTATCTCTAACATAAGGCTTGGACTCAAAAGGACTCAATCAACAAGGATTTTACCATTCTTTCCATGCTAGCAACACTAATACTTTCCAAGTTTTTATTGCCATTATTTCTCTCAGATTTTTTTTTCCCCCATCGCGTATGATTTCTGTAAACTCACCGTGAAATTCACATTTATTTCAAAATTTTATCTCGGCTCGCTTATGTATGATTGCCAATTGGAGCTCTCAGGCTGTTATCTTACACCTCATTTAACTGCAATTAAACTTTTTGTGCCTTTGTGTTTCAGTAATGTATTATTGGAGAGTTTAATAGATGTTTTTGCATTACAATTTACAGTGCAAAGAACCTCACACAATCCGTGAAAATAATAATAAAAGTAGTAAAATTATGAAGAAGGACTGACCTCAACAAGACACCTGGCTTCTAAAATGCTCGTTGACCAGGAATCTAATGTTTCTATATGGAAGTCTTGAGGGAGCATATGTGCCAATGTCATCATTGACTCTTCAGGTCTTCAAGGTCATGGAAGGTTCCTCAGGAAACACCCAAAGTCTCTGAGATGACACCCAAATGTCCTTGGAGGACCTCCAATGGCTGTGGGTGGCTATTTCTGTACATCTTTACATTATTTATTTATTTATTTATTTTGTCAAACACAACAGTATATATAAGTATAAGCAAGAAATAACCATACAAGTTGGATATAATCAAGGGGAACATTAGGACAGGAACAGTAGGCACATTGGTGCTCTTATGCATGCCTCTTACAGACCTCTTAGGAATGGGGTGAGGTCAATAGTAGATAGTCTTTGGTTAAAGCTTTGGGGATTTTGGGAAGAGACCACAGAGTCAGGTAGTGCATTCCAGGCATTAAAAACTCTGTTACTGAAGTCATATTTTCTGCAATCAAGATTGGAGCGGTTCACATTAAGTTTAAATCCATTGTGTGCTCGTGTATTGTTGCGATTGAAGCTGAAGTAGTCTTCAACAGGAAGAACATTGTAGCAGATGATTTTATGAGTTATAGTCAGGTCATGCCGAAGGTGGCAGAGTTTTAATTTTCTAAACCCAAGATTTCAAGTCTGGTGGCATAAGGTATTTTGTTGTGATCAGAGGAGTGGAGAACTCTTCTTGTAAAATATTTCTGGACACGCTCAATTGTATTAATGTCCGAAATGAGGTGTTATCTAAAGGCTAAAAAGGCTAAAATGAAGAATGGTTGCAGGAACTCGGTATGTCTAGTTTAATGAAAAGAAGGACTAGGGGAGACATGATAGCAGTGTTCTGATATTTCAGGGGCTGCCACAAAGAAGAGGGAATCAAGCTATTCTCTAAAGCACCTTAGGGCAGGACAAGAAGCAATGGGTGGAAACTAATCAAGGAGAGAAGCAACTTAAAACTATGGAGAAATTTCCTGACAATTAGAATAATTAATCAGTGGAACAACTTGCCTCCAGAAGTTGTGGGTGCTCCAACACTGGAAGTTTTTAAGAAGATGTTGGATAACCATTTGTCTGAAGTGGTGCAGGGGGTTGGACTAGAAGACCTCCAAGGTCCCTTCCAACTCTATTATTCTATCTAGAGCAGGGGTGTCAAACTTGCAGCCCGCCAGCCAGATGCGTCATGCTCTGGCCATGCCCACCCTGGTTTAACGGATGGGGGAAAAGTTGTGATATGTCAAATGATGACAACATGACGCTACGAGTTTCACACCCCTGATCTAGAGTGTGCCGGCTTGACTGGATGGAGTCTGCCATCTCTGCTTCTGGGCAGAGAAGTGGACAATGTAGCAATACGAGCCCCAAAGTGTGTCCAGGGTTACTTCTTGCTATAAAGGGCCCCCATCTTTATTCAGCTGAATAAACACATAAAGCTTATCAAGGCAAATAACTGGAGTTTGTCTTTCTTTTATACCAAGCTACACCAGAAACCGGCAAAACACTCCAATGGATGAAGAATGATTTTCACGGCTAGTGGTAACTTTTCTTTCTAGTCTACGCTAAGATAGGTTTGATGTTATTGCTAACTGTTCGTGGCTATTTTCGGTGACCTCTGTTTGCTTTTAAAAAAAGGTCTTTTTTTTTCCTTGCCCCATTTAGACAGTCTTGATATTTAAGTAAAAGAAAACATATACATACATACATACATACATACATACATACATACATACATGTATGTATGTATATATATATATATATAGGTCTTTGGTTATTCGGGTTTTCTCCTGCGTAAAATTGGAAGTGTCTTGGCGACGTTTCAACGAATCTCATTCGTCATCTTCAGGCTTCAGCTTCGTGCTTCTGGGAGCAATGTGTGATCGCAGCTGTTTCTTCCTTTTAACTGCTAGTGGGGGTTTGAACTGATTGGGTGGGAACTTGGCTGTGCTCTGATTGGATGGGGGGGATTTCCCTCTGATTGGATGGGGCTGTGTCCTGTTTGGGTGCGGGCTTGGTTGTGCTCAGATTAGTCTGAGTTGCAGGGGGATTTGAGCTGGTGAGCTGCATAGCTGTTGTTTGGCTTCATGTTCGTGGTCGTGCTACATCTTCATAGTGGGTGTCAGTCTGCTGCATATATGGATTGGAGGGGTTTGAAGTGGCTAATGTTGCAGCTGCGGTCTGGCTTCTGGTCCTTGGTCGTGCTTCCTGATCAGTGTGGGTTTGGGTCTGCTTTCTAGGTGGATGTGTGGTGGTGACATCCTGTGTGGACCTCGTGAGTGTGGGTCTAGTGTCATTCCTCATGTTAGGGACTCGTTTGTCCCTAACACATTTATATATATGTTTTCGTAGGTTTTCACAGGTATATGTATGCAGGTTTTGGTATGTTCGGGTCTCTTCCCGTGTAAGATTGGAATTATTTAGGCAACAATCTCATCAAAACGCCTAAATATTTCCAATCTTACACAGGTAAAGACCCGAACATACCAAAACCTGCATGCATATATATATATATATATATATATATATATATATATATATATATATATATATATATATATATATATATATATATATATATATATATATATATATATATATATATATATATATATATATATGTTTTCTGAGGTTTTCACGGGTGTTTGTATATAGGTCTTTGGTTGTTCGGGTTTTCTCCCGTGCAAAATTGGAAGTGTCCTGGCGACGTTTCAACGAATCTCATTCGTCATCTTCAGGCTTCAGCCGTGCTTCTGGGAGCAATGTGTGATCGCAGCTGTTTCTTCCTTTTAACTGCTAGTGGGGGTTTGAACTGATTGGGTGGGAACTTGGCTGTGCTCTGATTGGATGGGGGGGATTTCCCTCTGATTGGATGGGGGTGTGTCCTGTTTGGGTGGGGGCTTGGTTGTGCTCAGATTAGTCTGAGTTGCAGGGGGATTTGAGCTGGTGAGCTGCATAGCTGTTGTTTGGCTTCATGTTCGTGGTCGTGCTACATCTTCATAGTGGGTGTCAGTCTGCTGCATATATGGATTGGAGGGGTTTGAAGTGGCTAATGTTGCAGCTGCGGTCTGGCTTCTGGTCCTTGGTCGTGCTTCCTGATCAGTGTGGGTTTGGGTCTGCTTTCTAGGTGGATGTGGTGGTGACATCCTGTGTGGACCTCGTGAGTGTGGGTCTAGTGTCATTCCTCATGTTAGGGACTCGTTTGTCCCTAACACATTTATATATATGTTTTCGTAGGTTTTCACAGGTATATGTATGCAGGTTTTGGTATGTTCGGGTCTCTTCCCGTGTAAGATTGGAATTATTTAGGCAACAATCTCATCAAAACGCCTAAATATTTCCAATCTTACACAGGTAAAGACCCGAACATACCAAAACCTGCATGCATATATATATATATATATATATATATATATATATATATATATATATATATATATATATATATATATATATATATATATATATATATATATATATATATATATATATATATATATATATATATATATATGTTTTCTGAGGTTTTCACGGTGTTTGTATATAGGTCTTTGGTTGTTCGGGTTTTCTCCCGTGCAAAATTGGAAGTGTCCTGGCGACGTTCGTAAGTCTCGTTCCATCTTCAGGCTTCAGCCGTGCTTCTGGTAGCAATGTGTGATCGCAGCTGTTTCTTCCTTTTAACTGCTAGTGGGGATTTGAACTGATTGGGTGGGAGCTTGGCTGTGCTCTGATTGGATGGGGGTTTTTCTGTGCTCTGATTGGCTGGGGGTGTGTCCTGTGTTGGTGGGGGCTTGGTTGTGCTCAGAAGCCATCGAGATAGAAAAACGCCCACACAGCATGAACAAACGAGATGATACCTCCCGCCTACCAGCCATTTGGAAACCTGCCCTTATTGACAAACGTGTCCCTAACACGAGGAATGACACCAGACCCACACTCACGAGGTCCACACAGGATGTCACCACCACACATCCACCCAGAAAGCACACCCAAACCCACACTGATCAGGAAGCACGACCAAGGACCAGAAGCCAGACCGCAGCTGCAACATTAGCCACTTCAAACCCCTCCAATCCATACATGCAGCAGACTGACACCCACTACGAAGATGTAGCACGACCACGAACACGAAGCCAAACAGCAGCAGTGCAGCTCACCAGCTCAAATCCCCCTGCAGCACAGATTAGACTGAGCACAACCAAGCCCCCACCAACACAGGACACACCCCCAGCCAATCAGAGCACAGAAAACCCCATCCAATCAGACCACAGCCAAGCTCCCATACAATCAGCTCAAACCCACACTAGCAGTTAAAAGGAAGAAACAGCTGCGATCACACATTGCTACCAGAAGCACGAAGCTGAAGCCTGAAGATGACGAATGAGACTTCGTCGAAACGTCGCCAGGACACTTCCAATTTTGCACGGGAGAAAACCCGAACAACCAAAGACCTATATATATATATATATATATATATATATATATATATATATATATAGAGAGAGAGAGAGAGAGAGAGAGAGACTTTATGTTAAAAAAAACACTATACAGCAGAAGGTTTCACACTGCTGAGGTTCAAAAGAAAATGTCATTTGGATTTTAATCCTAAAAATAAGAGAAAAAGCAGACATGAGTCAATGGGTTGTGCTAAAATGCAACAGAAGGCTGAGATTTGGTGTGGGTTGTTTTTTTTTTTTTTGTTTTTTTTTTTGTAGAAATACATTTTTAAGAAGCTGATGGGAGGGAAAAACAAGTGAGACTGATCAGCAGCCGTTATTTAAGCAGAAATGGGAAACTAGACTAGACTAAAGCAGACTAGAATAAAAGAGTTGGAAGGGACTTTGGAGGTCTTCTAGTCCAACCCCCTACTTAGGCAGAAAATCCTACACCATTTCAGACAAATGTTTATCTAACATCTTCTTAAAAACTTCCAGTATTGGAGCATTCAAAACTTCTGGAGGCAAGTTGTTCCACTGATTAATTGTTCTAACTGTCAGGAAATTTCTCCTTAGTTCTAAGTTGCTTATAGACTCAATAATTCCTTTGTAGAACTAGGTCAGCAGCTCCTTGGGCAGTTTGAGGTTTCTGAGTTGGTGCAGAAAGAACATTTTTTGTTATGCTCTTTTGATGATGTTTTTGATGTTAGCTGTCCATTTTAGATCTTGCAATATGGTAGAACCTAGAAATCTGAAGGTTTATACTGTTGATACTGTGTTTAGTATTGTGAGAGGTGGAAGTATAGAAAGGTTTCTCCTAAAGTCTACCACCATTTCTACAGTTTAGAGTGTGTTCAGTTCCAGATTGTTCCGGTCACACCACAAAGCTAGTTGTTCAATCTCCCGTCTGTATGTGGATTCATCATTGTCTCGAATGAGACCGATCACTGTTGTGTCATCTGCGAACTTCAGTAGTTTAACAGATGGATCGTTAGAGATGCAGTCATTGGTATACAGAGAGAAGAGAAGTGAGGAGAGCACACAGCCTTGGGGGCCCCCTGTGCTTGTATAGGTATCTGATCTGATTCTGCTTAGCTTCACCTGCTGCTTCCTGTTTGTTAGGTAGCTTATGATCCACTTACAAGTGTGTTCAGGTACCTGTAGCTTATAGCTGTCTTTTTGCTGCCTTGGGTTAAAGCACTATTTCCCCTTTATTCCAACCACATTTAGAGATTGTTGCAAAGTGTATAAAATCTCTTCGACTTTTCCACTTCTGTCAATTGATTCACAATAGAGATTGACAGATTGACAGTGAGAACAACCAATGTCTTGCCTGGATAGTTTTTTACTGATTTGAGGATGGGTAGAAATGGGTAGACGCGGTGGTTCAGGGGCTAGGACATTGAGCTTGTCGATCAAAAGGTCGGCAGCTCAGTGGTTCGAATCCCTAGTGCTGCCATATAACAGGGTGAGCTCCTGTTACTTGTCCCAGCTTCTGCCAACCTAGCAGTTTCGAAAGCACGTAAAAATGCAAGTAGAAAAAATAGGGACCACCTTTGGTGGGAAGGTAACAGCATTCCGTGTGCCTATGGCCGGCCACATGACCATAGAGACGTCTTTGGACAGTGCTGGCTCTTTGGCTTTGAAACGGAGATGAGCACTGCCCCCTAGAGTCGGCAACGACTAGCACGTATGTGCGAGGGGAACCTTTACCTTTACCTAGAAATCAGCAGTGGGCTGTAAGGTCATTGGTTTCTGCCATTTCTAAGTAGAGTTGAGGGAAAAAAATCTTTTAGTTGAAATCTTGAAGGACAACTGTTGATTAGTACTGAGGTAGATGATCCCCTCTACAGGTAGTCCTCTACAGGTAGTCCTCAACTTGTTTCCTGACCTAAAGGAAACCCACCTCTGGTCTATGGAGATTCTCAGTCATCCAGGTCATGGTTGTCCCAAAGGTGGTTTTTCAAGAGGCAACTGGACTTTCTGATTTTTCTTTGAAGATGTTTCGCTTCTCATCCAAGAAGCTTCTTCAGCTCTGACTGGATGGTAGGGAATGGAAGGTTTATTTTCCTTGCAGACAGGTGGTCATTTGCATCCTTTTTAGAGAGTCATTGAGGCCTCTTTGATCTCTCTTTCAAACCAGTCCAAAATGTGGACTTTTCTGTCTTCTGAAGAGTGGCCTGTGTCTTTTAAATGCAAACGGACTCCTGAATCTGGTTCTGATGGGTTTGTTCTCCTATGTTTTGCCATGCGTTTATGAAGTTATGAAGTTCATGAAAAGAATGCAAATGACCAGCTGTCTACAAGGAATGTAAATCCTTCCATTCCACACCAGCCAGTCCGAGCTGAAGAAGCTTCTTGGATGAGAAGAGAAATGTCTTCAAAAGAAAACCAAGAAAGTCCAGTTGCCTCTTCAAAAAGCGCCTTTGGGATAACCATGACCCGGATGACTGAGAATCTCCATAGATCGGAGGTGGGTTTCAGCAGGTTCTGACCAGTTCTGGAGAACCGGTAGCAGAAATTTTGAGTACTTCGGAGAACTGATAAATACCACCTCTGACTGGCCCCGCCCACATCTATTCTCTGCCTCCCGAGTCCCAGCTGATCAGGAGGAAGTGTGGATTTTGCAGTATCCTTCCTCTGGAGTGGGGTGGGAATGGAGATTTTGCAGTATCCTTCCCCTGCCATGCCCACCAAGCCACGCCCACTAAGCCCTGCCATGCCCACCAAGCCACGCCCACAGAACTGGTAGTAAAAAATCCCACCACTGCCATAGACATTTGTTTCCTGATCATTCAAAGTTACAACGGCACTGAAAACAGCTACTTATGACCATTTTTTCCTACTTACGACCATTGTGGCATCCCCATGGCCACGTGATTAAAATTTAGCCACAACTGACTCATATTTTTTATGGTTGCAGCGTCCTGGGGTGTGTGTGTGTATTGTGATCACCTTTTGCAACTGTCGTGTCCCACTCTTCCGCTGACGACCGGGTCAGGGAAATCCGAATCAGGCGTGCCTCTGCAGCTCTGCCAAAGTCCTAGCAAAGTTCTCAAGGCAGGCAGGAGACCAGAAAGTGACTTCAGCAAGATATGTTAGACTTTGCCTGACTCAGAGAATGCCAGAAAGCAGGTCCTTTATATAGGCCATGGGGTGTGGCTCCATGACTCAGCACTTATCCAGGCCTGCCCCTCCCTTCCTTCTGTCACCGCTGCCTATCAATTCTTCTGAAGCGAGGGTCACTCCAGTCTGCAGCTGTTGGTAATTGACCTCCCTCAGGCTCACATGCTGTGGGGGAGGGGGAGGGGTCTAGTTGCTCCGTTTGCCTGGGCATGGAGCCAGGGCTGGGGCCGGGAGGTGCTTCCTCCTCCTCAGCCTGTCTGGGCATGGAGCCAGGGCTGGGGCCGGAAGGCATACTAGGACATTCCTCAGCGTTCGGAAGCAGATAAGAAGGCCCCGGCTGCAGTGAAAGCGGGCGAGACACAACAGCAACCTTCTGATAAGCCAAGTCAAAGTAGGTTGACGTCTTCTCCTCGTTCAAACATTTATCAGATAAACCTAAAGGCAAGAGTAAATTACATTTTTTAAAAAGTGAATTTAATAATTGCATTTAAGGGTGGCCAGAATTTTGGCCACATGCTTCTTGCTGCCATCTTGACTTTTTGTTTTAGTAGACCCTGGAGCAGTGGTGGAATTCAATTTTTTTTACTACCAGTTCTGTAGACGTGGCTTGGTGGGTGTGGTATGGCTTGGTGGGCAGGGCAAGGATACTGCAGAATCTCCATTCCCACCCCACTCCAATGGAAGGATACTGCAAAATTTCCATTCCCACCCCACTCCAGGGGAGGGATACTGCAAAATCTCCATTCCCATCCCACTCTGAGGCCAGCCAGAGGTGCTATTTGCCAGTTCTCCAAACTACTCAAAATTTCTGCTACCCGTTCTCCAGAACCTGCTGAATAGCACTCTTGCCTTGGAGCACCTTAACAGTCATTTTCTGACAGGCTTGAAAAGCAAGAAAGACTCAAAACAAATCTCTGTTTTGTTTCTCACCTATAGACAGAAATCTTGTCAAACTATAGCAACTACCGTTAAAGATATATTCTGAGAAGCTGTCAGAGGAGCTGACTTAACTTTCTTTCTTCCAACCAAATTATTTAAACTTCACTGTTTTTTATGCTCTGGAATTCAGCCCCTCCCTCCTGGAAATCCAGACTATATTCCACCACAGTAGTTTTTTGTTTTGTTTTTTTTGTTTTTTTTATGCCACATTCCTTTTACTGTTGCTTGTTTTACCAGTTTATTATACTTTTTTTAAAAAAATCTGAACATCGTGTTCTGCCTTTAGAAAATTACTCTTGGCTCCTGAGACAGGAAAAAACATACAAACCTACAAGAAGTAGAAATGTAAACAAATCAGTGAATAATACATGCACATTTTTATACCATCCACTTACACACACCATGTTTCACAAAAGTATTTTAGGTCTTCCTTCCCTCTGCCTCCCAATTCGACTGATCTTTGTCAGAGGACAGAATAAAGAAATCCAAGAATCAAGGTCTATTGGTCCCTAAAATTGAAGCCCTGCATGCTAATATGTCTGGACTCCTGAGGTTCCCAAAGGTGCTTTGAAGTATGTAGCAGCATGAATGTAGCACATGTCAGGAAGACTTTAAATCAGGTTTTGCCTTTTCTCAAGCAGCTGTGTTGCCCACATTTTCTATATGGCTGTGTTATTTTATTGGTTAAGCAAAGGAAAATAGCTAAATAGATATTCATCCAGTTTTTTCATTTGCACCTTCCTAATGCACAGATATAGGGATGCGGTGGCTTAGTGGGTAAGACACTGAGCTTGTCGATCGAAAGGTCAGCAGTTCAGCGGTTCGAATCCCTAGTGCCGCGTTAACGGGGTGAGCTCCCGTTACTTCTCCCAGCTTCTGCCAACCTAGCAGTTTCGAAAGCACATAAAAATGCAAGTAGAAAAATAGGGACCACCTTTGGTGGGAAGGTAACAGCGTTCCGTGCGCCTTTGGCATTGAGTCATGCCGGCCACATGACCACGGAGATGTCTTCAGACAGCGCTGGCTCTTCGGCATTGAAACAGAGATGAGCACCGCCCCCTAGAGTCGGGAACGACTAGCGCATATTTGCGAGGGGAACCTTTACCTTTTTAAAGATTCTTTTTGAAAGCTTCCAGTGATGGAACACTCCCAACTTCTGAAGGGAAACTGTTCCATTAGTTCATTACTCTCACTGTTAGGAAATTTCTTCTTAGTTCTAGGTTGCTTATTTCTTTGGTTAGTTTCCATCCATCTTGCCTTTTGGTGCTTTGGGAAATAGTTTGACAACCCCCCCACTTCGTCTTTGTACGAGCTCTTCAAATATTGGAACACTCCTATCATGTCTTCCCTCGTCCTTCTTTTCATTAGACTGTAATTGTTCTTCATATTTTTCAACCTCTAGTCCCCTAATCGTTGTCATTGCTCTTCTCTCAGCCCTCATACGCCTTTTTAATTCTCCTATATATTTGGGTAATCCAACATGAGAAAATTGATGCAAACTTTATATCAGACCCAATTAAACAATTTGTTAGATCAATTTATTAGAGTTTGTTGCAGCACACACAATCAGACACTTCAGCAGGATTCAAAACTTCTTTATATACATAATACCACATAATACAATACCCCTGTAGTTTTTTCCATGTTGTAGAGAAGAGAAATAGCAGGTACAAATGCAGCACAAAATGGAAGTGCAAAATGGAGAAGGCAAAGTGGAGAAGAGAGAAGCTAGTGCCCTCAAGCTTATATACAGAACACGCCCAGGCTCCAAACTGTTTCTTATAGCCCCATACAACAAATAGTATGTTTCAGTTACCAAACAGCCCACATTGGCTGACCTGTTGCTATGTCTATTCCAGTTCATGAATATACTGACACAATTTCTCTTTCTCATCCAGATGTTTGGCTTTGGAATATACACTGGTCTGCAGCAGACATATCGCTGCATCTCAGAAAATGATGCTATGGGGACCATTTTTTTTATTGAAAAAGACAAACTTTACAGGATGTGTCACAGTTAATTCCTTCTCTTCTCAGCCAGCTCTAACTTACCTGAAAATCCTCCAGCCATAGCTGACCTGATTTTTCTCATGAAGAAGGATTTTTGTTCCTACTTATATGCAATTTAAAGGCAGATGTAAATCCAAGGTCACCTTTTAGCCATTTTAAAGAAGAAAAGGAAATGATCTAATGGTCCAATTGAGGTCAATGTCAGCCCAGAAGAGATTCTATAAATACCAGGACATCAAAGGTCAGTTTGCAAACTCCTTAACTTTGCAAGTGCAGGTATGCCACTCGTTAAATCTGGATGGTTTCAACTCGGAACAGGAATTTAACAGCTTGCTTGGTTAGTTGAGGTTCCAATGCAAGAAATTCCAGTAACAGATCAATGATTTTTTATTTTTATTTATTTTATTTATTTCGCCAAGCATGTATTTTAATAATAATAATAATAATAATAATAATAATAATAATAATAATAATAATAATAATAATAATAATAATAATAATAATAATAATAATAATAATAATAATGTATTTTATGACAGATACAAGTGTAAACATAATTATTACTACATGAAAAGGATACAAATAAAAGAAAACATTAGGACAGGGACGGTAGGCACAGTGCGCTTATGCACGCCCCTTACAGACCTCTTAGGAATGGGGTGAGGTCAACAGTAGACAGTCTTAGGTTAAAATTTTGGGGGGAAGAAACCACAGAGTCAGGTACTGCATTCCAGGCGTTGACAACTCTGTTACTGAAGTCGTATTTTCTGCAGTCAAGTTTGGATCGGTTCACCATGAGTTTGTATCTATTGCGTGCTCTTGTATTGTCTTGGTTGAAGCTGAAGTATTCATTGGCTGGTACGACATTGTAGCAGATGATTTTATGTACTATGCTTAAGTCAGACCGAAGACGGCAAAGCTCTAAGGTGTCTAAGCCCAAAATTTCGAGTCTGCTGGCATAAGGTATTTTGTTGCAAGCAGAGTGGAATCATATACACTGTAAGCCGCCCTGAGTCTTTGGAGAAGGGCGGGGTATAAATGTAAACAAAAAAAATATATCAAAAAATGTTGTTGGAAAAAACCAATGGCTTCATCAATCTGAGATTATTAAGAGCCATGGTGGCACAGTGATTGGAATGTAGTACTACAGGCTAATTCTGCCCACTGCCTGGAGTTCAGTCCTGACTGGCTCAAGGTTAACTCAGACTTTCATCCTTCTCAGGTCAATAAAATGAGGATCCCGATTGTTGGGGCAACATGCTGACATCTGTAAACTGCTAGAGATTAAATCACGAAAAACAGCTGCAGGTCTAAAGAAAAAAAAAAGAATTAGGGGTGATATGATACCTGCATTCCTGTATCTGAGGGACTACCAGGAAGAAGAGTAGGTCCAATTATTCTCCAAAGCACTGGAGGGCCAGACAAGAAGTGATGTTTAGAAACTAATCAAAGAGAGAAGCACTCTGGAATTAAGGAGAAACTTCCTAACAGTGGGGACAATTAACCAGTGGAACAGCTTGCCTCCAGAAATTGTGGGCGCTCCATCACTGGAGGCTTTTAAGAAGAGACTGGACAGTCACTTCTCTGGAATGGTATAGTTCTGCTGCATGAGCAGGGGGCTGGACTAGACGACCTCCAAGGTCCCTTCCAGCTCTATTTTATTCTATTCTGCTCTGAGAGTGCTGTAAAGCACGGTAGAACAGTATATAGTATAACAGTATAACAGTATATGTTGGGGGCGAGTCACTGGCCCCGATGGAGAGGGTACGCAACTTAGGTGTTCTCCTGGATGGGCAGTTGTCTTTTGAAGAACATTTGAAGACCATCTCCAGGAGAGCTTTTTATCAGGTACGCCTGATTCGCCAGTTGCACCCCTTTCTTGACCGGGATTCCTTATGCACAGTCACTCATGCTCTTGTTACCTCTCGCCTGGACTACTGCAATGCTCTCTACATGGGGCTCCCCTTGAAGAGCACCCGGAGACTCCAGTTGGTCCAGAATGCAGCTGCGCGGGTGATAGAGGGAGCTGCTCGTGGCTCCCATATAACACCAATCCTGCGCAAGCTGCACTGGCTACCTGTGGTCTTCCGGGTGCATTTCAAGGTGTTGGTTGCCACCTTTAAAGCGCTCCATGGCTTAGGACTGGGTTACTTACGGGACCGCCTACTGCCACCGATTGCCTCCCACCGACCTGTGCGCTCTCACAGAGAGGGACTCCTTAGGGTGCCAAGCAATGTCAGCTGGTGGCCCCCAGGGGAAGGGCTTTCTCTGTGGGGGCTCCTACCCTATGGAACGAACTTCCCCCTGGACTCTGACAACTTCCTGACCTTCGGACCTTCTGCTGCGAGCTGAAGATGTACCTATTTTTCCACGCAGGACTGGCATAGATTTTTTAGATGTTATTATTGTTTTTAATTTTAATTGGGTTTTTTTGGGTTTTAAATGTATTTTAAATTTTTGGGCCAAATTTGAAAAAGTTTTTTATTTATTGTTTTATCTGTATTGTATTTATTGATTGTTTGTTTTTTATTGTGGCTGTTCACCGCCCTGAGTCCTTCGGGAGAAGGACGGTATACAAATTAAATTATTATTATTAGTAGTAGTAGTATTATTGTTGTTGTTGTTGTTGTTGTTGTTGTTGTTGTTGTTGTTGTTATTATTATTATTATTATTATTATTATTATTATTATTATTATTATTATAAGTCTAATTGCTTTTTGTATAATTTTTCTATAATGGACATTAAGGAAACCTGTTGTCTTTCAGAGAATGCTGAATTGTGGTTACAAAATCCTCCCATTTTTGACTACTAGTCACAGCTGAGACTTCTTATCATTCAGCATCATCGTAACAGTCACAGTTTCTTATCCTGTCTAGGAGAGCCACGGATTGAAAAGCTTCAGTGGGGTTTTGTGCCGTTTGAAACAACAGTCTCTCAGCCAGCTGCACTCTTCTATCCAATTCCCTTCTCTGGTGGTGGCTTCTAAAATAAAATCTCCATGGAAATGTCTATATGGCCACAAAGATGATTCAGTTACTGAGTGCCTAGAATAATAACTTGTAAAGAAGATCGGGTCCCTTTCCTCCCTTGTAAGCCATGCAACCCACATTGGTCTCTTCTCTGTTCCTCCCTGCACTGCTTAGGATGAGGAGGGGGCGGGCCTTGGTCTTCAACTGAACCCCCTCTCCCTTGTTCTACATCTCCCCTGCTCTGCCCAACCTGACTTTGCTCTTCCCCTGTTTTTTCCACAGCCAATGAATCCACTCTCTCACTCTCTGTCAGCCGTCCTTTTCCCCTTCGGATTCAGACTCCGACAGGGGCATAACAGCCCTCTGCCTTTTATCCCTGGAGCTAGGGTGAGGCTTAGCTAGCAGCAATGGCTCTTCTATCTCGAGGATCGGCCTAAAGCTTCCCGTGGCTCTCTTTTGCCTTCTGCACATCGGCGTGTCGGGCACTGGAGCCAGCTGTTCCTCCTCTGGCTCATCAGCCATCTCCTGACCTGGGGGCTGTTGACTCTCCATCTGGGGGCTGATGGATGACCCAGGGTCCACCTCTGTCTTTCTCTCTCTGACAGCTCCATTCTCTCTTCCCCCTCGGAGCCCTCGGGTTGCCTTGATGCTGATCCTGACTCCCACTCTGTGTCCTCATCTGATTCAGCTGCCAGGGGATGGCAGTGACCAACAGGCCACAACACTACTGGCTCATACTTAAGTGGTTGTCCAGTAGGACACCTTGTTCCCTCTCACAGTTACTGCTGTTGAGCCACGTACCACCAATTCATTACCTATGCATTTTTTGGGGTGGTCCATTTTATTTTGCCCAATAAAATTGTTCTTTGAGGAACCTGCTTGCCTCAGAGTTCTCATTCCTATGGAGTTACGACTTGGAACCCTGACACATAGCATATAGATCCTGTGGAAGTAGATAGGAGCTTAAGAAGACCTACACGAGAAACATGTATATTTAGTGGAAAGTGAGCTTATTCTCGGAAAACTTCCCACAGGTTGCAAGAGGATCTATAAGTACCCCAGCGAGTTTGCCTTCTTTTTCCCATCAACATGATCAAAGTGAATTAGACAATAAGTTCCCCACCACTGCCGCACACAAATTGAATAAATTAACACCTTCTTCTTTCGTGAAAAACGCTTCTCAGCAAAGAGATGGAAGTTCAGAGAATGCGAGAAAAGATATTGAGTGTAATATTTCCAAAACATGTTCTGTGAACTCCCATCTGGCTCACTTTGAACAAATCATTGATTTGAGCTAATTGACTAATTGATTCAAGCAATTAGTCAGTGATAGAAACACATAACTAGTTAATTAGCTACCAATCCAATATTACCTTTCAGACAGTCCCCAGTGTGGCATTTAGACTTTCTTGTGAATCTCTAGACAAATTTGCCAGAAGTTTGTGTTTATGTAACAATCTGACATGCTTCTTCAAATTAAAAGGAGGCTACCATAGTAAAGCTGCAACAATCTAGATGACCACTAAGTGAAAGAGACGAGCTGGAATTGTCTATATTTTTGATGCTGAACTTTTGCAGCTCAGATAATAACAACCATATTTTTTTTTTAAAGGAAGGAAAATGAAAACTAAACTAGTTAACTAAAGACTGTAGACAAACCATCTGGTGCCCATGAATTTTCTGGGATCCAACAGGATTTCTACCTGATTTAATTTTCATTTTCATTTTTTTTTTAAGGAAAGGGAAAGGCTGAGGCAGAGGAAAAGGGAAAGGAAAGGAAAGGAAAGGAAAGGAAAAAGGGAAGGGAAGGGAAGGGAAGGAAAGGAAAGGAAAGGAAGGAAGGAAGGAAGGAAGGAAGGAAGGAAGGAAGGAAAGGAAGGAAGGAGGGAAGGAAGGAAGGAAGGAAAGGAAAGGAAAAACAAAGGAAAAATGAAGGAAGGAAGGAAGGAAGGAAGGAAAGGAAAGGAAAAACAAAGGAAAAATGAAGGAAGGAAGGAAGGAAGGAAGGAGAGGGAGGGAGGGAAATGAGGAAAGGGAAGGAAAGGAAAGGAAAGGAAAGGAAAAAAGGAAGGGAAGGGAAGGAAGGGAAGGAAGGAAGGAGAGGGGAGGGGGGAAGGGAGGGAAAGGAAAGGAAAGGAAAGGAAAGGAAAAGGGGAAAGGAAAGGAAAGGAAAGGAAGGGAAGGAAGGAGAGGGGAGGGGAGGGGAAATGAGGGAAAGGAAAGGAAAGGAAAGGAAAGGAAAGGAAAAAGGGAAGGGAAGGGAAGGAAAAAGGGAAGGAAAGGAAAGGAAAGGAAAGGAAAAAATGAAGGGAAGGGAAGGAAGGGAAGGAAGAAAGGAGAGGGGAGGGGGGAAGGGAGGGAAAGGAAAGGAAAGGAAAGGAAAAGGGGAAAGGAAAGGAAAGGAAAGGGGGAGAGGGAGAGGGAGAGGGAGAGGGAAAGAGAGGATTCATTTTCTATCATGACAAAAATGCATTTAGGCTAGAGTATGGCTACCAGATCTCGGTTTCAAATATGACATACTGTAGGTGGCAGCTAAACCCAATTCTTTTCTTATCTCTAGTTATTTTAGATCAGTTTTTCTAACCCTGGGTGATTTGAAGATGTATGAACTTCAACTCCCAAAATTCCTCCCAGAATATCTGAAAAACAGTTATGAATTCCAATTCTGTTTGGTTCTGTGCCTTTAAGTCAGGGGTGTCAAACTGGAGGCCCGTGGGCCAGACGCATCATGTGCTGGCTACGTCCATCCCAGCTCCGCGAATGGGAAAAATGTCATGCGATGGCAATGTGACGCAGCGCGTTTCACATCCGTGCTTTAAGCCAATGCTGACTCCTGAACTAGTTTCTGCAGTTTTCTCGGCAAAGTTTTTTTGGAAGTAGTTTGCTCTTTCCTATTTCCTAGAACTGAGAGACAGTTGTTGGCCTGAAGGTCACCTAGGCTTTCTACCTAAGGCAGAACTAAAACTCATGATTTCCCAGTATCTAGCCTGGTACTGTAAACACTATGGATGCCACTACCACTTTGGATAAATAGCAATAGCATTGTTGTAACCCAGGCCCAAGCAGATAGTAATAAACTTAGTCCGTGGAAAAACAAACTTTATTTGAACAGCTGGGAATGAAGTAATAAAAACAAATAAAGTTTGTTTTCAAATAAAGTTTCAACTCAGAGTAAAACAAATGCCTCCCAAACACAAATTCTTCAGTTATCTCACAAACTTTAGTCCAATTAGGCAAACTAGGCAAACCAGGCCCTTCCAGAAGACACAAAAACAAAGACATACACGAAGCAGAGGACGCAGCTATAACATTGTTTTCCAGCAAAGAGCCCAAACACCATTGCTGGTCTTTTAAGCCTTATGGGAGGGGCCAATCATCTCTTGGCCCTACTCTCAAGTTGTCCTCTCTGCTTGAGCTGCTCTTGGCTTCTGGCAGCTCTTCTCATGCGTGCATTAGGAACAGGCTCTTCCTGTTCCTCTGTCTCACCACTATCACTCTCTGGAGGCTCTGGAGTCCGCACCTCAGTTCCTGATCGCCCTGGCCTCACCTCAGCCTCATCGCTGTCCAACTCCGCTGCCAGCTTCGCAGGCTGCTGATGGACCACAACAAGCATTTAGACTTCATAGTGCTTCAGAGCCCTCTCTAATCTGTTTACAGAGTTAGCATATTGTCCCCAACAATCTGGGTCCTCATAAAGCTCTTTTACCCAAAGAAGGTACATCTTTTATCACTATCATATCATGCAGGGGTTTGTTACATCAATCAGAAGAAATTGTAGGGTAAAAAAACTGAGCAAGTTTTCCCCATACATTGGCTGAGTTGACACGTCAAGCTAAGCTGATAACATTTTTTAATTGTATTTTTTTAAATAAAATCGTACTTGAACAGGTTCTGACCAGTTCTGGAGAACCGTTAGCAGAAATATTTAGTAGTTTGGAGAACCGGTAAACACCACCTCTGACTGGCCCCTCCCCCATCTTTTCTCTGCCTCCCGAGTCCCAGCTGATCAGGAGGAAATGCGGATTTTGCAGTATCCTTCCCCTGGAGTGGGGAGGGAATGGAGATTTTATAGTATCCTTCCCCTGCCACACCCACCAAGCCACACCCACCAAGCCACGCCACGCCCCCTAATCATTCTTGCTGTGATTGGACCTGTATCTATCTCTCTCCATTCCTAGTCCAATGCCACAACCCCAGTGCCACATTTGGATGGATGGGCTGGCATTGACCAAAAGGAAGACTAGCAAGAGAACTAAGGAATGTTTGGGTTGACAGCAAGTTCTCATTTGCGATATTGCCCTCAAATGGAATCTTAGGCTGGCCCATCTGCATGCAGTTTATCAGAGAGTTAATATTGGCTGGAACCAGAAGAGAAATTGGCTAATAATACTGGGGTTTTTTTTTTCTTTTCTGTGCACACTAAAGTTCTCCTACATTCTCTCAGGGCAGTTATAATTATAGCACCAGAAATAATTGGTACATTACTCACTGTGGCCCTATGGGATCAGCTTCTCTTCATGCTGTTCTCTTACTGTGCATGCTTTTAATAGCAAACACACAGACACACACACACGTGTGTGTGCACACTCTCTCTCTCTCTCTTTCACACACACACACACACGTGCGCACTGTATATTTTAAAGTAAGGACAAAAATAGAAGCAAAGTTGTAAAGTGCCATGCAGAGCAAGGTTAGAAGAAATGCTGAAGAAACCTGGGAATCAAGGAGGGGAGTCGAAAGATTTTGCTCTAAATTAAAACGGGACAGGTAGTTCTCGACTTATAAGAGTTTATTTAGTGACAGTTTGAAGTTACAATGTGTCAGAGTATCAGACGTGGGTTTCAGCAGGTTCTGACCAGTTCTGGAGAGCCGGTAGTGAAAATTTTGAGTAGTTCAGAGAACCGGTAGTAAAAATTCTGACTGGCCCCGCCCCCATCTATTCTCTGCCTCCCAGGTCACAGCTGATCGGGAGGAAATGGGGATTTTGCAGTAACCTTCCCCTGGTTTGGGGTGGGAATGGAGATTTTACAGTATCCTTCCCCTGCCACACCCACCAAGCCACACCCACCAAGCCACACCCACAGAAACGGTAGTAAAAGAAATTGAAACCCACCACTGCAGAGTATGACTATTCATAGACTGGAATAGACATGGCAACAGGCCAGCCAATGGGGACTGTTTGGAAACTGAAACATAGTATTTGTTTGAATGGGGCCATAAAAGACAGTTTGGAGTCTGGGCGCGGCTTAGACTTGCTGAACTGTATATAAGAGTTGGTTTGGCCTCTGTAATGGGAGCCTCTGTACAATATATTTGCCTCTGTATCTGTTCTGTTTCCCTTCCCCCAATACTCCCAGCAAAGAGTCCGTCAGAGGCCTTCCTTTTTTTTCCTTTTATTTACATAGATACATGTCCTGGCCACGTCTACCCACGGGCCTGCCAAGTTTCTGGAGATAACGAGGAAATTATAGATAAGGCCAGAATTACTCACGAATATATTCTTCCCTCCATGAATTAGCTTGCGCCAAATTCATTGTTTTGTCCGAGACAAAAAACCAGGAAGTCCCGCCTCCTATTTATAGTCTCTGCAGATGTCACTGCATGACAATTATGACTTGGCTTTGTCCCAACTCTTCCGCTGCTGCGCACGCCGATCAAGCCTTCGTAACCTTGCGTCCCTCCAAAACTGTTCTTGGGCGTTGCCAAATCAGAAGAAAGCCCGGGAGAATCAGGCCTGCCGCCCCTCCCTCTGAGTGGGTGCCAGGGAGGAGAGGGCTCAAGAGAAGCAGGGCTTGCCAGGTCTTCTCCTCATTTTCTGAATCATCCGAGTCCAGGAGTCTGGGTCCAGGAACCTGGGTCACAACACTATCCTCACCGCAGGGCCCTTCCCCGGGCTGACGATCGGGATGCGGTCGGGCTGGGTTCTGCTCATGGAAGGCCTGCACCAGGTCAGGGCATGAACGCCGGAGGCATCTACCCAGGAGAAATCAGTCCCGTATCCCTTCCACGCGATCAAATATTGGAAACGACCTTTAGCCAGCGAGAGTCTCAGACGCTGTGGACTTCAGATTCCTCAGATCCGTCCTCGGCGACAGTGACGGTGCTGTTGGGCACCGAAGGGACTCGGTGTGGCCTCAGGAACCAGAAGGGACCGGTGAAAACGGGTGGATCCGCATGGATCGTGGCAGGGTCAGTCGGTAGGCTACCGGGTTGATGACTGCCTCGACAGGAACGGGCCGATGAATCGGTGGTCCAACTTCTTTACCGGGCGGTCGGACGGGAGGTGTTTGGTGGAGAGCCACACCGGTCTCCAACTGCCAGCGGGGCGTTGCCCGTCGGGAGCGGTCGGCGGACCGCTTGTAGTCCTCCTTGCCCGATTCAGCTGCTGACGTACCAACTGTTGGACCGCATGCAATTCCGTCAGGAAGGTCTGCGTTCGGGAACAGGAGAGTCCGGTGGTGCCAGAGGAAGAGCCGGATGGTACCCCACATTGGCAAAGAACGGGTCATCTGAGTAGAGGTGTGCTGAGAGTTGTTAAAAGCAAACTCCGCCAGGGACAGGTAGTCGGCCCAGTTGTCCTGTTGCTGGTTGATGAAGCAACGGAGATACTGTTCCAGTATACCGATGACCTTCTCTGTACCCCGCCGGTCTCCGGATGGTGCGATGACGACAGACATACCTGCACCTCCAACGCGCCATCAGGCTCTTCCAGAAGCGGGCTGTGAACTGAACTCATGTCCGAAACCACCCTGTCCGGTAGACCATGGAGGCGGAAGATGTGCTGCAGAAAGAGACGGGCCGTTTTGCGGCTGTGGGCAGTCCGCGGCATGGGATGAAGTGTGCCATCTTGGTGAGCATGTCCACCACCACCAGCACCGTGGTGAACCCAGAGGACGGCGGCAGGTCTGTCAGGAAATCCATAGAGATCGCCCCCAGGGTCTGTCGGGTGTCGGCAAGGGCTGGAGGAGCCGGGAGGGGCCCCGTGGCGGTCTTGGCTTGCCGCACGGTACGCAGGATGTCACGTAGGCATGTATATCATGCCGCACTGGGCCACCAAAAGGTCCGTGTCACCAGGTGGAGGGTCTTGAAGAACCCAAAATGTCCTGCTGCAGGGTTGTCGTGGCACTGGGTCATGACGAGGGCTCGAGTGGTCCTGTGGGCACATATAATCGCCCAAACTTGAGTAAGTCCTCCTCCAAGGTCCAAGGAGACGTGGGGCCCACCTCCGCTCTCCTTTGCTGCGACCAGGCGTCCTGGCGCTGCGCCTCGCACCTGGGCCCGCAAGTCCACTGGCTCCGTGCTGCGGCCAAGGCTTCTGCCGGCAGCACTGTCCGTGGAGGAAGGGGTCCTTGGCGCAGAGGTACTCTGGCTTGCGGACAGGGCATCCGCCCTCCGGTTGTGACCGCTGGGAATGTAGGTCACGCGGAAGTTGAACCGGCAAAACAACGACCACGGATCTGCCGCTGGTTCAACTTCCGAGCTGTGGTGAGGTGCTCGAGATTCCGATGGTCCGTTCGGACCTCCACCTGATGTCGGGCCCTCCAGATGGTGTCGCCAAGCCTCGAATGCAGCCTTGATAGCCAGCAACTCTTTTCCCAGATAGTGTAGTTGCGCCGGAAGGGTTGAGTTTCCGGGAGTAGTAAGCGCAGGGAAAAGTGTGCCGCCATTCGCCGGAGCCTGTAGCAGCACCGCCCCAGAGCCACATTGGACGCGTCCGTTTCCACCACAAAAGGCCGGAGCGGGTCGGGATGCCTCAGGACGGGTTCCGTGACGAAGGCTTTCTTGAGGGCTGGGAATGCTTCTTGCTGCGGGGGGCCCCACCGGAATGCAATCTTCTTCCTGAGGAGCTGGGAAAGTGGAGCTGTCAGTGTGGCGAAGCCCGGGATGAAGGTCCGTAGTAGTTGGCGAAGCCCAGTAGGCGCTGAACATCCTTCACCCGACGAGGGCTTCCCAGCTACACAAAGCTTCTACTTTACATGGGTCCATGGCTATGCCCTCGGGCGAGATGATATGCCGAGGAATTCTATGGAAGTCCGGAAGAAGACGCATTTCTCCAGTTTCGCATTGAGTTGTTGCTCCATAGCGTTGCAGAACCAGACTGACGTGTCGAAGGTGGCTTTCCTGGACCGGGAGTAAATCAGGATGTCGTCGAGGTAGATAACCACGAACCGATCCAACATGTCTCGGAACACGTCGTTCATGAAGTGCTGAAAAACGGCGGGAGCATTGGTCAACCCAAATGGCATGACAGTGTATTCGTAGTGTCCGTATCGGGTGCCGAATGCCGTCTTCCATTCGTCTCCTTCTCGTATCCGCACCAGGTTGTAGGCCCCCCGGAGATCGAGCTTGGTGAAGATCGTGGCCTCCGCAACCTTTCCAGTAGCTCCGGGATGAGCGGCAGGGGTAGCGATTCCGCACCGTAATGGCGTTTAGCCGGCGGTAATCACAGCATAGGCGCAAGTCCCTGTCTTCTTCTTCACAAAGAGGACCGGGGCCGAGAGAGGACTTTGAAGGCGGATGAACCCTCGGGCCAGGTTTTTGTCCAGGAAGTCCCTGAGGCGGCCAACTCGGGCTCCGACATGGAATACAGGCGTCCCACAGGCAGTGGTGCGTTGGGCAGAAGGTCCACGGGCAATCGTAGGGCCGATGCGGGGTAGTCGGTCCGCCTCCTTCTCGCTGAACACGCCGGGCGAAGTCCGTCAGCTCAGGAGGCAAGGTGATGGCAGCGGTGGGGCGTTCTGGCGGCACAGGTGTGGCGGATGTGATCGACGCACTGCAGACTCGGGAAAGAGATGGCGTTCGCGACCAGGCCACCTGAGGATCGTGGGTCCGAAGCCAGGCCAACCAAGGACCAAGGAAAATGAAGGTCCGCCGTGACATAAAACTGGATCGCCTCCTCATGGTCCCCAATAGCCAGGCGCAAAGGCTGGGTGGCGAATTTAATGGGGCCGGACACCAGTTCTCGCCCATCAATTGTCTCTACCCGCATCGGAGGGTCCACCGGAACCACGGGGACCGCAAACTGGGTCACAAAGGCCTGGTCCATAAAGTTTGTTGTGGCCCCTGAGTCCACCAGCGCATGCGCCTGGAGCCCGGCCGACTGGTTCCCCAACCATATCCGTGTGTCCAGAATCAGATGCCGAGGGGGCCCAGAGTCTACTTCCGCAACGTCCAGTGGGGCTTAGTACGTGCCCGACCTAGGGTTTCCCCGAGGTCGGGCCTGCTCCGTTTCCCGATTGGTCACGCTGTGATTCGGGGACCGGCGTGCGTGCCCCACTTCGCTTTCTGGGGCAAAAATCGGCGGCCGGGCTCTCCACAGTACAGGCACAATCCCCCTTGGCGCCTCCGGTTCCACTCCTGGGCTGTTAGGCGAGGTCTGGCCGCTCCCAACTCCATGGGCTCTTCCGCAGCGGTTACAAAACGGGGCGACCCTGGGTGCTGGTGGTGCAGGAAGTGGGGTGCAGATGTCGACGGAGGGTCCCGGGGTGCGACGGGACGGTCGCCGCTGCAGACGGGCATCGAGGCGGAGACAAAGGGCACCAAGTTGTCGAGGGTCCGCGCGCCCACGCGGGCCAGCTCGTCTTGCAATTCCTCTGAGAGTCCCTCCTGAACGCTGGCCCACCAGCGCTGCATCATTCCAGTCAGAGTCCTGGCACAAAAGACGAAATTCGCGATGTACTCCTGCAGGGGCGTTTCCCTTGACGGAGTTCCTTAAGGCGCCTGGTTGCCGTCAGCATTGAACGGGTCCTCATACATGGTGCGAGGTGCTGCCAAAACGCTGTTGGTCCGCCAGCAGGGGCTGTCCTGGAGCAAGAGGCGTGGCCCATCGAGCAGCCGAGCCGGAAAGAAGGTTAATCACGAAGGCCACCTTAGCCCGGTCATCTGGGAAATCCTCTGGCCTCATAGCCATGTAGAGCTGGCACTGTCCCAAGAAGGTCGGGAACATCTCAGGCTGCCCAGAAAACTTATCCAGCACGGGTATCGGGCACTTGCGACGAGGAGGAGGTGGGAGGATGGGGGGCTGCAGGCACATTCCTGGCAGCAAGTTGGCCTGCCAAGTGAGCCACTTGCTGCTGGAGCTGTTGATTAGCCGCGTGTAGCTGCTCTAACTGCTGCTGTACCTGCTGCTGATCCATCTTTGGTGGAAGATGTTTTAGTCAGGTCTCGGACAAAATGTTCTGTTTCCCTTCCCCCAATACTCCCAGCAAAGAGTCCGTCAGAGGCCTTCCTTTTTTTTCCTTTTATTTACATAGATACATGTCCTGGCCACGTCTACCCACGGGCCTGCCAAGTTTCTGGAGATAACGAGGAAATTATAGATAAGGCCAGAATTACTCACGAATATATTCTTCCCTCCATGAATTAGCTTGCGCCAAATTCATTGTTTTGTCCGAGACAAAAAACCAGGAAGTCCCGCCTCCTATTTATAGTCTCTGCAGATGTCACTGCATGACAATTATGACTTGGCTTTGTCCCAACTCTTCCGCTGCTGCGCACGCCGATCAAGCCTTCGTAACCTTGCGTCCCTCCAAAACTGTTCTTGGGGCGTTGCCAAATCAGAAGAAAGCCCGGGAGAATCAGGCCCCGCCGGCCCCTCCCTCTGAGTGGGTGCCAGGGAGGGAGAGGGCTCAAGAGAAGCAGGGCTTGCCAGGTCTTCTCCCTCATTTTCTGAATCATCCGAGTCCAGGAGTCTGGGTCCAGGAACCTGGGTCACAACAGTATCTCTCTACTCTGTAATGACTCGCTTCTACGAATATTGCTTCTGTGTTCCTGATCTTGTAGACTGATTTCTCCTGTGTGGTATTTCTTTCTTCTTTGTATAATAATATTTCCCTTGTTTGGTAACCGAGCAACTCCAATTTTCTAATATTGTATACTTTCTTTTCAGTTTCTTTTCTATTTTACCCAATCAATCATTTCATAATTGTACATTTATGTTTATAATCTTCTTTCCTCCCCCCTCCGTCCCCCTTTTCCATTTACTCTGGCAATATCTGGGTTTCTATTTCTTATTTGTCATTTCCCTCATTTAATTTTCCATTATTAACATTGTTTATCTGCATATATTACTGCATTCTAATTACTGTGCCGCCACACCAATCCTTCTGTTCATGTCCATGATGGCAGAGATGTCCCGATCGCTGAGGCAGCTATTGTCGACCTAGCCGCCCTGGCTTGCCTGGCCAGGTGGGCGAATTGCTCAGCAACCGCGTGAGGGTCTTTTCGTCCTCATGGAGTCCGTGGTTGCTGAATGCCGAGCCAGAAATTAGTCGGATGGAACGGGAGGCGGAATGGTGGCGGCTGGATGGGGCGGGGCAACTGGAGCTCCGGCTTATCTTCCGGCTTCCTTTCCGGCCTCTCCCAGGCAGCGTCCTTCTCTCTTGGCCTATTTTCGGTGATCCTCCGGCCTCCGGCCTCTTCGATCTTGGAAGGCAACGGTTTTCTCTTTTTTTCGATCTCGGAAGGCAACGGTTTGGATGAGGGCCATTTCGATCTTTGAGCCCAATAACAATTACAGGTTACAGGAGTCCCGGCTTAGCCTTAAATTGCCTGATTACAACAATGGTAGCTCTGGCCCAACCTTTGATTTAAGGAAGGGCCTTAGCTAAGCAACGGATCATGGGTCCCTACAGAATGGGGGGGCGGACTGTGGCCATTGCCACGAGGATGAAGATGTCTTGTTGGGGCGGTGGATGACCCCTGAGCTATCCGTGGTAGTGGACACAGTAGACTCTTTTCCATCTCTCCTCCCCCCCCTGGAATTCAATCTGGACCGGTTGGGGCTGTTTGGGCCGTTTATTTCTACCTCGGTGGTCTGTGTGTGCGATGGTGTGATGGTGTTTTATGACAGTGCACAATACATGGAAATCCCCTCCCCCTCGGACTCCCCCTGGACTCTGGAGCTTGGATGGGGGTTTGGACTTGGAGTCTTAGACTCCCCCCTAGACTCTGGAGCTTGGACGGGGGCTTTAGAGGGTTGTGACTGCCATTCCAGGCTTGCTTTAAGATCTGGCAAGGGCCTTGGGACAGCGTGTATTTGCTGCCGGGACTGGCCCTATTTCGGCCATGTTATGCTAAGATCTGCCGTTTCCTGGCCTTTCCCCCCTCCCCGCTCTCCTTGCTGATGGGGAGTGGGATGGATTGGAGGGGAATAGATTGGCAGCTGTGTCATCTTAAACATCTTCTGTTTTAACATCGCTTTGTGGATTCCATGAGAGAGCATCCATCTTGTCTTCACCATCTCGTTTTACCACCTTCATCATCTCTACCATCTTTATCATCTGTGGCCTTTTGTTATCGGCCCTAAAATTATGACTGCCATACCATCACCTGTGGTCTGGGATGAACTCTTTACGCCAATTTGGCCCAATATGAGACATGAGATATTCTTCATTGGAACTCCATCATCTGCGAGGTTCCCCCGCCTCGCAGGAATGGCCCCCTATGTTATCGGGGGCCTATCTCAAGGATGGGTTTTGGGACCCAGAGAGATGGCATGTGGCAAGAAGGAACCTTTGGGGTTTTTTAGATAGATTTTTAAGGGGAGGGAGGGGGAAGTCGGGTAATGGGGGATACTCGTCGGGTAGGGGTTTTTTAAATGGTTTTTTACCAGGGAGTTTTAAAGGGAATTTTAAGGGGGGGAGGGAAATTGACGGGTTTGATTCAGGGGGGTGGATGGGTGCGGGAGGAAACTCGTCAGGGAGGTTGCTAGGTCCACCATGTGTTCGCGGTGGTAACTTAATAGGTCCGAAGGTTGTGGAGAGGGGTGTCATTCCAGTTTGTCAGGGTCGAGCTATTAAAACGGTAAGTGGGAGAGGCAGATATGATGGAAGGGGGAGGCCACATCAGGTTTCGGGGGTTCGCTCTCGCTGTTTACGAGAGATTGCGTGCTCCGGCCCCCCAGGATTTTCCCATGACCCGAGTGGCCAGAGTACTCGGGACTTGGGCCTTCGGCTAATGTTATGTAATGCCAGGTCCACGGTTAATAAAGCCCCCCTGATTTCAGATCTTATTCAGGAGGGGACCGCGGACGTTATGGGCATTATGGGCAACCATTAGATGGTTGGGCACCGAAGGGGGGGTTCCCCTACTGGAGATGTGCCCACCAGGTTTCCAAGCATTCCATCAGCTGAGGGCCCAAGGTAGGGGTGGCGGGGTGGCGGTTATTATTAAGGAGAGTCTTGAGCCGAGGGAGACCACTGTGCCTCAGATAGCTGGGTGTGAATCCCTCTACGTGAAGTGGGGTCATAGGACTCAGGTGGGCTTGCTGATCACGTACCTGGCTCCTTGCTGCGTGACAACAGCCCTGCCTGAGCTGTTGGAGCTGCTGGCCGGGTTGGCAGTTGAAACCCCTAGACTGTTGGTCATGGGGGATTTCAATTTGCCATCAACCGGCGTGGCATCCTCGGCGGCTCCGGAGTTCATGGCCTCCATGACGGCCATGGACCTGACTCAATTAATTGACGGCCCTACCCACGTCGGGGGAGGCACCCTAGACCTGATTTTTATCTCTGGCCAGTGGTTGAATGATCTGGTTTTAAATGATTTAGTTGTCAAAACTTTGTCATGGTCAGATCATTTTCTCCTTCGTCTAGACTTTCTGACCGCTACCCACCACCGCAGGGAGACGGAACCAATGCGCTGGTTCCGTCCCAGGTGCCTGATGGACCCGGAGAGGTTCCTGACGGAGCTTGGGCCGGTTCCCGAGCACCTGGCCCATGACACGACTGAAGAACTAGTTGCGGCCTGGGAACAGCTGGAGCTTTGGACCGTGTCGTGCCTTTGCGGCCTCTGACCCGGCGTCGGTCTCAACCAGCTCCTTGGTTCTCCGAGGAGCTGAGGGAGATGAAACGCCGGAGAAGACACCTAGAGAGTGTCTGGAGATCCAGCCGTTCTGAGGCTGACCGGACACTAGTTAGGTCCTATAGCAGGACCTACCTAGTGGCACTGAGGGATGCGAAACGTTTCTACGTTTCCTCCCTCATTGCGTCGGCAGATAACCGCCCGGCCGCCCTGTTTCGGGTTACCCGCTCTCTCCTTCAACAGGAGGGGCGGGAGGACCCCCTACAAGGGCGTGCCGAGGAGTTTAACGGTTATCTATACGATAAAATCGTTCAGCTTCGGGACGGATTGGATCAAAATTGGGTAGATCCAGGCGAGGGTTCCGAGACCCGTCTTGTTGAGGTGGTTTGGGATGATTTTGATCCTGTGACTCCCGAGGACATGGACAGGTTGCTGGGTAGGCTGAATGCCACTACATGTTTACTGGATCCGTGCCCCTCCTGGTTAGTACTGGCTACTCAGGAGGTGACACGAGGCTGGCTCCGGGGGATTACAAATGCTTCTTTGCGGAGGGGGTCTTTCCCGCTGCCTTGAAAGAGGCGGTGGTGAGACCTCTCCTCAAGAAGCCTTCCCTGGACCCAGCTGTTTTAGGGAATTACCGGCCAGTCTCCAATCTTCGCTTCACGGCGAAGGTTGTAGAGAGTGCGGTGGCATGTCAGCTACCCCAGCACCTGGATGAAGTTGTCTATCTAGACCCGTTCCAGTCCGGCTTCCGGCCCGGATACAGTACGGAGACAGCTTTGGTCGCACTGGTGGATGATCTCTGGAGGGCCAGGGATAAGGGTTACTCCTCTGCCCTGGTCCTATTAGACCTCTCAGCGGCTTTTGATACCATCGACCATGGTATCCTGCTGCGCCGGTTGGAGGGGTTGGGAGTGGGAGGCACCGTTTATCGGTGGTTCTCCTCCTACCTCTCTGACCGGATGCAGACGGTGTTGACAGGGGGGCAGAGATCGACTCCAAGGTGCCTCATGTGTGGGGTGCCGCAGGGGTCGATTCTCTCACCCCTCCTGTTCAACATCTATATGAAGCCACTGGGTGAGATCATCAGTGGCTTTGGGGTGAGATACCAACTGTACGCTGATGACACTCAGCTGTACTTTTCCACCCCGGGCCACCCCAGTGAAGCTGTCGAAGTGCTGTCCCGGTGTTTGGAAGCCGTACGGGTCTGGATGGGGAGGAACAGGCTCAAACTTAATCCCTCCAAGACGGAGTGGCTGTGGATGCCGGCACCTCGGTACAGTCAGCTGCAGATGCGGCTGTCTGTCGGGGGTGAGTCACTGCCCCCGATGGAGAAGGTACGCAACTTGGGCGTGCTCCTGGATGGTCGGTTGTCCTTTGAAGACCATTTGGCAACCATCTCCAGGAGAGCTTTTTATCAGGTTCGCCTGATCCGCCAGTTGCGTCCCTTCCTGGACCGGGATGCCTTATGCACGGTCACTCATGCTCTCGTAACTTCTCGCCTGGACTACTGCAATGCTCTCTACATGGGGCTCCCCTTGAAGAGCACCTTGGAGACTTCAGCTAGTCCAGAATGCGGCTGCATGGGTTATTGAGGGAGCGGTTCGGAGCTTCCACGTAACACCTATCCTGCGCAGACTGCACTGGCTACCTGTTGTTTTCCGGGTGCGCTTCAAGGTATTGGTTACCACCTTTAAAGCGCTCCATGGCTTAGGACCGGGTTACTTACGGGACCGTCTACTGCCGGCCTCTATCTCCCATCGTCCGGTGCGTTCCCACAGAGAGGGACTCCTCAGGGTGCCGTCAGCCAAACAGTGTCGACTGGCGGCCCCCAGGGGGAGGGCCTTCTCTGTGGGGGCTCCGACCCTGTGGAATGAACTTCCCCTCGGGCTTCGACAACTACCTGACCTTAGGACCTTTCGCCGCGAACTTAAAACTTATTTATTTCGTATGGCTGGACTAGCTTGATTTTACTTTTAAATTTTAATTGAATTTGATGGGTTTTTAAATTTTTGTAATTTTATGGGGTGTATTGTTATTTTAAATTTTTGGGCAAATTTAAATCAGTTTTTTAAGGGTTGTTTTTAACTATTGTGTATGTTTGTATTTTATCTGCCTGTTCACTGCCCTGAGTCCTTCGGGAGAAGGGCGGTATACAAATTAAAATATTATTATTATTATTATTATTATTATTATTATTATTATTATTATTATTATTATTATTATTATTATTATTATTATTATTATTATTATTATTATTATTATTATTATTATTATTATTATTATTATTATTATCATTATCATTATCATTATCATTATCATTATCATTATCATTATCATTATTATTATTATTATTATTATTATTATTATTATTATTATTATTATTATTATTATTACAGCTCATCATATAGGAATTGAAAGGTTTTCCTTGTTTTGTCTTGGTGACCTGTGGGCCTGAAGCACCTGTCATGGCCTTCCAGATTCCGATTTACTTATTCTAGCAATGTACACAGAGTAGCATAATGAATCCCAAATGTACATGCTGTTATCAGTCTTGGATTCAGTTTTCTGAAGTTGATTAGGTTATATGAATGGTGTTCATGTAGCAATAACACTTAGACTTATATACTGCTTCATAGTGCTTTACAAGCCCCCTCTAAGCAGTTTACAAAGTCAGCATCTTGCCCCCAACACTCTGGGTTCTCATTTTACCGACCTCCCAAAGATAGAAGGCTGAGTCAACCTTGAGCCAGTCAGGATCGAACTGCTGGCAGTCAGCAGAATTAGCCTGCAATACTGCACTCTAACCACTGTGCCACCCTGGCTCTTGGGGGTGGGGTCAATTTTGATTATAAGTCACTTTTTCTTCAGTGCTGTTGTAACTTCAAAAACGGTCACTAAATGAATAATTGTAAGTCAAAGACCTGTAAAGCTAAACATATAAATAAATCAATCCAACATGGGAAAACCTGCCTCAATTTAGGAACTGGGCATGGCTGGTCTAGTGAAGAGAAAGACCAAGGGAGACATGATAGCAGTGGTCCAATCTTTGAGGGGCTGCCACAGACAGAAGGGGCTCAAGCTATTTTCCAAAGCACCTGAAAGCCAGACATGGAATAAGGGATGGAAACTGAACAAGGAAAGAGATTCAACCTAGAAATAAGGAGGAACTTTCTGACAGTGAGAGCAATCAACCAATGGAACAGAAGTTGCCTTTGGAAGTTGTGGGAGCTACCTCGCTTGAGACTTCCAAGAAGAGATTTGACTGCCATTTGTCAGTAAATAGTGTAGGATCTCCTGCTTGAGGGGGGGGTTGGACTAGATGACCTACAAGGTCCCTTTCAACACAGTTGATCTGTTAATTTGGGAGTATGTATGTATCTATGTTTGGCCAACGATGCAGTGGTGCAAAACGTTAAAAGCGGCATCGTGATCTCGAGAGGCAGTCTTTACATTTTGTCCTTGCATTGTGCGTTGCATGCGACAGATAGAGTTGCACACATCTGGCAGCAGCCATTCTTCATTTGCCTTCCCTTGTTTCTCACATCAGGAATCCCTCTGCCATTTCCCAGAATAATGGCTGCATCCAAGGACCGCGACGTTCATCATCTTGAGACCTTAGAGAAAACAAGCAGATATGTCAAATTTGCTTACGGGAAGGATCCCATAGAACCCCTTTCTTTTTTATTGATAAACCAAGGCCAGAGTTTATATTATGCATACCCATGGAGCCTTAGCAGGGAAATGAAGCTATAGATATTCATTAAAATCTGTCTGGATGCACCCTCGAGAAAAATCATTTCAACGTAACAAACTCAGGAGAATAAAAAGTGAAAGACGTGGAGAGCAAGTTGCGATATTTTTTCCACCCTCCTGTTAAAAATAATAATAATACATTAACAGGCAGACAGCTGTTTGGGAATAAAAAATAAAGAAGATGCCACAATTCTGCCTGGCCTTACGGGCAGGGGAGGATAACTTCATCTTATTGGGCCTTGGGGAATTCCCGAGGAATTGTCAATGGACAACTTGTGAGGCTCATAGCCCTCCGAAAGCACATCAGCATGGTGAAAAGAAGAATCTAATGCTTTAAGACTGAGTAGTGAACTGTCTGAGATGCCATTTATCTGGAGTTAACGAATTGGTGCAACTGGGAAAAAAGACACGGAGGAAAAAGGTAAAAAGGAGAAATAGCCTGGTAAGACCCCAGACCAGATGCTCGGTCAATCTGAATTTTTTAAAGTTGTTGTTGTTATTGTTATTATTGTTGTTGTTGTTGATGATGATGATCATTGTGCACTCAGCCAGAGGTTCAGAATGGGTTTGAAAAGATTCTTGCCAGCATCTTGCCCCCAACAATCTGGGTCCTCATTTTACCAGCCTCGGAAGGAAGGAAGGAAGGAAGGCTGAGTCAAGCTTGAGCCAATCAGGATCGAACTGCTGGCAGTGGGCAGAATTAGCTTGCAATACTGCATTCTAACCACTGCGTCACCACTGCTCTCATTACTCATTTCAATCACTGAACATAGCAATAGCAATAAGCGCTAAGACTTATATACCGCTTCACAGTGCTTTACAGACCTCTCTAAACAGTTTTATGGAGACAGCATCTTGCCCCCAACAATCTGGGTCCTCATTTTACCAACCTCGGAAGGATGGAAGACTGAGTCACCCTTGAGCCAGTCAGGATCGAACTGCTGGCAGTGGGCAGAATTAGCCTGCAATACTGCATTCTAACCACTGCGCCACCATGGTTCTTAGTTTAGGTTACAGTTTTTCAATATCTAACCCATGCTTAGATCTATTTTAAAAGGTGTAAGACAGAGTATGGTATATTAGGAGACTGATGAAAATCCGTGGGATATATCACTCATGCATAATATACTATGCATTTCAATGGCATAATTATAAAAACATTTTTGTAATGAATCTAATCTGAAGAATGTAATTTCAGTTTCAAATCTTTATTGTCAGTGCGCAACATATGTACAATGAGATTGGTTGGTAAGGGACTAAATATTGCCTCTCAGCTTGAACTCCTTGTTTTACCTGCCTCGGTAAATTAAAAAGAAAAAAAGAAAAGAAAAAGAAAATGAGTTTCTATCAATGGTCTAATTTGACACTTGCTTATAATGATGGTCAGTCACCAATTTATTTCATTGGAAAATAAATTTCTTCAGAAATTCCTGTCCCCGCTTCCTATTTGGCTATTACCTTTGCTAAAGGGATCATAATGTGCTGTCTTATTTTGTTCCTGCCATCATCATGTATCTCTTTAAATCATACGCTCATCTTCTACAATATATATTGTGTGTGTTTGTACTGGGATATAAATCATGGTAAATAGCGGGGGGGGGGGACAGAACAGACATAAGTACAATTCAAGGATAGAATGAAAGGCTTGAGCCTGCACTAAAAATTGTAGTAACAAGGTAGAATGCAGACATTAATAGAAAGAATGTCCTATATAATGACCAAACAGAATCAGAATAGAGCTGGAAGGAACCTTAAAGGTCTTTTAGTCCAGCCCCCTGCTCAAGCAGGAGACCCTATATCTGTGATAGTGAACCAATGGCGCATGTGCCACAGGTGGCATGCGGAGCTATCTCTGCGGGCATGCGAGCCGACGCCCAGGTCAGCTCCACCCTGCATGCCTGTGTCCCTCCTACTGGCCAGCTGATCTTAGGGTCTCTGCCAGGAGACCCATGTGCATGCATGGGGGGTGAGGGTGGAGTCACGCTCACATGCATGGGTAGGGGTGGGGGTTGCGCATATATGTGTGGGGTGTATGTGGGGTGCGGTGCCCCCCACCCCACATTTTTGGTTCCAGGAGGCTTCAGAGAGGTCTGCTAGCACCAAAACGGGGGTCACCTGCACATGCGCAGGGGCGGAGGGAGTGCAGGGGGGGTTGCGGCACATGCATGGGGGTGGGGCCTGTGGGGGGGGCGTTGCATTATAGGGGTTGGCATGCATGTGCATGCTGTTGTGTGTGCACACGCTGTTCTGTCCCCCGCACCTCCCCTAAGAAAGCATGCCAGCCCAGGGCCGTCTGCCAGCAATCTATTTACACTTGGCCGGGTTTCCTTTGGCAGTGAAAAGTTCTGGCAACATTTCTTCACGTGCCTGCCAAGTCTCTATCAAATAGCAGCATGCTGACAGATTGTTGCCAGGGCAACCAGAAGTCCGCAGGATGATCAAAAGTTACTCACGACGAAATCCCAGCCTTCAGTCCAAGAGCTGTCTGTAGTTCACACGAAGCAGTCCAAGAGCTAGTAGCTTGTAGCTTTGTCTGACACAAGAGCCTACGGAGCAATTCCACCTGCTTTTATCCCCTGTGGGGTGTGGCTCCGTGATTCAGCACTCCCTGGGCCTGCCACACCTCTTCCTCTGCTGTGCACGCTTATCTTGACATCGCTGTCTCGGATTGAGCCAGAATTGATCCTCGGCAGCTGGCACTTGGGGCGTTGCCAGGGAGGAGGAGGGGTCAGGGGAAAGAGGCCTTGTCAGCTCCTTCTCCTCCTCCTGGCCTGCAGCTGGAACTTGGGGCGATGCCAGCAAAGAAGGTCCTGGTGAGGGAGGCCTTGCTGGTTCCTCTCCCTCACTTTCCCAGTCACTCTCCCCCATGGGAACAGGCTCGAGGGCCGGAGTCACAACACACGCGCACTCGACACCTGAGAGAAAAAAGGTTCGCCATCACTGCCCTATACCATTTCAGACAAATGGCCGTCCATTTTCTTCTTAAAAACCTCCAGCGATGGAGCACCCACAACTTCTGAAGGCAAGCTATTCCATTGGTTCTCACTTTTGGGGAGTTTCTCCTTAATTCTAGGTTGCTTCCTGGAGATTGTTAAGAAGAGATTGGACAACCATTTGTCTGAAATAGTATAGGTCTCCCGCTTGAGTAGCAGGGTGGACTAGAAGACCTCCAAGCTCCCTTCCAACTCTATTATTCTGTGTTTTGTATTCTATATTTAAACACATTCTATCAAATTTTATTTATTTAGAATTGGGATTATAAACTGCCTTACATCCAACTGACAGGTTGGGTTATTTTTTCCCCCCTGCCATGGTCTAATTAATCTGATATTTTATAAGGTAAGAATAATTGACAGTATTGTAATCTATTCATTATTTGCCACCTGGACCATAAAAGAATTTGCCATTACAGATCAGAGCAGATTGTTATTAAAGAAATCCATCATGGTTTCTTTTACATTTCTAATTGCAGGCAGATAGTTAAGAATAATTACGGTTAGCTGCAAATACCTGTGGGCAATTGTGTGGATGTATGGGAATGACGCGGTGGCTCAGGGGCTAGGACGTTGAGCTTGTCGATCGAAAGGTCTGCAGCTCAGTGATTCGAATCCCTAGTGCTGCCGTGTAACGGGGTGAGTTCCCATTACTTGTCCCAGCTTCTGTCAACCTAGCAGTTTCTAAAGCACATAAAAATGCAAGTAGAAAAAATAGGGACCACCTTTGTTCCGTGCGCCTTTGGCATTGAGTCATGCCGGCCACATGACCATGGAGATGTCTTCGGACAGCGCTGGCTCTTCGGCTTTGAAACGGAGATGAGCACTGCCCCCTAGAGTCGGCAATGACTAGCATATATGTGTGAGGGGAACCTTTACCTTTACCTTATGGGAATGGGTAGGTAGATGACAGAGAGAGGGGGGGGGAAAGAGGGAAGAGAGGTGGGGGATAGATGAAGCCGAGAGAGATAGCAACAATTTTCAGAGTTCAAATGGGAGATCTGAGATTTGAAGATGGCATGATTCAATTCAATTTTGCATTTTTGAGATGTAGAAGTAAAGCAATTTGATTTGAACCACTTTGGAATTCAGCTAGGAAAAACATACAGTTCCATCCATATAATTTTAAAACTTTTGTTGTTATTGTTGCTTTTATTTAATACAAAAAAAAAGGTAAGAATAATGAGGGGAGAGAGAGGGCAAGGGAGGGAAGGGAAGGGAAGGGAAAGGAAAGGAAAGGAAAGGAAAGGAAAGGAAAGGAAAGGAAAGGAAAGGAAAGGAAAGGAAAGGAAAGGAAAGGAAAGGAAAGGAAAGGAAAGGAAAGGAATCTACAGGACCATATCATTTTGAACTTATACTACAAAATATACTGTGACAGCTTCAGCATTCTTGCAATTGCTTTGGGATTGTTCTGTTTAGTTAATTAAACAACCTATATGGAGACACATCTCATATAACAAACCTAGAGGCTAATATGGAATATAAATAAAAGTACTCTTCCCACCAACACCAATACCAGTCAGCTTCTTGACTCAACTTCACCCTAACCCAACATCTTCACACCCTTCCAAAAGTGCAGAAGAGTAGGGGACTCTCCCATCTCTTATGGGAGGCTACAGTATTCCAAAGCCATTGGAATAGTTACTTGGGCAACTATGAAGAAGAGGCACCTCCAAGGTCCCACAAGGTCCCATTGTATGACAGAATTGAAGGGTGGGGACCTGGACTTAGCACTGGATTTACGGAATGGAATGAAGATAGCTGGAATTATAGACTTTTTAGAAGACATTAACCCTGGTAAATATCTGCTGGGTAACTTCAAGGATTGCATCGCGATACATTTGTGAAATTCCACCTGCACTTTAAGATAGCGGAGCTGAAGAAAGCAAAACAACATGCTCCCAAATTATCCTGCAACGTGTCTTCTTCTAGCCCAGCTTACTTTTTCTTTTTCTTTTAGGAAAAGGAAGAGGAAGATGGGTCAACTTATTCTCCAAAGGCCCTGAAGGCAGGACAAGAAGCAATGGATGGAAACTAATCAAGGAGAGGAACAACCTAGAACTGAGGAGAAATTTCCTGACAATTAGAACAATTAAGCGGAACGACTTGCCTCCCAAGTTGTGAGTACTCCAACACTAGAGATTTTCAAGAAGAGATTGGACAGCCATATGTCTGGAATGGTACAGGGTTTCCTGCCTGAGTAGAGGGTTGGACTAGAAGACCTCTAAGCTCCCTTCCAACCCTGTTATTTTGTTACTCTGCACTCCATAAAGGCAGCCAAGTGGCAGCTCATGACTTAGATACCAGGAACGTCTTAAATTAAAGTGACCAGATTTCAGCGATGGCAAAGCGGGACACCATTGACCGGGGGAGGGGGGGGGCTGCGCATGCGCGCTGAGTCTTGCCACCTGCCTGAAGGAGGAGGAGCGGCTGCTGCTTCTCCGCTCTTCCAGGCAGGCTCGGCTCTCCTCTCGGCTCTTCCAGGCAGGCTCGGCTCTCCTTGGCTTTCCTCTCGGCTCTTCTCTTCCTCTCAGGTGAAGTCAAGCGGTGTCTCTCCTCCCTCTCGCACCCCCTTCTCCGCCACTCCCCCTTCTCCACCTCCTCCTCTTGTGTTGCCGCCTCCCATTTTCAGAATGGGAGTGAAACAAAAAAAAATCGGGACTTTTTGAAATTGCTGCAGGACGTGGGACAAATTATAAAAAAACGGGACTGTCCCACCAAAAGTGGGACGTCTGGTCACTATATCTTAAATCCCTCATGCATAGTTCAGGATTGAAATGCCTGCCAAACAAAGTGATTTCAAAAGAAGATTTGATCCAAGGGTGTATCCAGGACCGGCCAACCTTGAGTGGAGAGATTTTTTTTTTTACTTCAGATAGGCCTTCTGGAAAAAAAATTAATGAAGGCCAATGTGCACAGGTTCCACAATTATAGCTCCAGGATTTATACTGATCAGATGTTTGAGGCAGATTCCAGCTCAAACAAACCAGAAATTCCCTCGAACATGTGGCTGGATGAGAGAGGCTTAGACTGCAGCTTCCTTGATGGATATACACTCTGGTACTACAGTGTTTCCCTGAAAATAAGACATCCCCTGATAATAACATGTGCTAATATAAGCCCTCCTCGAAAATAAGCCCTCCCTGAAAATAAGTCCTCACTGAAAATATTCAACCGCATGCGCAGCCGGTCCCTGCCATTTCCTCTGGTTAGGGTTAGGGAGACAGGTCTGGAAATCAGGTAAGATGGCAAGAGGAGCCCCATCTTGTTCCATGCACCCCAAAATAATTAGATCTCCCAAAAAATAAGGCCAAGCACTTATTTCGGGGTTCAAAAAAATATAAGACAGGGTCTTATTTTCGGGAAAACACGGTATCTAGCCACAGATGCTATCTTCTCTGCTGCCTGAGTATATGAAGGGAAAGAGTTTGTAAATTGTTGAGTTCTGTTTTCCCCTATTTTGGGAATGCTAGATACAGATCAGATTTTTGCCAGATAGAGTAGAAGTGGCTCTAACATTATTGAAGAGGTCTTCAAACTTGGCCGCTTTAAGACTTCTGGACTCCAATATTGAACTTAATATCAGCGGCGAGACTTTTGGTGGCGCAACATTGGAAGAAAGAAGAATTGCCTACAATTGAAGAATGGACACTCTAAGTTTCAAATTTAGCAGAAATGGCAAAAATTCCTGTGTACCTGAAAAATTATTCACAAGAACGATATATAGTAGAATGGAGAAAATGGATTGACTATATTCAAAATAAGTGTCAGACTAAAAAGTATCAAATAGTTTATGAGTGATTGTAGGAAATGTAATGTATTTGGGTATTTGTTTAAAAGGGAAAGGGGAGTTAAGGGAGCAAAGGGAGAGAAGAGATCATGGGTTATGGTTTTTGTAGTATTCTAGCGTATGCTTGTTAGATGTTACACCCTGTATTTTGCTCTGGGAAGTCTCTGAGGGGGAGGGGGGAAGGGAGGAGTGAAGATGGGAAGGGAGAGGGGGGAGGGGGGAGGGGGGAGATAATTGTAAAAAAAAAATTATTGTAAAACTTTTTCAAATAAAAAAAAAAGACTTCTGGACTTCAACTCCCAGAATTCTGGGAGTTGAAGTCTACAAGTCTTAAAGCAGCCAAATTTGAAGACCTCTGCATTATTGTCTGCCAGAGGTCTGCAACCTCATGGACAGCGTGGCCAGCTCATCTTTTTTTCATTTTTTAAAGGGAGATGTTATTCCACATCTCACCCTCATAAAGTAAGATTGATATGAGTCAGCCAACACAAATATACTCTCCTCAAAGTTCTAATTATCACCCATAAAGCCCTTCGTGGCATCGGGACTGCTTTGAGGGACCAGTTTTATCCCCTCATGTTGCCCACTCAGTAAGATCGGACAGAGCAAATGTGCTTCATGTCCTAGCCATTAAACAATGTCATTTAATGGGACATAGGAACCGTTGTGTTCTCTGTTGTGGTGTCTGCCCTCCAAAATAACATCTTCCCAATGGTTCGGATCACTCAACCATATAAATCTTTAGACAGTGGTGGGATTCAAATAATTTAACAACCGGTTCTCTGCCCTAATGATTTCTTCAAACAACCAGTTTGCCAAGCTGCTCAGAAAGTTAACAACCGGTTCTCCCGAAGGGGTACGAACTGGCTGAATCCCACCACTGTTTTTAGACCTTGTGAATCCGTTATGTTTTTTTTTTTATTGAAAGAGTTTTAAAAAAACAAAAACATTTCCCCCCCCTTTTTTCCCCCTCCCTCCCAAAGAAAAAAACAAAACACCCCCCTCCCTCCCCCACCCCCCGGCTTCCCGGGTCAATCACAAGGTAAAGTTATACATAAACCAAACATAGAATAAAATTTTCCCTTCCAATCCAAATAACCACATCCAAAGCTTTTCGTCTCCCAACCCCCTCCCCATTACATAAAATAACTTTCTAATTATTCAAAGGCAATCTGATATTTCTTAATCTGATATCTGTTTTGTAGATAATCAATCCATTTTTTCCATTCAATTAAATATCTTTCCTGCGTATTGTCTTTTAAAAACGCTGAGATTTTAGCCATCTCAGCCAAATTAATAACTTTCAATATCCATTCTTCTATTGTAGGTATCTCTTCTTTCTTCCAGTATTGTCCAATCAATAGTCTTGCTGCTGTTATTAAGTTCAGAATCAATTTAGTCTCAATCCCTGTACAATCCGTTATAATTCCCAAAAGGAAAAATTGTGGCAGGAGTGAATCCGTTATGTGAGTCAGGTTCTGACAGGTTCTGGAGAACTGGTAGCGGAAATTTTGAGCAGTCTGGAGAATCAGTAGCAGAAATTTTGAGTAGTTTGGAGAATCAGTAGTGGAAATTTTGAGCAGTTCGAAGAATCAGTAGCAGAAATTTTGAGCAGTTCAGAGAACTGGCAAAAACCACCACTGACTGGCCCCAGAGTGGGGTGGAAATGGACATTTTACGATAGCCTTCCCCTGCCAGGCCCACCAAGCCACGCCCACCAACCCACACCACACCCACCAAGCCACGCCCACAGAACCGGTAGTAAAAAAAAAAAAAAATTTCACCACTGATGCGAGCGCATGTTATTCTGGTTCCTCTACCATCGTCAATCTGGCATGTGTGGGTTTTTAATTCTTGATTGAATTAATTTTTATTATTTAAATTTTTACGAGCTAGTAAGAATTGTTGGTGAGTACACAGCCTGAGAAATTGAAACAATAAAGAAATATAATTTATATTACCGAATAATTCTTGTTAGTGGGAGGTACAAAGTGAAGTGCGTTTGTATAACAAGTCAACTTAAAAGGAAAAGACGCTGTGAGAGATTCCTGCGTTAGCTACTATTGTGTACACCCTGCTGCTTTCAACAAGGAGTAATTTAACCCAAAACACAGTACTTCAAATCTTGTTACTGAAGATGTCCAAAACAGCAACAGAAAACTACTTAAAAGAAATTAGTGGAAGGAAAAGGGAAAGAAGTAAAATGAATGGGGACTGTGAGAAAAATTACACATATATACAGAGAATAAGAAAACACTAGATCTCACGGAGTATTAATAATATATGAATTTGGGCAAAGTAGAGAGGATGATGCATAGGAATGAACCACTGAGCATGGCAAAGCAGAGAAGAATAACAGACTAATTATGCTTTCTCTTGCGTTCTGGCCAACTGTAGCTGCTGCCTGAGCAAGTAAGTCTGAACAGACAATGGAAAATAGGAAAGCATGGTAGAAATGGATGAATGTAAGTTAGGAAAGGAAGTTTATGCCAACAGCAAAAGGATAGAGAGCTTTCTGAAGGATGGAAGAAAAACAGATCTAAAGAAGTCGACATCTCTAGTCTGCCTCTTTGAAAATAATGTTGTTGTTGTTGTTCTTAGTTGCGAAGTCGTGTCTGACCCATCGTGACCCCATGGACAACGTTCTTCCAGGCCTTCCTGTCCTCTACCATCCTCTGGAGTCCATTGAAGCTCATGCCGACTGCTTCAGTGACTCCATCCAGCCACCTCGTTCTCTGTCGTCCCCTTCTTTTTTTGCCCTCCATCTTTCCCAGCATGAGGTTCTTCTCCAGTGTGTCCTTCTTTCTCATTAGGTGGCCAAAGTATTTCAGTT
Organism: Ahaetulla prasina; assembly: GCF_028640845.1. Lineage (NCBI taxonomy): Eukaryota > Metazoa > Chordata > Lepidosauria > Squamata > Colubridae > Ahaetulla > Ahaetulla prasina. Next base: position 10,786,536 of record NC_080541.1, read on the forward strand.
TCATCTTCAGGATCTGGCCTTCTAAAGAGCAGTCAGGGTTGATCTCCTCTAGGACTGACTTGTTTGTTCGCCTTGCAGTCCAAGGGACTCACAGGAGTCTTCTCCAGCACCAGAGTTCAAAGGCCGTCATTCTTTGGCGCTCAGCCTTTCTTATGGTCCAACTTTCACAGCCATACATTGCAACTGGGAAAACCATAGCCTTGACTCTACGCACTTTTGTTGGCAGGGTGATGTCTCTGCTTTTTAGTATGCTGTCTAGGTTTGCCACAGCTTTCCTCCCCAGGAGCAAGCGTCTTTTAATTTCTTATTATCCTGAAAATAATAGATCCTGTCTAATTGTTTAAGGCAGGAGAGACATATCTGCCCCATCTCCTCAGCCAGACTGCCACATCCAACTCACCGCAGCCAACTCGCCATGGAACAATTCGCCATGGCCAACTCCTCACGGGACAAAAGTTACATAATATTGAAGGAATGGTGAAATAGAATAATTAAAGGATGCAAAAGGAGGGACAATGTGAATGACAATTTTTTTTGGGAAAATTTTTTTTTTAAAATAATTAAATAAAATTGTTGAATTGTCCCACGGCGACTTGTCCCGCAGGAAGTTGACCGTGGTGAGCTGTCCCCTGATGAGTTGAATACGGCAAGCTGACTACAGTGAGTAAGTCATGGGGAATTGGCAGCGGAGAGTTGGCCACGGCAAGTTGGCCACGGCAAGGTATTCCATTCCAACCCAGAGTTGGTGTCTTCTCTAGAGATCCAGTTTACCTGCTTCTTACACAAAAAAAGATTAGGTGCTATACAGTGGTGGGTTTCAATTTTTTTTACTACTGGTTCTGTGGGTGTGGCTTGCTGGGTGTGGCAGGGGAAGGATACTGTAAAATCTCCATTCCCACCCGACTCCTGCGGAAGGATATTGCAAAATCTCCATTCCCACCCCACTCCAGGGGAAGGATACTGTAAAATTTCCATTCCCACCCCACTCCAGGGGAAGGTTACGTTAAAATCTCCATTCCCACCCCACTCCAGGGGTAGGATACTGTAAAATCTCCATTCCCACCCCACTCCAGGGGAAGGATACTGTAAAATCTCCATTCTCTCCTTACTCCAGGGGAAGGTTACTGCAAAATACCCATTTCCTCCCGATCAGCTGGGACTTGGGAGGCAGAGAATAGATGGGGGTGGGGCCCATCAAAATTTTTACTGCCGGTTCTCTGAACTACTTGAAATTTCCGCTACCGGTTCTCCAGAACTGGTCAGAACCTGCTGAAACCCACCTCTGGTGCTGTAAGGGAAGCACACTATTTTCCTCAGAGATTTCTCAGAGGTGATGGTTTCCTTTTCACCAAGACAATAATAGTAACACCAGTGATGAAATCCATTTATTTTTTTTTACTACCGGTGAGCATAGCTTGGTGGGCGTATTGTGGCTTTGTGGGTGTGGCTTTGTGGACGTGGCAGGGGAAGGATACTGAAAAATCCCCATTCCCATCCCACTCCTGGAGCCAGCCAGAGGTGGTATTTGCCAGTTCTCCAAACTACTCAAAATTTCTGCTACCAGTTCTCCGAAGTGCTCAAATTTTCCACTACCGGTTTTCCAGAACCTGTCAGAACCTGCTAGATTTCACCCCTGAGCTACTCCATATTTTGCATGCATGGTGACCTTTACGGAGGACATCATCTAAAATCTGGATAGCTGGCCAAATGGGCTGAGATTTGAGTGAACAAGCTGGTTCTGCCTTATTTTTAAAATAAAATTTGAAAAGGGACAAATGAAAAAATAGAGCATCACTGATCATAACTTGCTTTCTTTCCTATCCCATCTTTCTTTAAAATATATATATATTTTAGGTGGTCTCATCGTAATTTTGAGGACATCTTCTTTGGAGTTAAATGGGCTAAATTGCTTTGTATTCTATCGCTCTTTCTCTTGTACAACAGTGAGATAGCTGATGACTTTCAGATTTCAAACAAAAGTACATATGAATTGTAGCAAAGGATTTCTTTCATTCAAAAACTCAAGAGAAATATTCAAGAGAATATATGCTCAAGAGTTCAGAAAATATGAGGGTGATTTCTCAAGTTGATTCTATTTATCCATTTATTGGAAAGTTAAGAAACTTTTCTTTGGTCTTCTTTTTCAGTTTTAGAAATTTCTGGTTTTACCCTTTTCCCAAATCTCAGTGCAATTCTGACCTTATAACCTGTGACCATACTGGCATGTATTAAAGAAAAGATCAAAAACTTGTATATTAAGGAAAAAATACCAGAAGTAGTGTACAAAATATGTTAAGGAAGATTGCTACGGAAATTACAATAAATTGTTTTTTTATATTGCAGAATGAGGCAGAGATTCATTGATTTCCAACTGAAACAAAATATTAAAAGCCACCTGATCCTGAAATATAACCTACTACTTCAGTTGAAGTATTGCAAACTATGGCTCTTTAGAGCAGTTCCCAAGGCAGACTTACTTTCAAATGGAATTAGCTTGGGGGATTCTACCCATTTCATTGCAATGATTTCTTGACAGTAATGAAGCAAAGGAGATATCGACGGTAGTTTTAAAAACAGACTACTAGACGGGAAGTATCGTTTCAAGCATACTGCAACAGCATGAGATCTAGACTAGTATCTAAAATTTCTACATCCATCTGTCACTAATTAAAACAAATGTCAAAGAACATATGGCTGGGAAAGCATTGGGATCTGAAAAAGAAAAGGCAAGGAAAAGATGCCAATTAAGTATATACCTACATTTTGTACTATTTTTTTCCTCTAAGAGGAAGGAAGGAAGGAAGGAAGGAAGGAAGGAAGGAAGGAAGGAAGGAAGGAAGGAAGGAAGGACGCAAGGAAGGAAGGAAGCAAGGACGCAAGGAAGCAAGGAAGTCTAGTTTAATGAAAAGAAGGACTAGGGGAGACATGATAGCAGTCTTCCGATATCTCTGGGGCTGCCACAAAAAAGAGGGAGTCAAACTATTCTCCAGAGCACCTGAAGGTAGGACAAGAAACAGTGGATGGAAATTATCTAAGGAGAGAAGCAACCTAGAACTAAGGAGAAATTTCCTGACAGTGAGAATAATTAATCAGTGGGACAACTTGCCTCCAAAAGTTGTAGGTGCTTTAAGACTGGAAGTTTTTAAGATTGGACAACCATTTGTCTGAAACAGCATAGGGTTTCCTACCTGAGCAAGGGATTGGACTGTAAGACCTCTAAGGTCCCTTTCAACTTTATTATTCTATTCTGTTCTAAATTCAAAGGGAGGGAGGGAGAGAGGGAGGGAGGGAGGGAGGAAAGAAGGAAGGAAGGAAGGAAGGAAGGAAGGAAGAAGGAAGGAAGGAAGGAAGGAAATCTAGTTCAATGAAAAGAAGGACTAGGGTGATATGAAAGCAGTGTTCCAATATCTCAGGGGCTTCCACAAAGAAGAAGAAGTCAAGCTATTCTCCAAAGCACCTGAAGGCAGGACAAGAAGCAATGGGTGGAAACTAATCAAGGAGAGAAGCAACATAGAACTAAGGAGAAATTTCCTGACAGTGAGAACAATTAATCAGTGGAACAACTTGCCTCCAGAAGTTGTAAATGCTCCAACACTGGAAGTTTTTAAGAAGAGATTGGACAATCATTTGTCTGAAACAGCATAGGGCTTCCTGCCTGAGCAGGGGATTGGACTATAAGACCTCTAAGGTCCCTTTCAACTTTATTATTCTATTCTGTTCTAAATTCAAAGGAAGGGAGGGAGGGAGGGAGGAAAGAAGGAAGGAAAGAAGGGGAGAGGTAGGTAGGGAGGAGAGGGAGGGAAGAAGGAAGGAAGGAAGGAAGGGAGGAAGGAAGGAAGGGAGGGAGGGAGGAAGGAAGGGAGGGAGGGAGGGAGGGAGGGAGGGAGGGAGGGAGGGAGGGAGGGAGGAAGGAAGGGAGGAAGGAAGGAAGGAAGGAAGGAAGGAAGGAAGAGACCATTAGTGGGATAAAAACTTCATTGTCTTTCTTATCATGCAACAGAAACAATATCCTTGATAAGGAACTCAGAATAGTGCTCTACATAAGGAATGGGTAAAGCTAAAGAGGAAACAAGAATGCAGATCCAAAAAATCATCTTTTCCTGGTCTAAAGGTGGCCCACTAGCCATTTCCAAAAGACATATACAACGTGTGCCACCAATACTATTTCACTGCAGTTGAAATAGCCCAAGAATGTGCAGTATTTAGGAATTCTGCTCTGTTGCATAAATCAGGGGTCACCAACCTTTCGGACTTCAGGGACCACTAAATTCATAATTTTAAATCCTGCGGACTACTAATATGATCTGCCTAATGACCGGCTGGGTGGGCATGGCTAGGTGGTCATATGACTGGGTGGGTGTGGCCAAATCGATGTCACTCATATCAAGAGGTGCTTCACTGGCCTCTACTCACCCCTCCCCTCCCAGCCACTCCTCACCTCCCCACCCAGGCTCCTCAGCGCCCCAACAGGAAGCAGTTGCTGGAGCTAAGCAGCCACCACGAGAGAAAGAGTTGGCAAAACAGTGGCTCAGTTCAAATTGGATCTGACCGAGAAGGAGGCTCAGCAGAAGCACCTCACTGAGGACTGTGAGCATAGGCTTTCCAAGCAGAGGGAAGACCTGTGGGAGTGCAAGGCCAGGTACCAGCACCTGGAGGATCAGCGGGCTGAGATGGTCAGCCAGTTCCAGGCCATGATGCAGTCCTACTGGAACAAGGTCCTCTGGTTCTTTGCCCAAAGCCCTGCACCAGGAGGCCAAAGCAGACCCCAAGTTGGAATTTCTGCCCGCCTCCGACCTTCACAAAAAGACCCTGAAGGAGGAGACTCTCTGCAGCAACACAAACATTCATTGCACGTATCCGTCCCAGGGGCGTAGTTTGAGGAACCCTGATTTAGTGCAATATAAAAAATCAAATAATTTTTCTACAGACCACCAAAATTTTCTCATGGACTACCAGCGGTCCATGGACCACCGGTTGGTGACCGCTGGCATAGACTGCCCACAACAAGATCCAGAGATGCTCTGAACAAAGATTGTGGTGATATGCAGACAACACCAGATATGTAACACCTGTCCTTTGTTCCTGATCAACGCACACTTGAAGACATCATGGCAGTGCTACCGAACACAATTAACATTGCTAGTTTCTGGACAAGATTTGTTTAATATGTACATTCAGGTATTCCTTGACTTACAACCACAGTTGAGCCCAAGATTTATGTTGCTAAGTGAGACATTTGTTAAGTGAGTTTTGCACCATTTTATGACCTTTCTTGCCACAAGAAAGTGGTAAGTGAATCATTGCAGCTATTAAGTTAGTAACACGGTGCTTAAGTGAACCTGGTTTATTGCTCACAAAAGGTGATCACATGATCCTGGGACACTGCAACCGTCATAAATGTGGGACAGTTGCCAATAGCCTGAATTTTGATCACATGTCCGTGAGGATCATACGCAACGGTCATAAGTGTGAAAATGGCCATAAGTCACTTTTTTCAGTGCTATTGTAACTTTGTAAGGTCACTAAATGAATTGTTGTAAGTCAAGGACTATGCCTATTTTTAATCTTGTATTTTAGATCTTAAATTTTATGTTGTATGGTATACCTTATTTTAATCACGATGCTTCTGACAAAAATCCCCAAAGGCATGAGTAAACCAGTTTCATACTATAACACAGAAAACAGCAGGTGTTGTGTCTTGCCCACTCTCACAGCAGCCGGGGCCTTCTTATCTGCTCCCGAACACGGAGGAATGTATGCCTCCCGGCCCCAGTCCTGGCTCCATGCCCAGACAAGCTGAAGAGGAGGGGGCACCTCCCGGTCCCAGCCCTGGCTCCATGCCCAAGCAGGCTGCAGAGGAGGGAGCACCCCCCGGCCCCAGCCCTAGCTCCATGCCCAGGCAAACGGAGCAGCTAGACCCCTCCCCCTCCTCCACAGCATGTAAGCCTGAGGAAAGTTTATTTCCAACAGCTGCTGATTGGAGTGACCCTTGCATCAGAAGACTGGATAGGCGGAGGCAACAGAAGGAAGGGAGGGGCAGGCCTTAATGAGTGCTGAGTCATGGAGCCACACCCCATGGCCTATATAAAGGATCTGCTTTCTGGCAGTCTCTGAGTCAGGCAAAGTCGAACTTATCTTGCTGAAGTCACTTTCTGGTCTCCTGCCTGCTCTGAGGACTTTGCTAGGACTTTGGGCAGAGCTGCAGAGGCAAGCCTGATTCGGATTTCCCTGACCCGGCCGTCAGCGGAGGAGTGGGACACGACAGCAGGATTATATCCAGGAATTTTCCAGATACAAAACTCAACTCACAAGAGATCTCTTCCTAACCACCCTTGTTCCTGTTTAGGACATAAGAATGAGAAAGACCCAATTGTATCCCATAGGGTAATAAAGAAAGAAAGCCCATCAGAAACACAACAGAGAAACCAAATAGCCTTGGTTTTGTTTTGTTTTTTCTAAAATTTCGAAGGTTAGCCATGAAACAGCTGCTCTATTTTATTAAAAGAAAAAAAATGTCACTCTTGCCCTTAACAAAGAAGCAAAAAAATAAAAATAAAAAATAAATAAAGCCCGCTTTTCAACCAGAAATCAACCAGAAGACTCTCTCAGGAATTCAAAAACCTTTGTGTTACATGTTCCGACTGTATTTTTCTATCAGTGCTGTGCTTTTCTGTACCACTTTTTGATTTCCACTTCCCTGTTGACCTTGGCTCAGGAAGAATGTACGACAACAGGATTGTAGCTAGCAAATATCTCTCTCTTTTTGTTGTAGTTGCAATATCTAGCTCTGGCTTCTTTGGTGTTTCTTGAGAAATATGGATAAGGATATGGAGATAAGGAAGGATAGCCTCCATCCTTACTTTAAGGTGTATAATTTGGTAAAGGGACCAACCTCCTTCCCCCCAAAAAATTAAATGACATTCTGAAAATATTTTCTCCAAAGATTTCCCAGTTGCTAAATCCTCAAAGGAGTCTACAGGTTGGGATAAAGAAGAATTGAAATCAAATCCTCTGACGACTTTTGAATAAATTACTGTCAGACGTAAAGGAAAGGAATGTAAAGTTGGTTTATGTGGCCAAGGTTAAAAGAAGACATTTTTAAATAAAGTTCCGGCAGCTCTTTATGATCTTTTTCCTGACACCAGGATTGAAAAATTGAGGTTTTGTGGATTTGCTTACAGATAAGGGACAGGATGTGGGATGAAGTGTCTTTGTTTGTAATATTATAAGGGGTGAAGAGTTACTAAATTGAGCTAAACTTCAGATTACGATTCGGAGTCACTTCTTTATATTTCTTTATCCTTATCCTCTTCTATTTCCTTCTTTTTCCTTTTTCCGTGCACTTTTTTTTTTGCTTTCTCTTTCTTCCTTCCTTCTTTTCTAAGTTTAGCTTGTATTAGTTTGTACTACCGTATTCAAAATATTTAATTAAATAACTTCTTTCCCTGAACCAGCTAAAAATGATGTCATAGGAGAGATGCATTTGACCACTCCTGTTGTGTCTTGCCCGCCCTCAGAGCAGCCGGGGCCTTCTTACCTGCTCCCGAACACTGAGGAATGTATGCCTCCCGGCCCAAGTCCTGGCTCCATGCCCAGACAAACTGCAGAAGAAGGAGCATCTCCCGGCCCTAGCCCTGCCTCCATGCCCAGACAAGCTGAAGAGGAGGGGCACCTCCGTCCCAGCCCTGGCTCCATGCCCAAGCAGGCTGCAGAGGAGGAGCACCCCGGCCCCAGCCCTAGCTCCATGCCCAGGCAAACGGAGCAGCTAGACCCCTCCCCCTCCTCCACAGCATGTAAGCCTGAGGAAAGTTTATTTCCAACAGCTGCTGATTGGAGTGACCCTTGCATCAGAAGACTGGATAGGCGGAGGCAACAGAAGGAAGGGAGGGGCAGGCCTTAATGAGTGCTGAGTCATGGAGCCACACCCCATGGCCTATATAAAGGATCTGCTTTCTGGCAGTCTCTGAGTCAGGCAAAGTCGAACTTATCTTGCTGAAGTCACTTTCTGGTCTCCTGCCTGCTCTGAGGACTTTGCTAGGACTTTGGGCAGAGCTGCAGAGGCAAGCCTGATTCGGATTTCCCTGACCCGGCCGTCAGCGGAGGAGTGGGACACGACAGCAGGATTATATCCAGGAATTTTCCAGATACAAAACTCAACTCACAAGAGATCTCTTCCTAACCACCCTTGTTCCTGTTTAGGACATAAGAATGAGAAAGACCCAATTGTATCCCATAGGGTAATAAAGAAAGAAAGCCCATCAGAAACACAACAGAGAAACCAAATAGCCTTGGTTTTGTTTTGTTTTTTCTAAAATTTCGAAGGTTAGCCATGAAACAGCTGCTCTATTTTATTAAAAGAAAAAAAATGTCACTCTTGCCCTTAACAAAGAAGCAAAAAAATAAAAATAAAAAATAAATAAAGCCCGCTTTTCAACCAGAAATCAACCAGAAGACTCTCTCAGGAATTCAAAAACCTTTGTGTTACATGTTCCGACTGTATTTTTCTATCAGTGCTGTGCTTTTCTGTACCACTTTTTGATTTCCACTTCCCTGTTGACCTTGGCTCAGGAAGAATGTACGACAACAGGATTGTAGCTAGCAAATATCTCTCTCTTTTTGTTGTAGTTGCAATATCTAGCTCTGGCTTCTTTGGTGTTTCTTGAGAAATATGGATAAGGATATGGAGATAAGGAAGGATAGCCTCCATCCTTACTTTAAGGTGTATAATTTGGTAAAGGGACCAACCTCCTTCCCCCCAAAAAATTAAATGACATTCTGAAAATATTTTCTCCAAAGATTTCCCAGTTGCTAAATCCTCAAAGGAGTCTACAGGTTGGGATAAAGAAGAATTGAAATCAAATCCTCTGACGACTTTTGAATAAATTACTGTCAGTCGTAAAGGAGAGGAATGTAAAGTTGGTTTATGTGGCCAAGGTTAAAAGAAGACATTTTTAAATAAAGTTCCGGCAGCTCTTTATGATCTTTTTCCTGACACCAGGATTGAAAAATTGAGGTTTTGTGGATTTGCTTACAGATAAGGGACAGGATGTGGGATGAAGTGTCTTTGTTTGTAATATTATAAGGGGTGAAGAGTTACTAAATTGAGCTAAACTTCAGATTACGATTCGGAGTCACTTCTTTATATTTCTTTATCCTTATCCTCTTCTATTTCCTTCTTTTTCCTTTTTCCGTGCACTTTTTTTTTTGCTTTCTCTTTCTTCCTTCCTTCTTTTCTAAGTTTAGCTTGTATTAGTTTGTACTACCGTATTCAAAATATTTAATTAAATAACTTCTTTCCCTGAACCAGCTAAAAATGATGTCATAGGAGAGATGCATTTGACCACTCCTGTTGTGTCTTGCCCGCCCTCAGAGCAGCCGGGGCCTTCTTACCTGCTCCCGAACACTGAGGAATGTATGCCTCCCGGCCCAAGTCCTGGCTCCATGCCCAGACAAACTGCAGAAGAAGGAGCATCTCCCGGCCCCAGCCCTGACTCTATGCCCAGGCAAATGGAGCAGCTAGACCCCTCCCCCTCCTCCACATTTGTGAGCCTGAGGAGGGTTTATTCCCAACAGCTGATTGGAGTAATCCTCGCATCAGAAGATTGGATAGGCGGAGGCAACAGAAGGAAGGGAGGGGCAGGCCTTAATGAGTGCTGAGTCATGGAGCCACACCCCATGGCCTATATAAAGGATCTCCTTTCTGGCAGTCTCTGAGTCAGGCAAAGTCGAACTTATCTTGCTGAAGTCACTTACTGGTCTCCTGCCTGCTCTGAGGACTTTGCTAGGACTTTGGGCAGAGCTGCAGAGGCAAGCCTGATTCAGATTTCCCTGACCCAGCCGTCAGCGGAGGAGTGGGACACGACATCTCCCTTCTCCATAAACCATGGTCCCATGCTTGTCCCACCTATGACTTTGGTTTGTAACCCACAATGCTGTTCTGGCACATCCAATCCCCCTTTCTATGAGTCACATATGACAATACAGGTGGTCCTCATGACCACCGTGCAGCTCAAAATTTCTGTTGCTAAGCAGAAGACAGTTGTTAAATGAGTTTTGCCCCCATGTTATGACTTTTCTTGCCACAGTTGATAAGGATAGCACTGCAGTTGTTAAGTTAATGACATCGTCTTGAAGTGAAACTGACTTCCCTATTGACTTTGTTTGTCAGCAGATTGCGAAAAGGGATCACCTGATCCCAAAGTAAATAAATACATTCCAGTTGCCAAGCATTCAAATTTTGATCAGATGACCATAGGAGATGCTGTAACAGCTGTAAATGTGAAACAGCAATAGCAATAGCACTTAGACTTATATACCACTTTACAGTGTTTTACAGCTCTCTCTAAGCAGTTTACAGAGTCAGCCTATTGCCCTCAACAATCTGGGTCCTCATTTCACCCACCTCGAAAGGATGGAAGGCTGAGTCAACCTTGAGCCTGGTGAGATTCGAACTGCTAAATTGCAGGCAGCTGGCAGTCAGCAGAAGTAGCATTCTAACCACTGTGTTGTGGCCCACCAGCAGAGCTGGTAGCAGATTCAGACAGTGAAGAGGTTGGGGAGGAACATGGGCCAGTCCTGGAGTCTGGGGAAGGCTCTGATGAGGGCTCTGCATCAGAGGCAGAGAGGGGGCCAGGGCCGTATGCCATTTATCAGCTGCCTTCGTAGTCAGACATCAGTGACGCAGATGAACATCTGGAGCCTGTTCCAATGTGTGCATGTGCAGAGTTGTCAGATGAAGGGAACAGCTAAGGAACAAGGGTTGACTTGGGAGTAAGGCCAGAGGTGGACGATGAATGGTTCCTTCCAGTGGGAATAAAAGAGGAGTAAAAGGGGAGTGGAGTTTGCAGGAGGCAATTAGTTCATTATTGCATTCTTGCCAAGTGTTGCAGAGTCTGAAAGATATCGACCTGGCTACTCTCCCAGCTTAATAAAGGTCAGTAATTGTGAACTATCTTGAAAGACGGTGGGAGAGGAAAGACTTCCGCTGGAGAGGAATTCACTGTAAATTAAATAAAAGGGTTTTATGAGGATGACAACTCAGCTTCGTGCTGCTGGGGAAGCCTAGGTCAGAACACACTGCGCCACTGGGGCAAACTCATAACCCACTTTTTTCAGTACCATTGTTACTGAAAATGGTCAGTAAATGAACGGCTGTAAGTCAAGGACTATCAGTATTACAAAAGTGCCTATTTTCATCAGGGGTTGTTTCCCACAACTGCTCTTTTCCCACTTTGAAAATCTGGAGCAAATACATGTTTATATCTATATATAATTTTAAAAAAACAAAACACCTCCCTGTTGTTATGTTCCATTCCAGCTTTGTTAGATGTAAGAAAAATATATCCTTCCCCTTATCTATGATTAAGCAGGGTCTCAGCAGGCATTTCTGGGTAAGGCAGTCTCTCTTACTTATCTCTTCAACGATAATAATAAAAATGTTCACTTCTATAAAGTTTCTACCTCCTTCCTTCTTTCATGCCCTATTATTATTATATTATTATTATTTTGGGGTGCTGTCATATTTCTTTTACTGACTCCCAAGGAAACAGGATAAATCAACCTTCCTTGCATTGACTCCAGTTTAGAAAACATTACTCATTCCTTAGAAACCTTCTGTAGTCTTAACCCCAAAGCTTTTCATTTCTCAAAAATAGGAGATTGTATAGACTTGCAAGATCCAATAGGTTGATCATGATGGTAGATTTCAGGAGCAACCCTCCCATACTACCATCTCTCACAATACTAGACAACACAGTATCAACAGTAGAGACCTTCAAATGTATAGGTTCTATCCTGTGGTGGGATTCAAGTAAGTTAACAACCAGTTCTCTGCCCTAATGATTTCTTTCAACAACCAGTTTGCCAAACTGCTCAGAAAGTTAACAACCGGTTCTCCTGAAGTGGTGCGAACTGGCTGAATCCCATCACTGGTTCTATCTATCTAAAATGGACACCTAATATCAAAAACGTCATCAAAAAAGCACAACAAAGAATGTTCTTTCTGCGCCAACTCAGAAAGCTCAAACTGCCCAAGGAGTTGCTGATCCAGTTCTACAGAGGAATTATTGAGTCTGTCATCAGCACCTCTATAACTGTCTGGTTTGGTTCTGCAACTCAACAAGACAGACAAAGACTTCAGAGGATAATTAGAACTGCAGAAAAAACAATGGCTACCAACCTGCCTTCCATTGAGGACCTGTATACTGCATGAATCAAAAAGAGGGCTGTGAAAATATTTACAGACCCCTCACATCCTGGACATAAACTGTTTCAACTCCTACCCTCAAAATGATGCTATAGAGCACTGCACACCAGAACAACTAGACACAAGAACAGTTTTTTCCCGAACGCCATCACTCTGCTAAACAAATAATTCCCTCAACACTGTCAAACTATTTACTAAATCTGCACTACTATTAATCTTCTCATCGTTCCCATCACCCATCTCCTTATAACTGCATGACTGTAACTTGTTGCTGTATCCTTACGATTTATATTTATTTTTTCCTAGTATGATTTGATTGCTTATTTGTACCCTATGACTATTATTAAGTGTTGTACCTTATGATTCTTTATGAATGTATATTCTTTTTCTAGGTACCCTTGGAGACTTGGTTGGGCATTGAAGGAGGGATGCCCCTGGTGGAGATGTGCCCACCGGGTTTCCGGGCATTTCATCAGCCGAGGGCCCAAGGTAGGGGTGGAGGGGTGGCGGTGGTTATTAAAGAGAGTCTAGAGCCGATGGAGGCCACTGTACCTCAGATAGCAGGTTGTGAATCCCTTTACGTGAAGTGGGGGCGTAGGGTGCAGGTGGGCTTGTTGATCGCGTACCTGGCTCCTTGCTGCGTGACAACAGCCCTGCCCGAGTTGCTGGAGATGATAGCCGGGATGGCGGTTGATACCCCTAGGCTTATGGTCGTGGGGGACTTCAACCTGCCATCAGCCAGTATGTCATCAACGGCAGCTCGGGAGTTCATGGCCTCCATGATGGCCATGGACCTGACCCAATTAGTTGACGGCCCCACCCACGTTGGGGGAAACACACTGGATCTGATTTTTGTCTCTGGACAGTGGTTGAGTGATCTGGAAGTACGAGAATTAGTCACTGAACCTTTGTCATGGTCAGATCACTCTCTCCTTTGTCTGGACTTTTGGACCACTGCTCAACACCACAGAGAGACGGGACCAATGCGTTGGTTCCGTCCCAGGTGACTGATGGACCTGGAGAGGTTCCTGATGGAGCTTGGGCCGTTCCCTGGCGATCTGGCCCACGGCTCGGCCGAGGAGCTTGTTGCGGCCTGGGAACAGGCCGCGGTGGGAGCCTTGGACCATGTCGTGCCTTTGCGGCCTCTGACCCGGCGTAGGTCTCAACCAGCTCCTTGGTTCTCCGAGGAGCTGAGGGAGATGAAGTGCCGGAGAAGACGCCTAGAGAGCGCTTGGAAGTCCAGCCGTTCTGAAGCTGACCGTATACTAGTTAGGTCTTTCACCCAGACCTATCTAGTGGCATTGAGGGAGGCCAAGCGGGCCTATGTTTCTACCCTCATTGCGTCAGCAGAGAACCGCCAGCCTCCCTGTTTAGGGTGACTCGCTCCCTCCTTCACCAGGGGGGGGTGCGATGATCCCTTACAGGGTTGTGCTGAGGATTTCAGCAGGTATCTGTTTGACAAAATTGCTCAGCTTCGGGATGGTCTGGACCAAAATTGGGTAGTTTCGGGCGAGGTGATGGAGGCTAGTCTTGTTGAGACCATCTGGGAGGAGTTTGATCCTGTGGCTCCTGAGGACATGGACAGGTTGCTGGGATGGCTGAATGCCAGCACATGTTTATTGGACCCGTGTCCCTCCTGGTTGGTGCTGGCCACCCGGGAGGTTACACAAGGCTGGCTCCAGGGAATTGGCAACGCTTCCTTGGGGGAGGGTGTTGTTCCCACCGCCTTGAAAGAGGCGGTGGTGAGGCCCCTCCTCAAGAAGCCCTCCCTGGACCCAGCTGTTTTGGGTAACTATCGTCCAGTCTCCAACCTTCGCTTTGTGGCGAAGGTTGTTGACAGTGTGGTGGCACATCAGTTACCCCAGTACCTGGATGAATCTGTCTATCTAGACCCGTTCCAGTCTGGTTTCCGACCCGGGTACAGCATGGAGACAGCTTTGGTCGCGTTGATGGATGACCTCTGGAGGGCCCGGGATAGGAGTTATTCCTGTGCCCTGGTTCTCCTAGATCTCTCAGCGGCTTTCGATACCATCGACCATGGTATCATGCTGCGACGATTGGGGAGTTTAGGAGTGGGAGGCACCGTGTTTCGGTGGTTCTCATCCTATCTCTCCGACCGATTGCAGACGGTGTTGGCAGGGGGGGGCAGAGATTAACCTCGAGTCGCCTCCTTTGTGGGGTGCCACAGGGGTCGGTTCTCTCGCCTCTCCTGTTCAACATCTATATGAAGCCGCTGGGTGAGGTCATCAGTGGTTTTGGGGTGAGTTATCAACTGTACACAGATGACACCCAGCTGTACATTTCCACCCCTGACCACCCCAATGAAGCTGTCGAAGTGTTGTCTCGGTGTTTGGAGGCCGTGCGGGTCTGGATGGGGAGAAACAGGCTCAAGCTCAACCCCTCCAAGACTGAGTGGCTGTGGATGCCGGCATCTCGGTACAGCCAGCTGCAACCGCGGCTGACTGTTGGGGGCGAATCATTGGCCCCAATGGAGAGGGTGCGCAATTTGGGTGTTCTCCTGGGTGGACGGTTGTCTTTTGTTTGTTTACATTTTGAAGATAATTTGGCGACCGTCTCCAGGAGAGCTTTTTACCAGGTTCGCCTGGTCCGCCAGTTGCGCCCCTTTCTAGTCCGGGATGCCTTATGCACGGTCACTCACGCCCTCGTCACTTCTCGCCTGGACTACTGCAATGCTCTCTACATGGGGCTCCCCTTGGGGAGCACCCAGAGGCTTCAGTTGGTTCAGAATGCAGCTGCACGGGTGATAGCTATAACACCAATCCTGCACAGGCTGCACTGGCTACCTGTGGTCTTCCCTGTGCACTTCAAGGTGTTGGTTATCACCCTTAAAGCGCTCCATGGCATAGGACCGGGATATTTTCGGGACCGCTTTCTGCTACCACATGCCTCCCACCGACCGGTACGCTCCCATAGAGAGAGTCTCCTCAGGGTGCCGTCAGCCAAACAATGTCGGCTGGCGACCCCCAGGGGGAGAGCCTTCTCGGTGGGGGCACCTACCCTCTGGAACGAGCTTCCCCCAGGACTTCAACAACTTCCTGACCTCCGGACTTTTCGCCGCGAGCTGAAGACGTACCTATTCTTCCGAGAAGAACTGGCTTAATAGGGGTTTTTAATTCGTTTTTAAATGGGGTTTATTTTTATATTATGTATTTTACATTTAAATCTAGGCCATATGTTATGTTTTTTTTAAAAAAATAGTTTTCATTGTAATATATTGTATTGTTTTACTTGGCTATTCACCGCCCTGAGTCCTTCGGGAGAAGGGCAGTATCAAAATTAAAATATTATTATTATTATTATTATTATTATTATTATTATTATTATTATTATTATTATTATTATTATTATTATTATTATTATTATTATTACCCTGAGAGCATATGCACCAAGACAAATTCCTTGTGTGTCCAATCACACTTGGCTGATAAAGAATTCTATCTATCTTCTATCACTGGGACTACAGGTTTAATCTTCCGAGCTTTCCAACTGGAGCCCATCCTCAGGGAACTTCTTCTACCAGAATACGTGCTTTGGGCTACCCTTTGTTTCGTAATTATATGGTACCTTCCTATTAATTGATTGGTGTGTTGATGGCTGGAAATTGGCTGTCATTTACTTGCATTGTCAAGTCCTCAGTTCCTAAATATTTGATAAGCTGGTGGTAAATTTGATGTTTCATGGTTTTTTTTCCTAGGTTATATCTTTGAATGCTACAACCCTATGTGGCTTGGCTCCAAGATAACGACAATACTATCTTATCTTACTTGAATCAACCCATCCAATGTGTTTCTCCAGGGAGAAGCGTCTGGTCTTGCCCCAATTTAGTAAGATAAACAGAATGGAGGGCAGGACGCATTATTTACCTGTTGATATTCCAACCTTATAGAATAACCTTTTCCTGGGAATAAGGTTTCCACTATGTGTCAGGCCTGGGGGTCATCTTTTGCATTGGGTCTTCAGGTCTGCCACATTTAGTGCTGTGGGAAACTGGGAAGGGGGATTGTATGGAGCATAGGTGATATATAGTCATAATAACATTCCTTTCTCAGAGAGTCAAGGACATCTTGCCCTGCACCTGGAGGGATGTGACTGGGAGGCATCTCCAGTTGGGACGGTGCATCGATTGGGTCGTGTGATGGACATGTGGGTGCTGGGCAGGGATTTGGACTTTCCTTTGGATGGGGAAAACCTGGAAGCTTTCAGATTCGGGTTTTCCCAGATGTGCCAATATGACATCTCTAATAAAATGGAACTTTGAGGAATTTCTAGACTCAGAGTCAACTTCCATTGGGACCCTGTGTTACTTGGAACCCTGACACTATGTCTTTTAAAGTTTCTGGAGCTGGTTAAGATGAAACTCTTCTATGGGGTCATTAGTGACATCAGTAGTTTCTGTTTTATTAATTCCTGTTTAATTTCATTCTCGTGTTTTGGGTCCATCTTGTATTTTAGTCGGTTATTTATTTGTCCCTTGAAATAACCTGAAGAATAGTAATAAATAACCTGAAGAGCATAGGAATTTTCTGCAAATGTCAACAAGGATTCATAGTGCATGGATATATTCTTAGCTTTATCATCACGGTTGCATGGATCAGTCTCTAAGGTTAACATCCATTTTGAAAGCATGTTCAGTCCAGCTAAAGAGATTGTCAAATGACTCATGTCCAGGCCTTTCTTATATACCGTATTTTTCGGAGTATAAGATGCACCTTTTTCCCCTGAAAAAGAGGGTGAAAATCTGGGTACGACTTATACTCCGAATGTTGCCCCGCCCAGCTTCTCAAACGGAGGTTTAAGAGGCTGAAAAAAGCATTAGAAACAGAGCCTCAGAAAAAAAAACCTCCAAACAGAGCTTAAAGGAGCTTAGGAAAAAAGCTCCAAATGGAGCTTCAGATAAAAAGCCCCAAACAGAGCTTCAGAAAAGAAGCTCCCAAACAGAGCTTCAGAGGCTTTTTTTCTGGAGGCTTTTGGAGGCTTTCAGAGGCAGAAAAAAGTTTTTTTCTGAAATGGAGTTTCAAAGGCAGAAAAAAAAAAGAAAAAAAAAGGAAGGCACAGAGCTCACAACCAAGGAACCTGTTGCTAAAATTCACCTCTGGGAACAGCTGATTGGGGGTATTCCGGGAGGCCGATCCACCTGCCAATCAACTTTTTTCTTATTTTCCTCCCCAAAAACTAAGGTGTGTCTTATACTCCAAAAAATACAGTATATATATTCTCACTTTTATCGATTCAGCAAACTTTTGATTTCCTGATCCTTACTATCTGATGTCAGTGCAAGATTTATGAGTTGTTAACCTGGATTTGAGGTTAAATGTTAACCCAAACTTCGTTCCTTATTAAATATAATAAACGTTTTTTCTCTCTCTACAGCAGAAGGCTTATTTAATAGCTATCCTTTTGCAAAAGCATCATTTCAGTCTTTAAAAGACTGAAGGAGTCTATGCAAGGTCTTAGAAACAAAAATATCTAATTTTTCAGCGTTATGAATGTTTCATGTTTCAGATATTAATTCTATTAAAGTCACAGAATTAACAGAGATATAGATATAAGATCTCGTGAAGTATTTATACTTTATACATCTCAGTAAGACCACAAATGGAATATTGCATCCAATTTTGGTCACTACGATATGAAACAGATGTTGAGACTGTAGAAACAGTGTGGAGAAGAGCAACAAAGTTGAACAGGGGACTGGAGGCTAAAATATATAGTTGCAGGAATTGGGCATGTCTAGTTTAATGAAAAGAAGGAGTAGGGAGTGACATAATAGCAATGTTCTCATATCTAAGTGGCTGCCACAGAGAAGAAGGAGTCAACCTATTTGCCAAAGCACTAGAAGATAAAATAAGAAGCAATGGATCAAAACTAATCAAGGAGAGAACCAACCTAGAACTAAGGTGAAACTTCCCGACAGTTAGAAGAATTAATCAATGGAATGGCTTGCCTTCAAAAGTTGTAGGTATTCCATCTCTGGAAGTGTTGAAGAAGAGATTGGACAACCACTTGTCTGAAATCGTAGAGAGTTTAGAACAGGGATGTCAAACTCTATTTCATTGAGGGCCCCATCAAGGTTGTGTTTGACCTTGGGGGGCCCGGGTGAGCATAGCCAGACTGGGCATGCTCAGCTTAACATCACTCATTGGGAGTCCCTGTGGTGGCCCGAATGCTCTGCCAGTAAAAACGGGTTCCCGAGCTCCATTTTCAACTGCAACAGCTTCCTGCAGCCTTCTGCCAGTGAAAATGGAGCTGGGGTGGGGGGCGCATATCATTTTTGCTGGCAGAGGCACCACAGGCCAGCATTTTACTGTTTCCAGGGTGGCCCCGTGGGTCAGATCTAAGCACCCCGTGGGCCGGATCTGGTCCCCAGGCCTTGAGTTTGACATCCCTGGTCTAGAAGAACTCCAAGGTCCCTTCCAATTATGTTATTATGTTCCATTATGGAAGAGGGCAGGCAAGAACTTGACGGGACAGGTAGAATTGGAAAATCTCAATATCTTGGATGTTCTTTTTGGATTGGATTCTCCTTCAGAAGAGAGAGAGACCTTTCCATGGGCAGGTTTTCTGAGTTTAACAAGAAGCAGCTTCTTCCTTGGGCTCGGATGCGTGTTGTCATAACAACCTGATACAGTTCCCATAATCCTTTAAAGAGGGAAGGGATCAGAGACACTTGTTCTCACTACACAACCAAAGCTCTCTCTAAGGAGGGTTCATTTGTTTTTTTAATTAGCTGCAATAGGATTAATTCAGGATTCAGTTCAGTGGCACGTCTGCAGAGGAACTCCGAAAAGCGGTTCGGAATCGATACCAATTTAGCCGAACATTAAAAAGAGTTTTATTTTTAAAAAGAAAAGGCACTTCACAAAAGAGATTAGGAAAAGCAAGCTTCAAACCGGAGCAATCACCTCTAACAGGATGTTATTATGAGAGGCATAATGTGAGATCAAGCATCATTTGAGGCATAAATGGGAGACATTTTAAGAGTGGTGGCATATGACAGAGAAGGTAAACCTTGAGTATAGGAGGCAAAGCTTCAGACTCAGAATTTTCATGGCTTCTGTGATTGGCTGAAATTGGATCAGATGTTATCTCTCCAGTTACATCAACCAGAGCGGGGGTCTCCAACCTTGGCTACTTTAAGACTTGTGGACTTCAACTCACAGAGTTCCTCAGCCAGCAAAGCTGGCTGAGGAATTCTGGGAGTTGAAGTCCACAAATCTTAAAGTTGTCAAGGTTGGAGACCCCTGAACCAGAGGGTATAGTGATAGAGGAGATAAACCCAATGGTGGGATTCAAATAATTTAACAACCGGTTGTCTGCCCTAATGATTTCTTCCAACAACTAGTTCACCAAACTGCTCAGAAAGTTAACAACCGGTTCTCCCGAAATGGTGCGAACTGGCTGAATCCTACCACTGGATAAATCTGGTCATAGTCGATAGGAATCTGGGTCTGTTGAGTAAAAGGATTGGCTTAACATTCTGGGGAAGGAGATAAGGCATGTTTTTTTATATCCATTCTAAAACTAGATGGACCTAGGAATTATAATGACCATAGGTATCTGAAGGAGGCGGCCATGGAAAAGGTGACAAAATGTGTTTTGCGACATGTGAAGTGTCATGTGAAGTGTTCATACCACTTTATAATCCCTTGGTAAGGCCACACTTGGAATACTGCATCCAGTTTTGGTCACCACGATGTGGATGTGGAGACTTTAGAAAGAGTGCAGAGAAGAGCAACAAAGAAGATTAGGGGACTGGAGGCTAAAACATATGAAGAACGGTTGCAGGAACTGGGTATGTCTAGTTTAATGAAAAGAAGGACTAGGGGAGACATGATAGCAGTCTTACAATATCTCAGGGGCTGCCACAAAGAAGAGGGAGTCAAGCTATTCTCCAAAGCACCTGAGGGCAGGACAAGAAGCAATGGATGGAAACTAATCAAGGAGTGAAGCAACTTAGAACTAAGGAGAAATTTCCTGACAGTTAGAACAATTAATCAGTGAAACAACTTGCCTCCAGAAGTTGTAAATGCTCCAACACTGGAAGTCTTTAAGAAGAGATTGGATAACCATTTGTCTGAAGTGATGTAGGATTTCCTGCCTAAGCAGTGGGTTGGACTAGAAGACCAAGGTCTCTTCCAATTTTGTTATTATACAATAGACTAGACTAGACTAGACTAGAATAGAAACACCAATCAATCAATAGAAAGGCACCACATAATTACAAAACAAAGAGTAGCCCAAAGCACATATTGTGGTAGAAGAAATTCCCTGAGGATGGGCTCCCATATGAATCCGAAATCTCACAAGATTAAACTTGTGATCCCAGTGATAGAAGATACATAGAATTATTTATTGACAAGTGTGATTGAACTCACAAGGAATTTGTCTTGGTGCATATGTTCTCAGTGTACTTAAAAGAAAAGATGCCTTCATCAAGAATCATAAGGTACAACACTTAATGATAGTCATAGGGTACAAATAAGCAATCAAATCATTTATTTATTATAGGCTGGAAGAAATTGCAGTTATCCCTATTGGGAAGGATTGCGGCTATTAAAATGAATGTGTTACCTAGATTTTTGTTTCTGTTCCAGATGATACCAATAATTAAAAAGGATAAAAATTTGGAAGATTGGCAGATTGGGATTAACAAATTTATATGGCAGGGTAAAAAGGCGAGGGTTAAAATGAAAATAATACAGGACTCACGGGAAAGAGGTGGTTTAAGAATGCCTAACTTTAAACTATATTATGAAGCAGTAACCCTTTCAGTAATAAGTGACTGGTTTAACTTAACAGAGGAAAGAATTTTGAATATAGAAGGTTATGACTTGTTATATGGATGGCATGCGTACTTATTTTATGAAAAAAAAGTGGATAGGGCTTTTAAGAATCATGTGTTGAGAAGTGCTCTTTATGGTCTGGAAAAATATTCCTATAAATTAGATTACAAGATTCCTATATGGGCGAGCCCTAGACATGCAATAGAGAATATAAATATAGAACAGAAACAGGAAATGATTACATATAAAGAACTTTTGTATGCTGAAGGAGGTAGATTGCAATTAAAATCATTACAGGTATTAAATGAAGAAGGGAGGAATTATACTTGGTTTCAATATGGGCAAATAAGTGCTAGATGGAAAGAAGATCAAAAATTGGTATAATGCAAAGGAGGAAAATTTAATAAAGCAAATTAGAAATCAGACCCAGGAGCATATAAAGAGATTGTATAATGTGTTGCTTGAAATAGATTCGGAAAAGGATTTGGTAAAGGATTGTATGATAAAATGGGCACAGAATATTCAGGAACCAATAATGTTGGAAACATGGGAGAAAATTTGGGTTAGAAATGTTAAGTTTACACAAGCACAGAATTTAAGGAAAATTTTTATAAGATGTATTATAGATGGCACTTAGATCCCAAAAAATTATCATGTATGTATCCTAATATCCAAGCGAAATGTTGGAGGTGTGATTGTGATGATGCTACATATTTTCATATTTGGTGGACTTGCAAGAAAATTAAGGTCTTTTGGATAAGAATTTGGTGGATTATTCAAAATGTACTGAAGAAGAAGATAAAGTTCCTGCCACAATTTTTCCTTTTGGGAATTATAACGGATTGTACAGGGATTGAGACTAAATTGATTCTGAATTTAATAACAGCAGCAAGACTGTTGATTGGACAATACTGGAAGAAAGAAGAGATACCTACAATAGAAGAATGGATATTGAAAGTTATTAATTTGGCTGAGATGGCTAAAATCTCAGCGTTTTTAAAAGACAATACGCAGGAAAGATATTTAATTGAATGGAAAAATGGATTGATTATCTACAAAACAGATATCAGATTAAGAAATATCAGATTGCCTTTGAATAATTAGAAAGTTATTTTATGTAATGGGGAGGGGGTTGGGAGATGAAAAGCTTTGGATGTGGTTATTTGGATTGGGAAGGGAAAATTTTATTCTATGTTTGGTTTATGTATAACAATACCTTGTGATTGACCCGGGAAGCCGGGGGAGGAGGGGAAGGGTTTTTGGGGGAGGAGGGGAAAAAAGGGGGGAAAATGTTTTTGTTTTTTAAAACTCTTTCAATAAAAAAAAATCATTTATTTATTTATTTATTTTGTCACAACAATATACGTAGGTATCATATAAAAAGATTATATAGTATATAAACTCATAGTATATATGAGTAAATATAAGGAGGTATAAGCATATATATATATATATATGGGGTGAGGTCAATAGTAGAAATTTTTCGGTTAAAGCTTTTATGATTATGAGAAGAGACCACAGAGTCAGGTAAAGTATTCCAAGCACTGATGATTCTGTTACATAAGTCATATTTTCTGCAATCTAGATTAAAGCGGTTGACATTAAGTTTAAATCTATTAGTTGCTCTAGTATTATTGCAATTAAAGCTGAAGTAGTCTTTAACAGGAAGGGCATTACAATAGATGATTCTGTGATATTAGGAAAAAATCAATATATTCTATTTCTAAACATCACAACCACAAACCTATGGTGTATGATTTATGTCTCTGTGTCACAATACCAGTATAAGGGGCAGGGTATATGACATAACATATGCTCTGTTAGTTTCTGATCACTGTGGTTGATCGTGAACACCCATGATAATTTTATTTATATCCTGCCTTTATTTATTTTACAAGTAACTCAAATTGCTGAATATTTCCGACACACCTTCCTCCTCCTATTGTGCCCAAAACAACATTCATGTTGGGCTGAGACAGATCACTGGCCCAAAGTCACTCAGCCAACTTTCATGTCTAAGATGTGACTAGAACTCACAGTCTCCTGGTGATTGTCCAAAGTCATCTAGCTGACTTTCATGGCTAAGGTGGGACTAGAACTCACAGTCACCTGGTGATTGGCCCAAAGTCATCTAGCTGGCTTTCATGGCTAAGGTGGGACTAGAACTCTTAGTCTCCCATTTTCTAGCTAGGGGGCTTAACTGCTAGAACAAACTGGCTCTCCAGAATAATTTCTGAGATAAGCATTCATGTGATAAACTCATTCATTTTCCCTCTTTCCATTCTTAAAAAGAATTTACCTTGGAAATGTCCATCAGAGAAGAAATTTAATGTTGGTGAAATTCTTAAGAGAAGGATATGTTGTTCTTACAAGTATGTAAGTTATGAGGTAACCCTAGGATTTGTGGGTTATTGTCTTCCATGTCTCTTTCAGCATGAAGTGCTTAGGGAAAAAATATAGAGAATTTTTGACAATTGAGGATTACAGTATAGCTCAGTTAAAAGCTTTGATAATATGGTTTAGGACCTCTTTGTGTTATCTCCTCTTCATTGGATTATTTTGCTTCCATGTTTTAAGAGAATAACTGAGGTTTCTAATTTACCTTCCGTAGGAACTCCACTGGTTATTGATCTGATGCGAGATCACAATGCTCATATTTTATGTTACGATAAGATGCTTTGTTTCTATCTCTCCTGCCCGTTGGAAGTCTCCTGTGATGTCTTCTAAATATTTATAAAGTGATGTTCTATTTCACCCATGTCATAACTTCAAAAGCGTATTAAAAGATTCATTGAAAAATTAGCTAGTTCTGAAGTCCTAACACGACTCATGGTGCCTTGTGTTCAGTTTATGAGATCTAGACATTCATTTTTCTCACCCTTTGGAGCGTAGCTCACAAAAGTTGTTGGAAACACTCTGTTCAATCGATATTTATGTTGAAAACTCAAGTTTTTAAGACCCAAAGTTCATGTACCAACACATCTGATAAGCTTTGTCAGATGAACATCTGAAGTAGCACTGAAGTATATTCTCTTGTGATTGTGATCTTATGGGTTATTTATATCGGACGAGATATTCACTGCCAGGTTTAGAAAATGAGTTCTGAAATGGAGCAGATTTCAAGATTTCAATATTAGTGAAACTCTTGTCCCACAGTGAGTTGCCGGGTGGCAAACTGTCACAGACCCCTCTGGAGATTCACGTTCTCACATTTTTGACATGATCATTACTATCTGTGTTGGCCAAGTAATTATGGGAAAGAAAAAAAGTCAATTGTGATGTGAGACTTTGTTATGTACATCTCTAGGATTGCAGGTATTTTTAGGAGCAACACTTCACGTTATACTTCCTCAGCTTTGATTTCCTTCTTAATATATTATGACAGATTCTGCAGATAATGTTTAATTATTAAGTGCATGAAAGAATTATGGCAATTACACGGGGCTAGAAAATCACACACCCTTATGCCAAAGGCAGTGGTTGATTAACTCTCAATAAAGATGCTTCAATAATTAATTGGCCTTGATTCATTCCATAATTAGTAATAAATGGTCAGCAACCATGGGCACATTAACATGATGAGAAATTGTTTTTTGTTTTGTTTTATTTTTAAAGAAATAGTAGACAAAGAAACAATTTTTTGCTTAAAGAACAGTGATATTCTAACCTCTTTGTCATGGTGCAAGACTGAAATAAGGAATAGATAGAACAACCAAAATGATGGTGAAGGTAGTCCAAATTAATGACTGGCTCCAGCTTACAAATATTTATGTAAATTTATATAAATTTACTTTTCTTGGGTAAACTGATTGTTAGCCAATTCTCTGTGTCAGTATATAAGGGTTCATGAACTGGAATAGACATGGTAATAGGTCAGCCAATAGGGACTGCTTGGTAACCCAGACGGCTCAGAGCCTAGGCGTGGCTTAGGTTCACTCATCTGTGTGTGTGTGTGTGTGTGTGTGTGTGTGTGTGTGTATACACATACATACATATAGGTCTTTGGTTATTCGGGTTTTCTCCCGCGTAAAATTGGAAGTGTCTTGGCGACGTTTCGACGAAGTCTCATTTGTCATCTTCAGGCTTCAGCTTCGTGCTTCTGGGAGCAATGTGTGATTGCAGCTGTTTCTTCCTTTTTAACTGCTAGTGGGGGTTTGAACTGATTGGGTGGGAGCTTGGCTGTGCTCTGATTGGATGGGGTTTTTTTGTGCTTTGATTGGCTGGGGGTGTGTCCTGTTTGGGTGGGGGCTTGGTTGTGCTCAGATTAGTCTGAATTGCAGGGGGATTTGAGCTGGTGAGCTGCATTGCTGTTGTTTGGCTTCGTGTTCTTGTTCGTGCTACATCTTCATAGTGGGTGTCAGTCTGCTGCATGTATGGATTGGAGGGGTTTGAAATGGCTAATGTTGCAGCTGCGGTCTGGCTTCTGGTCCTTGGTCGTGCTTCATGATCAGTGTGTGTTTGGGTCTGCTTTCTGGGTGGATGTGTGGTGGTGACATCCTGTGTGGACCTCGTGAGTGTGGGTCTGGTGTCATTCCTCGTGTTAGAGACTCATTTGTCAATAAGGGCAGGTTTCCAAATGGCTGGTAGGCAGGAGGTATCATCTTGTTTGTTCATGCTGTGTGGGCGTTTTTCTATCTCGATGGCTTCTCTGATTATTCTGTTGTTAAAGTGGTCCGTTTTGGCAATAGTTCTGGTCTTTTTAAAGTCGATATCGTGTCCTATGGCTTTAAGGTGTTGGACCAGGGAAGAAGTTGGTTCCTCTTTTTTGACTGAGTTCTTGTGTTCTTCAATGTGTGCACTTATTCTTCTGTTGGTTTGTCCAATGTATGTGGTGGGGCAGGCGGTGCATGGGATTTCATATACTCCTTGATTTTCTAACTCAATTTTGTCTTTGGGGTTTCTTAGGATGGTGGATATTTTTCGGTTTGTGCAGAATGCTGTCTTGATGTTGTGTTTGTGGAGGATCTTGCTCCCACCCAATCAGTTCAAACCCCACTAGAAGTTAAAAAGGAAGAAACAGCTGCAATCACACATTGCTCCCAGAAGCACGAAGCTGAAGCCTGAAGATGACGAATGAGACTTCGTCGAAATGTCTCCAAGACACTTCCAATTTTACACAGGAGAAAACCCGAATAACCAAAGACCTACATACAAACAAACACCCGCAAAAACCTCAGAAAAGATGTATATATTTGTCAAGCATAGGAGGACATGGACAGGTTACTGGGAAGGTTGAATGCCACCACATGTTTACTGGACCCGTGCCCCTCCTGGTTGGTGCTGGCCACGCACTCTTTCTAGAGTCTCAACATCTTTTTTACATCGTGGTGAAGAAGATGTAAAAGGGGGAGGAGGAGGAGGAGGAGGAGGAGGAGGAGGAGGAGGAGGAGGAGGAGGAGGAGGAGGAGAAGAAGAAGAAGAAGAAGAAGAAGAAGAAGAAGAAGAAGAAGAAGAAGAAGAAGAAGAAGAAGAAGAAGAAGAAGAAGAAGAAGAAGAAGAAGAAGAAGAAGAAGAAGAAGAAGAAGAAGAAGAAGAAGAAGAAGAAATTTTCTGTGGCTTATCTTCAGTGTAATGAAACTTTAGCCTCTATCAAAAAAGTAAATCATTTAGCATCAGAATGACCTTTCAAGCACAGAGTACGCTGAGCATCACCAACAATTTGAATCACAGACAGGACAAATTGTTAGGAGGTTTTACAGATAATGACATTTTTTAATATATTATTAATTCACATGTTAAGCTTCAGGTCCATCAATCATATCTTTTATTAGCAACTTGGCTAAGGAGAGCCTATTATCACAGAGTGAGATAAAACTTATGAAACTGCTGGTTCAGAATAAAATGCATTTCGTTAAAAAGAATGTCCTATATTATTGATAGAAGGAATATAAAGTTTTGTAGCCGATTGGTGGAAAGACCCCAGAGTTCTATCAGTGGTTCTTCTATAATATGAAAATAATAATTCTTAAAACATCATGAGGCTAAACACAGTGTTGTTCATCCTTCTTAAAAATAACTCGGGTGAATAATATTTATTATTCGGGTGAATAATAAAAGACTATGTGACATTTCAGATCCAAAGACAAAAGAAAGATGGGAGTAGAGACACACCAAACACATCTTCACAGGTCTGCAAGAAACAACCAGATTGCCTGATATTTCAGAATTAATAAAATTGCATGGAATATGTCTATGGAGATTCTCAGCCATCCAGGTCATGGTTGTCGCAAGGTGTTTTTTCAACAAGGGGCATGCATAAGTGCATTATCATCCCGGTCATTTGTATTTTTATTCTGTTATTCTTGTTCTCCTTTTTGGTTTGACAAATTCCAATTAATAAAATAAAATAAATAAACAGGGCTTTCTGGTTTTTCTTTGAAGACATTTCGCTTCTCATTCAAGAAGCTTCTTCAGCTCTGGAGAAGCATAGGTGTTCTGACCTAGGCTCCCTTAACAAGCAGGAGGCAGGAATTACTGGCAAAACCTCTTTTATTTACACGACTGTGGATTACGTTCATTCACAGTCAGCAAGGTTTGTCCAAACAGTTTTTCAAAAGAATATTTCTCAACATACCTTATCTTTACACGACTGTGGATTACGTTCATTCACAGTCAGCAAGGTTTGTCCAAACAGTTTTTCAAAAGAATATTTCTCAACACACCTTATCTTGTTTG
Source organism: Ahaetulla prasina (assembly GCF_028640845.1). Classification (NCBI taxonomy): domain Eukaryota; kingdom Metazoa; phylum Chordata; class Lepidosauria; order Squamata; family Colubridae; genus Ahaetulla; species Ahaetulla prasina. The sequence goes on from NC_080541.1 coordinate 10,814,220, forward strand.
ACCAGCTGCCAGATAACTAGTTTCCAACCGCAGTACAAGGCAAAACTTGGAACAGAGTCTCTCAGAGTCACGGAATGAATGAATTGTTTCCTACAAAAGCCCACTCCCTGTTTGCTATTCTTTTATTTCCAATGGGAAGGGCCAATTATCTCCAAGGTGTGGCCTTACTCCTGAGTTGACCCTGCTTTCTGAGTTGTTCTTGTCTTCTGGCAGCTCTGCACGTATGCACCCTGGGAACGGGCTCCAGTTGTTCCTCTGCCTCGCTGCTGTCTAGCTCCCTTTCTGCCTCTGATGCAGAGCCCTCATCTGAGCTTTCCCCAGCCCCCAGGACTGGCCCATGTTCCTTCCCAACTTCCTCACTGTCCAACTCTGCTGCCAGCTCTGCTGGCCCCCAGCAGGCCACAACAATAAGATGGCTCAGAATGAGTGATGCTCAATTTCCCTCAGCGATGTCACCACCTGGTCAAATGTGATTGGATATTCAGATTACAGATTACAGATTAACAGAGTTGGAAGGGATCTTGTTTGTCATCTTCTAGTCCAATCCCCCCCAAGCAGGAGACCCTACACCATTTCTGACAAATGGTAGTCCAGTCTCTTCTTGAAAGCCTCCAGTGATGAAGCTCCCACAACTTCTGAAGGCAACTTCTGTTCCACTGGTTGATTGCTCTCATTGATAGAAAATGTATCCTTATTTCTAGATTGAATCTCTCCTTGGTCAGTCTCCATCCATTATTCCTTGTCTGGCCTTCAGGTGCTTTAGAAAATAGCTTGACCCCTTCCTCTCTGTGTCAGCCCCTCAAATATTGGAACACTGCTATCATGTCTCCCCTGGTCCTTCTCTTCACTAGACTAGCCATGCCCAGTTCCTGGAACCATTCTTCATATGTTTTAGTCTCCAGTCCCCTAATCATCCTGGTTACTAAGGGTTTATAGAGTGGTATTAGTACCTAACTTGATTTTGATTGTATCCCTCTGTTAATGCAGTTTAGGATTGCATTGGTTTTTTTGGTTGCGACTGCACACTACTGGCTCATATTTAGCTGGTTGTCCACTAAGACTCCAAGATTCTATAAACATATCTATATGTATACTTTTGGTTTTTCTTGCCTAAGTGTAGAACTTTACTTTTCTCTACATTGAATTTCACTTTGTTAGATAGGGCCCAGTGTTCAAGTCTGTCAAGATCCATCTAGATCTTGAGCCTATCTTCTAGGGTGTTAGCTATTCCTTCCAGCTTAGTGTCAGTTTCCCTTCTATTATCTCATCTAATAATTATCTCATCGGCCTAAGACAGAACCTTGTGGTACCATTACTTCCCTCCATGTAGACTTAGACCCATTAAGGACTATCCCTTGAGTACAGTTTGTCAGCCAGTTGTGAATCCATCTGGTGGTGATACTATCTATTCCACATTTTTCTAGCTTACTAAGAAAGTTGTGGTCTACTTTGTCGGATGCCTTGCTGAAGTCTAAGTATATTATATCCAAAGTATTTCACTGGTGTACTAATTTAGTCACTGTGTTGAAGAATGAAATAAGATTGGCTTGGCATGTCATGTTTGGTGATTTGGGATGTCACCACCTTCATCAATAATGAATGAACAAAAAAATAAGATCAGGAAGATCTAGTTACTAGTTACTAGTTACAGGCCATCACTCTGCTAAACAAATAATTCCCTCAACACTGTCAAACTATTTACTAAATCTGCACTACTATTAATCTTCTCATCGTTCCCATCACCAATCTCTTTCCAGTTATGACTGTATGACTGTAACTTTGTTGCTGGCAATCCTTATGATTTATATTGCTATATTGACCATCATTTGTGTTGTAAATGTTGTACCTTGATGAACGTATCTTTTCTTTTATGTACACTGAGAGCATATGCACCAAGACAAATTCCTTGTGTGTCCAATCACACTTGGCCAATAAAAATTCTATTCTATTCTATTCTATTCTATTCTATTCTATTCTATTCCTTGATGAACGTATCTTTTCTTTTATGTACACTGAGAGCATATGCACCAAGACAAATTCCTTGTGTGTCCAATCACACTTGGCCAATAAAAAATTCTATTCTATTCTATTCTATTCTATTCTAAGAATTTGACCAATTCTTTCTGTACTTCAAGCCAGAACGATCATATTATTTTCCTATCATAAGAAAGAAGCAGTTTACAAGGTAGAAATGCTGGATATATAATCTCCCAGGAGAAATAAATCTATTCAACACACTGGAATTTGGCACCTTTTTAAAAAAAAAATATGCTATTTATAGAGTATCTTCTTCCTTCCAAATCCCTGCTATTTATCCTCTGAGGCAGAACGCTGAATTCAATTGGTCAATTGACCAGTTTAATGTTATTGAATGTGAAAGGGATAAGCTGTAAAGTTGCTAATCCATCAATAGACAATGCTTCATGAGCTACTTAAAAAAAGGAAAAAAGAAAATAAATTGCTGACCCCCTTTTTTTTTTTAGCTCTTCGGCCCAATTGTTTAGGATTCCTTTTGCCTTCATATTTGTAAGGAGAGAGGCCTTTGTATGGAGAGAGAGATTTTACAGACTTACCTTAAGTACAGGCTATTCCATCTGCTTTTGTTTTCTTGCAAAAAGGAATGTATTAGACTTTACACCAGGAAACAACCGAGGGCATTCCAGTGCTGTTATGGGCTAAATATTGGGTTTCCTCGAAAATATGACATACTCCGAAATTAAGTCCTAGCTTGATTTTTACACGTGTGCCCAATATAAGTCCTATCCCCCAAAAGGGACGCAGTGGCTCAGGGGCTAGGATGTTGAGCTTGTCGATCGAAAGGTCGGCAGCTCAGCGGTTCGAATCCCTAGTGCTGCCGTGTAACAGGGTGAGCTCCCGTTACTTGTCCCAGCTTCTGCCAACCTAGCAGCTTCAAAAGCACGTAAGAAATGCAAGTAGAAAAACAGGGACCACCTTTGGTGGGAAGGTAACAGCGTTCTGTGCACCTTTGGCATTTAGTTATGCTGGCCACATGACCACAGAGACATCTTCGGACAGTGCTGGATCTTCAGCTTTGAAACGGAGATGAGCACCGCCCCCTAGAGTCGGCAATGACTAGCATGTATGTGCGAGGGGAACCTTTACCTTTATAATACCCCATCCACTCCAGGGTCCACTGTTAACAATGAAGCTAGGGTGGGGATGGGGAGAGTGGAATTTCCTACTACTTACCTTTGGACAGTTGCAGCCAGGCCTCACACGCCCTGACACCTGCCTTGCCAGCCCATCTTTTCTGAAGCCAGCAAGGCTTTGCTGAAGGCCTAACAGAGCTCTGGATCGATCTGGACCTCTGAAATCGGCTGCAGAGGCCTTCAGGAAAGCCTTGATGGCCTTGCCAGCCACAGAAGTCCTCTGAAAGCAAGAAGGAGGCCTGGGGCAAGGCACGTCTTAACACAATGTAAGCCGCCCTGAGTCTTCGGAGAAGGGCGGGATATAAATTCAAATTTTTAAAAAAAGTCAGTAGACAACCCCCCCACCCCCGAAAATAAAACCTGGTGCACTTTTTTTTGGTGGCAAAAAATATAAGACAGGGTCTTATTTTCGGGAAAACACAATAATAAATAATGTGCTTTATTTGTAAATAAAGAGATGTAGAGAATCTAGAAAGAGTGCAGACAAGAGCAACAAAGAGGATCAGCGGACTGGAGGCTAAAACATATGAAGAACGGTTGCAGGAATTGGGTATGTCTAGTTTAATGAAAAGAAGGACTAGGGCAGCGGTGGGTTGCCTCCGGGTTCAGACCGGTTCTATAGAACCGGTAGTAAAACCAGCGGGAGACTCCGCCCACTGACCCAAACATCATTAAAACTCTTCTGCGCATCTGCAGAAGCTTCTACACATGTACAGAAGAGCACACGGGTGCATCTGTATACCAATGACTGCATCTCCAATGATCCATCTGTTAAACTACTGAACTTTGCAGATGACACAACAGTGATCGATCTCATTCGAGACAATGATGAATCCGCATATGAGGTCGAACGACTAGCCTTGTGGTGCGACCAAAACAATCTGGAACTGAACACACTCATAACTGTAGAAATGGTGGTACACTTTAGGAGAAACCCTTCCATACTTCCACCTCTCACAATACTTGACAACACAGTATCAACAGTAGAAACCTTCAAATTTATAGGTTCTATCATATCTAAAGATCTAAAATGGACAATTAACATCAAAAACATCATCAACAAAGGACAACAAAGAATATTCTTTCTGTGCCAACTCAGTAAGCTCAAACTGCCCAAGGAGCTACTGATCCAGTTCTACAGAGGAATTATTGAGTCTGTCATTTGTGCCTCTATAACTGTCTGGTTTGGTTCTGCAACCCAACAAGACAGACACAGACTTCAGAGGATAATTAGAACTGCAGAAAAAATAATTGCTACCCACCTGCCTTCCATTGAGGACCTGTATACTGCACGAATCAAGAAGAGGGCTGTGAAAATATTTACAGACCCCTCACATCCTGGACATAAACTGTTTCAACTCCTACCATCAAAACGATGCTATAGAGCACTGCACACCCAAACAACTAGACACAAGAACAGTTTTTTTCCCAAAGGCCATCACTTTGCTAAACAAATAATTCCCTCAACACTGTCAAACTATTTACTAAATCTACACTACTATTAATCTTCTCATCGTTTCCATCACCAATCTCTTTCCACTTATGACTGTATGACTTTAACTTTTTGTTGCTATCATTAAGGGTTAAATTCTACCCTATGACCATCATTTGTGTTGTAAATGTTGTACCTTGATGAAGGTATTTTTTTTTCTTTTATGTACACTGAGAGCATATGTACCAAGACAAATTCCTTGTGTGTCCAATCACACTTGGCCAATAAATTCTATTCTATTCTATTCTATTCTATTCTATTCTATTCTATTCTATTCTATTCTATTCTATTCTATTCTATTCTATTCTATTCTATAAGCAGAGCAAGTGCGCGCATGCGGGCATGATGCAAACTGGTAGAAAAGGTAAGTAGAACCCACTCCTGGACTGGGGTGACATGATAGCAGTGTTCCAATATCTTAAGGACTGCCACAAAGAAGAGGGATCAAGCTATTCTCCAAAGCACCTGAGGGTAGGACAAGAAGCAATGTGTGGAAACCAGGGGTGAAATCTAAAAAAAATTCCCTATGGTTCTGTGGGTGTGGCTTAATTGGTGGGTGTGGCTTGGTGGTCAGATGACTGGGTAGGCATGGCCAATAACAATAAATAATAAAAAATCGATACTTTGTAACAAGCTTGAAAACAGCAAGAAAATGGAGGCGAATTGTTAACAAGTTAACGAGTGGAAAGCGAAAGTGATACTTTCAGCGTGTGCCTCTGCAGTTGGTAATTTGCATGTTACTTGCTGCTTTAACTCTTTGCTGCCTGCTGATAGAATCTAGGGAGATTTTTTAAATACTGCTTTAAAAGACTGTGTTTCTCAGAAGTTAAGAAGATTTAAAGTGAATATTAAGTTGGAAATAAATAAATAAATAATTTTATAGAAGATGGCAGCCAAACAATTAAAGTCTACTGTAACAAAGAGCTTTGGAACTTTATCAGCTGGTGCCTTTCCAGCTCATACAGCAGAGACTAGAACATTGAATTTAGAGGCGTTACAAGAGAACTTAAAAGGCTTTATAGAAGAAAAATTTAAAGTTATAACTGATGAGATGTCTGAAATGAAAGAGCAGATATCAGAAATTCAAGTGGGAAATAAAGAAGTTAAAGAAGGATTTGTAATGGCAGTACAAAGTTTGGCAACGAATGTGATTTTATTGGAAGAGGAGGTTGAAGTAATTAAGCAACATAATTCAAAATTAGAAAATAAAATGGATGAATTTCAAAGTAAAATGGAAAAGACAGAGGATGAAATAGTTTTGATACAATACAGAAATATGGAATTTGCTCTTAGAATCCGAGGTTTGAAAGAAAATAAGGAAGAGAATTTAAGGAAATTTTTCCTGAAGTATTTGCTGAGATATTAGCAGCTCGTCCAGCAGATGTGGCTTATCAAATTGAAAAAATATATCGTGTGAATTCTTGGATAGCAAGGCAAAAAAAGTTGCCAAGGGATGTTGTTATTTATTTTACAAACAGAATAGTGAGAAATCAGATTTTGCAAGCTTCATATAAGGGGGAGAAGATTCAGATTGCTGGTCAAGATATCTATTAAAGGAAATTCCACCAAAAATGTTAAGGGCTAGGAAGGAATTTGCCTTCCTGGTGAATGAACTTAAAAAACATCAGATTGAATATAGATGGGATATTCCAACTGGTATAATAGTATATTATGCAGGGAAAGTACATCGTTTCAATACGGTTGGAAAAGCAAGAGAATTTTATGTTGAGGTATTAAAAGTTGGAAGTCTTCCCCCATTGGAAGCTAGAAGAAGGGAGGCTGAAGTGAAGGAAAGAGAAGTGAAGCAGGTACAAGAACAGATTGTGATGGAAGAAGATTTATTACAAGTGTTGGAAATACCTACGACGGGTTTAGATTCAAAAGAACAAAGGCTGACTAGAGCTGCTGCTAAACGCAAGGAACAAGAGATGAAGGCACAACAACAACTGGCAACTACTACAATGGAAACAGTGGAGGACCAAGGCCTAAAGTAAAATGTGATCTGCGGCTGGTGTTCCAAAAGTTTCCTTTGGCCGATAATGGCAATTAAACTATTATCTTGGAATGTTAATGGCCTGAATTCACCGCAGAAGAGAAGGAAAGTATTTCATTATTTGAAATAATTTAAAAATGACATTACCTGTTTACAAGAAACACATATTAGATCTTGCTAAATGTTGGAGATGCGATTGTGAAGATGCTACTTATTACCATATATGGTGGACTTGTAAAAAGTTAAAGTATTTTGGATTAAAGGCTGGTGGATCATGCAGAATATTTTGAAAAGAAGATTAAGTTTACTCTGCAGTTCTTTCTACTAGGAATAATTATGGACTATACAGCTATAGAGACTAAATTGATTTTGAACTTAATAACAGTCGCAAGACTTTTGATTGCTCAGTATTGGAAGAAAGAAGAATTACCTACAATCGAAGCATGGACAAAACAAAACAACAAATGGACACTCAGTATCAAATCTGGCAGAGATGACAAAATCTCTGCTTACTTGAAAGACTATATACTAGAAAAATATATTTTAGAATGGAAAATGTGGATTGATTATATTTAAAATAAGTATCAGATAAGAAAATATCGAATAGCATATGAGTAAATTTAGGAAATATTTTGTATTAGATATATTTTTGAAGGAGAGGGGAATTGAGAGTGTGACTAAGTGTGGTGTGACTAAAGATTATAATTTAGGAATTATTTTGGATTATGATTGTTAGTTTTGATACCCTGCATTTTGTTCTGGGAAGTCGGGGTGGGGGTGGGGGTAAGGGGAGGGAATTGGGGGGTTTGGTAGAGATGGAGTGATGGTTAATGTACAGGGATTATTGAAGATGTAGGGTCGGGTCTGCATAGTTACCATTTTAGAACGGTGGGGAGGGAGAAAAGAGAGAGTAGGAGGTAGGAAAGAGGAGAAGAGGAAGGAAGAGGGATAGTAGAGGGAGAAGGAAGGTGTAGGGTGGAGGGAGGAGTGGATGTAGATAAGAGAAGGAGAGGAAGGTTTGGAAAGTAAAAGAAGGTAGAAGAGGGAAGAGTGTTAAAAAGGGTGGTGGTGACTGGGCAAGCCCGACTAATTGTATATAACTGTACATTGGATGAATTATTTGATATGATTGTAAAAATAAAACTTTTTATAAAAAAAAAAAAAAAAAACAATAAATAATAAAAATAATAAACAAAGTATACAAAACAATAAGAGGTACCAAAAACCAACTTTCACACTTTACACACACAATGTAAAAGCAGCTGCACCTCACCCAATCTGGCTTCCAGCCCATTTTTGTTCGATTCTTTCAGAGTCACTGTGTTCTGTCTCCTTCCCCACTTCAGACCCACAAGCTAGCTTTCAGCCAGTGGATTCACGGCTCTTATCAGTCCTGGCAGAGAAATTGCAGCTGCCTGCCAAAGTTCAAACAAATGACTCACGTAGCAAGACTTTCAGCTCTTTTTGAAACGGTTCAGCTAAACTTTGCTTCCTGTGGAGTGAGAGCAGTCCCAAAGCTCCTTATATATCCTTCCTTTTGATGATGCCGCCTCTCTAATCTTCTGAAGCACGGGTCAAGCCAAGCTTGATTATTATTATCAGCTGGGTCTGAAGGCATAGCCTGGGGAAGGGAGGAATCAGGGGATGACGGCCTCATTACGTCCTCCGACTGGTCTGGTTCTGGCTCCTGGAGCCGAGCCAAAGGAATCAGTGCTCCCGAGGTGAGCCTTACCAGCCCTTCCCCCTCACTTCCTGAGTCACTTTCAGGCATGGGGCCAGGTTCGGGGGCTGGAGTCACAACACACTGTGAGTTTTTTGACCAAAAAAAATTCTTTTTTCTAATCAGGAAACATACCGGTCTATCAGGCTTGCTTTAGTCTAGCAGTGCCATACCGGTCTACTTGCCTTTTTTGGGAGTGCATCGGTCTACCTTCTTTAAAAATAGAGGCACCAGTCTAGTAGCCGCCTACAGCACTGATCAGCTGTAGTGCAGCCCTTTGAAGTGCCGCGGCAGTCACTTAAGGCCATTTGCAGCTATATCACCACCTAGAGCTTCAGGGACAGAGAAGAGGAACAGCGAGGTGTGGAGGGGGGGAGGGGGGGACAGGGATTTTTGCTACCGGTTTTCCAAACTATCCACCCCCATTGCTGCCGGGTCACATGATCTGGTTTGAACCGGGAGCATTTCACCCCTGGTAGAAACTAATCAAGGAGAGAAGCAACCCAGAACAAATTTCCCGACAGTTAGAACAGTTAATCAGTGGATCAACTTGCCTCCAGAAGTTGTGAAAACTCCAACACTGGAGGTTTCTAAGAAGAGATTGGACAAGCATTTGTAGTGGGTGTAGTGGGCCGTGGTGGCGAACCTATGGCATGCATGTCACGTGTGGCGTGCAGCGCCCTCTCTGTGGGCATGCGAGCCGTCGCTCCAGTTCAGCTCTGCCGCACATGCGCATGCGCCGGCCAGCTGGTCATCGGGTCTCTGCCACACAGGCATGGGGGCCATGTGGGGGGCCGTGCACTCATGAATGGGGGTGGGGGGCCTGCGGGGGGCACATGCCCTGGGGCCACATGCACATTGCACTTTGAGGGTTAGGGGGTGCGCACGTGCATTCATGCACACACACACTTTGGGCACTCGCTCTGGAAAAGGTTAGCCATCACTGTTATAGGGTTTCTTGCTGGAGCAGGAAAGGGGGTTGGACTAGAAGACCTCCAAGGACCCTTCCAACTCTGTTATTCTGTTATAACTTGATGTATTGAAATAAATCTCATCAGCTAATCTTTTTTTTTCCTTTTTTCTTTTGTAAACTGTAAAGGAAATTTTAGGCTCTGAATAGGGATCACTACCACGGAAATTGGTCTTTCACTGGTGCGCAGGCAATTGGAAATAGTATGCAAATGTAACCTTCAAACAAGTCAAAATGAGAGACAGAAAGGAACAGGATAGCATCTGTTGGTAATAACTCGCACAACCTCTTTCTTCTGTCTAAATAAAAAGGGAACTTTAATGCTTACCATGTTCAGAGTTTAATCAGCAAAATAACTTTTGAACTCTATACACCTGACTGAGCCTTGTGCATTAAGGTGTGACATTGTGTTTCTTTCTTTTTCCCTCTCGGTGCAAGCTTCTGGCCTCTGCTATAATTGTCTCCTATTTAGAAAGCTCTTTCTGGCTTCTTTGGACCGGACAGAAAAGGGAAGACTATTTGATTCTCAGCTTGAAAAACTCATCCGTTGAGAGGCAGAGTGATTTAGCAGTTCAGGTGCTGGACTGGCAGCACAAAGCTATGGATTCAAGTCCATCCTTCCTGTCAAAAGCTTACTCTCTCTGAACACGACATACCCTACAAGAATTTTCTTGTGGAGACAGGATCAGAATAATAGAGTTGGAAGGGACCTTGAAGGTCTTCTAGTCCAACCTGCTGCTCAGGCAGGAAACCTTACATTATTTTGGTCAAATGGTTGTCCAAAATCTTCTTAAAAAGGTCTAGTGTTGGAGCATTCACAACTTCTGGAGGCAAGTTGTTCCTTGTATATATTGTATAAGTATCAGTGTTTCTCAACCTTGGTTCTCAACCTTTAACATATGTGGACTTCAACTCCCAGAATTCCACAGCCAGGATGGGGGCCTAACAGTGGTTCCATGATGGTTTTCAAGTGGGACAGCACCAGCCTTTCAAAAGGTTTTCATGACTACAGATGTTAGAGCAACTGATCTGTAGTCGTCCAGTTCCTTGATGATGGGCTTCTTCAGCACTGGGATGTTAGTAGAGCGTTTGAAGCAAGAAGGAACATAGCACATCTCTAGTGATTATTGAAGAACAATCTGGTGGCTCAACAGACTAATGCAGTCTGTTATTAACAGCAGCTGCTTGCAATTACTGCAGGTTCAAACTGCAGGTTCAAGTCCCACCAGGCCCAAGGTTGACTCAGCCTTCCATCCTTTATAAGGTAGGTAAAATGAGGACCCAGATTGTTGGGGGCAATAAAAGTTGACTTTGTATATAATATACAAATGGATGAAGACTATTGCTTGACATAGTGTAAGCTGCCCTGAGTCTTCAGAGAAGGGCGGGATATAAATGCAAAAAACAAAAAAGATACAGGTGGAGATGGGGGGCCAATTGGTCAGCACAGACTTTTAAACAAGAAGGAGTTATCTTGTCTAGGCCTGCAGCTTTTCCTGGCTTTTGTTTGTGAAATAGGTCTTGCACTTCCTTTTAGAATAGAATAGAATAGAATAGAATAGAATAGAATAGAATAGAATAGAATAGAATAGAATAGAATAGAATAGAATAGAATTTTTTATTGGCCAAGTGTGATTGGACACACAAGGAATTTCTGTGATCACTAGGGGTTGTGAACCCAATGGGATGGGGTCAGTTGTAGGAAGCTTGGCTGTTGTTTGGTGTGTCTGACCTGGAGGTTGCAGAGATAGATGGCTGTAGTTTCCTTTCAGACCTGCAGTAAAACACCTTCGGGTCATCTGCCAATTGTTGATTTCCTTCAGCCTGGGAAGGAAGTTTGCCATAACCGTAATAAATGCCATAAATAAAATGCCATAAATAAAATGCCATAAATAAAATAAAATGGAGGCTGGAGGCTGATTGGAAAAAGGCTCCGTTTATTGATGAAGCAGAACCACCAAGCAACCACCAAGCACTGGGCAGCTGACAAAAGGGAGTTGAGTATGTGTGTGTGTGTGTGTGGGGGGGGGTTTATAGCTTCTTTGGGCTTTGTATTTGAGCTTCCTGTTCCTGTGCAAGAACAATTTTTTTTTTAATTTTGTCACAACAGTATATACAATCATCAACATAAAAATAACCCATCATGAGAGAAAAAGTATATATAAGTAAAAGTATAAGTAAAAGTATGCATATAATACTATAATGAAGAGAACAATAGGACAGGAACTTTTGTGCTCTTATGCACACCCCTTATAGTCCTCTTAGGAATGGGGTGAGGTCAATAGTAGACAGTTTTTGGTTGAAGATTTTGTGGTTTTGAGTAGAGACTATAGAGTCAGGTAGTGAGTTCCAAGCATTAACAACTCTGTTACAAAAGTCATATTTTCTGCAATCAAGTTTGAAGTGGTTGACATTAAGTTTGAATCTATTGTTTGCTCTTGTATTATTGCGATTGAAGCTGAAGTAGTCTTTTACAGGAAGGATATTACAATAGATGATTCTGTGTGTTAAACACAGATCATGTCGGAGTCGGCGGAGTTCTAAGTTTTCTAAACCCAGGATTTCAAGCCTGGTGGTATAAGGTATTTTGTTGATTTCGGAGGAGCAAAGAACTCTTCTAGTAAAATATTTTTGGACGCGTTCTATAGTATTAATGTCAGAGATATGGTATGGGTTCTATTGGCTGTAGTCAGATTCCTATGTAGGGGTTATGTACAGGTCATAGCTGGCTCTATAGGCAAAAGAGGAAATACAAATCCTAGGTGTTTGTCTGAGCTGCCAGGTTTGGTTGAAGTTTGGACTGCTTTGGGGTGATGCGATGAAGGGGCTTGTGTTCTGAAAGGGGGTTGGGCAATTCCTATTATGGCTTAATGCAGAGGTTCTCAACCTCTGGGTTGCGACCCCGTTGGGGGTCGAATGACGATTTGCCAGGGGTCACCTAAGACCATCGGAAATATGGGAAGTATACTTGCGAGTCGAAGAATCGCGCTCCAATGGTTGACTCCACAAGCCAGCTGCAGGCTCTTCAAATCGCTAGCCGAATTCAGCTTCAGGCGCAATGAATTAAAAAAGAGAGAAATCTTTGCTCTGATGTCTTCCTCTCAAGCCAGCTGCAATCACTCCCAATCGCTAGTCTAATCTGGCTTCAGGCGCGATAAACTTAATAGGGGAGGAGTCTCCGCTTTAATGCCTCCGTCCTCAAGGCAATCGCAAGCAGTTCAGATCCCTAGCCAATACGGCTTCAGGCGCGATAAATTCAAAATGAAAATAATTTTACGGTTGGGGTCGCCACATCGTGGGGAATTATATTAAAGGGGTCGCAGCACTATAAAGGTTGAAAACCACTGGCTTAATGGCTTTGTCCTGTGTTGGATCTTGAGTGAGGGGCTACTCCTACCATTCTGCCTTTGTTCAGACTTTCCTGCAGGGAGTTTCAAAATATCCTGTCTTGAAGGGATTACCCAAATCTGCATTTCTGAAAGGTGGCTCCTCGGTTTCTGTTTGCGGGGTAGGGAGATTGGGGCTGCTTCCTGCCTCTAAAAACCACCATATTTCTCCACTTCTCATTTAAGGAAATACAATATTCTTTTTTTAATATTTCTCAAAACATTTCATTCTTCTAGAAGGGTGGTGGCCGACTTTCTACATGAGATATAAATTCAAGAAACAATTAAATGCATCTTGGGAAAAGCCTTGGGCATGTTTTGTTTATAGGCCATTGTTTAAAAAAACAACAACAACAAAAGCAAGGAAATTTCAGAGAAGTTTTTGCAGATGAACATTGGTCCTTTCCAGGGCTCATGTTGTTAATTAAAACCTCAAAGGAAACGTTAAGTGTCCGCATCTGTAAAAAGAAACAGAAAATCCTCTTTGTTATTGCATGGCATACCCCTGAAGAAAATTAATTCAGTGTGATTAACATCCTTACAGTCATCTCCAAAAAAGATGCAATCTTGAGGTGTCACTTAACTGTGAAGTGTAACTGGAAGCCGCCTCCTTATTCACGACTTCTTCGGATGGTCCTGAAAAGAACAATGAAGATAATCAGCTGTTCCCGAGCTGGAAAGAAAATATCTCAAACCTCGAGATGGCATTCTTGCAATCAGCATCAGATCAAGAGAATTCCAAGTGACACCTCCCTTATCTTGGCTGGGCAAAAATGGCATTGAGAAACAAAAAGTGTTAAAGGGAGCCCGGACAGAAGTAGCAAAGCACCGAAAGAACTAGCCACGTCTATGACAGGAGCGGTGTTGCAAAATAAAATGAGATGCTAGCATATGAAGAACAGTTGCAGGAACTGGGTACGTCTAGTCTGATGAAAAGAAGGACTAGGGGAGACGTGATAGCAGTGTTCCAATATCTCAGGAGCTGCCACAAAGAAGAGGGAGTCAGGCTATTCTTCAAAGCACCTGAGGGCAGGACAAGAAGCAATGGGTGGAAACTAATCAAGGAAATATCCAAAGTGTTAGTATCACTTTCTACTGCACTGGTATACAACACTTGGAATACTGTGTCCAGGTCTGGTCACCAAGATACAAAACAGATGTTGAGACTCTGGCAAGAATGCAGAGAAGAGCAACAAAGATGATTAGGGGACTGGAGGCTAAAACATATGAAGAATGGTTGCAGGAACTCGGTATGTCTAGTTTAATGAAAAGAAGGACTAGGGGAGACATGATAGCAGTGTTCCAATATCTCAGGGGTTGCCACAAAGAAGAGGGAGTTGGGCTGTTCTCCAAAGCACCTGAGAGCAGGACAAGAAGCAATGGATGGAAAATAATAATAATAATAATAATAATAATAATAATAATAATAATAATAATAATAATAATAATAAGAAGAAGAAGAAGAAGAAGAAGAAGAAGAAGAAGAAGAAGAAGAAGAAGAAGAAGAAGAAGAAGAAGAAGAAGAAGAAGAAGAAGAAGCAGCAGCAATGGATGGAAGTTGTGAATGCTCCAACACTGGAAATTTTTAAGAAAATGTTGGATAACTATCTGTCTGAGATGATGTAGGGTTTCCTGCTTGGGCAGGGGGTTGGACTAGAAGGTCTCCAAGGTCCCTTCCAACTCTGTTGTTATTATTAATATTATTATTAATAAAGGAGAGAAGCAACTTAGAACTCATGAGAAATTTCCTGACAGAACAATTAATCAGTGGAACAACTTGCCTCCATAAATTGTGAATACTCCAACACTGGAAATTTTTAAGAAGATGTTGGATAACCATTTGTCTGAAGTGGTGTAGGGTTTCCTGCCTGGGCAGGGGGGTTGGACTAGAAGACCTTCAAGGTCTCTTCCAACTCTGTTATTATTATTATTATTTATCTTCATTCATGAAACTCAGTCAACTGAACATTCAAAAAGGCATCACAAATACCATTGACTGGTGCTAATGGTTGATACGGGTTGCTGCCAGTATCCTAGGTATCAACCAAGTACCTTCTTAAGATATATGATGTTCCAAGTAGCGCAGTTTTTTGCAGTTCTGCTGGTGTTATTGCAGGAAGCTGCAATTTGTTGATGTATCTTATAAAATTCTTGGACATGGCATCAAGTGCCCCGATGACAATGGGTATCACTGTGACATGTTTCATCCAAAGCCATGTAGCTTTGATGGCCAAATCACGATATTTCATGATTTTTTCCAGTTCTTTTTCTTCAACTCTGGCATCTCTTGTTATTACTACTACTACTACTACTACTAGTATTATACCCAATGAAAGGCAGTGTAGCTGTGGATGCTAGGCTCATCGAGTAGAAAGGAGCCCATACAGATTATCAAATTTAATACCCTGCTCGGTGCAGAATCCATTACAATAGTTCCCCTCAATCAGCTTCAAAGTTTGAGGGGGAAATGAAGTCTTTGAGCCTCTGTGGCTCAGACTGCTAAGACAGTCTGTTATTAACAGCAGCTGCCTGCAATTACTGCAGGTTCAAGCCCCACCAGGCCCAAGGTTGACACAGCTTTCCATCCTTTATAAGGTAGGTAAAATGAGGATCCAGATTGTTGGGGGCAATAAGTTGACTTTGTATATAATATACAAATGGATGAAGACTATTGCTTGACATAGTGTAAGCCACCCTGAGTCTTTGGAGAAGGGCGAGATATAAATGCAAATAAATAAATAAATAAAAATATCTTAAGAAAAGTCAACAAGGTCCAGCTCTAAATCCCAGGGGTGGGATGTGGGAAGATACTGGTCCACATTTTTCAAGTCTCAACTGGGAAGGAATTCCACCATATTTCAATGGATAATAGCAATTGCAAGAGCACTTAGACTTATATACCGCTTCACAGTGCTTTACAGCCTTCTCTAAGTGGTTTACAGAGTCAGCATATTGCCCCCAACAATCTGAGTTCTCTTTCTACTGACCTCAGAAGGATAGGAAGGCTGAATCAACCTTGAGCCGATGAGAATCGACCTGCTGACAATCAGCAGAATTAGCCTGCAATACTGCATTCTAACCACTGTGCCACCAAGACTCTTTTTAATCTACTGTTTCACCTACTAGTTTAGAAACAATGTCAGCTATTATCTCTCCGAGATTCTCTGAGATTCTTGAAACCTCTGGCACAATATATCTGTGCGATACTGGAACCTGGGTTGATGATGATTTCACTTTCTTCTTTTGGAATATTTCTCACCAACCTTTGACTGCCAGTTGACTTGCTCCTTGAGGACATTTTGCTTCTTCTCTCTGACAGAGATTTTATTTTATTTATTTATTTGTCAATCATATATAAGATAACAAGTAAAAAAGTATAAACATGATTTGGATACATAAAAAGAGTAAGTAAAATATCAGCAGCGAGACTTTTGTTGGTGCAAGATTGGAAGAAAGAAGAATTGCCTACAATTGAAGAATGGACACTCAAAGTTTCAAATTTGGCAGAAATGGCAAAAATGTCTGCGTATCTGAAAGATTATTCACAAGAACGATATATAGTAGAATGGAGAAATTGGATTGATTATATTCAAAATAAGTATCAGACTAAAAAGTATCAAATAGCTTATGAGTGATTGTAGGAAATGCATTGTATTTGGGTATTTGTTTAAAAGGGAAAGAGAAGTTAAGGGAGCAATGGGGGAGAAGAGAGTATGGTTTATGGTTTTTGTAGTATTTTAGCGTATGTTTGCTAGATGTTATACCCTGTATTTTGCTCTGGGAAGTCTCGAGGGGGGGGAGGGAGAGGGGCGAGGGTGGAGGGGGAGATAATTGTTAAAAAAAATTATTGTAAAACTTTTTCAATTAAATTATTTTTTAAAAAAAGAGTAGGTAAAAAGGAATGGGGTGAGGTCAACAGTAGAGAGTTTAAGGTTAAAGTTTTGGGGGTTTGGGGAAGAAACTTCAGAGTCAGGTAGTGCATTCCAGGTATTTACCACTCTTTTGCTGAAGTCATATTTTCTGCAATCGAGTTTGGAGCAGTTTACCTTGAGCTTGTATTTATTATTTGCTCGTGTATTGTTGTGGTTGAAGCTGAAGTAGTCATTGACCGGTAGGACCTTGTGGTAGTTAATTTTATGTACTATGCTTAGGTCAGACTGAAGTCACCGTAATTCTAAGTTGTCTAAGCCCAAAATTTGAAGTCTGGTGGCATAAGGTATTTTGCGAGCAGAGGAGTGGAGGACTTTTCTTGTGAAATATCTCTGGACTCTCTTGATTGTATTTATGTCCGATATGCAGTGCGGGTTCCAGACAGATGAGCTGTATTCAAGGACTGGTCTAGGAAATGTTTTGTATGCTCTAGTTGGTAGTACAATAATAGCAGAGAAGAAGCTACGGAAGATTAGGTTAACAACTCTTAGTGCCTTTTTGGCAATGTTGTTACAGTGGGCTCTGGCACTTAGATCTTTAGAAATGAGTACTCCAAGGTCCTTGACAGAGTGAGGGTCATCAACAAGGTCATGTCCATCTAATTTGTATTTTATGTTTTGAATTTTTTTGCCAATGTGCAAGACAGAGCATTTGTTGGTTGAGATTTGAAGTTGCCACTTGTTAGACCAATCTGACACATAGTCGAGGACCCTTCCCCTGAATTATTTACTGATATGATTCTTCACCCACTAGCCTACTCAACCAGGAGAAGACAGTATGAAGTTCATTGCAGTTGACCCAGGGTTTCACAAGGAAGCATCTCAACTCAAAATGTTCACCCTAGCTTCTTTAAATCACAAAGGAATTGGCCCTAAAATTATTACCAGATAGACCTGAAAAGAAGATGACCTGAATTTAATAGGATCATCCCTTTAGGGATATTAGACAGGGGGGGAAAAAAAGTCATATTTGCTTCAGTTATGGATTCACAGGAATTTTAAGACAATCTTTCCATTTTGTTGGTAAATTGTTTGATGTTTTTTAAAGATAAATATAGTATCACAGCTAGGGGTGAATAAACCTGCCAGTTTGGGTTTTGTTCAGCTGCTTATTTTCCCAGACCTGAATTTGTTTCAGCCCCTTCTTACAACTTTTGTGTGTGTGTGTGTTTGTGTGAATTTAATTTTGCATTGGAAAATCCAGAAAAGTACAGATCACAAAATGGAAATACAGGCTGATTTACATATAGGTTTGGGAGGATCTAGTTCATAGAGCAAAAAAAGCAGTTTGAAATAATTTCTCACCCATCCCAGTTTTACTTTCAGTTAAGGCACCATGGGGTGAGTAGGGTTTCTAAAAATAGCACCCAGTATCACTCAAATTTTAGATAGAGAAATTGAAACGAAACAGGTATGAACTTCAGGAAGAGATAATAGCAATAGCACTCAGACTTATATACCACTCTGTATTGCTTTGCAGCACTCTGGTCAGCTTACAACCTCAGGAAGGGCCCCCAGCAGGGAGAAGAGAGGATGGGGGGAACTTTGTGGGTAAGGGATCCACTTGAACAAAGGACCTCAGAAGTACCTTAGATGGCTATTAAGGGATCTCCAGACTGGAGCCAACAGAAAAGCTGGAACAAGTCCTGGTGGATCTAAGGCTGATCTTGAAAAAGTAAGTCACAGGATGCCACCCATCCACCCACCCTCACTCCACCCTGGGGAGACCATGGATGGGAGGGCAAGTTAGGGGAAATGGGGCCAGCCACTCAGCTGATGTAGATCCAGTGGAAGTCATTAGACAGCCTTTGTCAGCCTCCGCTTCTATATTGCTTGCTTGCTACGGCTGCCATTGTAACAGGGGGAGGGGGGAGCTGTCTTGGTTGTTGGGAGTGAGGAAGCAAGCTGGTGGGGATGTCTTGTAACAGGAAGTGAATTGGAGGAACTTTTCCTCAGCGTTTTCTCTGCAGCTGGGAGGCGTGCTGATAACCAGTCAAGATCAACTGTCCGGGCATACCAGAAGGATGGGACCATCTGAAGCTGCACCCCACGTGACTCCCTGGGGGGATGTAGATTGGATAATTCTTATTGGACCCTTGGGGGGAGGGTTTTGGGAATGTTTCCTATATGTGATTTTCGCACCTATTGCCTCAGGCCTTGCTTTTCTTCGATTGCATTCAGTTCGTACTCAGTAAAAGTACCTTTCTCTATGAAAATGGAGTCAGGGTTTTTCTTTCTTGAGTACTGAAAGGAGGCATATCTGACAGCCTTCTATTTCATACCTTTGTATTTTGCTTGATGCCCAAAGCAGTTTAAAAAAAAAGAGGAGGAGGAGGAGGTAGTGGTGGAGGAGAAGGAGGAGGAGGAGGAGGAAGATGTAGGTCTAGGTAAAGTTTGAGTTTGCTCTTCTTATGTTTACCAATATAGATATTGTCGTGTCCCACTCCCCCTCCGACGACCGGGTTTAAAAAGTCCGTATCAAGTGTGGCCACGAAGCCTCTGCAGCTTTGCCAAATTCCTTTCAGATTTCTCAGGGCAGGCAGGAATCCAAGGTGTGACTTCAGCAAACTAAATGAGACTTTGCTTGACTCAAAGTTGCTTGACTCAAGCAGGTCCTTTATATAGGCTGTGGGGTGTGGCTCCATGACTCAGCACTTATCCAGGCCTGCCCCTCCCTTCCTTCTGCTGACGTCGCCTCTCAGATCTCCGGAAGCGAGGATCTTCCCACTTTGAATTGTTTTCTGCTGTTTGAGAATGGGAGGGGTCAGAAGGCGTAGGCCTGAGCAATTCCAATCCGTGGCTGTCTTCTTCTGATGGCTGAGCCAAAGGAACACACACCAGTGAGGTTTGTTTGTTCATTCCTGACATCCTGTCCAGGCATGGGGCCAGTGCTGGGGGCTGGAAGCATGACAGGCCGTTCATCTTCATTATCAGACTCCGAATCTGATAGCAGGCCCGGGAGGAGATGGGAGGGGCCTGGCTGAGGAGAGGAGGGAGGACGAGGCACAACAGATACTTTCCACAAGGGTGGTATTCACTTCCTTTCCCTACTGGTTCGCTAATGTGTGTGCACATGCGCAAGACCTTCTGTGCATGCAAAGAGCCTCAAAAACGTGAAAAAATGGGACGTCATGACGTCCATGTGGGTGGATATGGCATCCCGCAGTCGCCCCTACCGGTTCTCCCAAACCAGATATAACCGTCTGAATGCCACCACTGATTTTCCATCTGTGGAACATTAGAAATCATTGCTTATGAGATTAATACTACAGTACATTGCTATTTTGATTAGGGACTTAAAACATACAGGCATATTTCTTCCCAGTGTGAAACTCTACTTATATCTACGTGGTTGCAAAATGAACCCAGGATACCAAGTTTTAATTATTCAAAACAAGCCTCTCTAGATATTTTATGCTATGCCTGACAAATATTATTATACACTGGAGAGTCACTATATTAGAAAAGCAGTAAAATTATGTATATCAATTAACAATATTATTATACTTAAAGTCTTGATAAATTATTGAGATATCCTTGCTCCTCTTTGGGAGAAATGTAAATGGAAAAAGACAGTGGACCTCTTCTTTTTCACTGGCAATAATTACATGAAAGGTTCTCTCCATGGTAGGCCTATCTTTACAGTAATGGCAACCCATTTCTCTGCTCTCTACCTGTTAATTGGGCTATCATTTTACAGGTGAAAGTAGAGCATCTAAACATTGCTTGTTGTTTTTGTTAGTCGTGAAATCATGTCTGACCCATTGTGACCCCATGGTCAATGTTCCTCCAGGCCTTCCTGTCTGCTACCATCCTCTGGTCCATTTAAGCTCACGCCTACTGCTTCAGTGACTCCATCGAGCCACCTCATTCTCTGCTGTCCCTTTCTTCTTTTGCCCTCAATCTATCCCAGCATTAGGCTCTTCTCCAGTCAGTCCTTCCTTCTCATTAGGTGATCAAAGGATTTGAGTTTCATCTTCAAATACTTTGAAACACTTCATTCAGGATCTGGCCTTCTAAAAAGCAGTCAGGGCTGATCTCCTCTAGGACTGACCAGTTTCATCGCCTTGCAGTCCAAGGGACTTGCAGGAGTCTCAAAAAACCCAAATGGAACTTTGTGTTCTGTGGTAGATATTTGTTTGTTCTTAGAGGTTCTTCAAATAAGGCATACTGTAAGCCAACTGGAAGATGGAAACATATTTTTCCACCTACAATCCTTCAGAATGAATGTTTGAAGATGTCCCAATTCATGGCTTCATCAATTGAACTGACTAGCATTGGGAACTTTCATTTCCTTGTGTCCTGGAAGAATGTCCCAATCTTAGATGTCCATGGAGATTCTCAGTCATCCGTCATGGTTGTCCCAAAAGTGCTTTTTCAAAAGGCAACTTGACTTCTTCAGAAGTGAAGAAGCTCCTTGAATGAGAAGCAAAATACCTTTAAGAAAAACAAAGTTCAGTTTCCTTTTGAAAAAGCATCCCATTCCTAAGAGCTAATATCATTTTACTAAGAAAAATAAGTTAGGGCTAATGGGATGTGCAAAGCTTATCACCCCATTGTAGAATTTGAAGGATCCACAGAGATCATCCACTCCAACATCCTGCTCAATGCAGAACCTGACAAAATATGTTGGATAGATGGTTATCAGCCTCTCCAGTGAAGGAATCCAGTAGACTTCATAAAACAGTTTGTCCCACTGGATGTCAACTCTTATCATCAGACAGTTCTTCCTAATTGTCGTGTCCCACTCCCACTCCGATGCACGAATCAAGGAAATCCGGAACAGACTTGGCAACGAAGCCTTTTCAGCTTGCCAAATTCCTTCGAGGTTTATTAGGGCAGCCAGGAGTCCAAGTTGTGACTTCAGCGATAGAGTCCGATATCAGCAAACTAGCTAAGACTTTGCTTGACTCAAGGTTGGAATGCCAAAAGCAGGTCCTTTATATAAGCTGTGGGGTGTGGCTCCATGACTCAGCATTTATCCAGGCCTGTCCCACTCCTCCTTCTGCTGGCGTCGCCTCTCAGATCTCCGGAAGCGAGGGTCCTCCCACTTGAATTGTCTTCAGCTGGATCTGCTGTCAGTAATTCCAGCACCTGGCTGGCTTCCTCTGACGGCTGAGCCAAAGGAAGACACGCCGTATGAGTGAGGTTTATCGGCCTTGTTCATTCACTCCTGGCATCCTCTCCGGGCATGGGGCCAGGGCTGGGGGCTGGAGGCATGACAGGCCATTCATCTTCATTATCAGACTTGGAGTCTGATAACAGGCCTGGTTGGGGACAGGAGGGGCCCGGCTGAGGAGAGGAGGGAGGACGAGTCACAACACTAATATGCAACTGGATATAGGTTCAAAGCAGTGGTGAAATCTAAAACAGTTTTTGGCTGTGCATGCGTGCTGCCCAAGCGCATGTGCAGTGTGCACCATGCACCAAATGCAAGGTGTGCATGCGCAGTGCACGCCAAAAGGAGGCATGGGGTAAGTAGAACAGCGTGTGGAGGTGTGTGATCAGCTGTGGCGTGCAATCTTTTTTTTTTTTTTTTTTACTTTTAAAATCAGCTGAATAGGTTGTAAAAAAAATGCTTTTAAAAGTTTTAAAAAAAGAGGCTCTGACGATCAGGCAGCTCAGCTGTGATCGTCGGAGCCTTTCTTTCAACCTTTTAAAAGCATTCTTTAAAAGAAGCAGCAAGCGGGCGATTGGGTGGGCATGGGTGGGAGAGGCAGGGATATTTGCTATTGGTTCTCCAAACCACCCATCGCCATCATTATCGGATCATCCGATCCGGTCCAAACCGGGAGTATTTCACCCCTGGTTTAAGGTTTGGTTCTAGTCCTGACCTCTGGGATGACAGAGAACAAGTCTTCCCCTACTTCTGACATCCCAAATAAATATAGGAGGATTGCACTCACAGCTCCCCTAAGTCTGTTCTTATGTAGGTCAAATGCACCAAGCTGCTTTAACCATTCCTCATAGGTCTTGATTTCCTGGTGCGTCACTCACTTGATAGCAGTCCTCTCAATTGCTCCATTCTGTTGATGGTTTTTATAAAGTTGCTGCATTTGCATGATGACCAGGTCTGAGACAATTTCCAATCACTTCAGAGTTCTGCTGCTGAAAAGACAAAGGGCTCGGAAGCCAAATCAAGGAAAAATTCAACTGAACCTGGGAAATGAAGAAGGTTCTGTGACTTTTCTGGAACTTTATTTCGGGCGATTAGGTTTGGGAACAGAAGATGCGTCCTTTCAGGCATCTAGGGACATTTGAGGTTAATTAAGGTGTCTGGGCAGCGGTGAAATCCATTCTTTTTACTACCAGTTCTGTGGGTGTGGCTTGGTGGGTGTGGCTTGGTGGGCATGGCAGGGGAAAGATACTGCAAAATCTCCATTCCCATCCAACTCCAGGGGAAAGATACTGCAAAATCCCCATTCCCACCCCACTCCAAGAGAAGGATACGGCAAAATCCCCATTCCCACCCCACTCCAGGGGGTGGCTACTGCAAAATATTTATTTTATTTATTTATTTATTTTTATTTATTTATTTATATTTATATCCCGCCCTTCTCCGAAGACTCAGGGCGGCTTACAGTGTGTAAGGCAATAGTCTCATTCTATTTGTATATTTACAAAGTCAACTTATTGCCCCCCCCAACAATCTGGGTCCTCATTTTACCTACCTTATAAAGGATAGAAGGCTGAGTCAACCTTGGACCTGGTGGGACTAGAACCTGCAGTAATTGCAGGCAGCTGTGTTTTAATAACAGGCTTCTTACAGCCTGAGCCACACCACGGCCCAATCTCCATTCCACCCCACTCCAGGGGAAGTGCAAACTCCCCCTTCCCACCCCACTCTGGGACCAGCCAGGGGTGGTATTTGCCGGTTCTCCGAACTACTCAAAATTTCTGCTACCGGTTCTCCAGAAGCTGTCAGAACCTCCTGGATGTCACCCCTGTGTCTGAGATTATTATTTTTTTTTGCCATTTGGTTTAAAGGCAGCCCAACTCCATAAGATTCTGGCTGGCTTAGAATATCAGAAAATAGCAAAATGATAAAAAGCAGAAATCATGCATATCCATCGGGGGGGTCAGGGGGTGAAATCCTCAACTAGAATTCTACAGTGGATGAGCACTAAGCATAACCCAAAGTTTGGGAACACAGCCTCCTTTGGAGACTCTTGACTCTAACAGAAATCATATATAATGTAATTAAAAAAACAGCACTTTTTTTTTTAGAAAGTCATCCAATAGCTTGACAAGCACCACAACTTGTGGGAGGAAATTTCATGAGTTCACTTTGTTTTACAGGAAAGACTAGATGTCCATTGGAAACCTGGACTGCTTTTCCTTTGAAGAAGAATATAAACAGAGGGATAGAATCAAGGCCACATGAAGTATTAATACCACGTTATAATGCCTTGGTAAGGCCACACTTGCAACACTGCATCCAGTTTTGGTCGCCATGATGTAAAAAAAGATGTGGAGACTCTAGAAAGAATGCAGAGAAGAGCAACAAGGGGTGTGCATAAGAGTACCAGCGTGTCTACCATCCTGTCCTAATGTTCCCTTTAATTGTATTCATTTTGTATTCAATTCATGCTTATATTTATATATATTATCTAATATGTATTCGACTAAATAAATAAATAAAGAAACAAAGAAACAGAGAAACTAACAAAGGATTAGGGGACTGGAGGCTAAAACGTATGAAGAACAGTTGCAGGAACTGGGTATATCTAGTTTAATGAAAAGAAGAACTAGGAGAGACATGATAGCAGTCTTCCAATATCTCAGGGGTTGCCACAAAGAAGAGGGAGACAAGCTATTCTCTAAAGCACCTGAAGGCAGGAGAAGAAGCAATGGGTGGAAACTAATCAAGGAGAGAAGCAACTTAGAACTAAGGAGAAATTTCCTGATGGTTAGAACAATTTATCAGTGGAACAACTTGCCTCCAGAAGTTGTGAATGCTCCAACACTGGAAGTTTTTAAGAAGATGTTGGATAATCATTTGTCTAAAGTGGTGGAGGGTTTCCTACCTAAGCAGGGGGTTAGACTAGAAGACCTCCAAGGTCCCTTCCAACTCTGTTATTCTATTCTATTCTATTCTATTCTATTCTATTCTATTCTATTCTATTCTATTCTATTCTAATGTCTTCTTGTCCACTTCTGTGTCTTGTGCTTCGTAAGTCCAAGGAATAGACCCACAAATATTGTGTTCTACTGTTGAATTATTGAGAGCCAGTTTGGTGTAGTGCTGAAAGCTTCAGGCTAGAAGCCAGGAGACTGTGAGTTCAAGTCCTACCTTGGGCCAGTCACTTTTTCTCAGCCCTAGAAAGGAAACAATGGCAAGCCACTTCTGAAAACTTTGCCCATAAAACTTCACGGGCTTGTCTAGATCAGCGGTCTCCAACCTTGGTCCCTTTAAGACTTCTGGACTTCAACTCCCAGAGTCCCTCAGCCAGCAAAGCTGGGAGTTGAAGTCCACAAGTCTTAAAGGGACCAAGGTTGGAGACCCCTGGTCTAGATGGTCCCCAGGAGTCAACACTGACTCAAAGGCATGTATGCACACAAATAAGCAACAACAATAACACACACACACACACACACACACAGAGAGAGAGAGAGAGAGAGAGAGAGAGTTAACCCCCCCCCAAAAAGCAACACTACTGAACTATAAGCCTTTATCATGAACACTATGTGTTCCAATCTTCCAATTCAAAGATCTAATAATCTCTCCCTTTCAAAAGTGGAGTTCACTAAAGAAATTAAAACAATAAGTCTGGATTTTGCGGTCTTTTAACGCCATCCTCAAGTTGTGGAAAACAGATTTGTTTTCCATTAATTCTTTAATTAAATGTCAGCTTCTGCAGCTCCAGTTTCTTCCCTGAAAAATGGCAGTTTATCACTTGCTCTACTGGAAAATACAAATTAGAAATGAACTGGAACTGCAAAACACCCTAAATGTCAACTCGCAAAGCCATGGGGGGATGGGAAACTGGTGAAATGGCAAAGCTACAAAAAATGGATGCACATTCCATGCTTATCTCTCTCAAGGCTGTATCCCAGGGTTATCTACAGCAGCCAGAAGAGAGTGACTTCTACAACCCGTGAAATTGCTCTGTTGGCAAATGTGATTGATGACACACCCTGGGGGGAGGGGGGAAACAGGATCATAATTGGAGCATAAATTACGTAGGGTCAGAGCTGGCTTCACTTGGGAACATGCTGACATGAAGCTCCTCATAAATAACTGGATTTCTTTTGAAGCCTGGTTCGAGACTCGTGATTTAATTAGGGCATCTGTTGGAACCCTGACAGCAAGCCAGCTCTGACCCTACATAATTTATGTTCCAATTATGACCCTGTTTCCCCCATCCCCCCAGGGTGTATGATCAATCACATTCACCACCGGAACCCTGACACTAAGACCTTCTTAAAGAATCTAAGAACAGAAGCTGCAGACTTATTAACATGATCAACTTCATGAACATCCTCATCAAGAATTGCACATCATCAGGCAGACACTGAACGTGTCATGATGCAGGAAAAGCTGCACACCATCTCTTATTCAGCTTTGTATACTTGCGCATTGCATGTGCAAAGAAACAAGTGATTGAAGTCTATCTGCATTTCATAATTTCATCTGACTTTGGGAATTAATGACTCACAAAGTCTAAGATCAAATTAGCTTGAGGAACTAAGGAACTGTTGTGCCTCGTCCACTTTCCCCGCAGCCGGGGCCTTCTTATCTGCTTCCGAACGCTGAGGAATGTCCTAGCATGCCTCCCGGCCCCAGCCCTGGCTCCATGCCCAGACAGGCTGAGGAAGAAGAAGCACCTCCAGCCCCCAGCCCTGGCTCCATGCCCAGGCAAACGGAGCAACTAGACCCCTCCCCCTCCCCCACAGCATGTGAGCCTGAGGAAGGTCAATTACCAACAGCTGCAGACTGGAGTGACCCTCGCTTCAGGAGAATTGATAAGCAGCGTCAACAGAAGGAAGGGAGGGGCAGGCCGGGATAAGTGCTGAGTCATGGAGCCACACCCCATGGCCTATATAAAGGATCTGCTTTCTGGCATTCTCTGAGTCAGGCAAAGTCTACCTTATCTTGCTGAAGTCACTTTCTGGTCTCCTGCCTGCCTTGAGAACTTTGCTAGGACTTTGGCAGAGCTGCAGAGGCACGCCTGATACGGACTTCCCCGACCCGGCCGTCAGTGGAGGAGTGGGACACGACAGGAACTGCTATAGATCACAGTTCTGGGGGACTCCATCTGTGGGCACATTATTCACACACGGTGAGATTTTGCTCACATATTTATCAGGAGCAAATTTTGAGAATCTCTTACATCTTCATTCTATTTACATGTAGTGTGTGTGTGTGTGTGTGTGTGTGTGTGTATGTGTAAATAAGAAAATGAGATGTGCAGGATCAGACAAAGCTGATTTTTGTCAAACTATTTTCCAAAGCACCAAAAGGCAAGACAAGAAACAATGGATGGAAATTAACCAAGGTGAGAAGCAGCCTAGAACTAATAAGAGAATTCCTAATGGTTTGAGTAATTAGCCAATGGAATGGCTTGCCTTCAAAAATTGTGGATGCCCCATCATTAGAGACTTTCAAAAACAGACGGGACAACCATTTGTCCAGAATGGTATAGGGCAGGGGTCTGCAAACTTGGCTCTTTTAAGACTTGTGGACTCTGGGAGTTGAAGTCCACAAGTCTTAAAAGAGCCAAGTTTCCAGACCCCAGGTATAGGGTGTCCTGGTTGAGTAGGGGGTTAGACTACAAGATTTCCAAAGTCCCTCACAACTCTATTATTCTATGTTCTATGATCTTGTCCAGAATGATTTTGAAATATCAGAACTGAGTCCGTTTCTATTCTTGGACTTAAAATCTAAAACATAAGGTAGAGAAGGGGAAACAAAGCATAGGAAGGATGAAAGGAGAAAACAATTAAAGTCAAACTATAAACAGGTAGATCAGAATAAACCTTTGTTCCACTTTTTGAAGAGCTGCCCCAAAAAAGAGGGGATCAACCGATTCTCCAAAGCACCTGAGGGCAAAACAAGAATCAATGGATGGAAACTAGTCAAGGAGAGAAGCAACCTAGAACCAAGAAGAAATTTCCTGACAGTTCGAACAATTAATCAGTGGAACCACTGGTTGTGGTTAGTTGTGGGTGCTCTACAGTGATGAAATCCACTTTTTTTTACTACGGTTCTGTGGGCGTGGCTTGGTGGGCATGGTGTGGTTTTGTGGGCATGGCAGGGGAAGGATACTGCAAAATCCCCATTCCCACCCCACTCCGGAGCCAGCCAGAGGTGGTATTTGCCGGTTCTCCAAACTGCTCAAAATTTCCGCTACCGGTTCTCCAGAACCTGTCAGAACATGCTGGATTTCACCCCTGGTGCTCCACCACTAGAGTCCCAAAGGTGCTTTTTCAAGAGGCAACTGGACTTTCTGGTTTTTCATTGAAGACGTTTCACTTCTCATCCAAGAAATGTCTTCAGCTCAGCTAAAGAAGCTCCTTGGATGAGAAGCGAAATGTCTTCAAAGAAAAACCAGAAAGTCCAGTTGCCTCTTGAAAAAACCCCTTTGGGACAACCATGACCTGGATGACTGAGAATCTCCGTAAACATCCACCACTGGAGGTTTTTAAGAAGAAATTGGACAACCATTTGTCTGAAAGAGTATAGAGTCTCTTGTTTGTTCAGGGGATTGGACTAGAAGACTTCCAGGGCCCCTTCCAATCCTGTTGTTCTGTTAAGTCGGAAAGTCCAAATCCTCCATTTTGTACCCAGAGAACTTGTGGGAGGAGTCCCTTCTGAGTTTTTTCCCCCCTCCATCCATTATGAATAGAATAGAATAGAATAGAATAGAATAGAATAGAATAGAATAGAATAGAATAGAATAGAATAGAATAGAATAGAATTTTTTATTGGCCAAGTGTGATTGGACACACAAGGAATTTGTCTTGGTGCATATGCTCTCAGTGTACATAAAAGAAAAGATACGTTCATCAAGGTACAACATTTACAATACAATTGATGGTCAATATATCAATATAAATCATAAGGATTGCCAGCAACAAAGTTACAGTCATACAGTCATAAGTGGAAAGAGAATGGTGATGGGAACGATGAGAAGATTAATAGTAGTGCAGATTCAGTAAATAGTTTGACAGTGTTGAGGGAATTATTTGTTTAGCAGAGTGATGGCCTTCGGGGAAAAACTGTTCTTGTGTCTAGATGTTCTGTTGTGCAGTGCTCTATAGCGTCGTTTTGAGGGTAGGAGTTGAAACAGTTTATGTCCTGGATGTGAGGGATCTGTAAATATTTTCACGGTCCTTTTCTTGATTCATGCAGTATACAGGTCCTCAATGGAAGGCAGGTTGGTAGCAATTATTTTTTCTTATGTAGGTGTGGGCTATGTTTTCCCTTGTCTGACTTTTTCCCTAGGCAGCATCTCTTTCCCTGTGTTGTGACCCAGGCCCATGTAGGTAGTAATAAACTTAGTCCATGGAAAAATAAACTTTATTCAAACAGCTGGGAATTATTTTATTCCCAGAGTCGCTCAAATGCCTCCCAAACACAAATGCCTCCCAAACACAAATTCTTCAGTTATCTCACAAACCTTAGTCCAATTAGGCAAACTGCCAAAGGCCCTTCCTGGCAAATGTCCAGAAGCCACAAAAACAAAGACGTACACGAAGCAGAAGACGAAGCAGAAGATACAACGTTGTTTTCCGGCAAAGCTGAAACACTGGTGCTGGTCTGTTTTAAGCCTTATGGGAGGGGCCAATCATCTCTTGGCCCTACTCCCAAGTCATCCTCTTTGCTTGAGCTGCTCTTGCCTTCTCGCAGCTCTTCTCATGCATGCATTAGGAACAGGCTCCTCCTGTTCTTCTGCCTCATTACTATCAGTCTCTGGAGGCTCTGGAGTCTGCACCTCACTCCCTGATGGCCCTGGCTTCACCTCAGCCTCATCGCTGTCTGACTCCATTGCCAGCTCCGTAGGCTGATGATAGACCACAACACCCTTGTGTCCCAAGGTCATTCTCACATGCCATTACAAAGAACTGAACTTGATTCCACCTCTGGATATGCGCAATACATTAAGCCAGAGAATAATTGCAATGACCGGGGTTTACTTAATATGGCTTTAAACAAGAACAGCTAAGCAAAATTAATACCGATCAAGCTTGCTACGTTATAAGGAGTGTAATCCCTTGATCTGTTACTCAGATCAAATTTGCTGAGATTATCCATGAGTTCTGGGTGTGTAAATAAATATCTCCCTTAGCCAACAAAAGCAAACTGTTTTCATACAACTTTCCGAAGTGCCTTGGCAGACTCACTTCTCTCAAGCACAGAGGGAAGGTTGCGCAGTTTTTCCTTCCAAGAAAAATGACAGCAGCTGGACTCCATTCAGCAATGCCATTTGTGCTGCAGATATAGACCTTTAAGTCGGATATTAAAAATCTGCTTTCAGAGCATTCCCTGACAGATTTTTCTCTCTATCTTTCACTCAGGCACCAATTCTTAGAATCAAAGGTCTTTCTGTAACCAGCAAAGATGAAAGAAGTTGGGGGGGGGGGAAACATGATGATAAGAGGAAGCTGAGTCCAACTTTCAGTGGAAATGATGGAATAGCTTTGATTTCTTCTCTCTTTGTGGAATAGTATTCCATCAATTTTTTGTGTCCTCCTCCTCCTCCTCCTCCAAAAACCTGGATCTTTACCATTCTCCTGAAGTTACTAAACAATAAAAAATGAAAAGAAATGATAGTGTAAGGCCATGACAAGGGGGTGTAGAAAGTTAGCACCCACCCCTCTCCTAGAAGAATGAAATATGATTTTGAGAAATATTAAAAAGGAAGAATATTATGTTTCCCTGGGTGAGAAATGGAGAACCATGCTCTTGGAAAGTAGCCCCCACCTTCCTTAATAGCCCTCAGCAGATGTCAGCACTTAAGAGATAGCTAGCTCTATTCATAAGCAAATACCCTCACCCAAGATCCAACAAAGGTAGGATTAGCCCTCAGACACAATAGAAATTGCCCAAAGCCCTTTCATTGCATCATCTCAGTAGCACCCATCCCCCAACAAACATCAACCAAACTTTATTTATTTTTTATTTATTTTTTATTTTATTTATTTTGTCAACCATATGTAAGATAACAAGTAAAAAAGTTAGTTTACATGATTTGGATACATGAAAAGAGTAAGTAAAAAGGAGTATTAGGACAGGGACGGTAGGCACTCAGGTGCACTTATGCACACTCCTTACAGAGCTCTTAGGAATGGGTGAGGTCAACAGTAGACAGTTTAAGCTTAAAGTTTTGGGGGTTTGGGGAAGAAACTACAGAGTCAGGTTGTGCATTCCAGGCGCTGACCACTCTGTTACTGAAGTCATATTTTCTGCAATCGCGTTTGAAGCGGTTTACCTTGAGTTTGTATCTATTATTTGCTCGTGTATTGTTGTAGTTGAAGCTGAAGTAGTCACTGACAGGTAGGACATTGTAGTAGATAATTTTATGTACTATGCTTGGGTCAGACTGAAGTCAGCGTAGTTCTAAGTTGTCTAAGCCCAAAATTTGGAATCTGGTGGCATAAGGTATTTTATTGCAAGTAGAGGAGTGGAGGACTCTTCTCATAAAATATCTCTGGACTCTTTCGATTGTATTTATGTCTGATATGCAGTGCGGGTTCCAGACAGATGAGTTGTATTCAAGGATTGGTCTAGCAAATGTTTTGTATGCTCTAGTTACTAGTACAATATTACCAGAGAAGAAGCTATCCAAGATTAGGTTAACAACTCTTAGTGCCTTTTTGGCAATGTTGCTATAGTGGGCTGTGGCATTTAGATCTTTAGAAACTTAGCTCAGACAAACTCCTAGGATTTGTACATGGCCCCATGGGAGTCTGACAACAGCTAATAGAATACATGTTCTTGCAGAGGAACAGGAAGCTCAAGTGCAAAGCCCAAGAGAAGGTATAAATATCCTCCACTCACAACTCCATGTGGTTATCTGCACCAGAACTACAAATATGTGATTCTGTTCATCAATAAATGAACCGTCTTTCCAATCAGCCTCCAGCCTGAATTTTGTCTCCAGTGCCTTTCTCCCAGCTTGGAATTGGACCGGGATATTTCTTCCAACAGGGCCATTCCATCGAAAGTGGAAAGTAACTTGATTGGGATATAGGGGTTTTCTAGAAGGGAACCAAATCGAAGCATGCAAACTGGGATACTGTGGCTTTTTATTCATTTTTTAAAAAAATTTATTCGTACCACCATTCATTATTTTTATAAACAAGTCAAGCTGGCAAACATACTTAATGGTTGTTCTTCTTCCTGTTTTCCCCACAACAACAACAACAACCCTGTGAGGTGAGTTGGGTTGAGAGAGAATGACTGGCCCAAAATCACCCAGCCTACTTTCATAGCCAAGGTGGGACTAGAACTCACAGTCTCCTGGTGATTTGACCAAAGTTGCCCAGCTGGCTTTCTTGACTAAGGTGGGACTAGAACTCATAGTGTCCTGGTGATTGGATCAAGGTCACCCAGCTGGCTTTCATGTCTAAGATGGCACTAGAACCCGTTATCTCCTGTTGATTGGCCCAAACTTACCCAGCCAGCCTAGGGCATGATTAGAACTCTTTCTCCTGGTTTCTAACCTTGTACCTTAACCACTACACCAAACTAGTGCACAACAGAAAAGACAACGCTTTCTGCAAGTTGCCTTAGCTGCTGGCTGGATACCATTTGAAGATGATGTAATGCATTCCTCTTCTTCTGGATGACAACTCTGAAGCGAACCTGACTGGGGCCATTTTGAAGGCTTCAGGGTTGCTACAATGCAAAGAAGAGATATGGAAGGAAAAAATACCGTATTTTTTGGAGTATAAGACACACCTTAGTTTTTGGGGAGGAAAATAAGAAAAAAGCTGATTGGCAGGTGGATCGGCCTCCTGGAATACCCCCAATCAGCTGTTCCCAGAGGTGAATTTTAGCAACAGGTTCCTTGGTTGCGAGCTCTGTGCCTTGCTTTTTTTTCTTCTTTTTTTTCTGCCTCTGAAAGCCTCCAAAACAGAACTTCAGAAAAAAAGCCTCTGAAGCTCTGTTTGGGGGCTTCTTTTGTGAAGCTCTGTTTGGAGGCTTTTTTTTTTCTGAAGCTCTGTTTGGGGGCTTCTTTTCTGAAGCTTCATTTCTGATGCTTTTTTCAGCCTCTGAAACTTCCATTTGAGAAGCTGGGCGGGGCTGCATTCGCAGTATAAAATGCACCCAGATTTTCGCCCTCTTTTTTGGAGGAAAAAGGTGTGTCTTATACTTAGATTAGTGTTTTGTAGCCAGAACAAAATAGTTTCCTGTGGGAACCAAAGGCATTCCAACAGGTGGCTGAAAGAAGGAGGGGTGAAGTAACCAGGCAATGATTAGACAGTGTGACTGATTTTTGGGGGGATGGGGAAAATTTTTTTTATCAGGTGAAAATCGTGGGAACTTTCAGAGTCGGTTTTCACCAGCTTGTACCAATAGGACATCGCAAGTAAAACTGTTCTTTGAGGAACCTATTTGCCTTAGCGTTCTCCTTTCTGTGGGGTTATTACTTATTATTTTTATGGGGTTATTTCTATGGGGTTATCACTGTGCTGCCTGCGGTCTGATCTAAGCATAGTACACAAAAATATCTACTACAACGTCTTACCTGTCAATGACTTCTTCAGTTTGAACCTCAATAATACATGGGCAAACAATCGGTACAAACTCAAGGTAAACCGCTCCAAACTTGATTGCAGAAAATACAACTTCAGCAACGGAGTGGTCAATGCCTGGAATGCTCTACCTGAGTCCATTGTTACATTTCTGTTATTATTATTTGCATTTATATCCCGCCCTTCTCCGAAGACTCAGGGCGGCTTACACTATGTTAAGCAATAGTCTTCATCCATTTGTATATTATATACAAACTTAACTTATTGCCCCCAACAATCTGGGTCCTCATTTTACCTACCTTATAAAGGATGGAAGGCTGAGTCAACCTTGGGCCTGGTGGGACTTGAACCTGCAGTAATTGCAAGCAGCTGTGTTAATCACAGACTGTCTTAGCAGTCTGAGCCACCAGAGGCCCTACATCCTCAAACCCTCAAAGCTTCAGCCTTAAACTGTCCACTGTGAACCTCAACCCATTCCTAAGAGATCTGTAAAGGGGGCGTGCATAAGCGTACCAGTGTGCCTACCAGTCGTAGGTTCCATTTACCTTCGCTACTGGTTCGGCATGCGCAGAGCATATGTGATAATGTCCAGGCTGAGCCTCCCACCGCCCCCACTACCAGTTTGCCTGAACCAGGGCAAACCAGTAGAAAAGAAACCCACCACTGGTGCCTACCATCCCTGTCCTACTGTCCCCATTTATTTGTATTCATTTCTTTTGTTCATATCAGAGGTGGCTTTCAGTAGGTTCTGACCAGTTCTGGAGAACCGGTAGTGGAAATTCTGACTGGCCCCGCCCCCATCTATTCTCTGCCTCCCAATTCCCAGCTGATCGGGATGTAAAAAAGATGTTGAGACTCGGGAAAGAGTGCAGAGAAGAGCAACAAAGATGATTAGGGGACTGGAGGCTAAAACATATGAAGAACGGTTGCAGGAACTCGGTATGTCTAGTTTAATGAAAAGAAGGACTAGAGGAGACATGATAGCAGTCTTCCAATATCTCAGGGGCTGCCACAAAGAAGAGGGAGTCAAACTATTCTCCAAAGCACCTGAGGGTAGAACAAGAAGCAATGGGTGGAAACTAATCAAGGAGAGAAGCAACTTAGAACTAAGGAGAAATTTCCTGATAGTTAGAACAATTAATCAGTGAAACAACTTGCCTGCAGAAGTTGTGAATGCTCCAACACTGGAAATTTTTAAGAAAATGTTGGATAACCATTTGTCTGAAGTGGTGTAGGGTTTTCTGCCTGGGCAGGGGGTTGGACTAGAAGACCTCCAACGTCCCTTCCAACTCTGTTATTATGAAATGGGGATTTTCCCCTGGAATGGGGTGGGAATGGAGATTTTACAGTATCTTTCCCCTGCCATGCCCACCAAGCCATGCCACACCCACCAAGCCATGCCACACCCACCAAGCCACACCCACAGTAAAAAAAAATGAAACTTACCACTGGTTCATATCCATGTTTATCTTTATACCTGCTATCTTGTACATGTTTGGCAAACTAATAAATAATACAAATACTTGGAATGCTGACACTCGAGCTTAGACTCATGATAAGGTTAAATATGGATCTTCTGATGCATTTCAGCATTATAATCCAATCGGACCAAGTTTTGCTCCCCCCCACACACAAGAGGAAAACACCTGTGACTCTAAATAATCACTTGCCCACTTGCCAGAAGAAGCAGAAGAGGGTAAGTGGACCATTTCAGAATAAGGCAGCTCCTCATTCTTCAACCGTAATTTACTTTTTGGCTGGTCCTGAGATTTCAATGGATGGATGACATCAGGCTAGGAAAAATGGCCTCCTCATCCATCAGTTAAAGAACCGGTGGAGTCAGAAATATAATTGCTGATTTATGGAAGTCGTCTCCAGCTCTGTTCTTTTCTTTCTTTCCCCGACTCCCCTTGTTTCTACTGTCTTCAGCTGTGATGGATGAGGGTTCATGCCATGAGTGCACTATCTGACTCCAGCCATTTGTCAAAGGATGTTGGCAACTTGTCTGGATGGCAACTTCTGGTCTGAGTCATGTCTTTCCTTCGGACAAAGACGTCTCTGCTATTTGTCACCGTCTTGTTTCTCTACCTAACCACAATGTTGCTTTGCTTCTAAGGATTAAGGTTCAAGGGAAGCAGACTGACCCCAGAAATATGACTGCATTATTCTGGGCATCCAGGAGTTTGAAGAGATTTCTGTGCCATAATAGAAGTTTGGGGCTCTGACAAGATCAACTCAGTTTCGTTGGATCTGGGTTGGTGGTTTCTAAAGAAAAAGAAAACAGATTACATTTGTTGACTTTTTAAAAATTTACAGTATGAAGTTCTTCTTCTTCTTCTTCTTCTTCTTTTTTTTGGTGGGCAAACTGAAGTATTGTCAGAAAGATCTGACATGGTTATTTCCCATTTAAAGGAGGTGAGCAAATAGGCTGCAATCAAAGAGCCAGTGGGAATGACACCTGTATTTCATCAACAAGGGGAAGGAGGAGGAGGAGGAGGAGGAGGAGGAGGAGGAGGAGGAGGAGGAGGAGGAGGAGGAGGAGGAGGAGGAGAAAGGAGGAGGAGAAGTAGGAGAGGAGGAGGAGGACAAGAATGACAAGAAGGAGGAGAGAATGAAGGAGAAGAAGAACTTTTCACCCAAAATCATCTCAATTTTGCATAAAGCAACTGTTTTCTCGGAAACCCAAGAGGTTGCCAAAGACACCTCTTGATTTCTTTGCAATGTTCCAGATTTTCAGATCAAAAGACATGTCGGTTATCGGGAGCATATGTCTTTGGACACGGCTTCCCCAGGCTCCAAATTAATCCCTGCTTTTCAAGCTTCCCTTTAGCCATAAAGTGAACTGCAAATGTTCCTATAAAGAGTTGGACCCCGTCCCGTTATTGGGTTTATACGAACTTTAATGGAGGATTGTGGGGGTTTAACTGAAAGATTGGGAGGGATTTAGCAAAGGATTTGCACAATTTCCTTATTCCTCGAATGCTTTTGTCGTATTTCAAGCATGAATGCGATAAAAATGGAGTTTGTTTGTTTAATACAGAAAGCATTCTAAAAGCATCAGATCCAGAAAGCCAGATTAATACACTGATACAGAAACAGAAGATCAGCTTAGATCAGTTTAGATCCATCAGAACTTGATTGCAATTTGCTGTGCTCATAAGAGGTGAGCTTCATATGGAAATCTCCTATGACAGAATTCTCTCTTTCTCTCTCTCTCTCTCTCTCCCTCTCCCTCCCTCCCTCCCTCCCTCTCTCTCTCCCTCTCCCTCTCCCTCTCCCTCTCCCTCTCCCTCTCTCTCTTTAGGATAGTAAGGATTTTCCTTGATCTATTAGAAATCAACAATATAAACTAAAATAAGCTACCAAAAGAAAAAAAGCTGTATTCTATATTCTACAACAATCTGGGCATCTTAAAAATGAAAAGTATCCTATTATTGAAAATGTTTATTTTTCAAACTGTATATTCAGAACATTTCCCGCAAAACTTGATTTTTCACACATCACATCTGTTATAATGGGTTGGGTACAGATTGATGGAATGGGACAACTTGCCATGGTCATCTTGCCATGGCCAAGCCATGATGCTTGGCCAAGCCAAAAGATGTTGAGACTCTAGAAAAAGTGCAAAGAGCAACAAAGATGATTAGGGGACTGGAGGCAAAAACATATGAAGAACGGTTGCAGGAACTGGATATGTCTAGTTTTAATGAAAAGAAGGACTAAGGGAGACATGATAGCAGTCTTCTAATATCTCAGGGGTTGCCACAAAGAAGAGGGAGTCAAGCTGTTCTCCAAAGCATCTGAGGGTAGAACAAGAAGCAATGGGTGGAAACTAATCAAGGAGAGAAGCAACCTAGAACTAACGAGAAATTTCCTGACTGTTAGAACAATTAATCAGTGGAAGAACTTTCCTCCAGAAGTTGTGACTGCTCCAACACTGGAAGTTTTTAAGAAGAGATTGGATAGCCATTTGTCTAGGGTTTCCTGCCTAAGCAGAGGCTTGGATTAGAAGACCTCTAAGGTCCCTTCCAACTCTGTTATTCTATTCTATTCTATGCCCCCACAGGACAACTCCCCATGGCGCTCTCACCATGGGACAACTCGCCGAGGGAGTTGTCAATAATTCAATTTAATTACTAAAAATAATTTAACAAATACTTCCATGTTTGTCGTTCACATTTCATTCTGTCTCTCCTTTTTTTGCCTTTTCTTTAATGATTCTACTCCACCATTTCTTTGATAGTAGTGTAACTTTTTTGTCCCAGGGTAAGTTGGCCATGACAGATGGTCATGGACCTTCAGATTGATATGATACAAATCACATTTCCCCAAACAAAATACAGGTTTGAGACACTACCATGAATTTTATCATCTTTGGTTAAGTTGCCTCTATTGAGAAATATTGACAGTCAAATTATTTCTACATTTTCAGTATTTCTTGGGCTTAATATGCTTAAAGTTTTGTTCTCCACGTTTCTAGATAGAGCCAATTGTAATAGAATATGGGAAGATTTCACTAATAGGATCAGCCAGCATAGCTCAACAAAGGCCAAATTTTTATGCCTAATAAGCATAAAGAAAATCAAGTTCTTCTAAAAATAATAACTGCAATTATTTTTAGGGAAAGGAAATGGAAGGGAAAGGAAGGAGGGGAAGAAAGAGGAGGAGAAGGTAGAGTAGGAAAGGGAAGGGAAGGATGAAGGAAAGGAAAGGATGAAGAAAAAGGAAGGAGGGGGGAAAAGGAAGGAAGGAAGGAGGGAGGGAGGAAGAAAGGAGGAAGGAAGGAAGGAGAAAGGGAGGAGGGAGGGAGGGAGGAGGAAGGAGGGAAGGAGGAAGGAGGGAAGGAAGGAAGGAAGGAAGGAAGGAAAGAAGGAGGAGGAGGAGGAAGAAAGGAGGAAGGAAGGAGAAAGGAAGGAGGAGGAGGGAGGAGGAGGGAGGGAGGGAGGAGGAAGGAGGGAAGGAGGAAGGAGGGAAGGAAGGAAGGAAGGAAGGAAGGAAAGAAAGAAAGAAAGAAAGAAAGAAAGAAAGAAAGAAAGAAAGAAAGAAAGAAAGAAAGAAAGAGAAGGAAAGAAAGGATTACATGTTGTACATGTTTGGACTCAACATATACAATGAGAAGTAAACCTCCCTCATTCAGGAAGGAGGATTCAGAAACAGATTACAGAAAATTTATAAACTCAAGTTAACAAGAATAGCAAAAAAAAAAAAATTCTTTAAAAGGACCTCACTTACTTAAGATGATGATGATGATGTTGATTTTGCACTACATTGAAACAGAAGGAATGCCCACTGTTCTGTAATTTTGAATAATAACTGAACATTTGAGGCAACCTCTAAGTCTCGGATGACAACAGCAACAAATCACCACTGCATCATTTATTACACTAACTAATAAAAGGGTTATCATTGCCTTAAAAAATGAGCTTCGCTTCTGATCGAGTGTACACCACCACAACCTGTATTACCTTTCATTTTGGGAGAAAACAAATAATGCCCCTTCCTTTGTGAAAAGCTGTTCTGAACATTCATACAAAAATATGTAAAACAAGGTTTCGGAAATCCATATTCATGACCTTTAACTGCAAGTATAATTAAATCTATTAAATCTATTTAATTTGATTATCTTCTGGGTATTTATTTCTTTTCTGTTTCTGACGCGTTAAAAAATTAGAAACGGAGCGGCCTTCGTTGCTTCCTGAGCTTGGTTGTTGTTGGGTTTTGTTTTTTTGTTTTTTTGCAGATGTTTCATTACCCATCTACATAACATCATCAGTGCTAGTAGGGAGTGAGGTTTCTAGAATTGATGATGGTACCTTGTTTGGGTGATAAAGCATCTACAAGAAAACAATCAAACTCAGAGAGCACCAAGGACTGCTCATCTCAACCCTGGAGCTACAAATATTCTCCTTTATCAGTAAGTTACAAAAGGGGAGTAACATTATGTAGGAGAGCTGCGTGCATGCCCAATTTTTGCATCGCAGGTTGTGCATCACTGCAATGAACTGGCTGAACAATCTATGGTTCGACACCACGCGTCTGGGTCTGGGACATAAGCATGTGAACTGATCTGAAGTCATTTCGTTGAAGAAAAAACAAGAATCAGCAGAGAACGATGATGAAGTATAAACTCACCTTGTCACAAAAGATTTAAAGCACAGTCAACCATTGCTAAGAAATGTTTCATTCGATTAGCTGGATGTGAGGCACAATTCTCAGGAGAGATGCATTCAGCTATGTAACAAGGGCAGAAGTGATGAGGGAACTTCTGTGAAATGGGATAAGTCGTGTGCTAATGACCTGGGCGTCTGTAGTTATAATGAAAATAAGTCAAAGTTTATAAAATCTGAAGTAAAATGTCTCAGGTGGATGGATTTTCGTTTCAGATTGCATGATCTGGACAATTAGTACTCAATTATCACCACCGTGGTAGCCCAAAAGATGAAGCAAATATATTTGCAGTCAGGACTCTCTCTATTCTCCCTATTTGGAACTGAATTTGGTTGCGGTGGAAAAATTAAAGCAATAATTTAAAGGCAGGTGGGGACGTGGTGGCTCAGTGGATAAGACGGTGAGCTTGTCGATCGAAAGGTTGGCAGTTCAGCGGTTCGAATCCCGAGTTCTGCTGTGTAACGGGGTGAGCTCCCGTTACTTGTCCCAGCTTCTGCCAACCTAGCAGTTCGAAAGCACGTAAAAAATGCAAGTAGGAAAATAGGGACCACCTTTGGTGGGAAGGTAACAGCATTCCGTGCGCCTCTGGTGTTTAGTCATACCGGCCACATGACCATGGAGATGTTTTCGGACAAAGCTGGCTCTTCAGCTTTGAAATGAGCACCGCCCCCTAGAGTCGGGAATGACTAGCACATATGTGCGAGGGGAACCTTTACCTTTTACCTTAAAGGCAGGTGAGGTTCAAAGCCACATAAATATGGAAGGAAAGAAGGAAGGAAGGAAGGAAGGAAGGAAGGAGGGAGGGAGGGAGGGAGGGAGGGAGGGAGGAAAGAAAGAAAGAAAGAAAGAAAGAAACAAAGAGAAAGAAAAAGGGAGGGAGGATAGATAGATGGATGGATTCAGACCATTTATTTTGGGGGGAAATCCTTTAATTTCACTGGACATCATTCTATATTAAGATTAAGGTGACTGAGAGTAGGAACTTAATTCCTGTATAAAATAGAGCCATTATCCTGGTGGATCAGCAGTTTCCTCTCATCTACCCATCCTAAATCTAAATAGATGTCAGAGGAAAAACAAGGAGAATTTTCCTTCTAGGTGAAAAATTGTCTCAGACATTGGATGATGCCCAGCTGTGCAGAGATTTGGTGGCCAGCAGCTGCCTTCTTTGGTTCGCCTTTAAAATAAAAGATAAGCGTTTGAGGGAAAAAATATATAGCTGAAGTGGTGATACTATTCAGTTTCTTCATCACTGAATTTTGATGATGCAATCTCGAAGCTTTTCTGAGGGTTGCAAAATAGGATAAATGAGGTTATGATTTGCACCCCTGTACTAGCAAACATTTTGTCTGTAGGTCTCACACCAGTTCAAGATGATACCTGTGAAGTTCCCCAAATCAAGGTAATACCGATGTTAATAGTAATACTAGCCAAAATCACCAAACCACCAAAATCTTTGGGATGTTACCATTTGTCATGGCCCCATCGGAGCCTCAGTCCACAGAGGAAGACGAGCCGGAGCTGGGGCTGACAGAGTTCAACGGGGCAGCCATCTCGTTGGTTTCATAGGAACGTGGGGAGGAGGATATTGTGACCTAGGCCCAAGAAGTTATTACCAGACACAATCAATCCTAAACAAACATATTTTATTAGAACAGCTGAGAATTACTTCATTCTCAGCTTAGTCCAAATTAATTCCAAAACAAAGTCCTTCAGAAAAACTCCTTCGGCCTTATCACAAACCTTTGTCTTCTTTGGCACCTTACCAAAGGCTTTTCTTGGCAAAGCCCCACGAAATTCAGAAACAAGAGACGCTGACTAGAAACAAATATAGCAATGTTGCTTTCCTACAAAGAGCCCAAGAGGCATTGCTGCTCTTTTAAACCTTATGATAGGAGCCAATTATCTCCTTGCCTTACTTCTGAGTTTTCCGTTTTGCTTTAGCTACCCTTGCATTCTGGCAGCTCTTCGCATGTGTACACTAGGAACAGGCTCCTCCTGTTCCTCTGCCTCTCTGCTGTCTGCCTCTGAAAGCTCCGAAGTCCGTACATTGCTCCCAGATGGCCCTGGCCTCATCTCTGCCTCTGATGCAGAACCTTGGTCCGGGCCTTCCCCTGACTCCAGGACTGGCCCATTGTCCTCCCCAGCCTCCTCATTGTCTGAATCTGCTGCCAGCTCCACAGGCTGCTGGTGGACCACTACAGAGGAGGACAAGGCAGCCCCCAGTCCCTCGGGCTTGGGATGGCTTGTCAGCAGAGAAGAACAGGGGCAGGGTGACCGAGAGAGGGGGGAAAAGAGGGCAGGTAGTGGAGATGAGGAACGACAGAGCTCAGCTGATGAGCAAGGACTACCCCCTCCTGAAGGGGGTAGAAGAGGTGGGAATAGAACAAGCTGACCAACGACTCAGGAGGAGAGTGCCCCACCCCTCTTCACAAGGCACACCTGGGGACTGAGACATAAGGAGACCCTGTGGGGAGGGGTGCTTTTTGGAGGCAGAGATGGGGCCAGGGCCATCTGGGAGTTAGGTGCTGACTCTGAAGCCTCCCGAGTCGGACATCAGCGAGGCAGAGGAACAGGGAGAGCCTGTTCCCAGTGCATGCATGCACACAGCTGCCAGAAGGAAAGAGCAGCTAAAAGGAAGACTCTGGAGTAAAGCTTGGAGATGATTAGTCCCTCCCATAAGACATAAAGGAGGAGCAAAGGCACGTGAGCCTTTGCAGGAAGCAACTTTGTTTGTTCTGGTCAGTTTAAATTCTGAAGCTCCATTTTGACTCTGTGCTCCATGTGGCCTTGCAAAGCTAATTGCCAATTAGATGATTGGCAGCATGTCAAGGGAGATAAAGGTGGGTGCTTATCAGCCTTATCCCAAAGGACTGTGGCAGACTTCTGTTGGACTCTTTACCAATTCTTTGTGACTCATTATGGGCTGTGAATGAACAATAATTCACAGCCCTTGAAATAAAAAGAGGGTTTTTTCGGACTAATCATGTGCTTTTTACTGTTTCAGGAAGCCAAGGTCAGAACAACTTTAGTGATTTTTACTTTTGAAAAGATAGTTTGAGAAAAGCGGATTGTTCTAGAAAAGATTGTTCATTCCTAAATGAACTTCCTCAGTGGTGCATAGCTATGACATTTTCTTCCTTGACACTACTAAATAAAAACAAAGTCCTTAGAGAAAATAATGGGTTTTCAAGAACAATAGAGTATGGCATAAGATGATGACATAGCCGGAACATATAAAGAAGAATTGCAGGAAATAGGAATGTCTACTTTAATGAAAAAGACAAGGGGCTGACATGATAGCAGTGTTCCAATAATTAAGGGGTGGCCACAAAAGAAGAAGAAGTCAAACTATTCTCCGAAGCACCTGAAAGCAAAACAAGAAGCAATGGATGGAAAGTAATCGAGGAGACAAGCAACTTAAAACTAAGGAGAAATTTCCTGACAGTTAGAACAATTAATCAGTGGAACGACTTGC
Source organism: Ahaetulla prasina (assembly GCF_028640845.1). Classification (NCBI taxonomy): domain Eukaryota; kingdom Metazoa; phylum Chordata; class Lepidosauria; order Squamata; family Colubridae; genus Ahaetulla; species Ahaetulla prasina. The sequence continues at coordinate 10,857,230 of NC_080541.1, forward strand.
CTGCAGAAGTTGTGAATGCTCCAACACTGGAAATTTTTAAGAAAATGTTGGATAACCATTTGTCTGAAATGTTATAGGGGCGTGATGGTGAATCTATGACACACGTGCCAAAGGTGGCAGGCAGAGCCCTCTCTGTGGGCACATGAGCTGTCACCAGCTGCTCTTGTTGTGACTCCAGCCCCTGAACCTGGCCCCATGCCCGACAGTGACTCCGAGAGTGAGGGGGAAGGGCCGGTAAGGTCAGGAGCACCAATTCCTTTGGCCCGGCTCCAGGAGCCAGAACCAGACCAGTTGGAGGATGTAATGAGGCCATCATCCCCTGATTCCTCCCTTCCCCAGGCTATGCCTTCAGACCCAGCTGATAATAATCAAGCTTGGATCGACCTGCGCTTCAGAAGATTAGAGAGGCGGAGTCATCAAAGGGAAGGATATATAAGGAGCTTTGGGACTGCTCTCACTCCACGGGAAGCAAAAGTTTAGCTGAACTGTTTCAAAAAGAGCTGAGAGTCTTGCTCCATGAGTCACTTGTTTGAACTTTGGCAGGCAGCTGCGATTTCTCTGCCAGGACTGATAAGAGCCATGAATCCACTGGCTGAAGGCCAGCTCGTTGATCCGAAGTGGGGAAGGAGACAGAACATCTCTTCTGGTTTCCAGCATGCGCATGAGTGCCGGCCACCTGGTTAAGCTGGAGCACCAGCGGCCAATGCGCATGCGTGCACTGGAAACCCAAAGACCAGGTGGCCTGTGCGTGCATGCATGCGCATCGAAGACCTGGTCTTTGGGTTTCTGGTGCTCTGCAACGTGCATGCGCATGCGCACATTCTGGTTTCGGCACTCGGTGCCGAAAAGGTTCGCCATCACTGTTATAGGGTTTCCTGCTTGAGCAGGGAGTTGAACCGGGAGATCTCCAAGGTCCTTTTCAACTCTCTTGTTTTGTTCCATGGTGGTGCAGTGGTTAAAATGCAGTATTGCGGGCAATCTCTTCCCAGTGCCTGGAGTTTGAGCCTAACCAACTCAAGGTTGACTCAGCCTTCCCTCCTTCCGAGGTGGGTAAAATGAGGACCCACTGTTGGGGGAAAGAGGCTGGGAAACTGCTTAGAGAGGGCTATAAAGCACTGCAAAGTGAAATATAAGTCTAAGGGCTATTGGAAATCCCTTCCTTCCTTCCTTCCTTGTGATTAGAATGCAGTATTGCAGAGTGACTCTTCCCACTGCCAGGAGTTCAATACCAACCGGCTTTGCAATCTTTGCAAGTGGTCCGTATTATGAGCCGTGGTGGCACAGTGGTTAGAGTACAGTACCACAGGCTGCTTCTACTGACTGCCGGCTGACTACAATTTGGCAGTTCGAATCTCACCAGGCTCAGAGGATAATTAGAACTGCAGAAAAAATAATTGCTACCAACCTGCCTTCCACTGACAATCTGTATACTGCACGAATCAAGAAGAGGGCCGTGAAAATATTTACAGATCCCTCACATCCTGGACATAAACTGTTTCAACTCCTACCATCAAAACGATGCTATAGAGCACTGCACAACAGAACAACTAGACACAAGAGTTTTTTCCCGAAGGCCATCACTCTGCTAAACAAATAATTCCCTCAACACTGTCAAAATATTTACTAAATCTGCACTACTATTAATCTTCTCAGCGTTCCCATCACCCATCTCTTTCCACTTATGACTGTATGACTGTAACTTTGTTGCTGACAATCCTTATGATTTATATTGATATATTGACCATCATTTGTGTTGTAAATGTTGTACCTTGAGGAATGTATCTTTTCTTTTATGTACACTGAGAGCATATGCACCAAGACAAATTCCTTGTGTGTCCAATCACACTTGGCCAATAAAAAAAAATTCTATTCTATTCTATTCAAGGTTGACTCAGCCTTCCATCCTTCCAAGGTGGGTAAAATGAGGACCCAGATTGTTGGGGGCAAGAGGCTGACTCTGTAAACTGTTTAGAGAGGGCTGTAAAGCACTAGGGAGCGATATTTAAATCTACGTGCTATTGCTGTTTCTATGTTAAAGATGAGCCTGCATAATGAAAAATGAAGCTTGGCCCTCAAATTTATGAAGAGCATCTCATGATTTCGAAGAGCTAATTCCCTATAATTCAAATAATAGCTTCAAAGTGGGGATAATATGAATTGCGGCTTCAGCCACTGTTTGCTAGTGGTTTGTACAATCAACAAAATTACTCCAGCATATATTTTTTTTCTCCCCCCTCTCCTCTGCCATTGGGAGTGTAGAAGAACATCACTGCCATAGACCACTGGCTTCATTTCCTGACTATGGCTGTTATTATGTCTTCCCCCACTGTTTTGCAGGATGGAAAAAGCTTTTAGACAACAGAGGTGGGAGTCATAAAATGTTTGTATTGTATTCTGCTGGGAATAAAGAGTTTTTGGTGATTATTTACTCAGTAGGACGGGACAAGTTATAAATCAGTTCCTGATTATGACTTTGTGTTGCAGTGGGGCATTGCAGGGCACCGGGAAATTTAATATTGTTTTAAATGTTGCCACAACATTCAACCTCACCAGATGATTTTTTTTTTGCCTCTCGGTGTGCACACAAAACAATGTGCCTGCATGAAAGCAGAAAGATTAGATTAGAAATCTTTCGTTTACGAAATCCGAGGCTCTTAAAAAGGCACAATACTAAAATTTAATTTGATTGTTGTTGTTGTTGTTTTAAAAAAGGGGGAGGATTATATCAGTAAACCTATATAACTGGTTAGCATTGTCCAGGTAGCCCACTTTGGAAAGAACAGTTCTGCAGTGGCGCAGTAGTTAGAGTGCAGTACTGCAGGCTACTTCTGCTGACTTGCCAGCTGCCTGCAGTTCGGCAGTTCAAATCTCACCAGGCTCAAGGTTGACTCAGCCTTCCATCCTTCCGTGGTGGGTAAAATGAGGACCCATGTTCTTGGGGAAAATAGGCTGACTCTGTAAAACAGAGAGCAATTGTAAAGCAATTAGAGAGGGCTCTAAAAGCACTGTGAAGCGGTATATAAGAGCTATTGCTATTGCTACAGCACGGATCCACACCCTCTGAGCCATGGCTCACTATTGGTCTATGGCCCAGGGGTGAAATCCAGCAGGTTCTGACAAGTTCTGAAGAACCAATAGTGGAAATTTTGAATAGTTTGGAGAACTGGCAAATACGTCCTCTGGCTGGGCCCCCAGTGGGGTGGGAATGGAGATTTTGCAATATCCTTCCCCTGGAGTAGGATGGGAATGGAAATTTTGCAGTATCCTTCTCCTGGAGTGGGGTAAGAATGGAGAGTTTGCAGTATCCTTCCCTTGGAGTGGGGTAAGAATGGAGAGTTTGCAGTATCCTTCCCTTGGAGTGGGGTAAGAATGGAAATTTTGCAGTATCCTTCTCCTGGAGTGGGGTAAGAATGGAGAGTTTGCAGTATCCTTCTTCTGGAGTGGGGTAAGAATGGAGAGTTTGCAGTATCCTTCCCTTGGAGTGGGGTGGGAATGGGGATTTGGCAGTATCCTTCCCCTGGAGTGGGGTGGGAATGGAGAGTTTGCAGTATCCTTCCCCTGCCACGGCCACCAAGCCACACCACGTCCACGAAGCCACGCCCACAGAACCAGTAGTAAAAAAAATTGGATTTCACCACTGAAATATGGCCTATTTGTAACTGGATTGTGTAAGGGACAAGCCGGCATGCATGCAACGCACACAGCTCAACTTACATAAGCAGCGGGCCGGCACACATTCACATGCATGTGGAGCTCAACTTGTGCAAATCCAGCTGCGCACACATACATGCGCAGCCTGGCCCGCAAGTCAGCACCAGCCTGCCACTCTGTGTAGTCCAATTCCCCTTTCCTCCACACACACACACACACACACACACGCAAGGTTAGAGACCGCTGTTCTAAAGGGAATCAGAAAATAAAAACATACAAAGATACTCTGATTCAATTTGAAGCTGACTCCTGATGAATTTATGGACATGAATCTGGAATTTTCTGGACAGCGCTGAGGAAGTCTCCCCAGGCAAACCAGACAAGGAAATTGAGACTGAAAAGTATTTTTATTGAGACTGGCTTTAGAACATAGCACATAGAATAACAAAGTTAGAAGATCTTTGGAAGTTTTCTAGTCCAATCCCCTGCTCAAACAGGTGACTCTATACCAGGGGTGAAATCTAAATTTCTTTCCTACTGGTTCTGTGGGCGTGGCTTGGTGGGGAGGGGGTCATGTGACTGGGTGGGCGTGGCTATGTGACTGGGGGATGAAAAGACGGAAACTCACTAACAATGTCCTGCTGGAGTAGGGTTGGACTAGATGACCTCCAGGTCCCTTCCTGCCCTGGATTATTATCCTCTGAAGCTGCGTCTAGTGCCAGGTTTGTAGTCCTTCCTTCCTTCCTTCCTTCCTTCCTTCCTTCCTTCCTTCCTTCCTTCCTTCCTTCCTTCCTCCCTCCCTCCCTCCCTCCCTCTCTCTCTCCCTTTCTTTCTTTTCTCTCTCTCTCTCAAACAAACAAACAAACCCCCCCACTCCATTCTTTGCCTACACCCTCCATTTTTAGCCTAGCACGTTTCACCTTTTTTACCTTTTAAAAAATGCTTTTAAAAGTAAAAAAAAACAAAAAACCCTCTGATGATCAGGGACCTCAGCTGGGATCGCCAGAGCCTTGTTTTAACCCTTTAAAAGCATTTTTTACAACCTCTGTAGCCAAATAGTTTGTTAAAAAAATGCTTTTAAAAGTTAAAAAAAGAAGGCTCTGATGATCGCATGGCTCACCTGGGCATGGGGGGGCGGGCAGGGATTTTTGCTACTGGTTGTCCGAACCACCTGCTGCCATCGCTACTGGATCAGCTGATCCGGTCTGAACTGGGAACATATGACCCCTGCCCTATACTATTCCAGGCAAGTGGCTTTCCAGTCTCTTCTTAAAACCTCCAGTGATGGAGCACCTACAACTTCAGAAGGCAAGCCATTCCACTGGTTAATTATTCTCACTGTTAGGAAATTTCCCCTTAGTTCTAGGTTGTTGTTTTTTTCTTTGATTAGTTTCCATTCATTATTTCTCATCTTGCCTTCCGGTGCTTTGGAAAATACTCTGATCTTTGTGGTAGCCCCTTAAACATTGGTAATAACAGAATATTGTAAGTCTGGGCTATATCTCTCCCCCCACCTGCCTTATACTCCTGTGAATTAGGGAAAGAGCAGGGGTGAAAATTTCCAGTAGCAGAAATTTTGAGCAGTTTGGAGAACTGGCAAATACCATTGGCCCCAGTGTGGGGAGGGAATGGGGATTTTGCAGTATCCTTTCCCTGGAGTGGGGTGGGAATGGAGATTTTGCAGTATCCTTCCCCTACCACGCCCACCAAGCCACACCACACCCTGCAAGCCATGTCCACAGAACCGGTAGTAAAAAAAAAATGGATTTCACCACTAGGAGTGTTCTGTCCCCCTCAACCACAACCCAAAAGACATGCAAGTTGACTATATTTGCCAGCAATTTATTCCTACTACAGATATCAGTTCTGGTAACGAACCTGCGATTGCCTGCCAAGTCCTCCTATCTCTTCAGTGCAACTGCGGTCCGTTGCTGGAGCAACCCAGAATTCAGAAATAAACAGAAATCCAGAAGCCAATTCCTGAGTCTCGCAATAAAGAAGCCAAAGTTTCCAAAAGTCAGTTTTTGTCCATCACAAAGCCCAATGGCAGCTCCACCCACTTTTATACCCTGTGGGGTGTGGCTCCATGAGTCAGCACTCCCTGGGCCAGCCCCTCCCTTTACTTTGCTGCGCACATTTCCCTCAGCGTTGCTGCCTTGCATCTAGCCAAGATTTGATCCTCTTCAGCTGGCTCTTGGGGCGTTGCTAGGGAGAAGGAGGGGTCGTGGGAAAGAGGCTGTGTCAGCTCCTCCTCCTCCACCTGGCCTGCCTCTGGAACCTGGAGTGGAGCCAGAGAGGAAGGTCCTGCAGAGGAAAGCCCTGTCGGCTCTTCCCCCTCACTCTCCAAGTCACCTTCTGCAAGGAGGCCAGGTTCGGGGCCCGCAGACACAACAGGGAGAGAGATATCTGAGACCCTTCCAAATATTTTCTGTCTTTTGTGGAGTTAAGACATGATCCACCTCTCATTGCTTTGTTAATTGACGATGTCAGCCTTTCCATGTAAATGAGACAGGAAACACAGCCAAATGAGCTAACTCTGCTTTATTGACAGTGTACATGAACAGAATCAGTGGTGGGTTTCAAATTTTTTTACTACCGGTTCTGTGGGCGTGGCTAGGTGGGCATGGCATGGCTTGGTGGGCATGGCAGGGAAAGGATACTATAAAATCTCCATTCCCATCCCACTCCAGGGGAAGGTTACTGCAAAATCCCCATTTCCTCCCTATCAGCTGGGACTCGGGAGGCAGAGAATAGATGGGGGAGGGGCCAGTCAGAATTTTTACTACCGGTTCTCCAAACTACTCAAAATTTCCGCTACCGGTTCTCCAGAACTGGTCAGAACCTGCTGAAACCCACCTCTGAGCAGAATGTTTCTAGTCTGAAGATGCAAAGCTTCTGATCGCCACTTTTAACCATCTGATCAATTGTCCCAAAGGTGCTTTTTTTCAAGAGACAACTGGATTTTCTGTTTTGTTTTGTTTTTCTTTGAAGACTGTAGGAAGTTAGCACTCACCACTCTCCTAGAAGAATAAAAATTTTGGAGGATATTGAAGAGAGTCGAGTATTGTTTCCCTGGATGAGAAATGGAGAAATCTGTTTTAAAGACAAAGCAGCTTTCTGCCTCCTCACACCTTTGTCAATGGGCCATTAAGGCCTCAGCCAAGCTCACTCATTCCCCCCACCTTTGTCAATGGACCATCATCTGCAACACAATAGGACTCATCTAGCAACAGAAACTCACCACATGGCAAGGCTCAAGCAAGCTTGAGAGACAACCTACAAAGTTAGCTAAGACCCCTAGACCACCTGGGAGTTTGACAACCAATCAGGATACATTTCTTATACAGGAACAAGAAACACCAAGGTGGAGCCCCACAGAGAGTATAAACTCAGGCACTCAGCATCTAATTCTCCCCTTCTTCTTTTCTTCTCCTTTCCTCTCTGGTTCTTCACCCAACACCTTGAAACATGATATACCTTTTCTACTCAGGAATGCAAGCCATGTGCTCCTGTCCAGGAACTCAAGGTATGTGATTCCTGTCCACCATTAAACCATCTTTCCAAGCATTCTCCATGTTTCCAGGGTCTTTTTCCCCACTTGGAACTGAACCCAGATGGATATTTCTTCCAACAAGATGTTTCGCTTCTCATTCAAGAAGCTTCTTGGATGAGAAGCAAAACATCTTCAAAAAACAAACAAACAAACAAAAACAGAAAGTCCAGTTGCCTCTTGAAAAAAGCACCTTTGGAACAACCATGACCTTGGTGACTGAGAATCTCCACAGACATCTGATTAATTAGGGAGGGTTCTTCCTAACATAGGTCCTTGACGGCTTTCTTTTCTCTTGTCGGATTGTTTCTTAGGCAGTATCTTGTTCTTTCACCATCACCCCTTCAGAGACTGGGCGCACCTTCTGCATTTCTATTTAGGTGATTCTGAATTTCAAGTAAAACCAAACAATGGTGTAACCCCAAATTTAACATGTTGCTAACTGATTGGGAGGGGGTGGTGGTTCAGATTTCAAATGTTTTAGGATTCATTACTAAGGGAATATAGGGATGCGGTAGCTCAGGGGCTAGGACGTTGAGCTTGTCAATCAAAAGGTCGGCAGCTCAGCGGTTCGAATCCCTAGTGCTGCCGTGTAACGGGGTGAGCTCCCGTTACTTGTCCCAGCTTCTGCCAACCTAGCAGTTTCGAAAGCATGTAAAAATGCAAGTAGAAAAAATAGGGACCACCTTTGGTGGGAAGGTAACAGCGTTCCATGCGCCTTTGGCGTTGAATCATGCTGGCCCCATGACCACGGAGACGTCTTCAGACAGCGCTGGCTCTTCGGCTTTGAAACGGAGATGAGCACCACCCCCTAGAGTCAGCAACGACTAGCACATATGTTCAAGGGGAACCTTTACCTTTACTTTACTAAGGGAATAGAAGAAGCATATTGTTTATTGGGCATACTTTTCCCACCTATATATGTAAAGGTAAAGGTTTCCCCATCTAGTTGTGTCTGACTCTAGGGGATGATTTCTTAGCAGACGAAGCCACCATTGTCTGAAAACAGCATGATTATATACTGAGGCACATGGAATGCTGTTACCTTCCCACCAAAGTGTTGCCTATTTATCTACTTGCATTTGCATGCTTTCAAACTGCTAGGTGAGCAGGAGCTGGAGCAAGTAACAGGAGGTCCTCCCATTGCGAACCGCTTGGGTCTCGAACTCCAGCTGTCACTTTTCCAGCTGACAAGCTCAGCATGTTTACCCACTGAGCCATCGCTCCCCTACCTATACATGCAGCTTATGGGTTGCTTAGAGCAGGAGTCTCCAACCTTGACAACTTTAAGACTTGTGGACTTCAACTCAGCTTTGCTGGCTGAGGTATTCTGGGAGTTGAAGTCCACAAGTCTTAAAGTTGCCAAGGTTGGAGACCCCTGGCTTAGAGCAAAAAGAAAAGAAAACGTGACTCTAGTCAATTTCTTGGCATTAATTTCTGAAAGGTATGAAGAAGGATTTTGGTTTCCAGGATTAACAGAAGGCCATTTATTTATTCCTTGCATGTCTTCCCTCTTATACAAACAATCAAGTAATGTCCTGGGAACAGCAGTGCCAGTGATGCTGAGATACAGTAAACAGGCTTGTTCAGACATCGTCCCATCAAAACAGATGTTTGAATGGTAATCTAAGCTTGCTTGTAACAGTAACAGTAACAGAGTTGGAAGGGACCTTGGAGGTCATCTAGTCCAACCGCCCCTGCTCACACAGGGAGCAGGGATTCGAACCGCTGACCTGTCTGATCGACAAGCTCAGCGTCTTAGCTACTGATCCACCTAGGGAGTTTGAGGTAAGACAAGGTAGGCAGGGAGAAAAAAATAATCAGAAAAGTCCCTGTGATAAAGCAGCTGTCCAAGGTATCGATCAGTCTCTCTGTTTCACGACTTAGATTATTAACTTGATTGAAATAACAGAAATGTTTCCATTCCTTATTCTGAGTTAGCAATGGGACATGTGGCCTTTGTGCAGAAACTGTTGCCACAATATTCGCATCAATACGGATGCCAAATTCCATAAAGTTTTAGCCTACGAATGCTTCAGTCACTGTATGTCAGGCCCAGGTTCTCTTTTGAGTTATTGGTGGGTTAAAGATGAGGGACTTTAGTAGGTGGGGCAGCTCACAAGTCTGCACCAAATACAACATTCTGCACCGAACACACAACTATTTTCTGTGGCGATGTGGAAGTCTTCCAATCAGCATTATTTTTGGTATTGTAAGGAAGAAAGAATTTAAGTAGCATTAAATATATTCAATTCATTTATTTTTACTAACTTTTTAATATTAACTTCTGAGAGGTGTAGCTAAGTAGGAGAGAAATAACCAGAGTGGTACTAAAGTATTTCCATGTTCCTGCGATATTTTGACATATTTATTTTGACCAATTGCCTCTTTACCAGCTGTTAATTTTCAGCCTCTCTGATTATGAATTCTACAGAAGTCCATAAATATATTTTACACATATTTTTATACATAACTTTTCCATTAGACTCTGAAACAGTTTTTCTTCTAATGTAAATTCTGAACTAAGTTTCACAATTCAAAATATTGATACTTTTAGTAAGTATACGTGTTGTGGGTTTTCCAGACTATTTAGAACATAGAATATCAGAGTTGGAAGGGACCTTGGAGATCTTCTAGTCCTTCCCCCTCCTCAAGCAGGAGATCCTTGCCTAGACCATTTCAGACAGGTGGCTGTCCAGTCTATTCTTAAAAGCCTCCAGTGATGGAGCTCCCAAACTTCTAAAGCCAAGCCATTCCCCTGGTTGATTGTTCTCAGGGTCTGAAAATTTCTCCTTAGTTCTAGGTTATTTCTCTCCTTGATCAGTTTCCAACCATTGTTTCTGTCAGGGTTAATTTCAGGGGTCCAAGTAACACTCCCAACAAAATCAAAACTCTGAGGCAGAGATAGGATAGGATAGGATAGGATAGAATAGAATAGAATAGAATAGAATAGAATAGAATAGAATAGAATAGAATAGAATAGAATAGAATAGAATAGAATTTTTTATTAGCCAAGTGTGATTGGACACACATGGAATTTGTCTTGGTGTATATGCTCTCAGTGTACATAAAAGAAAAGATACCTTCATCAAGAATCATAAGGTACAACACTTAATGATAGTCATAGGGTACTGTAGGAAGTTAGCACTCACTCCTCTCCTAGAAGAATGAAATATTTTGGAGGATATTGAATAGAGCAGAGTATTGTGTTTCCCTGGATAAGAAATGAAGAAACCTGTTTTAAAGACAAAGCGGCTTCCTGCCTCCTCACACCTTTGTCAATGGGCCATTAAGGCCTCAGCCAAGCTCACTCAATTCCCCCCCACCTTTGTCAATGGACCATCATCTGCAACACAATAGGACCCATCTAGCAACAGAAACTCACCACATGGCAAGGCTCAAGCAAGCTTGAGAGACAATCTACAAAGTTAGCTAAGACCCCTAGACCACCTAGGGGTTTGACAACCAATCTGGGTACATTTCTTATACAGGAACAGGAAACACCAAGGTGGAGCCCCACAGAGATTATAAACTCAGGCACTCAGCATCTTGTTCTCCCCTTCTTCTTTTCTTCTCCTTTCCTCTCTGGTTCTTCACCCAACACCTTGAAACATGTGATATACCTTTTCTACTCAGGAATGCAAGCCATGTGCTCCTGTTCAGGAACTCAAGCTATGTGATTCCTGTCCACCATTAAACCATCTCTCCAAGCAGTCGCCATGTTTCCAGTGTCTTTATTCCCACTTTGAACAGAACCCAGATGGACATTTCTTCCAACAATAAATCAGGAAATAATCAATGTCAATATAAATCGTAAGGATACAAGCAACAAAATTAGTGTCATACAGTCATAAGTGGAAGGAGATGGGCGATGGGAATGATGAGAAGATTAATAGTAGTGCAGACTTATTAAATAGTTTGACAGTGTTGAGGGAATTATTTGTTAAGCAGAGTGACGGCGTTCGGGAAGACACTGTTCTTGTGTCTATAATATTCTCTTAAGTGGTGCGTTTGGTGTTAGACACTCTAAGTGAACTGAAGTCTTAGATGGAAAACCATGTTTTGAAATGGGGCAAACTCTTTGGAGGTGTTGTCAGAACCATTAAAGGGCTTTCATAAGATTTTGCAATGCCAAAGAGCCATGAAGTTTTGAAGGTTTTGCTTGACTTCATCCTTTGAGATGGAAGAAGATGTCAATCTGGTATGTTCTGGACAGAAAGGTCTGAATATTGAACAGCCCGACCTTTTTCCCACCAGGAACTGCCTGACACTTTCTCCTCATCTGTCTTTCACAGTATGCTAAATAGGCCAAGGTTAGAAGCCAGGATATTTCTCTACTCCAATTTCCCTAAATAAAGGCAATGAGCTTCAGATTATAAATTGGCGTCCTATTTGTCTCTAGCTTTTTGTTGTTGTTGTCGTTTTAAATAACCAAGGCATTTAATGGGATTAAAGGTTTCCTTCCTTGTTTCCTTGCATTTATTTCTGCCAACCGATGCTTAATTTCAGATGTCACATCCCTCTAAAGTTGAATGCAAAGCCATTCTAAAGAGCTATACAGGAACTGCTCACTAGTTCATTTCACTGGGGTTGTTTTTTTTGTGTGTGTGTGTGTGGCTCCTCAACCATCTTGAGGTTGGCCAATGAAATTAAGGCCAACTGTGAAAAACAAACTGCCTTTTCGGTAACATAGTGGGAGACGTTCATTTTCTTGTAAATTCTCAATGAACCATTCTTAAAGAAATCCTTAATTGCTACTGGGTTGCCTTCTCACCGTTGGTTTCCTGTGTCTAGACACAATTAATGGCTGCTGTTTCACAAAGTCTTATGAAAACCCCTGCCCTTTGAAGCCAACCTAAAATAAACGTAATACCCTTATTACAGCTGGGTATGCCTCTGTGTGTGACTATTAGAACTTTATTTGGTTATCTCTGGGGTCACAGTGGGAGGTTTCTCCTTCAGAGTCCTGAACAAAGCAAGACAGATGTCATAGCATTTCATATGCCTGTGAGGAAGTTAGTCTCCATAGCAACCATAACCATGCCAAAGCTCACTTGTAAAAAAATATCTTTGCCGAACTGACGTGCAGGCTTCTTAGCAATTCAGATAGGACCATCTCCAAAGCTCATCTGGAGGACCTGATTGGAATTTATTGCATTGGGTAGAAGCAAAGCAGATGTTGAGGTCCCTGTATTATACAGAAAACATCTCTTTCTCCCCTCATTTTGACAGTCACTTCAATTGCATCAATCGAACTAGGACCATCTCCACTGAGATGCTCCAGAGATGGTGAAGGATCATATTTTAAGTATGACATGAGGTAGGCAGAGCTATTTAATTAGTCAGAAAACAATCTGGAGCCAACACACACAACTATTTTCTATGGAGATATTGAAGCCTTCTGCTCAGCATCGTGTTTGGTATTCTAAGGAACCAAGAAAGGAAGACATTTCGTAGAATTAAATGTGTTCAATTCCCCTCCCTCCCCCCACCCCCTGGGACTTCCCAGAACCGAATACAGGGTATAAAACTAACAGTCAAAAATTAAAATATAAAACAAATCATAATCCATAGTCACTCCTTAAAACCTCGACTCCCCGATCTCAGAAATTTCCAATTGAGTTTGTATTTGTTCTTCATTAAAGTACATAGTTTTTAATATCCAACCTTCATCAATCAGTACCAAAACAACATTCCATCTTCCAATATTCACCAAGGATTCTTCTGAAATGTCTTTCTTCCTTAATCAGTCTCTCAAGAATAGTTCATATTTCCAACTTAATTTCTTAAATTTTACTGTCCAACCTCCAAAGATAAACAATAATCCATCTTTTCATATCTTTGGTATCATTTACATACATCAAATCAGATTACAAATATTATTATTAATCCTATAATATCTCCACAATATATCAATTGTAATAATTAAAATCTTCACTTTACCTTACTTATATCAAATAACATTATTAAAATTACACTATAACTTATCCAAAATATATCAGTTATAACAATTAAATTCTAGTTAACCATATAACAACATTACATCCATCTCTCAAATATAATATTTAATCCAAATTAAATTTTACTATCTATCCTCTAACATTAAACAATATTTCATCTTCCTATTCCTTTATTCCTCAAATATATCAAATAGTACCCTAAAATTACACATTTATATCCAAAATAAATCATTTACAAAATTAACCATAATCATATATAATAAAATTAAACATTCTCACTCCCTTATCTTCTATCTTACATTTTCCACCATCTATTCACCATTCAACTTAACATCTATCGATGAAGGTTCCCAATCTTTAATACATTAGTGTAGAAATCTTGTGCTTTAAAAACTGTATTAAGAAAATACTTTCTTCCTTTATAATTCACTGTTAAGCCAGCTGGAATCTCCCATCTAAAATATATCTGATGTTTCTTAAGCTCATCCACTAAAAAGGCAAATTCTTTTCTCTTTCTTAACATTTTAGGAGGAATTTCCTTCATCATTATTATATCTTGTCCTAGTATTTGAAATTTATTTTTATAAAATGCTTGCAAAATTCCATACTTCTTCTAATCTTCTTATTTGTAAAATAAATAACCACATCTCTCGGTAAACACTTCTGCCTTGCCAACCAAGAATTAACACGATAATTTTTTTCAATAATTCTCAGCATCGTGTTTGGTATTCTAAGGAACCAAGAAAGGAAGACATTTCATAGAATTAAATGTGTTCAATTCAGGTCCAGTTTTTGTAGAATTCGTAATCCTCGCTCAAAACCTTAGCAATTTAGCTGCAAACATTTAATATCCAGCACAGTCCAAAATGCATCAAACTATCAATTGCATCAGATTTTTTTTTTAATGTACCCCTAAAATTTATGGAACTGATTGATTGTAACCAGTTTAGTCCAGTGGTTAAGGCACCAGGTTAGAAAACTGTGAGTTGAAGTCCCATCTCAGTCATGAAATCCAGCTGGGTGACTTTGGGCCAATCAGCAGGAGACTGTGAGTTCTAGTCCTGCCTTAGCCGTGAAAATCAGCTGGGTGATTTTAGCTCAGCTCACCTCATAGGGTTATTATTGTGAGGAAAATAGGAGGAAGAAGGTGTGTTGGATATGTTTGCCACCTTATTTGTAAAAATAATAAAAGCAAGCTGCAGATAAATAAACAAAGAAATGAATGTGTCCCATAAATATCTGGAAAATATCTAGAAAACTGTAGCTGTCATGGATTACAATATGCTTGCACCATAAATAACGTCTTTAGGTTTTGTTAGCAATTTTTGATAGAGTGTCTTCAACAGCTTGTTGTCACTAAGAATATCTAACCTGGATACTGGATGCAGATGTGAAAATCAAAACTCTCTTCCAATTTGTCCTACTGTAAGGTGAGTTACTTCCAAACACAAATGTACCGCATTTTTTGGACTGTAAAACACACCAAAATTTAGAAAAGGAAAACAACAAGAAAAAGTTTTTGGGCCTTTTTCTTGGCCCTTTTCCAGTCTTTCTTCGGCCTGTTTCTAGGGCTTTTTTTGGCTCATTTTTGAGGTTGTTTTCATCCTGTTCTGGGGGCTTTTTGCAGCCCATTTTTGATGCTTTTCACGGCCCATTTTTGCACCTTTTTTTGGCCCGACAACAGAGCGTGCGGAGGCCAAAAAATGGCTGTCAGGTGGGTGGGGCTTCAGCAATATTCAGTCTATAAGACGCACAGATATTTTCACCCCCTGTTGGGAGACAGAAAAGTGTGCCTTACAGGCCGAAAAATACGGTAAGTCCATGTTTTGCAGTACAACTGTAAAACCATTTCAAAGTTGTTTCATTATTTTGATGCCCATCGCTTGAAATAAAAGGAGTGGAACATCTGGAAAGGAAGATACCGAAGTTTGTAAAATTGGAATTTGGGGATGGGGTTATGTGTGCATAATGCTGAGACTGTCAACCTCAAACTCTAAGAAATGGTATACAGGAGACATTGTCAGGATTACATATCTTAAAAGCGCAATCTGTTTTTCCCGGTTGGACCAGACATGAGGCAGACTAAATGAATAACTCATAAAGCCATTTTGGTTGCACCAGCAAAAGCAATCATTATTTTAGAAGAAACCATGTCTCTATGCATGTCTGTTAACAATATAGAGTTCCTTCTAGCTGTTGAAACCTTTGCATGGACACCTTGCTAAGGACAAGTGCCAATCAAACTCAGAAAAAGACAAATGGAATACTTTTGCAGATATACGCACATTCTCTTAGAGGTAGAATAGATAGAATAACATAATAACAGAGTTGGAAGGGACCCTGGAGGTCTTCTAGTCCAACCTCCTGCCCAGGCAGAAAACCCTACACCACTTCAGACAAATGGTTATCCAACATCTTCTTAAAAATTTCCAGTGTTGGAGTATTCACAACTTATGGAGGCAAGTTGTTCCACTGAATAATTGTTCTAACTGTCAGGAAATTTCTCATGAGTTCTAAGTTGCTTCTCTCCTTTATTAGTTTCCATCCATTGCTTCTTGTTCTACCCTCAGATGCTTTGGAGAATAGTCTGACTCCCTCTTCTTTGTGGCAACCCCTGAGATATTGGAAGACTGCTATCATGTCTCCCCTAGTCCTTCTTTTCATTAAACTAGACATACCGAGTTCCTTCAACTGTTCTTCATATGTTTTAGCCTCCAGTCCCCTAATCAGAAAAGAATAGAATAGAATAGAATAGAATAGAATAGAATAGAATAGAATAGAATAGAATAGAATAGAATAGAATAGAATAGAATTTTCTATTGGCCAAGTGTGATTGGACACACAAAGAATTTGTCTTGGTGCATATATGCTTTCAGTGTACATAAAAGAAAAGATACATTCATCAAGAATTCTAAGGTACAACACTTAATGATAGTCATAGGGTACAAAAAGCCATCAGGAAATGATCAATATCAATATAAATCGTAAGGATACAAGCAACAAAGTTACAGTCATACAGTCATGAGTGGGAGGAGATGGGTAATGGGAATGATGAGAAGATTAATAGTAGTGCAGATTTAGTAAATAGTTTGACAGTGTTGAGGGAATTATTTGTTTAGCAGAATGATGGTATATACAAGGAAACTCACCAGTGGTGAGTTTCCAATATTCTTACCACTGGTTTACCCCGCACGCGCCTCCTATGCAAGTGGTTTTCTCACTCGCACACCTTCCGTGCATGCGTCTGGCCTCGAAAACGTGGCTAAATAAGATGGCATTATGCCAGGGGGGTGGGCTGGCCCACCCACAGTCACCGCTACTGGTTCACCCAAATCGGTCCGAACCAGCTGAATACCATCCCTGAAAGTCACATACAGAAATGTTCCACTCGCTAAAAACATCTGCCTAAGATTTATATACATATTGCTGTAAGATTAGATTGTGTCCCTGGGAGGTAGCAAACTCCACTCCCTATTACCACTGAAAGAGTTATCTAGTTGGGTAAGGAGAGAAAACAGCCAAGCTCAAACTCCACAATAAACGAAACATTTGCCCTGCATCAAAACGATAGAATCAACCAGTGCTGTTCCCATTCAAAGCAAATGGCTTTGGAGACGGAAATTGTAACCTTTTGGAAATTCTTGAGAAATTGTTCTAAGGAAAGAGTTTTGGTGGAACTCAAAAGAACATTATCTTGTAGGGAGTTAGCACCCACCCCTCTCCTAGAAGAATGAAATATTTTAGAAAATATAAAAAAGGGCACAATATTATATTTCCCTGGATGAGAAATGGAGAAACATGTTTTAAGGAAAAAGCAGCTCCCTGCAGCTTCCTGCCTCCCCCCACCTTTGTCAATGGGCCAGAGGCAGAAACTCATTCCCCCCACCTTTGTCAATGGACCATCATCTGCAACACAATAGGACCCATCTAGCAACAGAAAGGCACCTGGGAAGATTACATCAGCCAGCAAGGCAAGCTAAGACCCCCACCCCCTGGGGGTCTGACAACCAATCAGGATACTCTCCCATGCCCCAGGAAGTTCAAAGCTCAGAGAAAGCACAAAACCAAGGCACGCTCAGTATCTCGTCCCTTTTCTGTTCAGGAATTCAAACCATGTGAACCTGTCCACCATTAAACCATCTTTCCAAGCAGTCTCCATGTTTCCAGTGTCTTTTTCCCCATCTGGAACTGAACCCAGATGGACATCTCTTCCAACAATCTGTCCACATACTTCCATCCCTGAAACTTACTGTTGGTGTCTCCCTGCTCTTCTAACGCTCTTCTCCTTCAGTTCATTCCCAGGCGTTTATTGAACCGAATCAATAGGATCCGCTTTTATCAAGAAATAAACAGACTCACAATTTCCTCTGCTTATTCCATTAATCTCCTTTTATCTCTTCTCGGAGAACAGCCAATTAAAGATAGGGCGCTTCTAAAAAGGGGTGCTGGTGGCAAAAGAAGCTCCTATTTTCTAGTTTATTTCCTTTTTTTTCCGCCTTTTCTTAAGTCCTTTCTGTGAAGATCACAGAAACAAAGTCTTTGTTTGCAGTAGAGTAATAAACCGCTTTTGGTCTCTCACACCGTGAATAGGTTTAAAATTAAGAGCATTCAGTGCATCATAAGTACTGGCTCGAGCTGGCAAGGAATTCTAATTAAAACTGAACGTCTGATATCACACTGATTAGCTTGGATTAGTAAATCAGGAATGTTTATAGCTTCGCTTCAACACGGTAAATTAGCAAAACTATTGACATTAAGAACCGCGTATTCTCCATCACGGTATCCTTTCGTACAAGGGACACCTCTTTGAATTGCATCATTTTAACAAAAGAGGTAAAGAAACGGGAAGCTAGGTCTTGTGCATAGTCTGAAATTGCTGTTAGGGAGCCAGTGAGCCTTACCATATCATTCCTCTCCTAAATTACTTTTGGGGCGAGATAGAAAGTATCTAAGCTACTGATAAGAGACCTGTCATTACCTGCAGTAGCAAAACGAGGATCCAAAAGTAAGTACAACTGTGTGTGTGCTTGTGTGTGTGCTTGTGTGTGTGTGTGCTTGTGTATATTGCCCAAGCTGCTACTTTTCAACCATGCTCAACTTCCCTCTTAAGTATTTTTTCCCCCCACACCACCCATGAAAAAATAACTTCATCCATTATCCCTCTTGGCTTAGCGACCTCAAACTCTTCACATCTACCGAATGCCTCCCACCGACCCGTGCGCTCTCACAGAGAGGGACTCCTCAGGGTGCCGTCAGCCAGGCAGTGCCGACTGGCGACACCCAGGGGAAGGGCCTTCTCTGTGGGGGCTCCCACCCTCTGGAACGAGCTTCCCCCAGGACTTCGCCAACTTCCGGACCTTCGAACCTTTCGCCGCGAGCTTAAGACACATCTATTCATCTGCGCAGGACTGAACTAAAATTTTAAGTTTTAAATTTTGAATTTGGTTTTAATGGGGTTTTACTATTTGTATTGTTATTTTTAATTATTCGGCCTTTGTAATAAGTTTTTTAATGGATGTTTTATTTTGTATTTATATGTATATTTTAATCTGGCTGTGAACCGCCCTGAGTCCCTAGGGAGATAGGGCGGTATAAAAATGCGATAAATAAATAAATAAAATAAAATAAAATAAATCTAATAGAATAACAGAGTTGGAAGGGACCTTGGAGGTCTTCTAGTCCAACCCTCGGCTCAGGCAGGGAACCGTATACCATTTCAGGCAAATGGATGTCCAATCTCTTTTTAAAAGCCTCCAGTGATGAAGCACCCACAGCTTCTGGGGGCAAGTCCTTCCACTGATTAATTGTTCTCACTATCAGGAAGTTTCCATCCATTGCTTCTTGTCCTGCCCTTCAAATGCTTTGGAGAATAGGTTGCCCCCCTCTTCTCTGTGGAAGCCGCTTAGATATCGGAAAACTGCTATCGTATCACCCCTGGTCCTTCTTTCCATTAAACTAGACATACCCAATTCCAGCAACCTTCTTTATGTTTCATCTTTCAATCCCCTAATCACTTTTTTTGCTCTTCTCTGCCCTCTTCCTAGAGTCTCAACATCTTTTTCTTTACATCGTGGTGATCAACGCTGGATGCAATATTCCAGGTGTGGCCTTACCGAGGCCTTATAAAGTAGTATTAACATTTCACGTGACCTTGATTCTATCCCTCTGTTAATGCAGCCTAGAACTGAGTTGGCTTTTTTGGCAGCTGCAGCATACTACTGGCTCATCTTTAAGTGATAGTCTATCTAGAACTTTAATGGTCAAGTCTTTGCTATGATTTCATATGTTTGCAACAAGGAAGCTAACTTATTCCTTGAAGTCTGAAATGTTGCTTTAAGGAGAATGCATTGTGAAAATGCATGACACGTTATAATTTAATAGTGCTGTCCAGAATGCTTCTCTGTTCTTTTCCTTATTCAGCTCTGTTTCCATCTGATGGAGAAGATTCTGCTTTTGAAATGTCTTTTGGAAGAGATAAAATATTTTGGTGCTGTTCTCATAACGGAAGAAGGATGAAATGAACGTTGTGTCCTTTCGTTCAATGTGCGTTCCATGCTCCAACATGCGCTTGGGCTTGTCATGTTTCCATGAAATTCTTGAAGGATCATGAACATATCTTTCCCAAGTGGCATTTTCAGACTGTAAAAAATACAGCTACTCAAGGACTTCAAAGGGACAGAAAGATAATAACAAGATCGCCCATAGTCCCTGATGCCTCTTACTACAATAAAAGAAACTCAAAACACACCACCAAGACAAATTTGAAAGTAATCCACCAGCACCCTGAGAATAAGGTAAAAGGATTGGGAGTCGGGAGAAGACAGAAATCTCTTTTCTGCAATGGAGGAAAAACTTTCCAGAAATCACACAAATATTTCTGCACAGTCTTTGCACTTCCTTTGGGGATTTAATAGTGGCACTTCACAATCTTGTTAGACCCAAACATCAGGCATATGTAGGGCAGCTTCAGACATTCTCTAACTGTGTTCAGTTCGGCTGTGCATACGTTCACTTCCACCGAAGGAAAACTGCCAATGTTACAAAGGAACTCGGTTAAGATGTTTAAATTTAGTAGCTGGAGGAATGGGGCTGTGCAGTGAACCAGAACACACAGTTATTGTTTATTGGTTGAAGAATGGTGGATCCTGCATGAGGTAATCTGGGCTATGCTTGGTTGCTGTGGGTTTCCCTTTTTCCCGCCTTTTTTCTTCTTCTGTGTGTCCTGAGAGCTCTGAGATTTAACTCGGGATGCTCCTGTTTTTGCCTGACTATCTAATTTGATGTAAAATATACTTATTTATATAAAAGTGTCCGCGTCTCTAGCTTTATTTGGATGCCTGCTCAACAGTTCCCTGACAAATCCACTCAACAGGGACTCTGGCCCTATGCTTAATTTAATTTAATTTAATTTAATTTAATTTAATTTAATTTAATTTAATTTAATTTAATTTAATTTAATTTAATTTAATTTAATTATTTAATTTAATTTAATTTAATTTAATTTAATTTAATTTAATTTAATTTAATTTAATTTAATTTAATTATTTAATTTTTAAAAATCATTTTATATTTTATTATCTGTTTTATTTAATTTTTTAATTTTAAACATGTATTCGTTACCCATCTTACCTCAGGGTAACTCTGGGTGCCTTACAATCATAAAAATAAAACTGTCGGATGATAAAATCATAAATTGGATACAATATAGCAAAATAAAAAGGTAAAGATAAAGCTTCCCCTCGCACATATGTGCTAGTCGTTCCCGACTCTAGGGGGCAGTGCTCATCTCCATTTCAAAGCCGAAGAGCCAGCGCTGTCTGAAGACGTCTCCGTGGTCATGTGGCCGGCATGACTCAACGCCAAAGGCCACGGAACACCTTCCCACCAAAGGTGATCCCTATTTTTCTACTTGCATTTTTTTTAACGTGCTTTTGAACTGCTAGGTTGGCAGAAGCTGGGACTAGTAACGGGAGCTTACCCCATTACACGGTTCTAGGGATTTGAACCGCTGAACTGCCGACCTTTCGATTGACAAGCTCAGTGTCTCTTACCCACTAAGCCACCACATCCCTCTATAGCAAAATACACCGGCCCAATTAAAAAATGAGAAAGTTAACAGAAGGATAGAGGGGAGGGGGATCAACCAACCACCTCCACTGTGATGCTTCCCGTTGAGGTCCCAAACTAATTGGTAGAGCCAGGTCTTTAGCCTCTTACGGAAGATTGGAAGGATTGGAGCCAACATCATTCTGGGGGTCGAGATGTTCCAAGCCAACTAACAGGTTTTAAGGTAAGACAGAAAGGTGTGGGCCAACCTCACCTCTGGTGTCAAGATGTTCCAAAGGGCATGGGTCACAGCAGAAAAGGCTCTCCTCCTAGACACACACACCCCAGGCAAAATTATTTGGCTGACAGAATCTGCAGTAAGCCTCTTCTGCCAGAATGAGAAGGGTGCGCCATTGGGGCAAGATGGTTCCTCAGATATCCTGGACTAATGCTTGCCTTCAGAAGTTGTGGGTGCTCCATCACTGAAGCTTTTAAGAAGAGACTGGACAGCCACTTGTCCACAATAGTATAGAGCAGGGCCGTCAAACTCAAGGCCTATGGGCCAGATCTGCCTGCAGGGTGCTTAGACCTGGCCTACGCCCTCTCCCTCCCAAGCTCCATTTTCGCTAGAAGAGGGCTAGCAAGTCCTGTCTTAGTACTTAGCTATCACAGATGCCTCTGACACGGCAAGTTGGGGAGCCTGGCCACAGCCACCCAAGCTCCCCCGAGATCAAACACAACCCTGATGTGGCATTCAATGAAATCGATTTTGACATTCCTGCTTGAACAGGGGGTTGGATTAGAAGAATTCCAAGGTCCTTCCAACCCTATTCTTCTCTTCTCTTCTCTTCTCTTCTCTTCTCTTCTCTTCTCTTCTCTTCTCTTCTCTTCTCTTCTCTTCTCTTCTCTTCTCTTCTCTTCTCTTCTCTTCTCCTCTCCTCTCTTCTCTTCTCTTCATGTCATAAAGGACCATAAAGGTAAAGGTTCCCCTTGCACATATGTGCTAGTTGTTCTTGACTCTAGGAAGTGGTGCTCATCTCCATTTCAAAGCCAAAGAGCCAGCGCTGTCCGAAGACGTCTCTGTGGTCATGTGGCTAGCATGACCAAACACCAAAGGCGCACGGAACGCTGTTACCTTCCCTATTTTTCTACTTGCATTTTTTACATGCTTTTGAACTGCTAGGTTGGCAGAAGCTGGGACAAGTCACGGGAGCTCACCCCATTATGCAGCACTAGGGACTACCAACCTTTCAATCGACAAGCTCAGTGTCTTAGCCACTGAGCCACCACGTCCCTTTAAAGGACCATAAATCCATTCAATTGAACAATTCAAATCAAATTATGAATCATTTTTATATGGCAGTTGCCTAAACAACATCACAAAACTGTTTTCTGTTCCTGTTTTCTCAGACAGAGAAAACTCATGCTGAGCTAATATTTATGTGTATTTTGTAAACACATGGATACTTACATAGTCTACATATTTTCTGCACTTGAAACGGCTAAGTAAGCAAATCAATATTTCATCACTTTAGCTAATCCTTTAAAAAATATGTTCTGTTTGTTTGTTAGTAATGTGAGACAACTGGAATATTGTAATACAATTTGCATGTGCATGCTGGATAAAACGTTATATTTGAAGTTAAAATTATAGTTGCACAAATGTGACTTTATGTGAGAAATGTGAGAAAATGTAGAATCTTTATGCAGAACAAAAGACCAAAATACTATATTGAGTTAAGGATCAATATTTTCATTAAAGATGCTGCATTTTCTCTTTGGAAAATCAGCACATCAGTTTGAAATATGTTCTTCTTCAATCTGCAGTTAAGAAATATCAGACTGTGTATTAAATGATCATCATAAATTTAAATAAATGATAAAAAGCAACTAAAAACTTCAAAGTTTTGTTAACATATATGCATGGACATATTTTTTGTGTGGATTCATAGCTGTATGCAAAGGTTTGAATCATAAATCTAGTTCTAAAATAACTGAATCAAATCTCCAAATAGAATTAATTTTCTTTCTAAAATGCAAATTTAATTTGAATTGAAATAGAAATATATGTATGCTGGTCAGTTTGATTTAGAAGATTTTATAAAATACAGATATTAATTTTTACATATGTAAAGTGATTAATATTATATCAGTCTGATTTGGGACAATTTCACCTGAATTGAATCAGCAATTTGATTTGAATTGAGGCAGATTTATATATACTTTTTGATTAGTAGAAAACAGCTTCCCAGTATTTAAATTGTTGCAGTGCTAAACTATTGAAGGCTATTGAAAACAGGTAAAAAAAGGGGGGGGAAAGGTAAGAATATAAATAAAAAGTTAATATTTTTCTCTAGAATGTCATTGTATATTCATATTTTCAACAAAAAAAAGCATGACCCTTCCTATTGTTTTGAATAAGGCAGGAAATATATAAAGCAGGGTGATTGCCTTAAAAATTGTTCATGTAATTTCGCAACGCTGCCTTCATTCCATCCTAATATGATAAAAATTGTAATTAAAACAAACAAATAAATGTACCTGCAGAAAAATGAATACAGGTGTGCATGGTTTTAATGTAGTTATATTATTTTGTAATAAAAACTTAATTTGCAAATATTTGTTTAAACACATAACACTGTTTTCTGTTTCCCACACTAACATATACCTTATCTTCAAGCTTGATCCTAACATAAATGAAACATTGGTTTAATAAAACTCACCCCTTTTAGCAGACTAAATGCAGTGCAATGGACTACCTTTTCATCTGGACGTTGGTTAAAATAACTGAGCAGTCACTTGCCTTTAAAGTTGTCTTAACAAGGCAACAGTTATTCATACTAATTTTCTACAGCTGTTTATGTTTTGGGGGTAATGATCAGAGGTGGTCAGGTCAGTTGGTTCGGATTGGTTCAGGTTCAGTGGTGACCTGTGGGTGGGCGGGGAATCCCATCCTATATCGCTGTGGTTTTGATGGCACACGCATCAGGGGTGAAATACTCCTGGTTCCTACAGGATCACCTGATCTGTTAGCAATGGCGGTGGGTGATTCAGAGAACCGGTAGCAAAAATCACTGCCCCCCTCCCCCATGCCCAGCTGAGCCACGTGATCATCCGAGGTTGGTGTTTTTTTTTTTTACTTTTAAAAGCATTTTTTCTTTGGCGGAAAAAATGCTTTTAAAAGTAAAAAAAAAGCCTCTGATGATCGTGTGGCTCAGCTGGGGTTGTCAGAGCCTTTTAAAAGCATTTTTTACAACCTCATCAGCTGAAGAGGTTGTAGCAAATATGCTTTTAAAAGGCTCTGGAGTTCCCAGCTGAGTTGCCTGATTGTCAGAGGCTTTTAAAAGCATTTTTACAACCTCTTTGGCCAAAGAGGTTGTAGAAAAAATGCTTTTGAAAGGCTCTGATGATCCCAGCTGAGTTGCCTGATCACCAGAGGCTTTTTTTTTCTTTTAAAGGCAAAAAAAATGCTTTTAAAAGAAAAGCCTCTGACGATCAGGCAACTCAGCTGGGATTGTCAGAGGAGCCTTTTAAAGACATTTTTTCTACAATCTCTTCAGTTGAAGAAGTTGTAGAAAAAATGGTTTTAAAAGTAAAAAAAAAAAAGTTGGCCACGCCCACCCAGTCACATTAACCCCACACCACCAAGCCACTCCCACAGAACTGGTAGTAACACATTTTACATTTCACCACAGGTACGCGTGTGTGGACGGTGCACACAATCCATTTTCAGGAACTATGGTGATGTCATTGGACACATAATGTAAATTGCTGCAGTGACATATCTGCCTATTCAACGGAAATTGAGGAGTAAGTCATCTACCTCCCTCTGAAATTGTAGGAAAAGAACAGGCAGAACAAGGGGGGAAGAGTCAAGTATGTTATCAGATTAGAAGCATTGCGTTTCCACAAGTGCTCCAATTCCTCCGAATTTTCTTGTCTCTATCTGGAGCCAATTTAGTGTTGAACATTAGTGGATCAGATTCTTGTGGACAAGCTTGAATGAATCTTCTAGGCTGCAATCTAACAGATGGTCTGGATTCTCTGCACCTAGACGGAAATGATTTGTTTAAATGTTTCATTGTAAATGCTTTTCTGCAGGTAAGCTTTTAAGCTTTGCTTTTAAAAAAAAAGCCTGCATCACAAAAACTATGTAGGATGACTATCAAAGGTTTCCCCCCCACAAACACACCTAGGACAAAGGTGAGCAAGCTTTTGACAGCTGGGAGCTGTATTTTAAAATGGACATGGAAATTGAAAGGCCATAGAGAGGAGAGGGGGGGTGTTATAAGACAAAATTGCAGGTTAATATCCATGGGAAGACAATTCTGGTTCAATCCAGGCTGGGTCTCGCAAAGGCCACAGGACAAGCATTGGAAGCAGAGGTGAAGTTTATTCGAGAGTTTATGACAATCTTAACAAGACAGTCACATCAATCAAAGATACAGTAGCTAGGCAGTTACGCTTTTGAGCTTCTTTTCTTTTTTTGCCATGTTCTCCTCATACACTAAATAAATACATAACAACACCTCTGAAGTTGTGACATTTATAGGTTTTCTATAGACAATAGAAAACACTTTCTATTTGCACCCAGAAAGCCTAGGTGAATTCAGTCAGCTTTCTGGAAAGCACGCCAGATCCAATACAGGTAGTCCTCAACTTACAACAGTTCCTTTAGTGACCGTTGTCAGTTTTGGAAGGCAATTTTCTTTCTTGCTTCTTAACTGCCACATATTTTAGCTGGGGAAGTTGGGAGGGGATTGTTGGAGCGGTAGAAAGTTAGTCGTAACAACATTCCGTGTTCAAGGACTTTTGCCTGCGTCTGATGGAGACTGCCTGAAGATTGTATCCAATTGAATGTGAAGAGTTGATTGGACAATGTGATGAACTTGTGGGTGCGAGGCAGGGCTGTGAACTGTCAACTGGGTGTGGAAAACCTAGAAACTTTCAGTTTCGGGTTTTCCTAGTTGTGCCAACATGACATCTCTAATAAATTGGAACTTTGAGGAACCTCAAGCCTCAGAGCTTTATTTCATTGGGGCTGTTCCTTGGAACCCTGACAACTGTTGAAAGTTACAACGGCGCTGAAAAAAAGTGACTTAGGACCGTTTTTCGCACTTATGCCACTGTAACTTTGAACAGTCACTAAACAAACTGTTGTAAATTGAGGACTGCCTGTATTTTCTCCCGCCCTTCCCAGCTGCCAAATATCATCTGCTCTGAACATGTGAAATGAAGTTGAGTTAATTTTCGGAGCCTAGTTTGGTCAATTTTAGGGTTACTGCCAAACATTTCCTAACGTGAATTTTTGTGTTTTGCTCTTTTACTAACAACATTCCTTTCTTTATAGCTGGGATGCATCGTTTGATTCGTTTCAACACGTCAAGGGAAAGGAGAAACGGGCACATGATAAAAGTCAACAGTATGAGAGTTGGAGAGCTGAGCCAATTTATTTCCTTGATGCAGGAAAGATAAGATAAGAAGCGACTGCATTTCAGGTAGAGACGCGCAAGAAACGGAAGCTATTCCAGAAATCTGAAAAGTGCACCTCTCAAACTTTGCTGCTAATAGCATTTGAAGAAATGATCACGGACTTGGCGCGGAGGATATAGCTAAACAAATAAATAGTGCCCCTGTTTTTCGATCTGCGGATCCAAAGCAGAGAATTCTAGAACTTCCTGCAGAGCAACAAAACTTGAAAATGGGTCAGGAACAAACAAGGTAAGGGCACGATGTTTAACAGAATAACAGAGTTGGAAAGGACATTGAAAGTCTTCTATTCCAACCACCTGCTCAAGTGGAAGACTCTATATACCCATGATGGCAACCTGTTGTGCCTCGCCCGCCCTCCTTTTCTCAGCTGGGCCCCTCCCATCTCCTGCTATCTGAGCCAGAGACTGATAGTGAAGAAGAATGGCCTGGCATGCCTCCAGCCCCCAGCCCTGGCACCATGCCCGGACAGACTGAGCAAACAAACCTCCCTACAGCGTGTGAGCACGAAGCCAGCCACGAGCTAGAATTGCTGGCAGCTGAGCAGGAGGATGAAAAGTGGACGGATCCCCGCTTCCAGAAAATGGAGAGGCGACGTCAGCAAAAGGAAGGGAGGGGCAGGCCTGGATAAGTGCTGAGTCATGGAGCCACACCCCATGGCCTATATAAAGGATCTGCTTTTTGGCATTCCTTGAGTCAGGCAAAGTCTCATCTGGTTGCTGAAGTCACACCTTGGATTCCTGCCTGCCCTGAGAACTCTGACAGGAATTTGGCAAAGCTGCAGAGGCTTCGTGGCCATGCTTGATACAGACTTCCCAGACCCGGCCGTCAGAGGAGGAGTGGGACACGACACAACCTATGGCAAGCTTGCAACAGGCAGCATGCAGAGCCCTCTCTTTTTGAGTACATGCACTGTTGCCCTAGCTCAGCTCCACTGCACATGCATGCATGCCTACCACCAGCCAGCTGGTTCTTGGGTCTCTGCCATGCATGAGGTGAGGTGCATGCGGGGGTCCATGTACATGTGGGGGGTGCATGCGGGGGGTCACAAGTGCATGTATGGTGGTGGTGGGAGCACGGGGGTCATGTGTGCATGCACAGAGGGTGGGCACCTGCAGGGGGTCACGTGCACATGCATGGGGGCGGGGCACATGGGGAAGTCACATGTGCATTGCATTATGTGTGCACATGCAGACTTTCGGCACATGTTGACAAAAAGCTTAGCCATCACTGTTCTGTACTATTTCCAATGGTTGTCCAAGCTCTTAAAAATCTCCAGTGATGGAGCACCCACAACTTCTGAATGCAACCCATTCCATTGATTAATTGTTCTACTTGCTAGGAAATTACTCCTAAGTTGGTTCTCTCCTTGATTAATTTCCATCCATTTCTTCTTGTTCTCCCTTCAGGAGCTTTGAAGAAAAGCTTGAACCCCTCTTCTTGGGAGGGCAGCCCCTGAGATATTGGAACACTGCTATCATCTCCCCCCTGGTCCTTCTTTGCATTAAACAAGACAAACCCAGTTCCTCCTCATGTGTTTTAGCCGCCAGTTCATAATGATCTTCATTGCTTTTCTCTGCATTCTTTCTAGAGTCTCAGCATCTTTTGTATTATGGCTACAACTGGATGCAATATTCTAAATGTCATTTTACCAAGGCATTATAAAATGGTAATAACACATGTTTATAGGAAAATATATATATATATTTTTTCAGGTACTACGTCAGATGTTGCTTCCAAAGTAGATGAAGTTCAACACTGAAGAAATATCCAAGAGATACCTTGGATGAATCCTAGAAGCAATGGGGGTCCTATAAAGTTTCCACCTTCATAGATAGTCTCTTGAAGAGCACCACTTCTAGAACATAGAATCATAGAGCTGGAAGAAAACTTCTCATCTAACACCCTGCTCAAGAGAGGATAGCTTATACTAGCGGTTCTCAACCTGTGGGTCGGGACCCCGTTGGGAGTCGAATGACAATTTGCCAGGGGTCGCCTAAGACCATCGGAAATATGGGAAGTATACTTGCGAGTCGAAGAATCGTGCTCCAATGGTTGACTCCACAAGCCAGCTGCAGGCTCTTCAAATCACTAGCTGAATTCGGCTTCAGGCACGATGAATTAAAAAAGAGAGAAATCTTTGCTCTGATGTCTCCCTCTCAAGCCAGCTGCAATCACTCCCAATTGCTAGCCTAATCTGGCTTCAGGCGCGATAAACTTAATAGGGGAGGAGTCTCCGCTTTAATGCCTCCGTCCTCAAGGCAATCGCAAGCAGTTCAAATCGCTAGCCAATATGGCTTCAGGAGCAATAAATTCAAGACGAAAATAATTTTATGGTTGGGGTTGCCACATCATGGGGAATTGTATTAAAGGGGTTGCAGCACTATAAAGGTTGAGAACCACTGGCTTATACCATCCCGGTCAAATGGTTCTCCACTCTATTTTGAAAACTTCCAGTGATGAAGCACCATCTCCTTCTATCTCTGCACCATCGCTTCCCATCTCTGCCGCTCTGCAGAAATATTCAAAATGCCTGACAAGGTGGGACAGATTCTCCTCTTTAATGTTTTCCTTAGCGGAGTCATTCCTTCATTTCCTTCTTTCTAATATGATAGAGCAGTAGTAGTCAACCTGGTCCCTACCGCCCACTAGTGGGCATTCCAGCTTTCATGGTTGGGCGGTAGGGGTTTTGTCCGATACTGAAGCACTTTCCTTTTTTTTAATTTAATTGACTTTTTAAAAATATTTTCATAGCATTATTTAAAAACATTTTCATTAGGTTTTCATAAAATTCCCCGTGGCAATTTAAATTTCTGAAAATATACTATTTGTATCGCCCGCGCATAAGTTTAGTTCACGTTGTGTAAGTGAAATTAAATGGCGCTATAATGCGACCGCAAACAAAAGAGCCTCGTCCCAGAATAGCTCACGCATCTCCCCCCACACCACCCAGCTGTAAAAGACAAGCAGAGCTGGTAGCTGGTGCCCCCCCCAACCCAATCTACGATGCGCAAAAAGCATGCGCAGACGACGATACACTTTATAAATCACCATTACTGTGGAACCAGAGGGCAGTTAGAAAATTTTACTACTAACAGAGATACAAAAGTGGGCGGTAGATGTTGTGACTCGTCCTCCCTCCTCTCCTCAGCCGGGCCCCTCTCGTCTCCAACCGGGTCATTTATCAGACTCCGAGTCTGATAATGAAGATGAACGGCTTGTCATGCCTCCAGCCCCTGGCCCTGGCCCCATGCCCGGAGTGGATGCCAGGAGTGAACGAACAAGCCCGATAAACTTCACTCATACGGCATGTGTTCCTTTGGCTCAGCCATCAGAGGAAGCTAGCCAGGTGCTGGAATTACTGACAGCAGATCCAGCTGAAGACAATTCAGTGTAGGAGGACCTCGCTTCCGGAGATCTGAGAGGTGACGCCAGCAGAAGGAGGGGTGGGGCAGGCCTGGATAAATGCTGAGTCATGGTGCCACACCCCACAGCCTATATAAAGGACCTGCTTTTGGCATTCCAAACTTGAGTCAAGCAAAGTCTTAGCTAGTTTGCTGATATTGGACTCTATCGCTGAAGTCACAACTTGGACTCCTGCCTGCCCTAATAAACCTCGAAGGAACTTGGCAAGCTGCAAAGGCTTCGTTGCCAAGTCTGTTATGGACTTCCTTGACTCATGCGTTGGAGTGGGAGTGGGACACTACAGTAGGTATAAAAAGGTTGACTACCCCTGTGATAGAGTGTTCCAATATTTGAGGAGCTGCCACAAAGAAAAGGGGGTCAACCTGTTTTCCAAAACTACCACCAAAGGACAAGAAGCAATGGATGAAAAGGAGACAAGCAAGAACAATCAACTAGTGGAACAGCTTGCCTTCAGAAGTTGTAGGTGCTCCATCACTGGAGGCTTTTTAGAATGGACTGGTCAGCCATTGGTCTGAAATGGTACAGGGTCTCTGCTTGAGCAGGGGGTTGGACTAGAAGACCTCCAAGTTCTAGTCCAACTCAGTTATTCTTTTATTCTTTCTAAGCATTGCCAGCAGAACATGGAATCCTCTTACCATCAACAATGGTAACCTTGTTGAATAAAATGTTATGACAATGGAAGAAATATATAAGTGATGAAAATTTGAGCTCGAGAGGATGGACTGTAATTTAAGAAATGGACTTATGAAATTTGAAGGAATATACAAGTGGAAAAAATTTGAATTTGAGAAGATGGACTAATTTTAAAAATGGACTGTAAGAAGAAGCAATATGTGAAGGGAAGATTGTATTGGTATTGTTCCTTTTCTTTTTTCTTTTTTTATTATTCTTTCTTATCTCTTTATTTTTATTGTGAGGGGATTTAAAGTTTTATAGAGGGGTGGGAGTTTATGTAAATTTTGTATATTTTAGCTTGTGATTGTTGGTCATAATACCCAGTGTTTGCTCTGGGAAGTCTGGGGGGGAGGGGGGAAAATGATATATGGATTGGTTATTAATGTACAGTAATGATTGAAGATATGAAATTAAAATTTGAAATGATATTGGGGCTGCCCGACTGCCATTTCAGAAAGAAAGGGAGAGAGGAGTAGAAGGAAGGAAGAAAGAAAGTAGGTAGGAAAGAGTTGAGAAGGAGGAGGGGAATAAGAAGGTTAGAGAGGGTGGAAGAAGGGAGGAGTGGAGAAGGAGGAGAGGAAGTAGTAAAGTGAAGGAGATGAAGGAGGGGAAAGTAGTAGAAGGTAGAGGGAAGTTGTGAAGAAAGAAAGTGGCAGTCGGGCAGGCCCGAATCAGCAATAAATAAAAAATAATGATTAATGATGGATAACAGATTGTACATAAATATGATGCTGGAAAATGGAAATAAAAAGAAAAATATTAAAAAAAACAAAAAAAAACAAAAATAAATAAAAGAGAACAATGGTAACCTTGGCACTTGTTCGAAAAGGCATCTCCTAAGTAACAGAGAAGGGCTAAGTAACAGAGAAGTGGCTCAGGGGCTAAGACGTTGAGTTTGTCGATCGAAAGGTTGGCAGCTCAGTGGTTCAAATCCCTAGTGCTGCCATGTAATGGGGTGAGCTCCCATTACTTGTCCAAGCTTCTGCCAACCTAGCAGTTTCGAAAGCACGCAAAAATGCAAGTAGAAAAAAATAGGGACCACCTTTGGTGGGAAGGTTACAGCGTTCTGTGCGCCTTTGGCATTGAGTCATGCCGGCCACATGATCACGGAGATGTCTTCGAACGGTGCTGGCTCTTCGGCTTTGAAACGGAGATGAGCACTGCCCCCTAGAGTCAGGAACGACTAGCATGTATGTGCGAGGGAAACCTTTACCTTTAAGTAACAGAGAGCTGAACTTACAGCAGGACTAACAGCCATTAAGGTGATGGATTTTGCGGCGCTACAGTCGTATGTAAGGGGTGGTCATTATAAATGATCATCCAATGCCAACCCATATGGCCTGTTTATTTATTAGAAGTTTGGTGGCATGCAATCCCTGCCTCTAGGAACAATGTGAGCTGCTGTGGCAAGATTTATTTTCCCCCTCCCCCTCCTTCGGAACTAGCCAGTTGCAAAGAGAAAGAGAGGAAATGAATTATAACAGCAGCTGATAAAGCACAGCTGGGAAAAACCTATTGGCCCTGGGAGAACCTAGATAAATAAAGTGTCTGGACAGTCCAGGTTATTGTTCACCATAATGGTTCTCCCGCCTTTGGTGACCTTTGCTTGCCAAAATGCCAGCTGTAAAATTTACCACCTTATTAAACCAGTCAGATCGACAGACGATCAAGGAGAACTAAGAACAACAC
Source organism: Ahaetulla prasina (assembly GCF_028640845.1). NCBI lineage: Eukaryota > Metazoa > Chordata > Lepidosauria > Squamata > Colubridae > Ahaetulla > Ahaetulla prasina. Next base: position 10,889,717 of record NC_080541.1, read on the forward strand.
AGGTCCATTGAGTAAACCGTTGCCTAGGCAGAGTGCAGCTGTGGTCTTTTGAACCTTAACAGGATGATAGATGGGAAACAGTTGCATCTGCCTTTTTATAGGGGGAAAAAAACCCCTGTTATCCTGCTCCTCAGCGCTGCCACGGACTCGTAGTGAAACCCAGAATGAATATTTTGTCACGCACAACCGTTCGCAAGCAAAGATTAAAAAAAAAGGGGGGGATTTATTTTGGCCAATAAAATCTACCATTGGTAAAGCAAGAAATATTATCTAGTTTATCGGAGGAGGAAATATTTACTGTCAGGAAAGAAGAGACAAGCAAAATACATCTTAATGTTCTGACCCAGCAGCTCCCCGAACATGACAAACCGTCTGAAGTGAACTCAAAAGATTCCTTTATTAGGAGCGCTGACAGCCCAGGCAAAAAGTTTCTCTCTCAACGCAGGCTAACAAGTCGGTCCAGCTGGAAGATGAATAGTTGTCTGCCACATCTATTCATCTCCACCCCCCTGCCTTTTATCCCCAGAGTTAGGGTGGGGCTTCCCTAGCAGCAGTGGCTGTTTCTTCCCAAGGATCGGCCCATGGATTTCCACTGCTCTCCTCTCCTCTGCCTTCTGCGCATCCACACATCAGGCACTGGACTCAGCTGTTCCTCAGCCACTTCCAGATCTGGGGGCTGTTGACTGTCCATCTGAGGGTTGACAGACGGCCCAGGCCCAGGCTCCGCCACTCACTCACTCACTCTCTCTTTCTCTCTCTCTCTCTCTCTCTCTCTAATAGCTCCATTCCCTCTTCCCCCTCAGAGCTCTCAGGTTGCCTTGATGCTGACCTTGACTCCCATACCTCCTGCTCCTCTAATTCGGCTGGTGGAGGGGCCAGCGGCGGATGGGCTTGTAAAATACTTGTTGGTATTTTTGCATTCTTGTCATATCATATTGGTGACAAGTGTTATATATGCACCCAAGGTGCAGTTTAGCATCTCTCCCTTATTCAAGTTTCTAATGGAATGCGCAAAGAATTGGATGGATGGATTCAAAGTTGTAGCAAAACCTTACTGGTGACCATATGCACCTACACTAATAGAAGAGGATAGTTGTAGCTCAGGGTTGAACTGAAGGGCCCTGGGTGCTCTCTGAGCTTGGCTGTTTTGCTAGATAGCACTGATGATGTTGTCTAGTCAGGTAATGAAACATTTGCAAGAAAACAACCAAGTTCAGATAGCACCAAGGAGTCCACATTTGCTCTCACACACTACATAGGCTACATAGGCACTATTTTATTTTATTTTATTTATTTGTTTGTCACCCATGTACAAGATAACAAGTATAGGTATGAACATACCTATACAGGTATAGGTATGAACATCCCGACCTTTCGTCGGGAATTAAAAACTCACTTATTTATTCAAGCGGGACTGGACTGATTTTTTAGACTTTTTAAATTTCTAAATTTTTAAATCTTCTGTAATTTTATATGGGGTATTTTAGGTTTGTCAATTTGACGGTTTTAATTCGGCCACCATTGAATAAGTTTTTTAAATTGATTTTTAATTTTGTATATTTATTGCTTTTTATCTTGGCTGTACACCGCCCTGAGTCCTTTGGGAGAAAGGCGGTATAAAAGTTTAATAAATTAATAAATAAATAAATAAATAAACATAAACATAAACAAAGGAAGTAAATACAAATAGGTGGGGACAGTAAGACAGGGACGGTAAACACACTGGTGCGCTTAGGCACGTCCCCTTTACAGACCTCTTAAGAAGGGAGTGAGGTCCACAGTAAACAGTTTAAGGTTGAAGCTGTGAGGGTTTGAGGCTGTAGCAATGGAGTCAGGTAGAGCATTCCAGACATTGACCATTCTGTTGCTGATGTCGTATTTCCTGAAATCGAGTTTGAAGCGGTTTACCTTGAGTTTGTATTGATTGTTTGCCCGTATACTATTGTGGTTGAAACTGAAGAAGTCGTTGACAGGCAAGACCTTGTGGCAAACAATTTTGTGTACTATGCTTAAATCAGCCCGCAAACAGCGCAATTCCAGATTATCCAAGCCCAAAATTTTAAGCCTGGGTGGCCTAGGGAATTCTATTGTGAATAGAGAGGAGTTTTGTGAAATACCTCTGAACCTGCTCAATCATGTTAATGTCCGAAATGCAGCGTGGGTTCCAGGTGGATGAGCTGTATTCAAGAATTGGTCTGGCAAAGGTTTTGTATGCCTTAGTTAGCAATACAATATTACCAGAGAAGAAACTTCGCAAAATTAGGTTTACAACTTTTAATGCCTTTTTGGCAATGCTGTTACAGTGAGCTCTGGGGCTTAGATCATTTGAGATGAGTACTCCTAAATCCTTGACAGAATGAGGGTCATCTACTAGATTATTTCCGCCCAGTTTGTATTTGGTGTTCTCTACCTAGAGGAATGTGAACCATCAAGTTTGGACTCAACAAATCCAAGGGTAGGTGGCCTTCAGGATCTCTTTCACCCCCAAATTCCTTGCTTTGTTTATTTGAAAGTATGTTTAGCCCTAATCAAATCCTGTTGGATTTGTAATCCAATAATAGGGAATTATAAACCTGAATACAAAGCCATGGAGTAAGTGCTCCATTCTACTCTGTAGGTCTTATATCTTTCTCAACAAGGAGGACAAATATAGACTGCAGCGTTGATAAACTCTTTACCTCGGCTTATGTTTATTCCAAAATTGTTTCTTTGCTTCCCATTATTCACCTGGAACTACTACTAAACGTTTTGCAGTCAAGGGTGAAAAAGGAGATTTGATTTGTCTGTCATGAAAGCACAAGGCTAAAAGAGAATCATGGGGAAATAAAAATCAATAATGTACGATCATTTGCAAAGCAGAGCGATTGTCTCCGTTTTCCTCTGCTTCCATCATGGAGCTCTTAAATACAAATCAACAGCTAAAAAGGGAAGCCTGTCAAAATCACCTCGCTTTGAGTTGTGCACACTGGCAATACCGGAAGATCACCATGTGCACGCTAACAGCTCACCAGCAGATAAAGTCCCGAGAACATCTGTCAAATCCCTCCACAGTAATGCACAGCCAAGGACCCAAGATTTATACCATTACTCATATTTAATGCAGGAGAAAAAAGGGTTACGATTCAGAATTTGGAAAGCAGATAAGCCAAACTCGCTTTCTCACACTTTCCCATGAATTTTATTTCATTAAGGCAAGATCTCCAAATGAATCATTTGGATTTATTTGTCCCTGTTTATTTGGAAGGCTAAGTGTTCTTTTAGCAGATGATAAGGAACCATCCATCTGCTCTTTGATGGACACGTATGAAAATAGTTCCTTTTCTCGTGCAGACTCTGAGTTCTTTCTTCTCAAACATCTTGACATCATCATCGTCATCATTATTATCTTCTCAACAAGGGCATTTCTTTGCCATTAAATTTGTAAGGCTAAAAAAATGTCCACGTGACCGAATAACTGCATCCCAATTCATGTATCAAAAGAACAAGAAAAACAGTCTTTTTATACAATACCGATAAAGTAGACAACAGGGTAATACAATCCTGTTCTAGATGGTGCATACTCCTTCTCCAAAGGCTCTTTTCAAAAAGGATGATCTTTGTTAACTTCTAGAAGGCCATTGTGAGGTTGGAAGGCTCTTGAACCCAAAGTAGCACCATTATCATATCCTCTGTTGCTTACCCTGCAACGCGGTAAGCAACAGAGTCCAGCCGCCCCCCCTAAATTCTGTTGACCCTTTGTTGTTGTTAGTTGTGAAGTCATGTCCGACCCATCATGACCCCATGGAAAACGTTCTTCCAGGCCTTCCTCTGGAGTCCATTTAAGCTCATGCCGACTGTTTCAGTGACTCCATCCAGCCACCTCATTCTCTGTTGTCCCTTTCTTCTTTTGCCCTCAATCTTTCCCAGCATGAGGCTCTTCTCCAGTGAGTCCTTCTTTCTCATTAGGTGGCCAAAGTATTTCAGTTTCATCTTCAGGATCTGACCATCTAAAGAGCAGTCAGGGTTGATCTCCTCTAGGATTGACTTGTTTGTTCACCTTGCAGTCCAAGGGACTCGCAGGAGTCTTCTCCAGCACCAGAGTTCAAAGGCCTCAATTCTTTGGTGCTCAGCCTTTCTTATGGTCCAACCTTCACAGCCATACATTGCAACTGGGAAAACCAGAGCCTTGACTATATGCACTTTTGTTAGCAGAGTGATGTCTCTGCTATTTAGTATGCTGTCTAGCTTTGCCATAGCTTTCCTCCTCAGGAGCAAACGTCTTTTAATTTCTTGGCTGTAGTTTCCATCTGCGGTGATTTTGGAGCCTAGGAAAATAAATTCTGTCACTACCTCCAGTTGACCCTTATCTAGTGCCAATTTATCCTGGACCATTAGTTGCTCAGATTCTTGTTTATAGGTGGCAAGAATAAACTTAGTCCTTTGAACTCAACTAAGTTCCTGCTTATTTGCACCTGACAGCTAATGCTATTACCGAATTAGTAATGTATTATTTCTAAAGGAATTGTTTAAAATTTTTTTTTTAAATAGGATTACCTATTGAACTCCTGTTCCTGCTTATTTGCACCTGACAGCTAATTTTTTTTTGTTTTTTTTTTGTTTACATTTATATCCCGCCCTTCTCCGAAGACTCAGGGCGGCTTACAGTGTATAAGGCAATAGTCTCATTCTATTTGTATATTTTTACAAAGTCAACTTATTGCCCCCCCAACAATCTGGGTCCTCATTTTACCTACCTTATAAAGGATGGAAATGCTATTACCGAATTAGTAATGTATTATTTCTAAAGGAATTGTTTTTTAAAAAAATTTGTAAATAGGATTACCTATTGAATCCTTTGAATATTGTTTTCAGATGAAAAGATATTCTTCCTGTTGGTCCATTTTACAGACTTTTGGCCAGGGGTGAAATGCTATCGGTTTGGGCCGCTTCGCCTGAACCAGTAGTAAAAAATGCTACTGGTTTGCCAAACCTGTAGTAAAAAAAAGTTTTTAAAAAAGTTCCGAAAATCAGCTGAGCAACGTGCGATGGTCGGAACTTTTTTTTTTAAAACTTTTTAAAGCATTTTTTAACTACTGTTTCTGGAGAACCGGTAGTAAAAAATGCTTTAAAAAGTTTTTAAAAAGATTCCCAAGCTCGCGTGCCACAGCTGATTCCACCCCCCTCATTGTTCTATTTACCTTCCGCAGCCTCCTTTTGGTGCATACTGTGCATGCTTGCTGCATGTGTCATGCATGCTTGGTGCATGGCATGCATGTGCAGCCAGTGAACCAGTAGCAAACCGGTTCAGATTTCACCATTTCTTTTGGCCCATGGGTGGCAGAATACTGCATTTGTCTAAGAATTGATGTTTGCAAATTAGCAAAGCCTGAAGCTTTTCTTTTGCGGTGAGTGGCTGTCAAAAAATCCAGACTTTTTTTTTCCTGCATACTGAAAGGCACACTAATTTATAGGCATGCCTAATTAGTGCCGTATTTTAAATTCTTTCCTCATTCTCCCTCTGGGCCATTCTATAATTTCTGAGTTATCCTTGCATGCAGTTTAGGTTGCGGTTACATCTTAATTGTTTCATCCAGTGTTTCTCCACCTTGGCAACTTAAAAAATGTGTGGCCTTCAACTTCCAGAATTCTCCAGCCCGCACACTGGCAAGAGCATTCTGGGAACTGAAGTCCACACATCTTGTCATGTCCCACTCCTCCTCTGACGGCTGGGTCGGGGAAGTCCGTATCAAGCGTGGCCACAAAGCCTCTGCAGCTTTGCCAAAGTTCTGTCAGAGTTCTCAGGGCAGGCAGGAGACCAGGATGTAACTTCAGCAATCCAATTTAGACTTTGCCTGACTCAAAGAATGCCAGAAAGCAGATCCTTTATATAGGCCATGGGGGGTGGCTCCATGACTCAGCACTTATCCAGGCCTGCCCCTCCCTTCCTTTTGCTGACATTGCCTCTCCACTCTCCGGAAGCGTGGGTCCCTCCAGCCTCCAGCTGCCAGTAATTCCAGCTCGTGACTGGCTTCACACTCCCCAGGCTCACATGCTGTGGGGGAGGGGCCCAGCTGTTCCGTTTGTCCGGGCATGGTGCCAGGACTGGGGGCTGGAGGCATGTCAGGCCATTTGTCTTGCTCAGTCTGTCCGGGCATGGTGCCAGGACTGGGGGCTGGAGGCATGCCAGGACATTCTTCTACACTATTAGCGTCCGGCAGGAGACGAGAGGGGCCCGGCTGCGGAGAGGAGGGCGAGCGAGGCACAACACATCTTCAAGCTGCCAAGATTGAGTAACACTAGTTGCTTCTCATACGGATGGTTTACAAGTGCATTTTAGTCAAGCCCTGAAAAATGGCCATTTCCTGCCAGTAAATGCTGAGCGTTTACTGGCTGGATGCCCTTCCTGATGCCTATGCGGTGTTCACAGCAGGTATTTTCTTTTTATGCCCTGATAGAGAAAAATTGGTCACTGCCTGGGATTGAACTCTTAACCTTCTGATTGGGAGGCAAGCATTTTCACCTCTAGGCCACTCAAATAACACAATAGAAAACTAATAAGTAGCAAAAACCCTACAATCAAAACAAAATGAATACTATGGAAATAATTGTAATACAATAACCAAGGCACTTGGTTATTGCCTAACTAACTCACGTGGTCACACTTAACTTGGTCATGCTTAATTAACTCACAACTCAAGAACACAGATCTAGGACTCCACTAGTCTTAGGGAAAACCAAATTGTTCAGTCTTTTGAGAGGCCACGAAGGTCTTTTCCTTTAGAATAGATCAACGTTTTTATGGGACTGAATTAAAATTTATAGTTAGGGAAGAATTAAAACCTATTTGGGGGAACTAGGGTCTAGTGTATAAAGGGATAATGCTATAAAAATCACATTTATGCACTGAAAGGATTCAGGGCTTTGCAGCAAATGGTTATTGCATTCAGAAACCTTAAATTTATGTTATTTTAATTTAAAACCGCTTTTTTGGGGGGGGAAAGAAAATATGGGAGAAAAGACGCAAAAGGTCTTAGTCACATCCTGTATAATCGGAGTGTTTTTGGACTCTATGAGATCTCCTTTGGGTACGGTAGGATATTTTATTATCCATTATCTGTAACACAGAGATAATGAAGGTGGTTCTGTTGTGCTAAATCCGAAACCCCCAGGAATACCAGGATTTGGCAGACTAGACATATCTCACTTAGTTTCCACTGTGTAAACCCATCACAAATCATTCAGCAGAAAGTCTGTTGGTTAAATAAGTCTACAAAGAGAGATGACGGGAATTCTTCATTTATCTTCATTGAAAACCACTCTGGCTGCCTTCGAGTTGATAAAATGAAACTAATCCTGTTCGCGCTCTTTCCCTCCATCTTTCTCTTTCTCCCTTGCCAGCTTTCTCAGGTTTGATTACATTTTCCTTAATTAGATTTTATTCCAGAGCCCGTTGCAAAAGGAGCGGGTTGCAAAAAAACCCAACCCTGAACTGGAATATTCAATTGCGCAAGGAAACGTGGTCGGAAAATATGAATTGGTGCTGAAGGAGAAGCATTCAGATGAAAGGGGGGGGGAGGATGCATGATTCTACATATGGCTCCAAGCTTTAATGGTTTAATTGGGTAGGCTATCAACTCATGCTTGATTGCGTGAATTAGTAATGGATAATGTTAACTTATGGGGTGAAAATGTAAACATTTGGACTGGGAGGAAGAACACATATTTTATTTAATGCTGGAAACTCTGTGTTGTGGCTCCAGCCCCTGAACCTGGCCCCATGCCTGAAAGTCACTCCGAGAGTGAGGGGGAAGGGCCGGTAAGGCTTACCTCAGGAGCACCTATTCCTTTGGCCCGGCTCCAGGAGCCAGAACTAGGCCAGTCGGAGGACATAATGAGGCCGACATCCCTTGATTCCTCCCTTCCTCAGGCTACGCCTTCAGATGCAGCTGATAATAATAATAATCAAGCTTGTATCGACCTGCGCTTCAGAAGATTAGAGAGGCGGCGTCATCAAAGGGAAGGGTGGGGCAGGAGCCCCACCCCACAGGATATATAAAGAGCTTTGGGACTGCTCTCAGTTCCACGGGAAGCAAATTAGCTGAACCGTGTTGAAGTGAGCTGAAGTCTTAATCTGTTTGAACTTTTTGACAGGCAGCTGCGTTTTCTCGGCCAGGACTGATAGGAGCCATGAATCCACTGGCTGTAGGCCAGCTCGTTACTCCAAAGTGGGGATGGAGACAGAACACTCTGATGCATTATTAAAATAGATAAGGGAAATAACCAGATGTGATGTTGGAGAAGGCTCCTGAAAGTCCCTTGGACTGTAAAGAGATCGAATCAGTCAATCCTAAAAGAAACCAACCTTGACTGTTCTTTGGAAGGACAGATTATCGAAGCTATAGCAAACAATTTTCCAGTCACCAAATGAGAAGAGAGGATTCCGTGGAGAAGATCCTGATGTTGTGAGAAGTATGTATGGAGAAAAACCATTGTCATAAAGCTCCAAAAGATAAAGGAGAGATGAATGACACTATTGAATTTTGAAGCTTCTGGGTCCCACTTTATTCTTATCCAGAACGTTCTCAATTAAGATGTCCTATCTGGCCATGTGTGATATTGTCTTTGTTTGGAACCAGACATGGATCTGTGCTCTGTATCTTGGAGGCCATGTGTTCTGCCCCCCTCAACCACCCCCCAGAAGACACATGAGCTGACTGAATTTGCCAGCAATTTATTCTTGCTACAGATATCAGCTCTGGCAACGAACCTGCGATTGCCTGCCAAGTCCTCCTCATTTCCTCAGTGCTACTGCGGTCTGTTGCTGGAGCAACCCAGAGTTTAGAAGTAAAAAAGAAGTCCGAAAATCCAATTCCTGAGTCTCGCAATAAAGCAGCCGAAGTTTCCAAAAGTCAGTTTTTATCCGTCACGGAGCCCAAAGGCAGCTCCACCCACTTTTATACCCTGTGGGGTGTGGCTCCATGACTCAGCACTCCCGGGGCTGGCCCCTTCCTTTCTTTTGCTGCGCACACTTCATTCGGCATCACTGCCTTGCATCTAGCCACGATTGATCCTCCTCAGCTGGCTCTTGGGGCATTGCCAGGGGGAAGGAGTGGTCAGGGGAAAGAGGCCATGTCAGCTCCTCCTCCTCCACCTGGCCTGCCTCTGGAATCTGGAGCAGAGCCAGAGAGGAAGGTTCTGCAGAGGGAAGCCCTGTCGGCTCTTCCCCCTCACTCTCTGAGTCACTCTCTGCCAGGAAGCCCTGCTCGGGGCCCGCAGACACAACACCATGTTAGGGATGATTCTTGAGCGTCCCTTGGACTGCAAGGAGATCCAATCAATCAATCCTAAAGGAAATAAACTTTGATTGTTCCTTGGAAGGACAGATACCGAAGCTGTAGCTCAAATCCTTTGGCCACCAAATGAGATGAGAGGATTCCTTGGAGAAGACCATAGGTGGAATTCAGTCAGTTCGGACCAGTTCAGGAAAAACAGTTGCACCGAGGATCAGCCGGCCATGCCCACCTGCCCCTGCCCTATCTTGCTTTCTAGCTCATCTCAATCGCATGGCACAGCTGATCCCCCCCTCCTCACTGTTCTACTTACCTTTGCTGACTTGGAAGGTAAGCAGCTGAGCTCCTAAATACTCCATTTTCAGTGCAAGCACCTTAGGCACATGCGCACTCACCGAAGCGGTTGTTGTTAAACAGGCAGCATTCCATCAGTGGAGAAGATCCTGATGTTGGGACGGATTGAAGGCAAAATAAGAAGGGAACAGCAGAGGATGAGATGGTTGGACAGTATTATTGACACAATGAACATGAATTTCGGCAAACTCTGGGAGACAGTGGAGAATGGGAGGGGGGTTGGCATACTATAGTCCAGGGGTCTCCAACCTTGGTCCCTTTAAGACTTGTGAACTTCACCTCCAGCTTTGCTGGCTGAGGGACTCTGGGAGTTGAAGTCCACAAGTCTTAAAGGGACCAAGGTTGGAGACCCCTGCTATAGTCCATGTGGTTGCAAAGAGTCAGACATGATTTAGTGACTGAACCACAACAAGTAAAAGATACTTTGCTTTTATGGACAGATCAATACTTCTTTACATTAAAAGCAAATGCAAATCCAAGTTAACTTCATAGTTTCATGGACATTTCCATCCTATCTCCTCAACCATCCAAAAGCCTTTTGCAATAGCAAGACTTCGACATCACAGTCTAGATTAGAATCTGAGACTTTCTTTTGCCTGAACTGGGTACAAACCGTCTGAATACCACCTCACCCAAGTCTATCCAAGTCATCTCCTTCACTTTCTACATTTAGATCCTAATGAGACCCAACCCTTCGTAACTTCCAAGTCATCCAAGCAATTCCAGCTGCTTAGCTTGAAGGAAATTGAAACAAAAACAAAAAACAACACAATTCTAATAACCGTGGAAAAACTTTCCCAAGTTTACGAAGAGATCAATATAGAGTAGTTGAATTTTTTAAAAAAGAGAGAAAGAAAGGAAGGAAGGAAGGAAGGAAGGAAGGAAGGAAGGAAGGAAGGAAGGAAGGAAGGAAGGAAGGAAGGAAAGAAGGAAGGAAGGAAGGAAGGAAGGAAGGAAGGAAGGAAGGAAGGAAGGAAGGAAGGAAGGAAGGGAAAGTAAGTTAGTTAGTTCTTTTTTGGTGTGTAGGGTATGAAACATCTCTTAACAGATGGAATCCGACAAGATGACTTGTTCTTTTCTCCCGTAGAAAAGATGGCATAAAGACACATTGTTCTTTGTTCTCACTGTTTAAGGGGCTTAGTCAGACCGTGAGTTACATTCTGCACAGCAGTTGATGATTGAGATTTTTTGCTTTCCCTCTGATAGACAAGAAGGGGGCTTTTAATTAAAAATCACAAGGTGGAAAACCTTACTGTATTTTTTTTCCCAGCCTCTTTTCTCCTAAACTAAACTGTTAACCATAAGTATTGGCAAGACTTGTGGACTTCAACTCCCAGAGTCCACAAGTCTTAAAGGGACCAAGGTTGGAGACCCCTGTGTTAGCCAGTACACTTTGCCTAAATAGAATCCAAGCTGGAAAGGTAAGCATAACAGAGTTGATAGAGACCTTAGAGCAGGGGTGGGCTTCAAGATTTTTAGCAATGGGTTCTCTGCCCGGTTGCTGGGTGGGCGTGGTCATGGTGGGCGTGGCCTAGTCAGCCTCCTGCACCATGGTGGCGGGGTGTTTTTGCCCTCCCTAGGATCCAGAGGCTTTCCTTGAGCCTCTGGGAGGCAAAAACAGCCTCTGGAGACCCTCCGGAGGCTGAAAAAGGTCCCGAATTTCTGGTAGACCCGTTTTTCTCCCTCCCTGAGCCTCCATATGTGCTCTACAGTTATCTCCATCCAAAGCAGGCCATGTGGGGACTCCTGGGAGGGGTGGGTGGGGCAGGGCAGGGCCAGCCAGGAGTGAGATTTGGGGGGGTTTCTGAACTGCACAGAATCTTAGTTAGAGGTTCTCCCAAACCTCTGCGAACCCCCAGCAGCCCACCCCTACCTTAGAAGTCTTCTAGTCCCTTGCAGAAGCAAGAGACCTTATACCATTCCAGGCAATTGGCTCTCCAGTTTCTTCTTAAAAGTCTAAAGTGATGGAGCACCCACAACTTTTGGAGGCAAGTTGTACCACTGGTTAATTGTTCTCACTGTCAGGAAATTTCTCCTTAGTTCTAGGTTGCTTGTCTCCTGGATTAGTTTCCATCCATTGCTTCCTGTCTTGCTTTCAGGTGCTTTGGAGAACAGGTTGACCCCTACCCTCTTCTTTGTGGCAGCCCTTCAAATATTGGAACTGTCAGATTTCATTGATCTCTATTGGGACCTTGCCACTCTGGAGGGAGGGGGCAGGATTCGGGCTACACTTGCATAGGGTTTTTTTTTTGTTCGTTTTCTCTGCTTTGATGTACCTTTGGGATTTATTTTATTTATTTATTTATTTGATTTGATTTTTATACCGCCCTTCTCCCAAAGGACTCAGGGCGGTGTACAGGCATAATAAAACCGACAATACAATATACAAGTTTAAAATACGATTTAAAAAACTTATTTTAAATTAGCCCAATAATTAAAATTTACCATACTAAGAAAACCCCGTTTAAAATTAATAAATTTAAACATTAAAATCCCAATTTAAGCCAGCCCTGCACGGATAAAAAGATGAGTCTTGAGTTCGCGACGAAATGTCCGAAGGTCAGGTATTTGGCGTAAACCGGGGAAGTTCGTTCCAGAGTGTGGGAGCCCCACAGAAGGCCCTTCCTGGGGCCGCCAGCCGACATTGTTTGGCGGACGGCACCCTGAGAAGTCCCTCTCTATGGGAGCGTAGGGGCCGGTGGGAGGCGTGTGGTAACAGCAGACGGTCCCGTAAGTACCCAGGTCCTAAGCCATGGAGCGATTTAAAGGTCATAACCAACACCTTAAAGTGCACCCGGAAGGCCACAGGCAGCCAGTGCAGTCTGCGCAGGAGGCGGTGTTACATGGGAGCTACGCGTAGCTCCTCTATAACCAGCAGCTGCATTCTGGACTAACTGAAGCCTCCGGCGCACTTCAAGGGAGCCCCATGTGAGAGCATTACAGTAATCCAAGCGAGAGGTAGCAGGCGCATGAGTGACTGTGCATAAGGCATCCCGATCAAGGAAGGCGCAACTGCGAACCAGGCGAACCTGGTGGAAGGCCCTCCTGGAGCGGCCGTCAAATGGTCTTCAAGCGACAGCCGATCATCCAGGAGGACACCCAAGTTGCGCACCCTACCCTTTGGGGCCAATAACTCGCCCCCAACAGCCAGCCGCGGCTGCAGCTGACTGAATCGGTGCCGGCATCCACAGCCACTCCGTCTTGGAGGATTAAGCTTGAGCCTGTTTCTCCCCATCCAGACCCGTACAGCTTCCAAACACGGGACAGCACTTCGACAACTTCATTGGGGTGGTCTGGGGTGGAAAAGTACAGCTGAGTGTCGTCAGCGTACTGCTGGTATCTCACCCCAAAACCACTGATGATCTCACCCAGCGGCTTCATGTAGATGTTGAACAGCAGGCGAGAGAATCGACCCCTGTGGGACCCCACAAGTGAGGCCCCTCGCGGTCGACCTCTGCCCCCTGTCAACACCGTCTGCGACCGGTCAGAGATAGGAGGAGAACCACCGATATCGGTGCCTCCACTCCCAATCCCCAACCGGCGCAGCAGGATACCATGATCGATGGTATCGAGCGCGCTGAGAGGTCTAATAGGACCAGGGCAGAGGAATATCCCTGTCCCTGGCCCTCCAGAGATCATCCACCAATGCGACCAAAGCTGTCTCCGTGCTGTATCCGGGTCGGAAGCCGGACTGGAGCAGGTCTAGATAGACATCTTCATCCAGGTGTTGGGGCAGCTGTCGCGCCACGGCACTCTCTACAACCTTCGCAACAAAGCGAAGGTTGGAGACTGGGCGATAATTACCCAAAATAGCTGGGTCCAAGAGGGCTTCTTAAGGAGGGTCTCACCACCGCCTCTTTCAAGGCGGCAGGGAAAACCCCATCCAACAAAGAAGCGTTGATAATCCTCTGGAGCCAGCCTCGTGTCACCGCCTGAGTGGCCAGTACCAGCCAGGAAGGACATGGGTCCAGTAAACATGTCGTGCCGTGAAGCCTCCCCAACAGCCTGTCTACGTCCTCGGGAGCCACAGGGTCAAACTCATCCCAAATGTGCTCAACAAGACGTGCCTCCTCTCCCTCGCTTGGATCATCCCAAATTCGGTCCAGACCGTCCCTCAGCTGAGCGATTTTATCGTATAGATAACCACTAAACTCCTCGGCTCGTCCTGCAAGGTCATCCCGCACCTCCTGATGTAGGAGAGGCGGGTCACCCAGCTGGGCGGCGGGCGGTTATCTGCCGGCGCAATGAGGGTGGGCGTGGGCGCCTCGCTTCCCTCATTGCCACTAGGTAGGTCCTAGAATAGGTCCTAACTAGTGTCCGATCAACCGGGCGACTGGACCTCCAGGTGCTCTCTAGGCGTCTTCTCCGGCGTTTCATCTCCCTCAGCCTCGGAGAACCAAGGGCGGACGAGATCTATGCCGGGTCAGAGGCCGCAAAGGCGCGACACGGTCCAGGGCCCCGGCCCGCTCCCAGGCCACGACCAGTTCCTCAGTCGTGCCGTGGGCCAGATCCTCAGGGAATGGCCCAAGCTCCGTCTGGAACCTCTCAGGGTCCATCAGGCGCCTGGGGCGGAACCACCGTATAGGTTCCGTCTCCCTGCGGTGGTGAATGGCGGTTCGGAAGTCTAGGCGAAGGAGAAAATGATCCGACCATGACATTGGTTCTGTTACTAAATCATCTAATACCAGATCATTTAACCACTGTCCAGAGATATAAATCAGATCCAGCATGCCTCCCCCCATGTGCGTAGGGCCATCATTTACTCGAATCAGGTCCAAGGCCGTCATGGAAGCCTGGAACTCCCGAGCTGCCGTCGATGACAAGCCAACTGATGGCAAGTTGAAATCCCCCATGACTATAAGTCTGGGGGTCTCAACCGCCACAGCAGCCAGTACCTCCAACAGCTCGGGCAGGGCTGTGGTCACGCAGCAAGGAGCCAGGTACGCGATCAACAAGCCCAACTGATTCCTATGGCCCCACCTCACATAGAGGGATTCACAGCCGGCAATCTGAGGAACAGTGGCCTCCCTCGGCTCTAGATCTTCCTTAATAACAACCGCCACCCCCCCACCCCTACCTTGGGCCCTCGGCTGATGAAATGCTCGGAAACCTGGAGGGCACAACTCAACAAGGGGCACCCCCCCCTCCGGGCCCAACCAGGTCTCCGTAATGCCCATAAGGTCCGCGGACTCCCCCTGAATAAGATCACAGATCAGGGGAGCCTTATTAGCCATGGCACATGGGATGTTGGGAGGGGAGAAAGAATGCGCCTTGGGCCGTGTCGCGCCTCTGCGACCTCTGACCCGGCGTAGATCTCGACCGGCCCCTTGGTTCTCCGAGGGGCTGAGGGAGATGAAACGCGGAGAAGGCGCCTGGAGAGCACCTGGAGGTCAGTCGCTCCGAAACTGATCGGACACTAGTTGGGTCCTATTCTAGGACCTACCTGGTGGCAATGAGAAGCGGCGTTCTTCGCCTCCACCCTCATTGCGTCGGCAGATAACCGCCCGGCCGCCCTGTTTGGTCACCGCTCTCTCCTACATCAGGAGGTGCGGGATGACCCTTTGCAGGGACGAGCCGAGGAGTTTAGCGGTTATCTATCGATAAAATCGCTCAGCTGAGGGCGGTCTGGATCGAATTTGGGATGATCAAGCGAGGAGAGGAGGCACGTCTTGTTGAGTCCATTTGGGATGAGTTCGACCCTGTGGCTCCGAGGGCGTGGACAGGTTGTTGGGGAGGCTTCACGGCACGACATGTTTACTGGACCCGTGCCCTTCCTGGCTGGTACTGGCCACTCAGGAGGTGACACGAGGCTGGCTCAGAGGATTATCAACGCTTCTTTGTTGGAAGGGTTTTCCTGCCGCCTTGAAAGAGGCGGTGGTGAGACCCTCCTTAAGAAGCCTTCCTGGACCCAGCTGTTTTGGGTAATTATCGTCCAGTCTCCAACCTTGGCTTTGTTGCGAAGGTTGTAGAAAATGCCGTGGCGCGACAGCTTCCTCAATACCTGGATGAAGGCGTCTATCTAGACCCGTTCCAGTCCGGCTTCCGACCCGGATACAGCACGGAGACAGCTTTGGTCGCATTGGTGGATGATCTCTGGAGGGCTCGGGACAGGGGTTATTCCTCTGCCCTGGTCCTATTAGACCTCTCAGCGGCGTGCGATACCATCGACCATGGTATCTTGCCGCGCGGTTGGGGGATTGGGAGTGGGAGGCACCGTATATCGGTGGTTCTCCTCCTATCTCTCTGACGATGCATGAGCGGTGTTGACAGGGGCAGAGGTGGGCGCGAGGGCCTCACTTGTGGGGTCCCTCAGGGGTCGATTCTCTCGCCCTTCTGTTCAACATCTACATGAAACCGTTGGGTGAGATCATCAGTGGTTTGGGGTGAGATACCAGCAATGCGCTGATGACACTCAGCTGTACTTTTCCACCCCGGACCACCCCAATGAAGTTGTTGAAGTGCTGTCCCGGTGTTTGGAGGCCGTGCGGGTCTGGATGGGGAGAAACAGGCTCAAGCTTAATCCCTCCAAGGCGGAGTGGCTGTGGATGCGGCACCCGATTCAGTCAGCTGCAGCCGCGGCTGGCTGTTGGTGGCAGTTATTGGCCCCAAAGGATAGGGTGCGCAACTTAGGTGTCCTCCTGGACGATCGGCTGTCGTTTGAAGATCATTTGATGGCCGTCTCCAGGGGCCTTCCACCAGGTTCGCCTGGTTCGGCAGTTCGCCTTCCTTGATCGGGATGCCTTATGCACGGTCACTCATCGCTCGTTACCTCTCGCTTGGATTACTGTAATGCTCTCTACATGGGGCTCCCCTTGAAGTGCGCTCGGAGGCTTCAGTTAGTCAGAATGCAGCTCGCGGGTTATAGAGGAGCTACGTGGCTCCCATGTAACACCGATCCTCGCAGGCTGCACTGGCTGCCTGTGGCTTTCGAGTGCACTTTAATGTTAGTTATGACCTTTAAAGCGCTCCATGGCTTAGGACCTGGGTACTTACGGGACCGCCTGCTGCTACCACATGCCTCCCACCGACCCGTCGCTCCCATAGAGGGACTTCTCAGGGTGCCGTCCGCCAAACAATGCCGGCTGGCGGCCCCAGGAAGGGCCTTCTCTGTGGGGCACCACACTCTGGAATGAGCTTCCCCGGGTTTCGTCAAATACCCGACCTCCGGACATTTCGTCATGAACTAAAACACATCTTTTTATCCAGCGGGGCTGGCTTAAATTAGTTTTAAGGGAAATTTTATTAATTTTAAATGGGGTTTTTAGTATGGAAAATTTTAATTTCAGGCTAATTTAATAAGTTTTTAAATGGTATTTTAATTTGTATATTGTGTTGTTCTTACTTTTGCCTGTACACCGCCCTGAGTCCTTCGGGAGAAGGGCGGTATAAAAATTAAATAAAATAAATAAAATAAATAAATAAATAGTAGTGAGGCAGAGGAACAGGAGGAGCCTGTTCTTGATGCATGCATGAGAAGAGCTGCCAAAAGGCAAGAGCAGTTTAAGCAAAGAGGGCAACTCGGGAGTAAGGCCAGGAGATGATTGGCCCCTCCCATAAGGCTTAAAACAGACCAGGTGTTTGATCTTTGCTGGAAAACAACGTTGTAGCTGCATCTTCTGCTTTGTCCTCTGCTTCATATACGTCTTTGTTTTTGTGGCTTCTGGACGTTTGCCAGGAAAGGCCTTTGGCAGTTTGCCTAATTGGACTAAGGTTTGGGAGATAACTGAGAAATTGGTGTTGGGAGGCATTTGTTTTACTTTGAGTTGAATGGCGCTGGGAATAAAGTAATTCCCAGCTGTTCGAATAAAGTTTGTTTTTCCACGGACTAAGTTTATTACTACCTACTTAGGCCTGGGTCACAACACTGTTGTGCATTTCCTTGTTCCTAGAAAGTCTGCACAAAACAACGCCAGAGGTGATCTCCTGGTTAGCTGAATTGGACATCCAGTTATGAGACCACTGCCGTACCCCATAGAAGTTTTTTATATAATTATGTGGATTGTGTGCATAGTTTTACCACCTCTGTCACGTTCTCATCATGTTTGATCCACACCCACACTGTCATAGTTGACCCACACTTCATCAAGGACCTAGGAGTACTCATTTCTAAAGATCTAAGTCCCAGAGCTCACTGTAACATCATTGCAAAAAAGGCTTTAAGAGTTGTAAATCTTATTTTACGAAGTTTTCTCTCTGGTAACGCTGTACTCCAAACTAGGGCATATAAAACCTTTGACAAACCTATACTTGATTACTGTTCACCTGCCTGGAACCCTCACTGTGTTTCAGACATCATTACATTAGAGAGGGTCCAGAGATATTTTACTAGGAGAGTTCTCAAATCTTCTGCTCGAAATAAAATTCCCGATCCCACCAGGCTTGAAATCTTAGGTCTAGAAAGCCTCGAACTACGCCGTCTACGTTCCGACCTATGCTTAGTTCGTAAGATTATTTACCAAAACATTCTACTTGTAAATGAATACTTTTATTTCAAGCATAATAATACAAGGGCCATCAATAGATTTAAACTCAATGTTATTTGCTCTAATCTTAATTGTAGGAAATATGACTTTTGCAATAGAGTAGTAAATGTCTGGAACAATCTATCGGATCCTGTTAGTCTCTCTAATCTCCATACCTTTTACCGTAAACTGTCTACTGTGGACCTTCTGTGTTTCTTAATAGGTCCCTAAGGGGGCGTGCATAAGCGCACCAGCGTGCCTACCGTCCCTGTCCTACTGTTCCCAATTATATATAATCATTCTATGTGTTTATAGCTATGTTTTGCCAATTTATATCCATTTTTTAATGCCAATTTTTTTTCATGTGTCCATGTCTGTGTCTGCTCTGTTACTTGTTTTCTTGTATTTGTTGACAAATAAAATAAATAAATAAATAAATAAATAAATATGCTAAATAAATAAATAAATAAATAAATAAATAAATAAATAAATAAATAAATAAATAAATAATGAGTTTGTCCTTGTCTTTAGCTGGTTTGAACCACTTGTTATCAGACCTCACATTCCTCATGGAAAACTTTCTTTGTTACTTCAGAAAACTGGAAACGAAAATCAAAGATACTCCTAGTTACTGAAAATATCGCTCAAAGTGGCCAACCTCCCCTGCATATATCATCTTAAAGAGAGAGCAACTCATAAAAGTAAGGGGAAATGTACCGTATTTTTCAGACTATAAAAAGTATAGTCTGAAGCACCCAAGTATAAGACGCACCTCAGTTTTTGGGGAGGAAAATAAGAAAAAAGCTGATTAGCAGGTGGATTGGCCTCCCGGAATACCCCCAATCAGCTGTTCCCAGAAGTGAATTTTAGCAACAGGTTCCTTGGTTGTGAGCTCTATGCCTCGCTTTTTTTGGCTTTTTTTTTCTGCCTCTAAAACTCTGTTTCCGAAAAAACATTTTTCTGCCTCTAAAAGCCTCCAAAACAGAGTTTCAGGAAAAAAGCCTCTGAAGCTCTGTTTAGGAGTTCTTTTTCTGAAGCTCCGCTTGGAGGCTTCATTTCTGAAGCTTCGTTTCTGATGCTTTTTCCAGAAACCTCCATTTGAGAAGCTGGGTGGGGCTACATTCAGAGTATAAGACGCATCCAGATTTTCACTCTCTTTTTTGGGGGAAAAAGGTGCGTCTTATACTCCGAAAAATACAGTAGTTCAATGGGATGAGGCTGACCCTCAGCCCTGGAACTAAAATATTCTGCATTTCTTCTGGATCAGATCTGATCCATCCAAACTCTTGCCCATTAAGTGCCCAATTATTATTTGCCAAGAAATGAGTCAATGGATGACTATCTATTTAGCTTCTCTTTTAGCTAGAAGAATCTTTCTGGTAATACAGATAGAAGAAGGTCAATTTTCCGTCAAAGGAAATCAAATTACTCTTTTAGACAACCTAATTGAATGCTCAGGAAAATCAAGTTTCCCCTGGTGAATATGGACCATGAAGCTTTGCTTTTAAAAAAAAATCCCTTGCATCAGGTAGAGTTGGATGACTAAATGGAGCTGAGCATTTACTAGCCAGATGCCCTTTCTGACTCCTATGCAGAATTCACAGCAATTTTTTTCTTTTGCGCCCAGAGAAAGAAAAATATCTGCCACCACCTAGGATCAAACTCACAGCCTCCTCATTGTGAGGTGAAAGCTCCACCTCTAGGTCACCACACCACTCCTCTAACTGTGAGATGGATAACAAGACATAAATGCTGTGCAGAATAGGTATCTAGCAACTTCTTTTTTTTTTGGTATTATCTCATGTAGGTACCTGTTCCTAAGCTGCTGAAGCTAAAATGTATGTAGTGACACCACAGCACAACTTCTGCCTTTTCATACTTGCATCACACCATTGCACACAAGTCCACAAGAGGTGGGATTTGCATTGTGCCATTACAAGGCACATTTCATTCCATCGCTCCTTGCCTTCCGGTATGGTTATGGCTGTGGATAATATGAAACTATTTTTTTATTATGTTTTTTTAAAACCCTGCAATTGATCCTGAAATTAATCAATCCAACATTTAAGTACAGCCAACATTGTGGGTTGACAGAGGTCCAGAGCTACTTTTAAACAGTTTGCTTGAGGAAGTGACCTTAATGTTTTCAGCTTAATAAATGTTTAATAAGCCTAATTTTATTGTGTATTGACTTCGATGCTTTGCTCTTGATCTCTTTGACACTGTGACAACCAAGCTCTGAGTAATCTATTTTCCTAAATATACAAGAGTTCCTTTGCTGTATATTTCTGAAGTACGTACAATGCCATCATTCAACAATGACTACATCTGAACTGGAACCAGTGGTGAAATGTTACTGGTTCACACCGGTTCAGGCGAACCGGTAGTGATAAAAGCTACCAGTTCAGATGAACCGATAGTAAAAAAACGTTCATCCAAACTGATATTTCCAACGATCAGCTGTGCTGTGCGATTTATATTTGCTAGAAAGCAGGAAATCCTACTTTCTAGTGCAGCGGTTCTCAACCTGTGGGTCGCGACCCCATTGGGGATCGAATGACGATTTGCCAGGGGTCACCTAAGACCATCGGAAATATGGGAAGTATACTTGCGAGTCGAAGAATTGCGCTCCAGTGGTTGACTCCGCAAGCCAGCTGCAGGCTCTTCAAATCACTAGCCGAATTCGGCTTCAGGCGCGATGAATTAAAAAAGAGAGAAATCTTTGCTCCGATGTCTCCCTCTCAAGCCAGCTGCAATCACTCCCAATCGCTAGCCTAATCTGGCTTCAGGCGCAATAAACTTAATAGGGGAGGAGTCTCCGCTTTAATGCCTCCGTCCTCAAGGCAATCACAAGCAGTTCAGATCGCTAGCCAATATAGCTTCAGGCGCGATAAATTCAAAACAAAAATAATTTTACGGTTGGGGTCGCCACATCGTGGGGAATTGTATTAAAGGGGTCACAGCACTATAAAGGTTGAGAACCACTGCTCTAGTGAATCTAAATCACGAGGCGCAGCTGTTCCCCCCCTCGCTGTTCTACTTATTTTGTTAAGCCTCCTTTTTCCATGCAAAGCACGCATTTGGCACGCATTGTGCATGCGTGTGCAGTGTGCTTTTTGTTTGCACTGCACATATGTGCATGCGCAGCGTGCTTTTGGCATGCACCGTGCATGCGCGGGTAGTGAACTGGTGGCAATCTGCGGAGGATTTCACCACTGACTGGAACCCATCAAAATCCATCCCTAAGGGTTGCATTTCTAGACAAGGAAAAAAAAATTCCGGTAAAGTTTTCCATTTTTCTCCTGAAGAACTACCCAGGCATGTAGTTCAGCAGTCTAATCCAAGGATAAGACCATTCCAAATTTCAGATCAGTACATTACTTCACAATTCCGCAGAAATGAGTCAAAATGATCAACATCAGTTTAAAATAAAACAGGAGACAGACTTTATTTATTGAAGCTTCTTAGCTTCCTCAATTGATCATGACCCCTAAGATTTGGGGATACTTATAAACTGCTTCTCTAGGTCTCACAATAAGGCCCAGGCCTTATTCTTTGCCAGCTTTTAAAGTCCCATGGACTTCTAAGGAGACTTCTAAAGCAGGTGAGAAGGATATTCAAAATGACCAATCAGGAAGTTAGATCAGAGGTCTCCAACCTTGGTCCCTAGCAAAGCTGGCTGAGGAACTCTGGGAGTTGAAGTCCACAAGTCTTAAAGGGACCAAGGTTGGAGACACCTGAGTTAGATGACCTAGTCAGAGGACTTCTTGGTGATTCTCACTCACCTTTTTAACTTAAAACTGGTTCATTGGAACAGTAGCCTGGCTTATGGATTTAGATAAGTTTCCTTTTCAAAATGCTTAAAGGTAAAGGTAAAGTGTTCCCCATGCACATATGTGCTAGTCTTTCACAACTCTAGGGGGTGGTGCTCAGCTCCATTTCAAAGCCAAAAGAGCCAGCGCTGTCCGAAGACGTCTCCATGGTCATGTGGCCGGCATGACTGAAAGCCAAAGGCACATGGAACGCTGTTACTTTCCCACCAAAGGTGGTCCCTATTTTTCTACTTGCATTTTTTACCTGCTTTCGAACTGCTAGGTTGGCAGAAGCTGGGACAAGTAATGGGAGCTCGCCCCATTATGCGGCACTAGGGATTCAAACCGCTGAATTGTTGACTTTTTGATCGACAAGCTCAGCATCTTAATGCTTAGGTATATCTAAATTTGCCTCTTGCCCAGAAGAATTGTCCAGCCACCCATTTATCTTTGATGGATCTATGTGTGAAATGCCACATTCTATCTTCAGAATTGGATATGGATTATGCTTGCTTAATAGCTAGTTTTAGTAGCCAGATTAGAATCATGGTTTGAAGTTCTCATTAGAGAAAAGATTAATGTTTCTCATTATAACAGGGTTTGAAGTCCAAAAGTAGGTATATAGATCAGGGAGGCCTAACCTTGGCAACTTTAAGACTTATGGACCAAATCCCAGAATTCCCCCAGCTAGCCTGACTGGGGAATTCTGGGAGCTGAAGTCCATAAGTCTTAAAGTTACCAAGGTTGGACACCTTGATATAGAGGGGTGTCAAATTCACGGCCCGTGGGCTGGATGCATCACACGCTGGCCACCCCACCCCCATTTTAGCGAAAGGGAAAAAGTCATGATACATCACATGGCAATAATGTGGCAGGGCAAGTTTGACACCCCTGATATGGAGGGAAGCAAGGATGTTGCACAAGCTCAGTTCTTATTTGTGACTCGCTCTTTCAACATCTCAACAATCTGGATAGTCTTCTACAGCAGGGGTCTCTAACCTTGGCAACTTTAAGACTTGTGGACTTCAACTCCCAGAATTCCCCAGCCAGCATGCTCTAAATCAGGGGTCAGCGAAGCTGGCTGAGGAATTCTGGGAGTTGAAGTCCACAAGTCTTAAAGTTGCCAGGGTTGGAGACCCCTATTCTACAGAGTCCGACATTAGATCCTGGAGAGTCCGTAAAACACTTCCCTACATTGTAACCCAACCAAGTATCTCCAAATGGGTTCTGGATCTGAGAGCAAAACAAAGCATGGGCAGAAATTGTGAGCCTGCAGAAGGGCAAGAAAAACATGGCAGATGGTTCTAGATCTTGACCTTCTAATCCTACTGACTGGGCTGGGATATGGTGGGAAAAATACACAAATAAGGAACTTATTTGTCTTAAGATAGATGCAACAAAGTGTGTTTATTGTCAGACAACTACACGGAATACTGGGCTCCAGGACTAAAGCATATAGAAAAGAGCCCCAGAAGGCAAGATTGCAGGGTATAGACCCTCAGAAATGTTACACGAGAGTCAGAAAAGCAGTGCATAATGTAACATAACCTATAGAAGACAGTATCTATAGCTCAGGGTTGAACTGTGAGGTCCTTGGTGCTCTCTAAGCTTGGTTGTTTTCTTGCAGATGTTTCATTACCCAACTAAGTAATGTAATCAGTGCTAACACTAGACATAATGAAACATCTGTGTTGTGTCTGCGCCCCCCCGAGCCGGGCCTGCTGCCAGAAAATGACTTGGACAGTGAGGGGGAAGGACCATCAGGACTTACCTCGGGAGCACCGGCTTCCCTGGCTCAGCTCCACGAGCCAGAAGCAGGCCAGGTGGAAGAGATAATGAGGCCTCTGTCCCATGACTCTTCCCCCCCCCCAGCCACTCCTGCAGACCCAGCTGATGGCAATCAGGCTTGGTTGGACCCTAGATTTCGTAGGCAGGAGAGGAGGGAACAACAGAAGCAAGGGCGGGGCAGGTCCAGGAAGTGCTGAGTCATGGAGCCACACCCCACAGGATATAAAAGACAGTGAGAGTTGCTGTGTCTCTTTGTAATAGGCAAATCCACTGATTAAGAGCTGAAGTTTGTTTCTGAGTGACTCACCAGCGTCATGGAAGATAACGGAGGCTTTTGGCAGACGCTGGCTATTCTGCTGCCAGAGCTGATAGTGACGGCTAATTAAGCCATCACTCTGACGGAGGCGAGGGAAGACACAACAATCTGTAAGAAAACAATCAAGCTCAGAGAGCACCAAGGACTCCATCGCATGACCTTTACAACTGAAATGCAGCATCTAGTAAGAACGTGGGGTGACCTTACTATAAGTCCATCCATCGTGCTTTCGAACGGCTAGGTTGGCAGAAGCTGGGACAAGTAATGGGAGCTCACCCCATTACACGGCACTAGGGATTCGAACCGCTGAACTGCCAACCTTTCGATCGACAAGCTTTTTTTATTATTTATTAGTATTTATTAATAATTATTTATTATTATTATTTTATTTATTTCATTAGACTAGACATACCTTCAATTCCTGGAACCATTCTTCCTACGTTTGAGCCTCCAGCTCCCTAACCATCTTTGTTGCTCTTCTCTGCAGCTCCGTCCTAAACGGCTGACTAAATCTATTTCTTTGATGCTGCAAAGTGAAAAACAGCCAGCTTCTCTCTTAAAAAGATGTGATATTTTATATTTAAAAAAAAACACTTTTTTCCCCCAGTCGACTTGGCAGAATAATTCCCTCAAATGAGGCTGACCCATATAAGGTCTGCTGAGTTTTTCTTTTTCTTTTTCAAGAAGCCGGGCTTTGAAGTCATTCCCTTGTAAACA